>NW_024429210.1:10657500-11354921 GCF_017639785.1 Mesocricetus auratus
CGTGCGTGCGTGTGTGCGTGCGTGCGTGCGTGCGTGTGTGTGTGTGTGTGTGTGTATGCGCGTGCGTGCGTATGCATGCGCTAGATCATTTCAATTAGAGGTGTGTCTCAGCGGCATCGGTAAGGTGGCCCCACCCATGCTGCTACAAGCACTGCTGTGATGAATCTCTCACTGTCAGCTATGGGCTTTCAACAAGCTCCTAAGAGTTCAGGAAGCTCCAAAGGGAGGCTTAGTAAGACAGGAAGTAAACAACTCATAAGTCTCAGAAGTCCCCGAAACATACCAGAGTCACAAGGCCTTTCCTCCCCCCACAGTTGTAAAAGCAGTCAGGAGGAGGAGAGAGACTCTCTTGACTTAAGGAGCTGTAAGCAAGTCATGCAGAGAGCGCCAAGATTGCAGTTTGGGTTAGCGGTCACCCTCGCTAGGGTGGGATTTTTGTGACATAACTGCTCATCAGTTCACTAAGCTGGGCTTTTAAGATAGTGTTACTTTGGTTTGCCCTTGGTAATTAGACATTGTCACACAACAAACACTCTCCACTCAGACGTGAGCACAGGAAATATGCGAGTGATCACTAAAAGGTCATAAAGTAGAAGACACGAGAGAAATAGATGTGAGAGGGAAAGGAGTAAAGCGGGAACAAACAGGTTTCTGATGAAGTGTTTAGTACTTTAATATCCAGGTCACTTGAGTTACCTGTTTGAGCAGCGAGTAACCTATAGACCTGAGAGGAGACCAGGAATCTGGTGGGCCTCCCACACTTCAGGAATTCTAAAGTGAAGATCGGAGGAAAGACACAGCTCTTCTATAACAACATGCTAACCCTTATTTGGAGATTTTCTACATAGCCAAAAATCTGATTTTTAGTATGGTATACACAATAATTCTCTTATCTATAAAATGATCTCACATAAGAAAAAGGATTTATATACAACATCAGCAGGCTGGAGAGACGGCTCAGTAGTTAAGAGCATTTTGTTGCTCTTGCAGAGGACCTGGGTTTGGTTCCCAATACCTACACAGTTGTGAGCAGTCTTCTGACTCCAGTTCCAGGGGATCCTCTTTCGGCTCCCACAGGCACCAGGCACTATTAGCAGACATTAATACAGATAATCAAACACTCACACGTGTAAAATAAAATGCAGCCCAGTAACCCAGATTAGAATCACTGTTTTTGCCACTGGGAGATATCTGGTTGGTTTAGCTCTTCAAAGATTGACCTGGCTAACATTCGGTAGGCTGAAGCTGCAAATGCCCTGCCCCCTTGCCCTACAACAGCTCCAAAGGTCCCAACACATTAAGAGAAAACGCATACATGGGCTATGTGCTACAAGAAGTTACGGCACAGTTCATTTTCACGGGCAGATTCTGGACCCCGGACAGAAATCATGGTGTAGGGTTGTGTCACAACTAAGGTCCAGAAAGGTCTGTATCCTAAATTGACCACAA
Organism: Mesocricetus auratus; assembly: GCF_017639785.1. Lineage (NCBI taxonomy): Eukaryota > Metazoa > Chordata > Mammalia > Rodentia > Cricetidae > Mesocricetus > Mesocricetus auratus. Next base: position 10,658,950 of record NW_024429210.1, read on the forward strand.
CTGAGGAAAGCTCCAATGCAACTAGAGCAAACCTTTGCCTTCTTTTCTATCTTCTCTGATTTCCAGACCACTGTGGATTTCAGGTATCAAGGGGTGCAATCTTGCTCCAAGAACCTACAGCAACATTGTCTCACTAGTACTTGACTTTGTCAGATATGGATATTGGGTATTCGAGGTAGATTTGAACAGGAATACAATTGTTTAAAGCCTCGGGAAATCACCTCAGAGCCACAGCAGTAGGGATAAAACAAGTGTTAGATCCAGCCTGGGCTACACAGCCAAGTAGCAGGGCAGCCAGGGTTAGGTAACAAGGCCCTGGTCCCAAAACAAACAGAATGCATTTCGTAGGGTGATAAGGTGGGTGTTGCCAGTGTGTGTTTGTTTTTTTGGGGGGGGGGCTCCTTCTAGTACGCAAAGGGTTAAAGTCTGCGATTCCAGGACAGTAGCCGAAATATTGAGACTGCGCCACAGCTCCTGCCACAGCTCCTGCTAACGAGTACCAAAGCACCCAGGCACTCACTGCCCGAGGGTTCAAGGTGAGGAAGTGGGAGGGAGTGCAGAGGGACCGGCGGAGAAACCCCGGCAGCACACAAGCACTGCGAAACTCGAAAAGAGTCGTTCATAAAGGAACGTGTGTGCTGAGGAGCTCTTTCAACCTGTCCACACCCTAGGTGACTTCCCCACCCCCCCAAAAAACGGGCAAATCCTGGGCCAAAGTGACTGCCACGCCTCGAGTCTCTGGCTCCTCAAATCCCAGAACACAAGCGCACCGGACTTCACATCGGGCCGTTTTAGGAGCGGGCGCCGCGTGCACGCGGATCAAGTTTGGATCAGATCCATGCCGACTCCGACCGCCCGGAGGGTCTTCTGCAGGCTACGCAAGCAAGGGACCCGCCCGCGCCCCTCCAGCCCGTTCCTCGGCTACGCCGCCCCGCCCCACCGCGCCCCGCCCCGCCCCGCCCCGTGCGGCCCGGCTCACACGGTTACTTGCGTGACTGACCCGGGTCGGGAGAGCTGGAGGACCGCACGGGGCGGGGCGGGGGGGGCGGGGGAGGGGGGAGGGAGCGAGAGCGCGGGCCCGCCCACTCCTCCCCTCCTCATTGGCCACAGGCCGGCGTCCATCACCCCCCGGGTGGCTCTCGGATTGGCGCAGAGCGCTCTTGGGGGACCCGAGGAGGGCGGAGGGGGGGACTCCGCGGGTCTCCCGCGGTGGCGCTTCTTCTCCTCCTGCCTCCCTGCTCAACGTCCACCCACCTTTCCCCACCCCCATCGGTTCCCCCGCCCGGGGCGTGCGCGACGGTGTCCTTAGAAGACTCATTGGGCCAGGGGCGCCGCCAGCCGCCGGGCAAGCCCCGCCGTCATTGGCTGGCCGTCACGTCCGTCAAGGCGCGCCCGGCCCCCGGGCCTCCTCGGCGCGCTCCCGGCCCCGCCGCCGCCGCCGCCTCCTCCCTCGCGGTTCTCCCCGGCCCCTGCCCCGCCCGCCCGCCCGCCCCGCCGCTCCTTCCCGGTCCGGCTGGGCGGGGACTGCCCGAGGACTCTCTTTAAAGCCGGCGAGTCACCGCCGCGCAGCCCGTCACTCCCGTCTTGAGCGAGCCGGGCGGGCGGTACTTCCCCCGCCGCCGCCGGCCGCTCTTGCTCGCCCCTGGCGTCCCGCTCTCCCTCCATGGCTGGCCGACCGCGCTCCTCCCGGGGCGCCCTCCTGCCGCACCTCGCCAGCCGCTGCAGCCCCCGGGCCGCCGCGGCATGGGCTAGACCACCCCGAGCCGCTCCGAGCCGCCGCCTGCCGTCCAGCCCGCGCGCCGTCTCGCCCCGTTAGCCCCCCGTCTCCGCTCCCCCGCCGCTCCCCCGACGGTCGGTCCACCCCGGGCGGCTTCTCCTCCGCGGGGCAGCGGTGCAGTCCCAGCGGAATCGGGTGCCCGGCCCCGCACCGAGGGACGCGCCGGCCGACGCTCGCTCCCCGCGACCGTGCCATCCTCCCGCCTGCTCGCTCGCCCTCCCGGGAGCTGGACTCGGCACCCACTGCTTCGCGGAGGGTGAGTACGGCGCGGGGTTTTGGGTGGGGTGGTCTGGAAGAAAAAAAAAAGAAGAAAAAGTGTGGCTGCCAGGGTCACTTTTGGGAAGGGGCAGGGATCGGATGGTGGCTGAGGTTCCCGGTCCAGCGTGGGTTGGAGAAGGCGACTCCCTGCTTCTCTCGTTCGCTCTCCCCCCGCCCTTGACGCCCTCCTTCTCCTGTCTCGCTGTACGTGGAGGTATTATTGCCAGACTTCCACCCGCGGGGCGTTATGCCGCTTGTAAAATAATTGGCGCTGGCGTGCTTTCTGCCTTTGGAATGCCTAAGTGAGCAGTGGTAAGTCAGCGATGCGATCCGGTAAGACCGAGTGCCCTGCAAAAAAGTGTGAAATGGCTAAAAATGGGCACATTTTCCTCCTAATCAAAGTTAACTTTCCATTCAGCGGAGGTAAAGCAAAAGGTGTTTCTAAATTGAGTACGCGGTGATTGAGGAAGAAGAGGACTTACTTGGTTGCCTAGTGGCATTGCTTAGCGGTTTTATTTTGAAGCAAATTTTATGGGTTTTCTTCAGAAAAAAAAAAGTGAACTCAGTATTCAAGGTTGTGAAATCTGAACCTGTTAGAAGAGAACAAGGTAAGATGGGAAGCCAGCATGGTATGTCCACTTCGGTTTTCCTCCGCTCTAGGGAAGCATTGCAACATAGAATTTTGTGTTTCTTAGCCACTGTACTCAGTGCAGAGCCGTATGGATAGAAGAGCAGTTTAGATTTTGTTTCTTTTGGTATGCCTTTTGTATTCTTGACTCCTTTAGACAATGTTACTCCACATGATTTCGTTAATTGTAAGTTTGGTTTCTCCATCTTAAGTGCCTCCAAACTACAGACACCTGCACCTATCTGCTTGGTGAAAATCTTGCCTATGGATCTTTGATACTTATTTTGAGGTAAAAGAATGATAAGAAATGGTTTCTCTGAACAGGATTCTGAGGTTGCTGTTTAGACTTCAGTAGTTTTAAGTTGGTATTGCCCTCTTTATATCGAGTTCTACACTAGTTGTGGACAAGATTTAAATTAGGCCAAACCAAACCAAACATGTTTTTGAAATATTAAAGTTCAGCATTGGCCTCTTAGTAGTTCATTTTCGACTTCTCTTGCAGACTAACCAGAATAAGTTGTTACTAAATTTAAGTTTAAAGAATAGACTGTTCCTGTGCTGAAATCTGCCAAGTTGCTACAGAAAGATTTCTTTTTAAAGAGCAGAGATGTGGTTATGATCAGTCCAAAGTGGTGACGTTGAAAAGTGACTTACACGGAAAATGCTGTTTTAAAGAAATGCTTGTCATCAGCTTCCAGGGCCTTCAGTGTGTTTCAGGAAGACTTACTCAAAGCCTTCTTGAATTGTTTAATAAATTTAACGTGAGACTTTTTAAAATGAGGGTGAAGCCACGCAGCATAGGGGATTGCTGTCTGAATTTGAATTTTGCCACTATCTCTCTCACTGGCTCTGTGACCTTGGACACATTTCAAACAATCTGGACTGTAGTAGTTTTCTCCAGTTGTTTCCCTAGAAAGACTTCTTAAAAGTTTTTTATTCCAAGAATTAATAAGATGGTTACCATAGACTACATTGTTGTTGGAGGATAGGTGTCTGTGTAGTATTTAAGAGTGAAGTCCCAGCAGCTGGGAAGATTGCTCAGTTGGTAGTTCATTTTCTGTGTTCAGAGTCTCAGCACTCACAAAAATGTAGCAGCCTTACTGTAATCCCAGTACTGGGAGGGAGGTGGGGACGGGGACTCTTGGGGCAAACCAGCTAGTTGGACTCTGCTAAATTGGCAAGTGCTGTCTTCAAGCAAGAGACCCAATAGAAGATGGAGAAAGAATGAGTCTCAGACAAACAAACCAGCAGACAAACTAAAATCAAAACCAGACGAAAAGAGAGGGTTCTGGAATTGGGTCCTGCAGGTTCAAGTCTCCGTAGTTCCTTTTGCTGTCTCTGTGTCCTTGGCCAGGTTAGCTTTGGATATTTCATCTGTGAAATGCTAGCAGCAGCAGTTCCCATTCCATACTGTTATGAGGACAGAATGAGTCAACATGTGCAGAGATTTTGGTGCATCATCTAAACAAGTCTACCTCTGTTACGTTTCTTGTATACAGGTGACTTAAAAAAGAAGTGTGTTTGGGAGTCCAGCCTAGGACCTTGCCTCCGTGAAAGCAAGTGCTTCCCAACTGATTTGCTCCCTTAGCCTCGGTGGCACGATTTTTTAAATAAAGAATCATTGCTGTTTAGCAGACTTTTATCGCACCTGATGTTTGAACTAGAGTTTACATGAAAGTGTAAGAAATTCCCTTATTAGAACCCTGATATGGTGGCACATTTCTGCAAGCCAGTACTCCAGAGGCAGAGAAAGCCACAGGCTTGAGGCCATCTTGGTCCACATATAAAGTTCAGTGCCAGCCAGGACTTCATAACAAGACCTAGTCTCAAAATCCCTTCAGAAAGACTAGAGAGAGAACTCAGGTTAATAAATCACTTGTCTGATAAGCACGAAGACCTGAATTAGATCCCCAGACCCCGCAAATCCGGTGGGGTCCGGTGGTGTAAGCTTGGATCCCAGCACTGCAGAAGCAGCATCAGGCTGCTGTTCATGGCCAGCTAGCTGAGCCTACTTAATAAGTCCCAGCCCAGTAAGCAGCACTGTCTCCAAAACAAAGTACTTAGGCTGTCCTCTGACTCCCAACATGCTCATCTGCACATGCATGTACCTGTACACAGGAACACACACACATACACAGAAATGAAGGAAGGACACTCAGTTATTGGGCAAGACATACCGTAATATACCTGTAACCCTGGCACTCAGGAAGCCAAGGCAAAACAATCAGAAATTAAGGCTAACAGGTATTATATAGTGAGACACTGTTTTGAAAAATGGCTTTTGGTTTATTGGATGAGTTGAGTGTCTTTCACTTTTTTTTCTTTTTGAGATAGGCTCTCACTCCAGTCCAGGCTGGCTTCAAACCTGCTTAAGCCCCCTGAGTGCTAGGGGTACAAGTTCAAGACACCATTGTTTGCATTCTTTCTTTAAATTTGCATAGTAGCCTATCTCCACCTCCATTATAACATTGTTATAGAAATCCCATGGTCATTGTTGTCTGTGGCTTTTGCCTGTAAAACTAACAGTAGCATTTCATTTCTGAGTTCATTGCTGGTGCCTACCAAAGTACCTGGCATATAAAAAGTGAATAACCATGTGGAATTAATTGAACAGTGGTTTTTTTTCCAGCTTGTTTATGAATAGTTGAGTGTACGTTTTAAGTGTAATACTGTAGAGAATATTGGTTCTTGTTGAACTAAGTTTTTACTTTGGTGTGGTGACCAATCGGCACTCAGGAAATAGAAAGGGTTTTTACTTGTTTTAGAGCTTAAACAGTAAATGAAACTTATAATTTATTTTTATTATCAGATTTTAATTCTGAAGATTAAATTGAAGTCATCTGAAAAAGCATGTCTAATATCTTCCTTTGTTACCTGACATGTCCAAGTTTTAGGCTTTCTGTCATTAAGTTGAATACTACTATTCATTGATGTTAACCACACAAATTAAGTTTTGAAAGTTTCAAAGGTGGCAGGATCTAATTCTCTGCTTTAGAGTTAATAAAGAGAATGTATGAGCCTAACGTTTAAAGGTAAAATGGCATCACTTCCTCAAGGACTGAGCTTTGCTTCTCTCCCGCGCCTTCTCTGGGACAGTCTTAATCATAATTAGCTGCTGAGGAGGTTGCTGTAGTCGTGTGGTAGAAACGGTCATGGAGGTTGTGAAACCAGTAAGTGAAACAGTCTTCAAACTTTCCCACATTTTAGTATGCATTACACAACTGGGAAATACAATTTTTTTAAATGAGCAAATTTGATGGGACCTACTACCTGCACTGTTTATAGATTCCTTCTGTTTTATTCGCCAATAAAACATAGTTTGGTTACTGTGCCCTCTGAAGTTATAAATGCAGGAATTAAAAGAAGGCTCTTCATTTCCAAGTTTTCTAACATTGTTAAACCTTCTTGACAGAATTATCTGGTTATTGTAGCCAGGTAATTCTAGGTATACAATCCTTTGTTTAATCAAATCATACTACAGTTAGTTGACCATGTTGCATTTTCATTGGCTAAAATAATCAAATTTTAGAAAACTTGTCCTCCTTTTAAAGACAGGGCCTCCTGTGTAGCCCAGGCTGTGCTCTGGTCCTCCTCCCGCTTCAGCCTTCTGAGCATTTGGATAGCAGCCATGTATCCCCCCACATCTTGCTGTTCGTGTACTTTTTCTTTAAGATGGGGTCCTCAGAGCCCTGGCTGGCCAGGAACTGTGTGGTCCAGGCTGGTCTGGAACTCTTAGCAATTTTCCTATCTCAGTCTTGTGAGTGTTGGGATTACAGGTGTGAGTTATTACACCCAGTTAATCTGAACGAAACTCTAAAATATAATTTATAAGGCTAGTGAGATGGCTTGTCAGGTAAAGGCTTTGATTAGTTACAGCTCTGAGACCCACATGATGGAAGGAGAGACCTGACCCTCAAAGATTATCCTCGTGTATACACACACACACACACACACAAACACACACACTCACTCACTAAATACATGAAATGAAATAATAAAGACCTTCTAGGCACTTAGATACAGCATGTTAAGTGTCTGGTCTGAAAATGGAAGGCGTCATCTTTTCACTGACCACATTTTAGCATGATACTGTTTTTTCCAGTGTCTGTCTTCCCTTTTACTGTGCTAAGTGGGATGGCCTGGTCTCTCTGTAGCACTCACCTCTCTTGAGCTAATGGCCCCTTTTTCTTGTCTCAGCCTCTAAAATACGGTGATTATAACAAGCATGGGCACCATGCCTGGTTTTGAAATATGGCTTTTGTGTTGTTATGGAGACAGGGTTTCTTTCTGTAGACCAGGCTGGCATTGAACTCGAGATCTATCTGCCTCTGCCTCCAGAGTACTGGGATTGAAGGTGTGCACCACCATGCCTGGCTTGAAATATGTTTTGTAAAAAAGGCTGGGCAGTCCCCCTATTCTTCTTATTTATTTATTTACTTTCGAGCCAGGGTCTCTCTGTGTAGCCTTGGCTGTCCTGGAACTCTCTATGTAGATCAGGCTGGCCTCAAACTCAGAGATCTGCCTGCCTCTGCCTCCCCGGTACAGGGATGAAAGTCATGCACTGATGCATTTAATTTTTTTTTTCGAGACAGGGTTTCTTTGTATTGTTTTGGAGGCAGCCCTGGAACTCACTCTGTAGACCAGGCTGGCCTCGAGCTCACAGAGATCCGCCTGCCTCTGCCTCCTGACTGGTGGGATTAAAGGCGTGCGCCACCAATGCCCGACTGCATTTAATATTTTTAAGTCAAAATCTGAAGGCAGACAAAATACCAAGAACATAAAAATAAAGTGTATATACATATGTACAGAGCTAGGCTTAAGACTTCTTTTCAAAACAAACAAAAGAGGAAAAAGTTAAAAAGAAAGTTACAGAAAACCTCATTCATGTGTCCTTTCAAAGGGAGTACTTAGCTTTGGGACCCCTCCTTACTCATTTATATTGCACCATTTGAATGCAGTGGAGTACACACTTGAGAGTAGAGTGGCTTGAAGGATAGGATCTATCCCAGTCGGTTCTGTGTATGCAGGTGGACAAATGAAGGCCTGTGCAAAAACTTTAAAGGTGCCCCCCTGCCTCTCAAAACGGATGGGGACTCTTTACTGTCTCCTTCTTTGTTGTAGGGTTTTCTTGTTTTGTGTTTTAAGGCTAGGTCTCATGTAGTGCAGGTTGGCCTTGAACTCCCGATCCTCCTGCCACCTCACAAGTGTTGGGATCACAGGGGTGCAGCACAACACCGGGGATTAGGAGTCTTTAAAGATTAGAAGATGAAACGGGCATGGTGGTATACGTCTTCAACCCAGGGCTACACAGAGAAACCTGGTCACAAACACAATACAAGCAGATAAATATAAAAATGGACATTAGAAGGAAACTGGGCATGGTGGCACATGCCTATAATATAGGCACTTGGCAAGTAGAGGCAGGAGGATCAGAAGTTGAAGCTACCCGGTGCGTTCAGGGTCAGTCTGGGCTTCAAGAGACACGGTCCCAGAAATACATACACACTTTGAAGACAGGGGCTTAGAGTTAGCCTGTTAGATAAATTTGTCAGAATTTAGCATAGCATACTCTTCTCTAATTAGTAGTAGTGTCCACAGCCATGTATTATTCACCATTTAAAGTGAAAGTGAGAAATACATAGAAATGTTATTAAGTCTAACCAGTATTAAGGCCAGTGAGTAGTAATTCCCCCAAATGTGAGTTTTCTAAGCAAAAATCATGTTTTTCTGACTGCTGGGATTGAACCGTGCACACCAGACACATGCTCTGCCACTGAGCTACAGCCCCCATCCTCTAGGAAGCAAATCTTTTGTTTTAAGATTTATTGTTTTAGATTATGTGTGCGTGGTTACTTTATATAGTTGTGTGCCTGTGGGCACAGTGCCTCTTGAGGCTAGCAGTATCGGATCGCCTGGAGCCGGACTTACAGGCACTTAGGTGCCAGCTAGCTGCATTCGCTCAACTGCTGTGCCATCTCTCCAGCCTGCTCCTAGGAATCAACCTAAAGAACAAAACAAAAATAGAAACAAAATTGCCAGGCAGTGACTGCACAGGCCTTTAGTCCTAGCTCTGGGGAGACAGAGGCAGGCAGAGCCCTGTGAGTTCAAGGCCAGCCTGATCTACAAAGTTAATTTTAGGACAGCCTGGACTGTTACACAGAGAAACCCTGTCTTGAGAAACAAAACCCAAACCCAAAACAAACAAACAAAATAAACTTACCTCTTCTTTCTTAATGTTTAGCAGCCAGTCACCTTAACAGCAGCTTCAATTCTCCCTCTGCTTTTGAATCTCAAGCCCATGTTTATAGGCTGGTTTGTGTGATGCTGTGAATAACTCTTTAGCACCAAAAGTTTACTTTTAATATATTAAATAGCCTGGCGGTGGTGGCGCACGCCTTTAATCCCAGCACTCGGGAGGCAGAGGCAGGCGGATCTCTGTGAGTTCGAGGCCAGGCTGGACCGACAGCCTCCAAAACAATACAGAGAAACTCTGTCTCGTAAAACCAAAATATATATATATATATATATATATATATATATTAAATAGTCAAATATCCCACCTTTTATTTAACCATTGTTTCCACAGCCCTCTTCCCTCTGTTGTAAAATTCTTTTCAAATTTCTTACTATTTCTGAATGAGTTTGTATTTATTTCTGTGTGTGTGTGCGTGCGCGTGTGCGCGCGAGTGCGTGCTCGCACATTCCTGTGTGTATTTTTTTCATTAGCTCCCTGTGCATTTCTCAATGCAGGGCATACAGAGTTGAAGCTTTCATTTTTTTTAGATTGCTTTATTAAACCAGTTGGAAAGCCTTTTCTGTAGAAAGATTTTCTTTGTTTTTTTCTTTTCTTTTCAAGACAGGGTTTCTCTGTATTGTTTTGGAGGCTGTCCTGGAACTCACTTGCTCTTGTAGATCAGACTGGCCTCGAATTCTCAGAGATCTGCCTGCCTCTGCCGCCCCCCCCCCCCCAGTGCTGGGATTAAAGGTGTGGGCCACCACCACCTGGCAATTTTCTTTGTCTCATGGATCATCTTACCTGCACAGGTTCAAAGGCCATATTGTAAACATGTTCAAAGTTTGTGAGAGGTGGCAACAAGAAGAAACTTAATGTCTTCGTTATTTACTGATTTTTCTGTTAATCTGTTTTGTGGGGTGGGGGAGACCTACAGCCTTCTTTCCTGTTGACAGTACAGTAAAGTGTCTTAGACATCAAGCTTTGTTTTGTTCTATGCCAAGTGACTGGTGCGTTTGTAAGCTTTCTTTTGTGTGTGGTGACTGCCCCAACCATGTTGAGATTACTTTTCTGAAATCGTCAAGGTGTGGGGAGGAACAGTTCCTTTTGTTTTGTTTTCAACTCTTGAAATTGAGTAGGGACATCAGAACTTGTCCACTGTGAAGTTTTCCAGACTCACAATGTTGCATGATTAATGTCCCTGTTGAAGTCACATCAGCCTTTAACTCAAATGAAATGTCTCCTGTAGGTTAGCTGATGCTGGATTGTAAGGGTTCTTTTACCTAGAAAATCACTCATATATATATATATATATATATATATTTTTTTCCTCCTCTCTTTGTGATGCTGAAAATCAGCCATAAGCAGACTACCACTAAGCTGTACTCTGGACCCAAATCCATCTTTTGAAGTAAGATTTCTGTAAAAATCTTGAGAGAAAAAAAAAGAATTCCCAAGGACCACAATCTTTGACCTGGTGGGAATGTTTCCTGGTTTTCTAAACTTTTTGATGTTATTTAGACATCACAAATCAGGTGTCCTTAAATCCATTCTTTGGAGACAGGGTCACACTATGTTGCCCAAGCTGGCCTGAGACTCCTGATCCTGCTGTGTCGGCCCTCTCAGTGAGTTCTGGAATCATAGACGGTTGCCCTGCCTGACAAGGCTGCCTGGTTCTTCCTTCTGATTTAGAAAACAATCTATTGCTACTTTTAAGATTTAATATAATTTACATTTAATTTAATATAATTTTATGTGTGTAGGTATTTTGACTGCATGTATGTCTGCACAGTTTGTATGCATGGTGCCCGTGAAAGCCAGAAGAAAATATCAAATCCCTTTCAATTGGAATTAAAATTGGTTTTGAGCCACCCTGTGATTGCTGGGGATTTAACCCCAGGTCCTCTAGAAGAGCAGCCAGTGCTCCTAACTTGTACCAGTGAGCCATCTTTCTAGTCCCTCTTGTTACATTTTACTTAATTCAAATAAAATTGGACATTGTATTTTGGAGTCCCTAAGGTGGTCCAGCTAGGCAGTGTGGTATTGCAGTGAAGGAAAGAAGGGCATATTCCCTGTCTGGAAATCAGATTCCAGAGGGCTCTGGTGGGTTCAGAGCTTGGTAGCTGCTGTTTGGAGCAGCCACAATTAAATGTTGTACACCGATGAAATGATAACAGGAAAGGATCTTTTTTTTGTTTTGTTTTGTTTTGTTTTGTTTTTCAAGACAGGGTTTCTCTGTATTGTTTTGGAGGCTGTCCTGGAACTCACTCTGTAGATCAGGCTGGCCTCGAACTCACAGAGATCCTCGTGCCTCTGCCTCCCGAGTGCTGGGATTAAAGGCGTGCGCCACCACCGCCCGGCCAGGGAAGGATCTTAATGTGAATTTTACATCCTTTGATTTTGTATAAAGGGAATCCCAGCTCCATTTGAGCAAACAGTTTTTATTTGAATTTGAGTTGAGACATCAAAACACAGCAATGTCAGTTTCTCCTAGAAATCCTAAATCTTCTGTATTTATTAACCCTGGAAAACTTTATGATGACCATGGTTTGGAATTTTTCCTAGGTTTTTATTAGACTTTTTAAATTGTTTTCCCTTGTTTCCTTTGTGACAAGCGGGGTGGGGTGAGGGTGGAGATATGGTAACAGTGAATGTTTCACAATGGGAATGTAGCCATGTAGTCCTCCCAGTGATATTAAACAATTAACGAGTTTGCTTTGCCCGGTATGCAGTGGGAGCTAAGGTTGTGTTTCAGTAACTGCACATCTGTAACTCCCTGCACAAATGAAACTGTTAGAGTTGGTTCCTTCTCAAGTAACAAAGTAACAAAACCTGTGTTTTTACAAGTAACATTGCATGTAACATGTAGTGATCATTGTGGATTATTCTGTTTTGTATTTAATACATGTCCTAGGCTCTTGGGTATAGTAAGACATGGCATCTCCCCATACTGATGCTTATGGCCCACTTGGAGACAAAAAAATTCCTGCAAAGGAATTAGACCCCTTATATTGGGCAGAATGTAATGTAACATAGGGGAAGTCTGGTGTGTGGACCATCAGTAACTCAAACCCTCGGTCCAGTAGACCTGCGTGCCCTCTGGAAGTGCAGGATGACCTTCTTGAGAGTGCATCCTTTAAGTTTGGGTAACACCGCTTAGAAGGCTTTTGTGTCTTAGACAAAGAGTAGTTTCACGTGCAGCTACACAGACTCAGCAGGGAAGCGGTGGAAAATGGAGCAGGCATCCTGGCTCCTAGCGACACTCACCGTCCCCTTGGGAAGCAGCAACTGCACCCGTGAGCAGGGTTTATAGACACAGTGTGGATATATTTTAGATTCCTGAGTCAAAAATAAGTAAACAAAGGCCCACTGCTGGGAACCGTGAAACATCGATGAAGGTGCCATAGACCAGGGGAGTTCCCCAGGAAGGATAAGGATGCAGCCTTTGGCAGTTACTAAAGGCACTTTCAACCCCAGTTTTGCCTAGGATAGCCCTATCTCAGCCAGGTAGGTATACCTAGGCCTGATGTGGCAAACTTAAGTCTGAATATATTGCTGTAATTTGTAAATAATCTTGTAAATCCCTTTGTGTTGAAACTAGCAGGCAGGCTTGTGCCTTTGTATTTACTGTTATTTGTGACTGATGGAGCTGGACCTATCGCCACGTGAACTCTAGGCAAGCACTTTCCCTCCAAGTGTGTTCTATCCTTGGATTTAAATTCAAACACAAGGCTGTGTGACTGTGGTTTTGTTTAATTTTTTTCTGATTGTTTTGAAATGCTAACATTCTTATTTTTAGACCACATGTTTCTTTATTTGGAACTGTGTCTAAGATAGAATAATATAATGCATTCCTGTCTCTTAGATTTTTTTTTTTTTTTTGGTTTTTTTCGAGACAGCTCTGTGGCTTTGGAGGCTGTCCTGGAACTCACTTTGTAGACCAGGCTGGCCTCGAACTCACAGAGATCCGCCTGTCTCTGCCTCCCGAGTGCTGGGATTAAAGGCGTACGCCACCAACGCCAACGCCCGGCTCCTGTATCTTAGATTTTAATCTGGGGATAAAAGTCCAAAATCTCAGTTTCTCTGTTATTTATTTACTTTTTTTTTTCTTTTTTAAAGACAGGGTTTCTCTGTCTGTCCTGGAACTTGCTGTGTAGACCAGGCTGGCCTTGGGCTCACTGAGATTCTGCCTGCCTCCATCTGGTAATGAAAGTATTTAGTCACTTCTGTGGAGATCTAGGAAGAAAAACAACCCATGAAGACTTCCTTTTCCTGCAGAAGGCATCGTCTTTTACCCACCACTCAGTCCATGGATTGAAAAGCCCATCTAGCATTACCTCTGTTGTTAATGACTTCAAGAATATATATCTCTGTCAAAATGTACCAGATTGTAGCCTAACGTGATGTTGTATGATGCCTACATTCCAACACGTAGGAAGGGGAGGCGGAGGGATCAGGAGTTCAAGGTCATCGTTAGCTACATAGTGAGTTTGAGACTACCCTGAACTGTATAGCCCCTGTCTCAAAACAACAGCAAACTGCCGTGTAGGTCAGTGGTAGAGCATTTGCCTAGCATGTGTGAAGTCCCAGGTTCAATCCCAGCACCACCCATCTCTGTGGTGCTGCATACCTGTAACCCAAGTTACTTGAGAGGCTGTGGGAGGATTGAGTTAAAAAAAACAACCTAGAAAAGACAGCAGAGACCCTGTATCAACTTTACTAAACTCGCTGTTTTAAATGCATGCACTTAATGTATAATCAATAAAAGCCACCTAGATCGTAAGGCACATTGTTAAGACAATTTCTTTTACTAGAATTTTTGTTTTGTTTCCCCACCCCCCAAACAGGATCTCATTGCTTCTCACCCTCTGACTAAAATCAAGTGAGGAGACAGGGTTTTATGTTGTAGCTCTGGCTGGCTTTGAACTTACAATGTAGCCGAGGCTGGCTTTTACTTTTTAGCCTCCCATGTGCTGGGGTAAAGTGTGTGAACAACCTCACCTGTCTTTGAAGTGTTTGTGACTTTAATTACTTCTCTATCTTATGTACCTTTAGTCACATATGTTTCATGCCTTAGGCCACACATGCTTTTAAATAAGTACGTTTAAATAAGAAAGACTAATAGAATAAAGGAGGCACAGAGGAGTGGATGTTGCTTTAAATGTATGTGTTGGACCTTGGAGAGCTTTTCTTCATATGTAAGACTCACTGGAGTGTCTTTAAGTGATTTGCACAAATTTGAATGTGGTAAGTTGAAGTTGTGTATTCTCCAAGGGATCCTCTCCTTATAGCTTTGCTGATTATGCCTCATCTTTGACACGGAGTTGAGGATATAACTCTAGTTCGGCTTCTCTGTTCTTTTTATACTAGTTCTGTGGGGGTGGGGTGGGGTGGAGATGGTTCCGCAGTTAAGGGCACTGGCTACTCTTCCAGAGGACCTGGGTGCTTTCTTCTGACTTCTGTGGGTACCAGGCTTATGTGAGGTGCACATCCATACATGCAGGCAAAACACTCATAAATATAAAATTAAAAAAAATCTTTTAAAAGAGTGTGTTGCAATGGATGATGTCTGGTGTGTGCTCAGTGGAGCTGTCAAGGACATTCTCCTGTGTAACCATAAGACTGTTTGCCCACCTGTGAAGATGAAGAGAGATGGACAGACGACCCTGCTGGGATGTTGGAGGAGAGATACTTGTTGCCAACATGCTTGTTTTTGCTGTTAACTATATCATTTCACATAGTTTCTGACTTAAGCATTGAATATTTGTATGAATAAGGTTTGTTGTTGTTTTGAGACAGGGTTTCTGTATATCCCTGGCTGTCCTAGAACTCACAGAACTGCCTCTGCTTCCCAAGAGCTGGGATTAAAGGCGTGTCCCACCACTGCCCATCTTGATTAAGGGTTTTAAAGAGTTTTTTGTTTTTTGTTTTTTTTGGCAGGGTCTCAGGTATCCTAGGCTGGACTTATGTAATTGAGGATGACCCTGAACTTCTCTGATCCTCCTGCCTCCGCCTCCCTAGGGGTGGGATTACAGGTGTACACCATCAGGCTGAATTTTTACTAAAGTGCTGGGAGTTGAACCTGGGCCTTTCTTTGTCCATGTTAGGCAAGCACTGGGTTGAGTTAATGGTTTTGTTTTTTTTCTGAGTTGGGGTCTTACGTGTAGCTCAGGTTGACCCTAAACTCCTGGGCTCAGGTGGCTTTTCTGCCTCAGCTTACAGAATAGCAGGGGCTGCAGGCCTGTAGTACTAAACTTGGTTGTTTTGTTGTCGCTTCACCTTTGTTGGTCATTTCTGCACTGATAGGCGGCAATGCTGTGAGTGTCACTGTAAATTGTTGGCATTCCAGCCAGCAGTATCTCACCTCTTCCCGGACAAAATAAGATGCACTTTGGCTACTTATTCTTTTATGACTAGGAGAAAGGTTTGCGTAAGGAATCCTCTGTTGAGTCAGCTACTGAACTGGAACGGAGTCCTTTATTAGTTGTGTCTTTGAGGTTGAGATGATTTACTGCTGCAGTCACCTGTAAGTGGGAAGGCAGTGAGTTCCTGGAATCCTTCGTGCTCCCCAGGTGGCTGTCACATAGTGTTGTGTATTGAGCAAGTGCACTGTGACCTCCTAAGCAGCATGCTTAGAAATGGCAGGTGGCATCTGGGTTCAATTCCCAGCACGGTCCCCCAGTGTAGTAGGAGTGAGTGAGGAGTGAGTCTCCATTAGTTTGGTTTGTGCTTTGTTACTTTTCTTCTTGCCTGTTGCTGTCAATGTCAAGTTAATTGCTTTGTTTTATATAAAAGTTTGTTTTCTTTAAACATAAAGATTGTGAATGGCTGGAACATAGCTCAAAGGCAAAAGTTTTGGCTTTTTTTTTCTGTCAAAAATAAATAGGTAGATAATAAGATAAAATTCCTGAACTCTTTATTGCTTCTGGAGAGGAATCTGTCCTCTGTAGTCATTGATTTGTTCAATGCTCCTGCCACCATGCTGTCATCTGAGCTTTTCTGTTGTCGATGACATGTGTATTCAGGTATCCTATACTGTGGGAATCAGTGGAGCTGGTGACAGCCATTTTTTAGCCTAAAGCTACACCTGTATATTTCTGCGAAGGTTTTGGCATCGGTTCCTGGAGCTCTTGTTCAGGAGGAACTTGGGGTAGCCCTTCAGCTCCTTGAGGGTTTAGAATAGTGGCCAGCATTACTTGTTGGAAGCGGCTGGCAACGCTGAACTGGTGCCGTGTTTTTGTGATACTTGGTGTCTAACTATAACTTGAAGGAGGTGCCGATAACACTCTGCTGGCTTAGCAGGTTTCCTCCCTGGCATTCAGAGGAGTTGGACAGTACCAGGCAGCGCCCCAGCCTGTTTCTCTTTCTAATTCCACATTAATATATAAAAACTTGCACTTGTTAGCTTCTTTCCAATGCCCTTCTGCAAATCATGAGACAGTGGTTGCTGTTTTCATTCCCACTTCTCAGATTCTAAAAATAATGCCCAAAGTATTTGACCAGGGTTTTGCTCCTGTCAATCCCCAGAGCCATCAGAGCAAGGCCTCCTCCCTGGCTTGTCTTGTTGCTGAGCTGTGCTTTCTCCCCCATTCAGATATCGTTAGAGGACAGGAAAGTGCGTGCGTTCCGAGCCCTGGTAACATCCCCATGTCTCTTCAGTGTGTCAGCGTTAGGATTTAGATGTGCCTGAAGCAGGCTCATCCCAGGTGTAAGCATGATCTGCTTCATGCCTTGGTCAGCTTGCAGCCCCGGAAGTGGAGGGGATTTGCAGGAAGTTATGAATGCAGCCCTCTGTTTTCCTTTTGCTCTTCTGACTGGTAGCACAGGTTGCTTCCTGTCGAGGAATTTTATGAATGGGTGAATGTTCATGAGCCATATTTTTTCCTTTATAGTAAAAAGTGTAACAAAATCTCTCCCTTGGTGGATTCAGTTAGTGTGTTAGTACTTGAGCCACTGCTTCCGGAATTGTGTGTAAAAGCAACCCTAAAGACTCTTCCAGCGAAGCTGCTACAAATGGGATCACTAGAGCTTTGAAGCTTGCCCGTACCTTTAGTCAGTGAGTATTTGTATAACTTGGTGGAAGGCTCTGTAAAGACCAGAGCTTCTGCCTTTTCGGTCGTTTTCTCAAGATCAAGTAAAGGATAAAGTTGGTGAGTGACCATCCCCTTACTTCGGAGTAGCAGAAGTGAACACTGTGTTTGGTCTTAGTGACACGTAAGAAATGTGGTGTGCACACACCTAGAGATTTTATTGTTTTAGTGCCCCTGGGTATGGCTTGGTGTGCACGCAACTCATGCCACATAAAGAGTCCATTCTTGCTCACATGAAGCCAGGGAGGCTGGCCATTGCCCTTTTGAGCTCAGTGGAAATTGGCAGCCTTCATCCTGTAAGCAACAGCTTGACATCACCCCAGGATGTGATAGGGCCCACCTCAGAACCATGGAGGGCCTAGCTCTGGTTCTCTTCTGGCACACTCAAGCAAATGTAGTGCTGAGCAATTGGTTAATGTCAGGATTATTGGGGTAGCCCTTTAAAAGTTTTAAAGGTGCAGTACTTTCTTATCCTTGAACCATAGTCTAAATAGCAACCCAACACAGCAAGCTAGACAGTTGTGGTTTATTCATATTTTAGGAATGGACCAATGACAATGACTCAGATCCAAATCCTTGGTTGTCTCTCCCGAATTTCCTTCTTTTCTTGTTTTGTTTTGATCCATCTGCCTCTGCCTCTGCCTCTGCTCCTGCCCCTGCCCTGCCCCCTGCCCGCTGGGATTAAAGGCCTGTGCAGGTGGCTGCCACTGCCACCACCACCACCACCACCAGTGCCGGCCACTTTCATTCTTTTTGTAGGGTCTCCCATTATTGCCCAAGCTGATCTCAGGAACCATGATTTTCCTGCCTTAGCTTCCTGATGTGGGAATTGTAGAAGATTGATATCACACTTTGGGATCTCTTGCTTTTCACTTATTAAATAACTTCTGTAGAACAGTAGTTGTTGTTACTTCCTCTCACATTTAAACGATGTGGGAAGATGAATTATGAGGCTCCTTCCCAACATCCCTCACACTCCCCTGCCCATCAAGACCTCTGCGCATTAAAATCATTAAAATCGTATACAGCGAGGAACCCGTAGACAATGAGCTGGCCCATTCCCTGCTGCCCAGTCTTCTGAAACATCTAGCCTAAGTCTATACCCTCCAGATAGTTAGAAAGATTTATTAACATGATGACCCTGTTGCTCATTTGCTTCTGAAAGCTACGAACAGTTGAGAGGATGGGCTTCATTTCTTGTGTTGATAACTAGAGGAGACAGGTTTAGGAAGCAGGGCTTCACTAGAGGGGGTGGGGGGAGGAGGAGGAGCAGACTGGTTAAGCTCTAACTTGTTTGGACTGCAGTGATAGTCCGTCCAGTCAGTAAGGCACTTGCTGGCAAGAAAGAGGTTCGGGGGCCCCCAGAACCCACGTTTCTTTTTTAATTAGTTAATTTCTGTTTGTGTGTATGTGTGTCTACCTGAGTTTATGTGCACCGTGTGTATGCGGGTACCCACAGAGGTTTTACAGACAGTTGTGAGCTGCCTGGTGTGTGTGCTGGGCTCCTAACCCGGAACCGAGTCTCCAGCCCCCAAGAAGCCACTTTTTGTTTTCTAAAGGGAAGGGCTTCTGGTGCTTGCAGCTTGGGTGCCAGGGATTGGAGCCAGGTGGCTCCTGGAGCTCACAGTGTAGGCCTCCTGATGAGCTGCCGGCCGTCAGAGACCCTGGCTCAGACAAACAAAACCAGAAGGAGTAAACAGAAGAAGTGTTTTGATAGGTGTTGATTAACCACAGTAAACTGTGTAGACTTAACTTTTCTGCTAGAAGCCAGGACCCCAGCTTGCTTGATTTTGAGGCATATGTTTAGGGAATATAAATTACTGTTGATTTTCACTTATCCCTAACAAGATGTTTTAAAATCCTATCCATTAAAAATGCAAATATAGGGCTGCAAGCCCTGGGCTCCCTCCACAGTGCCACACAAAACAGAAATGGTGGTACAGACTTGTAACATAGCACTAGGGAGGCAGAGGCAGATGGATCCAAAGTTCAAGGCACAGAGTGACTTTGGGCCAACCTGGGCTAACAGAGACCCTTTCTCAAAAAAGAAAAAAAAATGCAAAAATTGTTATTTTATAAATTACTTTAAAAATTAACTTTGACACACATAGGTACTAAAATGCCTTTACATATTATTATCATGCTATTAAAAATTAGCAAACTCAAGCAGGGGTGGTGGTAGTGCACGCCTTTAATCCCAGCACTCGGGAGGCAGAGGCAGGTGGATCTCTGAGTTCGAGACCAGCCTAGTCTACAAGAGCTCAGGCTCCAAAGCCACAGAGAAACCCTGTGTGTGTGTTGGGGGGGGAGAATTAGCAAACTCAACTAGAATCTATAAAACAATTGACAGTGAATTCAAGGAACAAAAGCTCATTTGGAGGAAAAGAAACATCTTACTGAATAATTTTACCACAACCAAAAGGACTGTTTATTATTTTGCATTTTATTTCATATAACGGGGAAAAGAGTTGTGCCCTGAAAGATGAAACTGCCAGTTGTTAAGTCATTAGCGGGCTGAAAGAACAGTACACAAATCGGGCCCAGACAAAGAACAAGTCACTGCTCACCATCGTTCACTTCATTCTCTGAGTGACAAAGAAAAGGAGCAGGTAACAGCTGCCAGCCAAAGACTCATTTCTGCAGTGAAAGTCTAACCAGCTTGGGGCTGCTGCGGGCTGGCTGGCCAGCGTGGTGGGGGCGGGGCGGGGCGGGGCGCGGCATGGGGCGGGGCCTCGTTGCTATGAAGGGCGGGGCCATGCAGCCAGGCGCCTCCAGCCCGGTGGCACGATCTACCACAGTCAGCTGTTAGTTTTGTTTTTTGATTTTTTTTTTTTTTAAGACAAAGAAAAAGATTCCTAATGTGTCCAGGCTTACCATTTTACAGCAGTGGACATTTTCAGTTCTGCAAGCGATTGTTAAAATTGTAAACAAATGGTTCCGGGTAGAGACCAAATTAGATAACTGCGGTGGAGCCAAATGGTGCTTCCACTGTAATGCGTGAAGCAAGTGATCTTACTGTCTGTTCCACAGTAGGATCCAAAGTCCTAATTTTAATCCTTCATTAAAGTGTTAGCTTTTAAAAGCCAGTTTTGTTGAAAAAATGCTGCTTTTGAGAGAAATGTTACAGTTAATACCATGAGATTTGAATGGTTTTACTTTCTTTTTCTCATTAAAAAGAAATAATCTGTGTGAGTACCGCGGCATGTTTGTGAAGATCGGAGGGCAGTGTGGGTTCTTGGAACTGTAGTCAGGTTGTCAAGCCTGCACAGCGGTGCCCTTAGCCACGGGTGGTCTCTCAGCCCCGCCGCCATGGTACAGTTTGTAAGTGCTCTCATGAGCTTTCTCCTTTGTAACACTTTAGCGACAACTGCCTTGCCAAGTATTGCCTTCCTGTTTCAGAAACGAGCCCCTCTGGGTTTAGACTGCCCAGCCTGTCCAGTAGCCCCTGCTCCAGTGTTCCCTCTGCTGTGCTAGGAGCCAGCACTTGGATGGCCTGGCTTCCTGGTGCTCCCTATGTCACGGATTAGTCCACCTTAACAGCCATTTCATGTTGCTTACAGAAAGTACATGCCTATCAAGTGGCAACTTCTTAGTTAAACTTTGACCTTAATAATAGATTAAAATTGGGTCCATGTTACTTCTTATTGTCAGTAGAAACCATTAAAGGTTTTTATGTTTATTTTTAGTACAGAACCTAGGACCTGCTGAGCAAGTGCTCTGCTACTGAGCTACATTCACACTACCCTCCCTCTTTAAAAAGTTTTTTAACATTTATTTTAATTTTATTGCCTATATGTATGTCTGTACACCATGTACATGGCATGCCTGGTATTTGCAAAAGCCGGAAGATGTTGGATCCCTTAGAACTGGAGTTACAGTTTGTAAGTTTCTATGTGGTTTCTGGGAATCAAACTCTGGTCTTGTGCAAGCATGGTAAGTGTTCTTAACCACCGAGCCATCTCTTCTGTCTTACTTCATTTTAAATTGTGTGTGTGTGTGTGTGTGTGTGTGCATATGTGGAGAGAAATTACAACTAAGTGCATGGGCTGTGGTGGGCCCACTCCCTCGGATCAGGCATACATACCCTTTCTTGTAAAGGACTCCTTTACTGGAGCTGCAGTTCTTGTCCTGGGAGCTTGTAGGGAGACCAGATCCAAGGAAAATGGCCCTAGTACTAACTGTACTAGTACTCTAGGCTAGAGATTGCTGCAACTGACCTGCAGCTGAGCCTAGCCTTGAACCCCTGAGCCAGCCTCCACCTCCTGTGAGAGCTGTGATCCCAGGCATGCTCTGCCGCCCCCAGCTTCCCATGTTGCTCGTGCTATTATCAAAGTTCTGACTCTGACCTTTAACTCCTGGGAATACAGAGAACTAATGTTCAATGAACTAATGTCAGAGAGCTAAGCAGCGTAGTTTGTGGCTGCTCGGGAGCTCTGGCGAGCCTCTCTAGATGTGCCACTGATCATTTGAGTGGTCTCCAAGGTACACTGACTTGCTAGAGAATGAGGTCAGATAATTACAGGTTCCAGTGTACAGGAGACCGCTTTGCCAGTACCTCACAGAACACCACATAGTCCCACCCTGTGTTTCTTGGTAGATTCTTCCAGCGCAGAACAAACAGCACTGTGT
This sequence comes from Mesocricetus auratus, assembly GCF_017639785.1. NCBI lineage: Eukaryota > Metazoa > Chordata > Mammalia > Rodentia > Cricetidae > Mesocricetus > Mesocricetus auratus. The sequence goes on from NW_024429210.1 coordinate 10,680,564, forward strand.
AAAAGTTCAGTCAGTGCAGCACACGGCATGACACAGTCATGTAGACACACAGGCAGGTAGACCGCACGTCTCAAAGGCGATCTAGCATTCAGAAGAGACGAAGGAGGAAGCTCCCTCGCTGTGTGCTTAGAGGAAGGAAGATTCTCTCTAGTTTAGAAACCAGCCTTGAGTCTCCTAGCCTCTTGGTTTGTGCCCTGCAGCCATCCCCTCACACTTCTGTCTCCAGCTCCTTGAACAGCAGACTCCCCAGTAGGACTCAGTTATAATCCAGTGGTTGATTCTGCCCTCACCTAGTTCTCCAGGGCTTAAGAACTTGACGTAGTGCTTTGGGGTTTGCTTAAAAAACAAAAGCAAAACTCAGATAGTCTTTGACAGTGCTGCCATGTCTCTCACTAGCTTCTAATCAGTACAGAGACAGAAACGATATTATAACTGACGTAGGTGTGCATGAACTTTGCTAATGAGATTTTAAAGTTCTGCCTCTATTTACCAAGTTTACCCTCAGATATCCTTTATTTCATTTTAGTAAAAAAGACCAAAATAGAAGTACAATAAAATATTTTGTGAAGACTTAGTTTTAATTTTATGTATATGGGTGTTTTGCTGGCATGTGTGTCTGGGTACTACACGCATGCAGTTGCAGCAGAGGCAAGAAAATGGTTTGAGATTACAGACAGTTGTGAGACTCCAGGTGGGTACTGAGAATCAAACCCCCATCCTCTCTCTGCAAAAGGAGTAAGTGGCTTGAGTAAGAGGGTCCTCATAGGCTCATGTTTGAATACTTAGTCACCACGGAGTAGGACTGCTTGAAAGGATTAGGAGGAGGAGGAGGTGGGGCCTTGTTGGAGGAAGTGTGTCACTGGGGTGTGCTTTGAGATTTCCAAAAGCCGATGCCAGGCCCGATGTCTCACTCTGCTGTAGATCAAGCTGTAGCTCTCAGCTACTGTACCATGTCTGCCTGCACGCTGCCATACTCCTCGCCATGGTGGTAATGGACTGAACCTCTGACACTGTAAGCAAGCCCACAGTTAAATGCTTTCCTTTTAAGGGCTGCCTTGGTCATGGTGTCTCTTCACAGCAGTAGAGCAGCAACTAAGATAAGGGGTGAAAACACAGTCACCTCAGTATGGCCAGTGTTTCCTGAATCTCATCGCCACCTCTTTTTGCATGTTTGTTTATTCCTGTGGCAAATCATTTCTTTCTGTGCCTGGGAACACGGCCACCAGCAGTCTGCCCTGCAGTGTCTGTCACTCAAATGCCCTCTGTGTACCAAGTTAAAAAATGATGGACAAGGAGCGTGTGAGCAACACGGGCAAATGCCCATTCCTTGTTGGTTACTCACTCAGGGCTAGGTCAGCAGTTCTCAAACTGTGGGCCGTGACCCCTTTGGGGGTCAAATATCAGATTTCCTACGTATCACATATTTACAATTACAATTCACAACAGTAGCAAAATTACAGTTACGAAGTGGCATTGAGATAGTTTTATGGTTGGGGCCACCACAACATGAGGAACTGTATTAAAGGATTGCAGCATTGGGAAGGCGGAGAACCTCTGGGCTGGGATGTGAGAGTCATGTAGAACCATGGTAACATCTTTGCATGCGTGTGGCTATTAAGTGGGTAGGTGTTGCCCTGGATGAGAGTTGATGGCTGGGGGGACAATCCCCTACTCTATGTCACAACAACCTGGCAGGGTCTAGTGTTGTCGTGAGAATGCATTTTGTATTGAGGCATATATGTGCACACGATTTGACTGACTGAAAAATGTGTGAATCAATACTCAGCCCTCTTGTACTCACACTGGTCCTCTTTCGTACTCTCAAAGGTGGCTCACGTGAAATAATGCTAACTGTAACCCACTTTACTCATTTCACACCCGCATTTGTGGATAATGGTCTGTAGTTTGAAAAATTCTGTGCTAGACAGTAAGTGCAGAAGCTAAGTTCATGTTCTGCACATCCCCCGTTGTGGGCATTCATGGGTGGAAGAAACTACTGTTCTGTAGAGATGCTGTCCACCAGAGAACAGTGCGTGACATGAGCGTCCTTCCCAGTTGCTGTCATGGATCTGACAGCACCTTTCCTACTGAAGGTTATTCTGAGCTCCCCTCCAAACGCGCTTTTTTTAGATTTTATTTTTATGTTGATGAGTGTTTGTCTGCATGTATGTGTGTATACCATGTGTGGACCAGATGCCCTTGGAGGAGGCCATGAGGGAGCATCTGATTCCCTGGAACTGGAGTTACGAACACTTGTGAGTCACCATGTGGGTGTTGGGAACCAAGTCCCAGGCCTCTGCAAGTGTTCTCCAGCATCCGTCCCTGGTCAAGTGTCCTGTGCTGTCAGTGTCCCTGCTGGCTCTTGAATTTACCTCTTCTTGAGAAGCGGAGATGCTGCACACCTTTCCCCAGCCGGCCTTCTGTTCTTCCTAAACACCAGCACCGCTTTCTTGAAATGGCAGCAGGAGTGACCACGAGCCTTCCTGATCACAGCTGTGCTGTGACAAGATGGCTGGCTGCTCTCTAGCTTTTTAATCTCGCAGAAGCGTTTGGACCCATGGCCCTCCATCTCTTCGGCTGCATGGGCAGACTGAAATGGAAGCTTGGTAGTCATGACTGTAACAGTAGAAGCATGTGGGAGGAGAGGTAGTTCCTGGCTGCTCACCGTCAGAGCCTGTGTCCCTAACTGAAAGATTTAGGCTATCTGGGTGACACAGGGAGAGGGCAAGGTTTCTCCATCAAAACATAGCACAGGAAAGATTGATAAATGTGACTGTTTCTGATTTTTATTTATTTATTGAAAGACAGACTGGGGAACCCACATAAGCAGCTTATATTCAGAATATTTAATGAACTGCCGATGGGAGTGTCCTGCCATGTATGAATAAAAGCTTAGCAATATCTAGGAAGCGGGAAGGAGAGGGACCCGTGTCACCACAGTTGTCTCCTGGGAATGTGATCTGGGTATAAGCTGCATGCAGTCTCTGCTGCCCTCTGATCTCACCTCACACCTAAAATCTGTCGTTGAGGACCTCAAAGAACTTACGTTAATATGAATCACATGTTACCTACCATTTCAACAAACAAAAGAATTCAATATTTTCCATGAAAAGAATTCTGGGCCTAGGGATGTAACTTAGCAGAGAGGCTTGCCCAGGGTGCTCAAGGACCTGGACTCAGCGTCTGTCAGGGAAAAACCAACCAAAACACCACACAAGAAGACAAGTTGCTGACACGAAGAGCGTTTTGTTTTGTTTTGTTTTGTTTGTTTTGTTTGGGACTTAGGATCCAGGCCAGGACTTTGAGCAGATGTGATGAGTGCTCTACATCTGGCCTCGTCTCCATCCCAAACAACAGGGGTTGTTGTTGCTGCTGTTACTGTATTTTTATAAGAAATACCTAAACTTTACCAAGACAAAAATACTAATAGGTAGAATTTTTTTTCTTTTTTAAAGACAGACTCTCAAGCCAGGCGGTGTTGGTACACACTTTTAATCCTAGCTCTCGGAAGGCAGAGGCAAGTGGATCTCTGTGAGTTCAAGACCAGCCTGGTCTACAAGAGCTAGTTCCAGGACAGCCTCCAAAGCCACAGAGAAAACCTGTCTTGAAAAACTTAAAAAAAAAAAAAGACAGAATCTCACTACATGGCCTTGGCTAGCCTGGTACTTGCTATGTAGACCAGGCTGGCCTTGGACTCACAGAGATCCACTTCTGAGTGCTGGAATGAAAGGTGTGTGCCACCACTCCCACGAGAATTGTGTTGTTTTCCTATGGCAAATCTGTTTGACATCTGCCTTCTAGAGGACAGCTAAACAATCCTGTCTACTCGCTGTGTGTTCTTTGGGTTGAAGTATATAGTAGAAATGTGGTTTCACAAAGGTACATAGCTGGGAAAAGGAGGAGTATTAAATAAAATTTCCAGATAATTTTATACTCAATTAAAACATGAAAGGTTGGTGCAGTGTAGAACCTAAAACCAGCTTCCTGAACTCTTAGTTATTTGTTATATTAATGTGGCTTAGCTTGCCTATTGAGTATTTGGAAAACACTGGTTTACTGAGTTGTGCAGAGCTTCCCATAACTGACATTTTTCATCACGTGGCATTAAATCGCCACATTGTTAGCTATACCACCCAATGCAGCAGGAACACATGAAGTGTTGGGAATTTGGGAAGGTGTCACACTCAGGGTAGCAAATACCAATTGTCCCAAAATCTCATTTTCACTTTCAGGCCTGAATTTTATTGCTCCCACCCAAACTATCTGCCGGTCCATTCAAGTTTGAGTATCCACGGTGTGTATGACCGGCATGCCAGCAAGCAGACACGGCCCAGCTTGATAAAAAGCAGCCCCGTCTGCTCAGAGGCCAACAGGGACAGGGGGCTCTCTCAGGTGCCCTTGGCCGACTGACTCATGTGCTCGTATGTGTTCTCCTGTTTACCACTCAGAGTAGTTAGGGCATGTGCTCCAAGGGAGAGGATTAATAAAGAGACATGGTCGTGCCTGGGCTTTGAGGGTGATGCTGACGTGGTCCTGAGGGGTGTGCCTGCGTGAAGGCCCCAACCCTTTCTCCTGCGCAGAACCCCAGCTGTGGAAGAGCACTCCATCAGAGCCGTGACAGCGCTCTTCACTGTGCTTCCCTGGGGCATCTCCCTCTCAGGGAGCCTGGCAGAGCTCTGGGGTCCCTGCAGACTGGGGCTTGTAAGAGTAAATGCATGGCTGCCGGCTAAGGTGCTTCTTAGGGTAATGGCTATGTTGTGTGAAGAAACATTTGTTTTAGGATAGTCGAACTATAAAAGAGCTTTAATTTTTTTTTAATTTTCTCACTCTGTGTAGGGGATTGTTGGCACTTTGGCAAAGACTCCCATACAAACTGAACCAGTGAGCCCCAGGATGCCACTCACCACACTGCAAACCAGCGTCCTTGCCTAACCTGTGAATCCACTGGGACGACTGTTTTACATACACTCTTGCACCCAAGCCATGCAATGAGCCAGTCAGTGCCAAACAACGAGAGGACATTCTTTTCCTTTTCTCCCCTTTCTCCCTTCCTTCCTTTTCTTTTTCTTTCCCTCTTTTTTCTTTCTTTTCTTTAGTTTTTCAAGAAAGGGTTTCTCTCTGTAGCCTGACTTCTGGAACTCACTCTGTAGACAAGGCTGACCTTGATTGAACTCACAGAGCTCCACCTTCCTCTGCCTCCTGAGTGCACCACCACAGCGGCTGAGAAGATTCTCTGGTTGGGAACTCAGGAGAGTGGGAAGTTCATGGCTTTCCTCACAGGTCGGCTCCAGCGTGTCCCATCATCTTGGCAATGGAGAGATGTAGGGAGAGACCAGGTATGTGGGAAGATTCAGGAGATAAAAGGAGGAACAGGTGGGCTGTCTCTCGCTCTTGGATCCTGACCCAGCTTCCCCTGTAAGTGATTTCTATGGTTTTCGTTTTGTTTTAGTTTTATTTTAACTTTATTTTATGTGCATCGGTGTGGAGGTGCAGAGCCGCAGGAACTGAAGTTACAGACAGCCGCGAGCTGCCATGTGGCCATGCTTGGCAGTGTAGAAAGTGCCTTACTGTATTCAGTCTTTGTGGGCCGGGTTTTTGTTTTTGGCTTTATTTTATAGCAAGGGCTGACCTTGAACTATGGCAATCCTCCTGCCTCAGCCTAAGTGCTGATATTACAGATATAAGCCCCCATAGTCATTTCTGTTTTGTTTTAAAACTAAGAATTACTTTGTGTAAAGTTGGGGACCTAATTTCAGACCCTAGCGTCCACACAAAAGCAAGGCATGGTAGGTACATATTTGAAATTCTAACCCCAGAGAGGCAGAGACAGGAGGATCGCTGGACTTACTATCTAGCCATTCCAGCCAAATTAATGAGCTCCAGATTTAGTGAAAGACCCTGTCTCAGAAAATATGGTGGAGAGCACCTGACACCCCCTCTGGCCTCCACGTGTCATGCTGGAAGGGACGGGAGCGCCCGTGAATAGGTAAATCACATATGAAGCTTGTACGGCCCTTTAGTTCACAACCAGGATCCAGATTCAGCCACAGTATTATCTGTAAGTGTGTGGTCTTCATGTGAGTATTTCACAGTTAAATGCAACAAATCTGAATGAATCTGCTAACGGTGCTCTTCTGATGCCTTCAAAGGGCAGTCTCTACAGTGGCGGCAGCTCTTGCCCCAGTCCCCCTCTAACCAGGCCCCAGGCTGCAGAAGTCATTGTGGAGGAAGGGAGGCAGCTTTGGTGGAGCAGTTACCTCGGAGTGGACCCAGGAGCCACACTGTGGGTCCTAACAGTACATTCCTGCACTCTTGCTCAGTGCCAGCGAGCTTTCTGTCTTCCTAGTCTACCCTTGTCATATGCTGCTAAACTCAGTGACAACTTTGGAGTGATGGAAATCTTTGCTTTTTTGTTGTTGCGTGTTTTTGTTTTGTTTTTTTGAGGCAAGGTCTTGCTGTGCTGCCCTCCAACGTGTCCAAGCAAGTCCTCTGCTTGAGCTTCCCTCGTGCTGTCCCAGCCTAACACAAGTGTTTAACACATATCAAAGAGTTTAATCATATAGCATGAGACAGGAAGTTGGGATATACCACTTCCCAGCCCTGTGACCGTCAGAAGAGTTGCTGCATCTTCCAAATGAAATCTCTTACCTTCTGTGAGTAGGAGTTTTTGTACCTTCCTCCCAGAGTTGCCATTCAGCTTGTATCATCCCATATCTAGGACATGGAGCGCTCTCAGTGCATGATAACTCTTGGGAGATTTCAGACCAAAAGATAGCTTATTAATGATCTCTACAATGTAGATTATTCTTAGTGCTTTGTTCCAAGTATCTCATTGAGTCTGTTCCCTGGAGCGCCTGGCAAGGAGAAGGCAGTAGGAAGGAGGCTTTTAGCATGTAGACACTAGGGGAAGGGCAGGTTGAGATGGGGAGCCCAGGAGATGTGGAGCGTCTTACGAAACTGGGAAATGGGGGGGGGCACAGCATTCTAAATGTGGGAGTAGATGTTTTGTCTGCCCTGAACCCTATGTTCATTGTTGCCAGGACAAGAACTATTATTAATGAATGACTGCATATTTAACCCTCCTTCTCCATAGGACCTCCCTCCCATAGCATAGACCAGCCCTGACTTAGAATGCAGCCAAACCTGCCTTAAGCTTGACCCTTCCTGCCTCTGTTTCCCAAGGGGATATCCGTTAGTGAGACCCAGCAGCAGTGGTAGTGTTGAAAAGGACAGTCTAGAACTTGTCTGCTTTGAGTTCTACACAAATAGAACTTCTCCACCCACCCCACGAACCTCACATTCTTGTAATGACTTTGGGGGAGGTGGAGGAGATGCTGTTGTTAAAGCTTTTTTGTTTGTTTTTTTTTGAGACAGGGTTTCTCTGTGTAGCTTTAGAACCTGTCCTGGAACTTACTTTGCACACCAGACTGGCCTCAAACTCACATAGATCCACTTGCCTCTAATGCTGCTGTTAAAGCTTTTAAGGTAAAAAGATTTATTCACAAGTGGCTACAAGATGTCCAAGGTACTGTTCATGCCAAGTAGAGGCATACACTAGAATGCCAGCGCAGAGCACGTAGCCAGTGCCGACGGGGAGGTGCCTCCGAAGCATACCTGTTGAACTGGATCTTAAGGAAAGTGGTTTCTTAGATTTAGTGTATATGCCTGTAATTTCAGCTGAGAGAGCCTAAGGCTACATAAACACAAAACCGAAGCAGAGGGCCCAGAGTGTTGGTATATATTTGCTTTTAACTTTGGCATTCTGGAGTCAGAAACAAGTGGATCTCTGTGAGTTCAAGGCCAGCTTAGTCTGTATAGTGAGTTCAAGGGTAGCTGGGACTACATAGTGAGACCCTGTCTCAAAATAAACAAATAGCATCTAGGGTTACACATAATTAGAAGTGGGGAGGCATTTCAGAGTGTGTGTGTGTGTTAGAGAGAGCCTGGAGATATGCACCTCAAGGCAATATCAGTGATTGCTTCTGGGTAGTGTTAAGGGCAGAGATTCTAATTTAAAGGGGGTTAAAGAAAAAAACAGGTGGACTAGGAGAGAGACATGAGGCTGGGTTAAAGAATTTGATAGGCTGGTGCAGGTCAGAAGAGCTGGTCAAGTTGCCCTACAAAGGACACAAAGTAGGCAGAGCCCTACAGTAGAGTCTGTGATTGGTGAGATTAGGTATGGTTAAGATTGGGGCTAGGACGATGGCTTTCCCTAGGAAAGCCTTCTCTTTTTCAAAGGAATTGAAAAGTTCATACAGTGGCAGTGAAAGACAATAGAACACTAGAGGAGGTGCCAATCATAGCCATTTAATCACTGTGTTTTTCAGTTTGCCTCATTTCATGTATATGTGTTTGATATAGCTACAAATAATACCCAATATGATGCTATATCCTAAATGTACATTTGAAATTATAGTAATCATTATATTGTACTTCAAGATCTTTTTTCATAAAAGAAGTTAATGTTTATGAATAATTCCATTGTGCTTATAACTCAGAATCAATGAAGTCATCTGTAATGTTAAATATTATTTCTTACTTTTAGATCCTCTTATTATATGTCTTCTACATATTCCTTCTAGCATTTATTCAGTTATTTCCCTAGAATTAATTCATACAAGTAGATTTATTGGGTCTAAGGGTATAATATCCTTATGTTGCTTGTCACGGTTTTTTTTTTTCTTCTGAAAATAAACTCTATCTGCTCAACACTTAGGTAATCCACCAAGAAACTATGAAGTTTTCTTATTTTACCACAATCCTGATGTTAGATTTTAAATCTTTTTTTTCAAGACTAGGGACTGAACCCAGGGCCTCACCTATTGCTGAGCTACAACCCTAGTCCTTAACTTTAGCATCTCAAAAATATATCTTCATTCATAATTTAAACAAAAAAACAGTTCATTAACTTGCAACTAAGTGAGCCACAATCTTTATTATCTGCTCAAGCGCTGGAATTACAGACAAGCCCCACCACGGCTTGGCCAGCCCGTCTGTCAGTTCACCACTCCCAGAGATTCATTTTCTGAACATGCTACCTGTTGGCACACCTTAGCTGACTCTCTATTTGTCCATGAATGAAGTATGCACTTTGCACATTGGTGTTCAGAGTGCCAGTGAAGCACGCCTTTGCCAGTCATGAAAATGGCACAGGAACATCAGTGTGCCACCCAGCTCCTTCCTCACCCAGAGTTACCTAGTTGAAACCTCACTCCCCTTTAAAGCCTGCCAGTAGAAGCCCCGAGAGTGAGGGGTGAGCTGGGCCCCTGAGACACTCTCTTTCTACCAGCGGCCCGGTGCTTTCAGCCTGGCGCAGGCCTCACCGTGGGTGGGCTTCTGCCCTGGAGATGGGGCCGTGTGCCTCATGAGAATTGTGAGAATAGCGCAGCTGTGCACACAGCAAGCATGGCACAGGGCTAGTGCTAAGTGTTAGCAAGGCGGAGTGATAACAGTGTCACAGCTTTAGCAAGGCGGAGTGATAACAGTGTCTCTGCCAGCTTTGTGCCCTAGCAGATGGGGCTCAGACCATAGCTCTGTCCCTCCTCTTTCTAGACCTTCTCAAAGTTGCTGGGTTCCCCAGCCCTGATCTGAAAATAGGCCTGGAAATAGGGCTACTTTATTCAATCTAAGAGAAAATGTTAGGACATTGCTATATACTAGGCACAAAGTTATAGCAAATGTTTAGTATATGTTTGGTGCTGCTCTAAACTTTTGTTGTTATGTAACTACACAGCCTGTCTGTCCTATGAGTGCCCCACTGTTGTTTCCAGAGGAAAACTTAAGACACAGGGAAGTTAAGTGAAGGTCACACAGCTAAAGGCTGAGGGTTTGGGACTCAAACTTCAGACTCCTGAGCCTGCTCTTACCTGCCTACTGTGTGACTTCTCACTATTGCATTGTGTTGTTGAATGGTCACCACCCTCCTTGTCAGCACTGTCTCAGTTAGGGCTGTGGACAGGTCTCCATAGTCCCTATGGCATGTGTCCTGCATAGAAGACATCCAGCAAATGTGTGCTCATTTGAGCATAAGGAACCTGTTCACTTCTGACATTTGGCCACGAGTAACCTGCAGGTGCTTTCCCTTAGGGGGCAGCTGTCCTCTGGATGACCATCTCTAGCCTCATTTTAGAGTTCTTTAATTTGCCCACTTAACTGCTTTCAGGAGCCTTGTCCTACCAAGAAGTCTTTGTTTTTGAGGAGGCGTGGGACTTGGTGGGGCTCTGCAAGTATGAGGCATCTGGAGGGCTCTGATGGGGAGACGCGGGCGGAGGAAGAGCTGCCCTTCATCCCTGTTGTCCTTACCCGTGACTGAGCTGGGAGGAAGCCTTGCTCTCGGTGCTGTGGACAGCCTCGTGTGAGATACTTGGTGCTGTTTTCAGAGATCCTTTTTGAGCCCCTTGTTGTCTCCAGCCCCTTCTGCTCTGGCTGCATCGTGGGAGAGAAAGTGCCATCGCACTCCCCTCTCATGTTGCCACGCTGGCGTCTGTGGACTTTGCAGTCCCTCCTCGAAAGCCCCCTTTATATTAGCATTCTTCAAAGGGAAAAGAGTAAGGTCTGCATTTGTCCTGTGTTGCTCATCTAAAAATTGAGAGATTTAACCAGAATTCCTCTCCCTGAGGAAGCTGAAATTCTCTATTATAGGAATCATTGTTTTGCTTTGATATTAGCATTTTGAGTGTTGTTTCTTACAACACTCTTACTACTGCATCAGTGTATGTCCATTACATGTCCTGGTCTGAATGACAGTGGCCCCTGTAGGCTCATATGTTTGGGTGTTGGGTCCCCAGTTATTACTAACTATTGGGAAGGATTAGGAGATGTGGCCTTGTTGGAGGAAGAGTCACTGAGGGTGAGTTTCGAGGTTTCAAAAGCCCATGCCAGGCCCAGTCTCTAGTCTCTCCCCCTCCCTCTCCCCTACCCTCTCCCCCTCTTTTCTCTCTCTGTGGGTCAGGATATAAAGCTCTTAGCTACTGTTCCAGGACCATGTCTATCTGCTTCCTGCCCTGATAAACATGGACTAACCCTGTAAAAGTATAAGCAAGCCCCCAGCTAAACGCTTTCTTTTATAGAAGGTGCCATTGCCATGGTCTCACAGCAACGTAACAGTAACTAAAACATTACAGGAAGCTAAAAGTACAGAAAAGAGTTTGTTAAAAAAAATAAAAACTGTGACTGGGCCATGGTGGCACATACCTTTAATACCAGCAGTCAGAAGGCAGAGGCAGGTGGATCTATGAGTTCAAGGCCAGCCTGGTCTACAGAGAGAGTTCCAGGACAACCAAGGCAAAGCTACACAGAAAAACCCTGTCTTGAAAAACACCAAAATAAATAAATAAATAAATAAATAAATCAAACAGTAGGCTTTATGTTGCTCCTTAGTTACAGTCACTTTTAACATTTTGATAAACACAGTTCTTGCGTTTATTTAATAACCACCTTCATAAAATCAGATACCAACTGCACATACCAGATCTTAGTGTCTCCCCATTGTATGAATTCTGAGTATTGTTGACTGGTTTAAAAAATAGTGGAAGTGAAAGGAAAGTAGAATTTATGTGCGTTCCTGGGCATACATTGGGTGTTTATTACTAGCATGTTTCTTAGGCCCAGACTCCATTTAGGATTCTGTCTCAGGCAGAAGAGTAACTGGAAGGAAAAACCCCAGGTGGCTCCGTCTGTGGATGGCAGGCACTGGCCTTCACCCTGCCGTCTGAGTCCTGCTACTGAAAACAAAGCTGGCTTTGGGCTGCGCACTGCTGTTTGTAGCCCTTGATTCTGTATGCCTTGCTTTTCCATATGTCCTGCCAAATTGGTTTCCTGACCATGACCTTGTAGTTCAGCATTTCCTCTTCCCTCCGCCCGTTTCCTCCCTTCACTTTTGATCATCCAGATCTCCCCACCCCCCGAGAGCCGCCTTCGAATCCCAGGGCAGTTATGTGGTGGCCAGAGCTACAGTCCGGAGACCCCACCCTGGCCCCTGAAACTCTCTTGGAAAAGTACGTCTGAGGGGTCTGCGCTCTGTGACTGTAACGTGACACCACCAGGCGGTACAAACCGTCTTTCTGTTTTGTACGGCAGACATCGGAGCAGTGAAACATTTCCTTCTGCATTGATCCCGGCATCTGCTTTGCCCCTAAAGGTCATTTCCAACTCCCTCCCGGCATGTAGAAGTCTGCCGTCTTGTCCTGGCCAGGCCCTCTCCTCTGGCTGCAGCTGTGATAAGTGTGACTTGCCACTTTAAGCTGAGACCTGCTTAAATGGACCTCATTGTGCTACACACAGACCTGCTTTCGCTGCTTGTGTTTTTTTCCCCTTCCTGTGGAACCTGATACCTTCTGTCTCCTGGAGAAGTAGCCATCAGCACAGGCAGAGCACAGCAGAGTGGTCAGGCTCAGCCGAAGCGCACAGTTGGGTAGTTTTCCTGTAGATCATTAAGGTCACTTCGAAAACATAATTTAAAAATCCTAGTAACCATATCTACTAAAATTACACAATTAGGGTGATCTTAGTAATAATTCAGTAGGCCACATAACTGTAAGTAACCTTTGCTGAAGGAATAATACGCAGAAAAACATATTTTCAGATGGAAAACCCCCCACCCACACCAGATGGTCTGTAGATTAATACAAGTCCAATAAAAAGTAACGGTGGAATTTTTTTAAAAGTTGTTTATTCTCTCTCTTTCTGTCTCTCTCTGTGGGGGGGGGGGCATAAGGTACCATAACGCTAGTGTGGTAGGCAGAGGACATCTTTGGAGTCAGTTTTCTTCCAGTGTGTGCTTCTTGGCCTGGGAAGCTACGTGGATGATGGTCCCTTTTGCTGACAGAAGAGGCAAGGAAAGGAGAGTGCATTCTTCCTTGGACTCTGAACTTAAAATCCCAATGAGATGTCTCAAAGGAGATGTAGAGTCAGGATTTGGATGTGTGATTCTGAGTCTCATTAAAGGTTTAGGTGGAGATACGCTTAGGAGATATCAGCATAATCCACAGTTGACAGTTGGGAGTGGGTGGTTATACAGGAAGAATATTTAAGTGACAAATGACAAAGTAAGGAAGGCAGCCTGAGGAGTACCTGAGGGGAGTAGAGCCTCCAAGAGACTGAGAAGCAGAGACATTTAATGTGGTCAACTTAAGAATTTTAGCTGGGTATAGTAATTCATGCCTGTAATCTCATGATTTTAGAGGCTAGGCAGGGAGATTGAGAGATTGGGACCAGCCTGGGCAACATAGAGACACCGCTTCTCAGAAGCAAACACCACCCTTCCATCCCTGCTAAAAACAACTGTAAGCAAGCAAGCAAACCCCTCTCAGACAAAAGAGGGAAAGGAAACGATAGGCTGTGGCCTCCATGAAGAAGGATGAAACAGAGCACAGAGCCTTAGATGGGTAGCAGTGAAAGGAAATGGGTGTTACTTGATCAGGTTGGGTCAAGGTAAGAGTGTGATGGCTTTTATTTTCTTTGATAAGTCAGAGAAAAAATAAAATTATTTGTGTGTGGGAGTTGTAGGGGAAGGAGGGTGTTTGGGCATGCATGGCATAACAAACAATGGCTTTTAGATGAGTTTTGTGGAGTTCTACTCTACATGGTTTCTGGGGATCCAACTTCAGTTATCCGGCTTATGCGGCAGGAGAAAAGATTACTGATGTAAATAAGGGACAGGGTCTGGAAAAGATGGAGAATGTTTGAAATAGCTTCTGAGTGAAAAGGAAAGTGCACTATTATAGCAGGGTATTTGTGGACATAGTGGTATTTGAACTCTAGAGACTGTGAGGCAAAGTTCTGGGATTGAGGCTTGAGCTCAAGACTGGGTTGAAGATTTGGGATGCTAGCACCTTAATAGCAGCTTAGTGGGAGTGAACTACTGGCCTCAGAAAAATGGTGGGGTAAGATAAGTGGAGAGGAGAGGTGGGAGACTAGAAATGCCCAGTGAGGATGGGGTCATGGTGTTTGTCTTAGTCAGGGTGTCCATTGCTGTGACAGGCACCATGACCACGGCAACGCCTATAAAGGAAAACATTGAATTGGACTGGCTTACACGTTCAGAGGTTCAGTTCATTATCATCAAGGCAGACAGCGTGGTGTTGTGCGGACAAACATGGTTGTGTGTAGGGTGAGCCCACAATACAGTTGTACTTGTTTTTTGTTTGTTTGTTATACTCTTTATTCTTTGGGGCCTGCCACCCAGATTGATACACAGAGACTTATTCTGACTGATGTATGCCCAGCCTTAGCATGGCTTACCTCTAGCCAGCTTTTCTTAACTTAAATTTATCCTGTCTACCTTTTGCTTCTGGACTTTAACCTTTCTGTATACCTTTCTTTACTTCTTACTCCATGGCTGGCTGTGTGGCTGCGTGGCTGCATGGCTGGCCCCTGGTGTCTCCTCCTTTTCTGCTCCTCCCTCTCTCTCTTCTCTTCCTGTTTGTTCTCTCTGCATGCCAGCCCTGCCTATTTCTCTGCCTGACTAGCAATTAGCCCTTTATTAGACCAATCACATGTTTTAGACAAGCAAAATAGCACAGCTTTACAGTTAAACAAATGCAACATAAAAGAATGCAACAATCTTTGCATTGTTAAACAAAATATTCCACAGCATAAACATATGTAACCCATCTTCAACTAATTTTCCACAACACATCTTGATATGCAGGCCACAGGAAGTCTACCGAGACACTGGGCATAGGAAACTTCAAAGCCAACCCCCACAGTGAAACACTTCCTCCGGCAAGGTCATGCCCACAACGACAAAGCTACACCTCCTAATAGAGCCACTCCATATGAGATTATAGGGGCCAGTTACTCTCAAACTTCCACAGCAACCAAGAGGTTCGAATGGGAGGGGTGAGTTACCAAGTCAGCTGATGTTGGTGGCCCCTGCTGGGCACCAGAGTCCCCTGCAGAGCTTTCAGTAAGTGTCACTCCTCTCCCTTCAGTTACACTGGAATTGGAGTCTGAGTTTTCTCTCAATCTTGCGTTTCAAATTTATCATAGTGGAGAATGAGGAGGAGGGCCAGACGCTCTGGGGAGTCACGGGACCTGGCAATGAGTTGTTGGTGATTGGGGGACTGTAATTTCAGTAAATAAGTAAGACGGGATTACTTCAGCTCTTAGCGGGGGAGGCTGGGTGCACACACACAGTTCTGTGGTGAGAGTAAGGTAGATAGAGAGGTTGGTGCCAGGTGCACTCCTGTCTTCTCACAGAGTGAAGGCTATTGTCAGCTATTGCCTATGCGTGGATCTGTCTGAGACTCCACAGGAGACCTGAGAAAATGAACTGATCTAAAAGGAATGGAAGAGACCACAAAGCCACAGGGATGGCCTTGATGGCCAGGAGTCGCATTCTGTAACTATCTGGTTTTACTGCTCTGTTACTGAAGTAACGTACAGTGCCCATGCATGTAATGGGTGATGCCTAAAGCAGGAGACAGTTTTCAAGTTAGCATGTGGGGCATAAACTGCATTTGCTCAAAATTGCTCTTAAGATTACTTAGGGCCGGGCAGTGGTGGCGCACGCCTTTAATCCCAGCACTCGGGAGGCAGAGGCAGGCGGGTCTCTGTGAGTTTGAGGCCGGGCTGGACTGACAGCCTCCAAAACAATACAGAGAAACCCTGTCTCGTAAAACCAAAAAAAAAAGAAAAGAAAAGAAAAGAAAAAGATTACTTAGGAAGGCAAGTGGTGGGGACTGGCATCCCATCTTCAAGGGGACAGCTTCTCCAGCAGCAAGTGGAGATAGTTGTTATTCATACTCTGACATCAGTGGGAAAAAATGGGACTCTCAACCAGGTGGTGGTGGCACATGCCTTTAATCCCAGAACTCAGGAGGCAGGTGCAGGCAGATTTCTGTGAGTTCGAGGCCAGCCTGGTCTACAAGGCTAGTTCCAGGACAACCAGAGTTACACAGAGAAACCCTGTCTCAACAAACAAAGTGATTCTACACTAACAGAATTTACTCAGCTTAATTCAATATTGTTAAGGACAAGTACTCAGGCTGCTGAGGAAAAGCACTCAAGTACAGAGTGGATAACAATACTACCTAGATTGTTTTTTCCAGTTTTCTTTTGTAGTCTGAGCATGTATAATTGAATTTGAGAATTAAATTCATGATAATGCATGTCTCACTGTATTTGTATTTCTGGTGTGCTGTGTGTGTGTGTTTGTATGTGTGTGCGCGAAGTGTATAGTATGTATATGTTTTGACACAGGCTGTCATGAAGCCCGAGTTGTCTTCTAAATTGCTGTATACTCAAGGATAACTTTGAATTCCTGTTCTCCCTGCCTCTGCCTCATGTGTACTGGGATTATAGGTGTGTGCCAATAAGTCTGGCCTTGTGTTTATATGTTTTACTAGCCCAAAGCTATTTTTTTTTCAAGACAGGGTTTCTCTGTGATTTTGGAGGCTGTCCTGGAACTAGCTCTTGTAGACCAGGCTGGTATTGAACATACAGAGATCTGCCTGCCTCTGCCTCCCGAGTGCTGGGACTAAAGGTGTGCCACCACCACTTGGTGCCCAAAGCTATTTTTAAGAAAGCGTAATAGTTAAGACCTTAGTCTGTGTGACATGATAGAGCAAGCTTGTAATTCCAACATTTGTGAGGGTGAGGTAGGAATATTGGTCCAAGTTTAAGTCCAGCCTGGGCTACTCTGACAGTTAATTTTGGTTGTCAACTTGATAGTATTAAGAGGCACCTAGGGCCTTAGTGAGGCGTACTTTGAATGTGTCTTAGCTGGCAGAGATCTGTCCTGAATAAGGGTGGCATCTCTCTGGGCTGGGGTCCTGTAATGATGGCAAAGAGGACAATAAGCTGAGCACTGGTGCCCGTCTTCTCTGTACTGCACTTAGTGAAGTAAGTGCCTCATCCTCTCCCCACCGAGCCTTCCCTTACCGTGCTGGAACTAACCCTCTTAATCCAAGAGCCAAACCAAGTCCTTCCTCTGTTGTCACAGCAGTGAGAACAGTAACTAATACAGCTACACACTAGACCTTGCCTCAAACGAAGTGAGACCGTATGGGGCCAGCATCAGCATCACTCATAGTATGTTCATGTCACTTCCTGTCTTTTCCTCTGATCACCCATTATAAAGCAGCATGAAAATAATTTGGACTGTGTCAGGGTATAGCCAGGGACAGGGAGCTGGTTGTAGTGATGGTATGTGCCTTGTGAGCATAGTGTGGGGTTAGACTGTAAGGCCAGTGTTCTGTTAGAATGACCTGTGGCCCGGGAGATAATCATGCCTTCGCAGCCAGGCATTGCATGAAAGAGCTGCTGGCCAAGGTTAGATGCGTACTGTGAGAAGGAACAGAGCAGCCACTACGAAAGGGTGGAACCTACCTAAAGACACCACTCTTAAAACTCAGAACAAAGCAAGTGCAGCTGCCAGGGCACACAGTCAATCTTTGCACCAAGGCAAAGGAATGGCAAGTAGTCCCTACCCTTGGATTGCTTCCACCCGAAAAGATGGTGCTCTGGTGTTGAAGGCGGACCTGCCAGAGATGGGAAGGACGAGCTGCTAGAGCTCAGGTCTCGGTTGTGGGGCCCAGCAAGAGAGGCTTCACTTTAGAAGTGTGTCCCCGTGGGAAGGGGCAGGGCCACGAGCCTGGAGATGGGGCGACGGACAATGACGGATGAAGCAGAGACCGGCCAAACCTCATTCTGACAGATCCACAGCGGAAGCGATTTCAGCAGCCGTCGTTCCTCTTTCGCCTTAGGTGCTCAAGTAAGTAGCGAGCTCAAGAGGTGTTCTTTGTGCTTGAGCAAACACTGCTGCCCGGCTGCACGGTGCCCTGGTGCTGACAGGAGGCAGCAGCCCTCTGAGCTTGTTTGCTGCTTCTTCCCTCCAAGTGTCTTAGCTGCCGTAGCTTGCTGTGCACAGTTCAGAAGAGCACGGGAAGACAAACCATTTTTCTTTGGTAGATAATCTAGACCTGTCCTCTAGAAGGAAAACGGAGACTCTATGTTACCTTGGCATTTGGAAACAGGCTCTTGCCTTGCAACCCAGGTTGGGTCCAAATCACTGTCTTGTTGCTTCTGTGCAAGAATTGCAAAGGCGTATAGTGTGGGGTCTTGCTCCTTGTTGGCAGACAGGCTAAGTTTTTAGGCCTTCACTGTCATGTGAATAGATTAAAATTCTTTTGTTTTAGCCATCTCCATATTAAATTTTACTTCTTTGGAAATTGTACTAATTCTGTGTGTGCCTATGTGTGTGGTTTGTGCCTGCCTGTGTGTGTATTTTGTTACTTTCCTGCTTTCAAGGATAATACGTGTTTGCACAAGCCATTAACGGGTGTCCTGTTCAGTCTCCTCACACAGAACCTACTGGCAAAATGTTAATTCAAAAAACAAACAAGACAGGCATTGGTGGCACAGGCCTTTGATCCCAGCACTCGGGAGGCAGAGGCAGGCAGATCTCTGTGAGTTTGAGACCAGCCTGGTCTACAAGAGCTAGCTCCAGGACAGCCTCCAAAGCCACAGAGAAACCCTGTCTGGAAAAACCTAAATAAATAAGTGAATGAATAAAATAAAAAACAGCTGGGCACATGCCTTTAATCCCAACGCTTGGGAGGCAGAGGCAGGCAGATCTCTGAGTTCAAAGTCAGCCTGGTCTGCAAAGTGAATTCTAGGACAGCCAGAGCTACACAAAGAAACCCTGTCTCAAAAAAACAAAAACAACCAAAAAAACCCTAACCAATTTCTAAACTCCTGTCTTCCTTAGTGTATATATGTATGTATGTGTGTGTGTGTATATATATGTATACATATATATTTATGAATAAATTCTGTCAGTGTTGTCACTAACCAACTTCTAAACTCCTGTCTTCCTTAGTGTATATATGTATGTATGTGTGTGTATACATACATATATGAATAAATTCTGTCAGTGTTGTCGGTCTGTTTTTGGTTTTGCTAATTTTCCCTTCACTTTTTCTGGCACTATAGATTATCTTTTTCCATTGTAGCATAGTATTCTAGCATTGGTGCTCTGTTCAGAAGGCCATATTATTGGGCATTTGTGCCGTTTCTTGTTGATTCTTTATAAGCAGCACAGTGCTAGAGTATCTTACAGTGTTGTTGGTTTGTGCCAGGGACTGTACTGGTGCATAAACAGGAAGTCTGTGTCGTCTGTCAATGTCATCTTTCCTGATTCCTATGTGCTGGATGTCGGAGTCTCAGCGACAAACAATATACATTTTTGTTTTTTTTTTTTGCCATGCCAGACTCTTCCTATATTTGTTTGCTTGCTGTTACAACTTGCAAGGTAAGATAGGTCATCAGCAGGTAAAGGAGCTTGCAACCAAGGCTGACAATCTAAGTTCAATTCCTGGGACCCAAAGAATAGAAAGAGAACCAAAACTTCCTAAAATTGTCCTCACCCCGAACACCTGTGGCATGTACACCCCTTTCCTCCACACACACAGAGAGAAGGAAAAGAAAAAGCATAAAAAGGTAGGGACTGAAGCTTGGTGATGGTAATACATGCCATTAATCTCAGGACTCTGGAGGCAGAGGCAGGAGGATCTCTGAGTTCAAGGCCAGCCTGGTCTACACAGAGTTCCAGGACAGCTAGGGCTGTTACACAGAGAAATCCTGTCTTGAAAAAAAAAACAAAAAAACAAAAAGAAAAAAAAAAAGGAGGGGGTGTGAGGTGCTGGAGGGATGGGTCAGCAGCTAAGAGCACTAGAATGTATTCATTAAATCTGCTTTTTCTTACTGTGCATCAGTAAGTAAATGCCAATAAGTCTACATGAGAGCCTACTTTAAAAAAAAAAACAAAAATCAATATCAACCAATCAGTCAATAAAATGCCAATGAGGAAAGTAAGTAACACTCTCTATAATCATAATAAATGAGCCAGTTGTAGTGGCAAACTTCAGTAGGGTATGCTGAATTTGCGGAGTCATGAGGATCAGGAGTTTGAGGCCAGCCTGGGTTATAATTAATTATAATAAATGAAAGATGCTGCCTTTTTATTGTACACAGGGAACATGGATTCTTAATATACAAGATTCATACATGGTGAAGATGTACATTTTGTTATAATCCTGTGTGATATCTGATATAGACATGGTTAGAGGTCCAATCACATGCCATAGAAAGTCACTTCTATGTATACTACAAGACAGTCCTAAAATCACTTGAGGCCATTTCCCTGTGTGAGTCACCCCTTGCTCAACACATTTTCTCTCAAGAATGTCAGTAATGTCCTGTAACAAGAAGAAAACCATCAAGAAAGCAATGTGTTGTCATGAAACAAACATGGGTCTTGTGTGTGCCTTCCGGGGGGAGGGGGCATGATATGATGACTTCAAAGTCTGAGGGTAAATGTTCACATGATAGCCGTAACTGTTTCCGTAATAGTGTGAAGTTGCTGTTGGGAGGAAAGTACCATTTCCTTAGAATATTGTTTGAGGTCTAGGATATTCATAGACAGTTGTATTAATACAAAAAAACAAACAAACAAAAAACCCCAAACAAGTGTGCTGGTGGTGTGGTAGCACACGCCTTCAATCCCGGCACTCAGGAGGCAGGCGGATCTCTGTGAGTTCGAGGCCAGCCTGGTCTGCAGAGAGTTCCAGGACAGCCAGGATTGTTACCCTGTCTTGAGAAACAAAAACAAAACAGGCAAATAAGCCAGGCTACATTTCCAAACACGGGCTGGCGTGGGCTTGTTGACTGCTTTGTGTAGTTTGGCTACTGGGCTCTAACGCTAGGCCTGCGTCGGTGGTAAACAAGAGCCTGCACCGAGCTGTGGTCCCAGACCTCCGTCTCTTTTGGAAGCTGCAGCTTGGGGATAGCTGTGGTATAAGCTGATCTGCGTACCAAAGGTGTGCCAGCAAGGGTTTCCCAGTGTTTGAGGTTCTGTGAGATTGTCTTCTGGTGTGGCGGTGGCCCCAGGTGTACAGTGGTCTCTGCTTCTGAACTGAAGGAGTCCTCGGGTGTGAACCCAGTCCAACCCAGCTGGCGTAGTTTGAATAACACTTTCTCTTATTGATGGTCTTATTATTTTGGCGCTTTGCAATTGAAATGGTTTATACAAAGGCTTTAGCCCTTGGGCAAACATTATATTTGTTGTCTAAGTGCAGAATTTAGCAGTGAATAATTTTATGACAGACTACATTTGGTATGCCTAGTTATTCAGGGACTTTAAAAAAAATGGAGGGACTTTTTAG
Organism: Mesocricetus auratus; assembly: GCF_017639785.1. Lineage (NCBI taxonomy): Eukaryota > Metazoa > Chordata > Mammalia > Rodentia > Cricetidae > Mesocricetus > Mesocricetus auratus. The sequence continues at coordinate 10,701,731 of NW_024429210.1, forward strand.
TCATACTTCCTCTCTGTTCTTAGTCATCTGTTCCTTTTATGGTAGTTATTAGCAAGTATCTCTCACCCTTCTGTAATGTTCAGCAGTGTAAACTCGTTACAGTGTTGGCTACAGTGCTCTGTTTAGTTACAGAATAGTCAGCATACACGTGAAAACATAATCTTAATGTTGGTGTGTTCTCCACATGGCAGAACCACAGTTGTTATATACCAATCTCTTGAGATCACTTTTCTTTTTTGGGGTGTCATGCTTTCTCTCCTTACACTACTTCCTTGTCATTGGTCACATTCAGAATTAGTACTGAACCTCGGTGTTAATGGTGGTTTTGCTTTAATGCTTAGGAAAAGAGACATTGCTTTCCACTCTAGGCAATCTCAAGTACTGTGTACTGTCAGCAACTTGACCCTCGTGGCCTGGGCGAATTCAGTGTTGCATAATTGCACCTTCCCTTCCTGAGGACTGAGCAAGCCCAGGGTTCACCACCACCTGGTCCCTCTACCTGTAACAACCATTCCAAATCATGCTCCTGTAAGGGCACACCAGGGGCATTTTTTGTCACCTTTTCTAAATGATACACATCTCTCTGACTTCTTCTAATGCTTCTGCTTTCTCCTCAAACCAATAGGCCCAATTCCCTAAACTATCTGTCATTGTCATGTATCTGAAAGACACTGGACAGGACTTGGAAACAGCTCCAAAGGTAATGATTAATTAAGGTAAGAAAACAAGGATTTTGGTTGATGAGTCAGATAAATGGTAGGTCTTCCTCCAGACCTCGGGCAAGGCAGTGTGTTACAAAACATCTTCGGAAGGTCTGGCAGGCAGATGACTCAGCATCTCCCCACAGACTTGTTGTCTCTCCCCTTGGCCTTTACCTTCCCTTCCTAAATTCTCTGTCTCCTCCCTACATTGCCCTCTGTCCTGCAGTCATCTAAACTGGAACCCACTACAGCCTCCCTGCCTCCCTGCCTCCCTTCATATCCAATCTCCGGGACTCCAGTGATGAGGGCAGGTAGGTAGGTCCTGGCTCCTCTCATCTGTTGTGTTACCAGCAGTAGGTGGAGACATTTATCTATTACAATCTACCGTGCAGATTCCCTTTTATTTTTATTTGTCTATTATTTTTTATGTGCATTAGTGGTTTGCCGTGGGAAGTTTTGGATCCTCTGGAACTGGAGTTACAGACAGTTGTGAGCTTCCATGTGGGTGCTGGGATTTGAACACTGGTTCTCTAAAAGAGCAGACAGCGCTCTTACCCTCTTAATCTCCAGTGCCAGATTCCATTTTCTTTTCTTTCTTCTTCTTTTTTTAATTTTCATTTTCTTTTTTTCTTTTTTTTTTGTTTTTCAAGGTAGGATTTCTCTGTGTATCAGCCCTAGCTATTCTGGACCCAGCTCCGTAGACCAGACTGGCCTCAAACTCAGAGAGACCCTGCTGCCTCTTCCTCCCAAGTGCCAGGATTAAAGGTGTTGCCACCATTGCCGGGTGATTCCATCTTCTTTACATACCATGGTGGTGTGGAGAAGTTTGGAACTTACTCTGCAGGATGGAGCACACACTCCTGAGCCTCCAGTGACTCTTGGTTTCGTCACCACCTCCTCCCGGAGCATTTCATGTTGTGAGCCCAGCAGAAAAGTCTGTGAGCTTTGCCGTTTCATCCTCAGTTCTCTCCCTCCTCCTGCTTCTGGGTGGTGAAATTTGCACAATCTGAATGTTATCTCTTCCTTGCCCTCCCGAGGCACGGTTGTAACTTTGTGACTCCAGAGCTTATGCCCTCAACTATGCTGTGGTGAGCCAGTTTACTCTTGCTCTAGAATTATACTACCTGAATTCAGATCCTAGCTCTATTCTAGCTGAGTGACTAGTAGTTGGGGAACTGCATAAACTTTCAAATACTCAGATTTCCTATTTGTTTTTTTTTTTAATTTTATTTTCCAGTTTAAATTTAGATAAGAATCAAGGTTGCTTCACAAGTCAGTTCCAGGTCCCTCTCCCATTCCCTCCCTTCCTCCCGTGCCCTCCCGGCCCCCCCCCATTATCCCCTCATTTCTCCAGGGAGGGTGAGGCCCTCCATGGGGGTGTCCATAGTGTGTCATTTCATGTAGGGCAGGGCCTAGACCCTTCCCCAAGAGTTCAGGGTGAGAGTGCACCTCACATTGTTCTATTGGAGTCCAAAGTCCGTGTGTATACTTGGGATGGGTACTGATCTGCAGCCCAAGGCTCAATAGATTCCCTAGGCCTCTTCACTGACACCCAGATTCAGGGGGTCTTGATCAGTCCCATGCTGGCTTCCCAGGCTAATGCCTGGGATTCAAGAGTTAACCTTTGTCTGGTCAGCTGTTTCTGGGGGTTAAACCAGCCCAGTCTTAATCCCTTTGATCATCAGTCCTCCCTCTCTGTTACTGGCTTTCTTGAGTTCAGCTCAGTACTTAACCAAGGGAGTCTGCCTCTTCTTCGATCAGCCACTAAATAAAGTTTCTGTTTCCCAGACTCTCTGGCCATAGGATTGTAGGCTGGCACTCCCCAGATCTATGTCTAAAATCCATATATGAGAGAGTACATGCCATGTTTCTCTTTTTGTGACTGGGTTACCTCACTCAGGATGGTTTCTTCTAGTGTCATCCATTTGCCTGCGAATCTCATGATTCCATTATTTTTTCTGCTGAATAGTACTCCATTGTGTAGATGTACCACATTTTCTCTATCCACTCTTCAGGTGAGGGACATCTAGGTTGCTTCCACGTTCTGGCAATTACAAATAAAGCTGCTATGAACATAGTGGAACAGACATCTTTGTTGTATGAATGGGCATCTTTTGGATATATGCCTAAGAGTGGAGTTGCTGGGTCTTGTGGTAGGTTTATTCCCATTTTTCTGAGGAATCTCCACACTGATTTCCAAAGTGGCTGAACCAGTTGGCACTCCCACCAGCAATGGAAGAGTGTCCCCCTTTCACCACATCCTCTCCAGCATAAATTGTCATTGGTGTTTTTGATTTTAGCCATTCTGACAGGGGTGAGATGGTATCTGAGAGTTGTTTTGATTTGCATTTCCCGGATGGCTAAGGATGTTGAGCACTTTCTCAAGTGCCTCTCAGCCATTTTAGACTCCTCTATTGAAAACTCTCTATTTAGTTCTGCAGCCCACTTTTTAATAGGGTCCTTTGGTGTTTTGGAGACTTGCTTCTTGAGTTCTTTGTAAATTTTGGAGATCAACCCTCTGTCAGATGTGGGATTAGTGAATATTTTTTCCCATTCTGTGGGCTGCCTTTTTGTCTTGCTGACTGTGTCCTTTGCCTTACAGAAGCTTCTCAGTTTCAGTAGGTCCCATTTATTAATTGTTGATCTTACTGCCTGTGCTACTGGTGTTATGTTCAGGAAGCTGTCTCCTGTACCAATTCGTTCAAGGGTACCACCCACTTTCTCTTCTAAGAGGTTCAGTGTGGCTGGATTTATGTTGAGGTCTTTGATCCATTTGGACTTAAGTTTTGTGCATGGCGATAGACATGGATCGATCTGCATTCTTCTACATGCCAGTCTCCAATTATGCCAGCACCATTTGTTGAAGATGCTTTCTTTATTCCATTGTATATTTTTAGCTTCTTTGTCAAAGATCAGATGTTCGTACGTGTGTGGGTTAATACCCGGGTTTTCAATTCGATTCCATTGGTCTACCTGTCTATTTTTGTGCCAACAGATTTCCTATTTGTAAAACGGACATAGTAATGGTCTCTGATTCAAGAGGACACTTCTAAGATTAAATGACAAGTAAAGGTATTTAGTGCTCAGTAAATGTTATCAGACGATTTATTTGTTCTTAATCCTTAAGCAATTACTCTTGTGTGCCCTTTACTGTGTCATGAACTCCTTGACTCTTATTTTAAAATGTCTTACTCATTCTTGCCCAGTGTCTATGCTGGATCTTGTACATTTTTAGTACTGTGGTAGGGTTCTTAATTGTAGAGTGACCTGGAGGTGCTCCTTTGTGACAGTGTTGTAGTGTGTGACCTAGAGGTCCTCCTGTGCTGTGTGACAGTGTTGTAGAGTGACCTAGAGGTCCTCCTGTGTGACAGTGTTGAGTGTGTGACCTAGAGGTCCTCCTGTGCTGTGTGACAGTGTTGTAGAGTGACCTAGAGGTCCTCCTGTGCTGTGTGACAGTGTTGTAGTGTGACCTAGAGGTCCTCCTGTGCTGTGTGACAGTGTTGTAGAGTGACCTAGAGGTCCTCCTGTGCTGTGTGACAGTGTTGTAGAGTGACCTAGAGGTCCTCCTGTGCTGTGTGACAGTGTTGTAGAGTGACCTAGAGGTCCTCCTGTGCTGTGTGACAGTGTTGTAGAGTGACCTAGAGGTCCTCCTGTGTGACAGTGTTGTAGTGTGTGACCTAGAGGTCCTCCTGTGCTGTGTGACAGTGTTGTAGAGTGACCTAGAGGTCCTCCTGTGCTGTGTGACAGTGTTGTAGAGTGACCTAGAGGTCCTCCTGTGTGACAGTGTTGTAGTGTGTGACCTAGAGGTCCTCCTGTGCTGTGTGACAGTGTTGTAGTGTGTGACCTAGAGGTCCTCCTGTGCTGTGTGACAGTGTTGTAGTGTGTGACCTAGAGGTCCTCCTGTGCTGTGTGACAGTGTTGTAGTGTGTGACCTAGAGGTCCTCCTGTGCTGTGTGACAGTGTTGAGTGTGTGACCTAGAGGTCCTCCTGTGCTGTGTGACAGTGTTGTAGTGTGTGACCTAGAGGTCCTCCTGTGCTGTGTGACAGTGTTGTAGTGTGTGACCTAGAGGTGCTCCTTGTGCCAGACACTGCACCAAGAACTTTATTAGGGGCTCTTCCATCAGATACAGACATAGTGCTCCTGAGGGAGGGCCCATTTTGTCCACTAACTGATGAATGAACAAACTGAGGCATGGAGAGGTTAAGGGCCTTGTCTCTGGCCACAGAACTGGTAAAAGGAGGAACAGAGTTTAATATCAGGCACTTCACCACCACACCAGGCTGGCTCTCAGTAAGTGTTTATTTAATATGTTAGAACAAATGAAATCCACATAACTAGGCCTGTGAGAGTGCTGACAACATCTAACGGGAAGAGATGCGGGTAAGTAGCTCATCAAGCCAGGCACGGGAGTGCACTGCACTTCTTTGATCCTCACCCTCTTGAGGCAGAGGCAGGGGATCTGTGTGAGTTCATGATCAACCTGGTCTATAGCAACTTACAGGTCAGCCAGGACTGCAGACAACAGTCTGAAAACAACAGCAAAGACACAAACCACCCAAGTCATGCGGAGAAAGACTGAATGAGAAGAAACCCTGTTAACCGTAGCACCAGGAATAGTCCGTGTTAATGACCAAGGGTGTGTCGGGTCCTTTCAGATGTTTCTTGAATTAGAATACTGCTCCGTTAAGGGCACAACTTAATACCTCAGATTAGTTTTAAGGCCAAAATTTAAATTGTATTTTAGGAGCTAGAGAGATGGCTCAGAAGTTAAATTAAGTGCTTGCTTCTCTTGCAGAGGACTCAGGTTTAAATCCCAGCACCTGTAACTCCAGCTCCCGGGATCCTTCTTGGGCACCAGCACAGTCACATGTACACACACATGCACATGCACACACAGACACATGCTTAAAAACAAGTCTTTAAAAATGATATTATACACGTGTGCTAACGTTTCATGGTGTGGACATGAAGGACAGCTTTGTAGAGTTCGGTATCTCCACCTACACGTGGGCTCGTGGGGTCACATTCAGGTCATTATGTGTGTGTGTGGCAAGTGTCCACCTACTGAGCCATTCTCGCTGGCCTCAAAATGTTATAGTGAGAATATTTTGGTCCATCACCATAGAGTAAATAATTCAGAAGACTAGAAAACTGGGCAGAAATACATGAAGTGCTGTCTAGTATACTAGACATCAGGCAGCGTGGACTCTAATGCCATGGAGTAAGTCCTGGGGTCACCAGAGTCTCTGCTAGAGTGTGGCCCATGTGTAGTGTACCTGAGCTGAAGAAAGTGTTAGAGGTCAGGGAGCTGAGGATGTTTGGATGTGATGCCACAGAGGAAGGAACCATTGCAGAAAAGGAGTCCACACATCTGCATAGGTCCCTTACGTCGGGAGAACACTAAGCTAGGTGTGCTGGTGGGTCCCAGGTCACCCTGAGTTTGGTCATACACAGGACCTAGCATGCAGTCACACTTACGGCTAAGATCAGTTGCAGTGGAAGGGCACAGAGGGAAAAATCAGCAAAGGGAAGAGGCATTGTGGGGTGAAGTCAGGAGCATAAGACTCTAAGAATCCCCTCCCAGTAACATCATACAGGATGCAGATATACTTAATTTCCTTAGCAATACATATGCAATGTTGTCTGCTAGCGAAGCTTTCCCAAGCCCTGGCGCTAGGATTTTTATTAGAGGCAGTCCTGCTGTGTTAATTTGACTCTGCATACTGGGCAAAGGACTAGGAGAGGCTCCAGGGGACATTTGACAATGTCTGGAGACATTCTGTATTGTCACAACTAGGAGTTGCTGCTGACATGTAGGCTAGAAGCCAGGAATGATACACAACAGCTGCATTCCACGGAATAGCCCCTATGAATGGTGTGGCCTCTGCTGTCAGAGTCAAAGTTGAGAAGCCCTGATCTAAGTGCTAACAGGATTTAAGAGCAAGTCTGGAAAAGATCATTAATTTGCAGTTGATCAACTTGTAAAATAGTGATTGTTCTTTAATAATTCTATGCCTGTATGAAAGGCGTTCTGGCTATTTTCTCCTTCCAGCCCCTTTCATTTCCCTCCCTATATGTTCCTTTCCCAGATTTGTAACTGCTGGTCTTGTTTCAGGACCCATTTAGTTGAACTAGGGCCATCTGTGTAATACCGGAACCTGGTGTGGCTGCAGCTGGGAATAGCAACGAAGGCAATGACTCCCCCTTTTCTTGAATCTATTGGTAGGGAATAGTTCAGCAGTGAGAAATAGGCCCCTGAGTCCCTCTGCATTCTTTTTATTTGTTTTGGGGGGTATTTGTTTGTAGATACAGTCTCACTTAGCTTGCTATGTAGACCAGGCTGGCTTCTGCCACCTTAGTGCTGGGATCTAAGGGCTGTACTGTTCTGCCTGGCCCTCCTCTCACAATATTTCTGCCTCAGTTTTCTTTGAACTTGGGTGGAGATGTAACAAGCCCACTGTTTAGGCTTGAATACTCATCTGTGGTTTATTCTCAGCACTCTGTTCAGCCATGAGTCTGTGTATTCATAACAGTTCATTGGAGACTTCTGATTGAGTGTGGCAATTGTCTATGGATATAAATATAAGTATAAAACTTATATCTATGGATATAAATAAACACACAGTGAGCAAGAGAAAGAGATGTTAGTCAATGTAAAGAGGACTAGAATACAGCACTGGGGAGAAGTCTCAGTAGTCTAGAGTGCCCTGCGCCCAAGTCAAGACAGCCCACAGTCAGCCCCAGGGGATGTCACACCTCTGCCTTTGCACACTAGTGTTCACTTGCACACAGCCACAGCGTGCATGCATGCGTGCGCGCGCACACACACACACACACACACAGAAACAGCTGACCTGAGCAAGGGGGAGCTCACGAACCCCAGTCTGACAGCTGGGGAACCAGCATAGGACTGAACCAGGCCCCCTGAACGTGGGTGTCAGTTAGGAGGCCTGGGCAGTCTATAGGGCCTCTGACAGTGGAACCAGTATTTATCTCTAGTGCACGAACGGACTTTGGGAGTCCATTCCTTATGGAGGGATACTCTCTCCGCCTAGATACATGGGGGGGGGTGCTAGGCCCTGCCCCAAATGATGTGTCAGACTTTGATGATCCCTCATGGAGGACCTCACCCTCCCTAGGACAAAGATAGGTAAGAGGTTGTAAGAATAGAGAAAAATAAACTACCTATACGATTAGGAAAGAAACATTGATGACTCTAACAAAGACATTTTATGATTATTATTATAGCACTTTTAGAATATGTCCTCAGGTTGTTTTATGATTCTCTTTTTATGAAGAACTCTGCTTGAGTATGGATTGAACCTTGTAACACACAAAGAAGACTTCAAAGATCTGTGGCACGAGCTGGAGCGATAGGCAGTCGGTGGCTCTTGCGAGGGAGTTGGCAGCCACCTGTAACTCCAGCCCTAGGGCGATCCAAGGGGAGCTGATGCCTCTGGCTATCTTGGGCACCAGCACACACGTGCACACATAATTAAAAATGGTGAAAGCAAATCTTTTTTAAAAGGTTCTTACTGTAACTTCCAATTTGACTATTCCCCATTGAGCCATTTATATTGGTGAAAGTTCAGTGCTTCTTGAGTTTGTAATGATAAGTTTTTCCATTTCTCAGGTCATTCTGAGTATGTGTCGTCACCCCCCCCACCTCTGCCTGGTTGCATTATAGTCTGAAAAGTCGCCTAACCTCAGTAGGGCTTGAATTTTTCTTTTCTGCACTAATCTTGCCTGTGTGTGGGGGGGGTGGGGGTATGACCTTAATTTTCTTATCAAGGCTTATTTGACAGATGGCATCTTTCAAATGAATTTACATATAGTGGACCATAAATAGTGAAGTCAGTTCCAGCACTTAAATTTAATGTAGAACAAAGAAATTCCTGTTGTCTGAGTCCACAGAAAGCAGTCGTCGGTCCTGCAGATAAAAGGTAAAGAATGTATTTCCAGTGTAGTTTGGTAATTCTTTGGAGACTCACAGCTTTATTACTGGGTCACATTGCCCAAGAGGAGGGTGGGGAGACTCATGGTGGTGTTGGAATGCGGTGGTGAGCACGGTAGGAATTGTCCCTTACATGACAGAGCTGTCCCTTACCTAGAGGCAGCTTGTCCTCTTTTCCTTCTGCTGTTTTGTTTTCTCAAGGGGGCCAAAAAGTTTGCTTTGTCAGTGTCCAGCCTACACCGAGAGCTCATTTCATGTGCACTTTTTTGTTTTTCTGGATTGAACATGGCCCTTGCACTTCACAGAATAATTGGAGCACGGCTGGTATCAGGATACATGTGTTCACTGGATCAGCTAAACCACAGCAGGGTCTTACAACTTCCTCTGTGTCGCGGCAGGAAATTCCAGAGCAGGAGCCCTGCACAGTCCCCAGCAGCAGCTTCCATGGCCAGGGCCCGATGGGCCACGTCTCAGCGCACTTGTTCCCTCTGGTGCTTTGTGCGTGGCACAGAGGCCCCTCGGGAGTCTGCGTGCCTTTGGAGGTCATTCTTCCCAAGTCCTAAGAAAGGTCCCTTGGAGCAAAGACTAAGGACTCCAGGAAGAAAGTTCTGCAGGCTAACGTTCTGAAAAGGGAGTGGATTTCTGTGCACACCTCCACACCACCCCCACTCCGGCTCCCTTCTCCCACATCCTGTCTAAACACCAAGCGCAAAGATAGCTTTCCAACCCTGCCAGTATTGTGAAAGCCCTTTGAGTTGGATGAGTCATATGGATGGATTGTACAGTATGAATTCTTTCTCAATGAAACTGTTAAAAATGCTTCTCTACTCGTTTGAGCTTTAAAGAAATCAATCTGAAGGAACACGCATACACAGGAGGGGAGAGAGAGCAAGTTATTCTGTATGTGTAAGAGTCTGTTTGGAAGTAGGAATTGCAAAGGGACAGAAGATACAAATATTTAATTTGCTGGTGTTTAAATATTCCCCAAATCTAAAGCATGTAGAAATGTGGTTGTTGACTGGGGAATCTGCGTAAGATTGAACTAGACTCCCTTAATACAGGAGACAATGATGTGACTGGGACAATGTATGAGGCCACTGGCAGTGGGTCAAGATCTAACACTAATGCACAAACTGACTTAGTGGAGCCCATTCTGTATGGAGAGATACCTTACTCAGCCTAGACACAGGGGTGTGGGGGTGGAGAGCTGCCTTGGTTCTGTCTAATGAGATGATGGGACAGACTTAGTAGACTTCCTAGGGGAGGCCTCACCCTCTCCAAGGAGCAGACAGGAGGTGGGGTGGGGGGAAATAAGGGAAGCGGGAGGAGGAACTGGGATTGGAATGTAAAAATAAATTAATAAAAAATATAATTATAAAAAAGAAATGTAGTCATTGTTATTTATACCTCTCATGAGTTTTATAGCACTTTGTAAATCTCACAGAATTCCATTCAGTTATAATCAAGATGCTACTTTATTTTGATTGAAACGAGTATGAAATCTTTGATTGTATAATATAGGCTATTACTTTGAAATGAAATCCTTGGCCCAAAAGATTAAAATAAAATTATTTGAGCAACTTTCAAAGACCAGTTGCTAATGTACAAAATATAGCTGTAAACAAAGGTGTTTTTTTTCTTAAGGTCATGTATACATAGTATCTCGGTCATACCCACTTCACGAACTTCTCCGTCTCTCCCTCTAGACACCCCTCCCAATATGTCCTCTTCTTCCCTTCATGTCCTCTCTATGGTGGGGGGTAGGCAGGCAGCCCGCTGAGTGCGGTCGTGCTGCTGTCTTCTCTGGGGTGGTGCTCCTCAGCCTGCAGGAGGTGGATAGAGATGGTCCATTTAGAGCCAGGTATTCAACAGTCATTTACTGTCTCCAGAAGACATTCTTCTGGCAACGGCTAAGGTGTAAGCAATTAGTAAGACACAGCTATTTAGTAAAACAATAGCAGTAGGCTCCCTCTTAGGGCCTGTGACTTGTGGAGCGATGGCTTTTGACCAAGTTTACAGTGCCTGCCTTGAATTCCTCCCTGTGGAGCAGGCCTCAGATCCAAGCCGCTGGTTACCCTCATGCCTTCTTGCACCATTGCACCAGTGAGAAGGAACACCTTGCCTGTCCTGGCTTGTCAGTACTGCAGCGTTCAGCGTTCATCAGTGGGTAATACTACTACTAATGCCTTTTCCATACCAGCAGCTCGCACCCAAAGCTATTATCACACAATAGATAATATATTGCTCTTCAGAGATAGGATCTCACTATGTAGCCCAGACTAGCCTTGAACATCGAGCCCTTCTGCCTCAGACTCCTGAGAGCTATATATCCCTTTTATTTTCACATATACATCTCTTCTAAGTTTCCAGTATTTCTTAAAAATTGAAAAAAAATCATTAGATGAAATGTATATATACCTTTCCAAAAGAGTAATCTCTTACCACTGATATTTTTTATATTTGTGTGTTCTTTTGCTATATAACAAATTAAGCTAGAACAATAAACATTGATTATTTCAGTTTCTGTGGATCGAGAATTCAAGTCTGGGGGCTGGAAAGATGGCTCAGTGGTTAAGAGTACTTGCTGCTCTTCCAGAGAACCTGAGTTTGGTTCCTAGAACCCACATGGTGGCTCACAACCCTCTGTAACTTTAGCTCTAGGGGATCCAACACCCTCTTCTGGTCTCAGCTGGCACGCACATGGCACACACACACAAAGACATGCATGTAAATAAAATAATGAAAATAAATGTTGAGCCAGGTAGTTGCAGTGGCAGCAGCACATACCTTTACTCCCAATACTTAGGAGGCAGAGGCAGGCGGATCTCTGTGAGTTCAAGGTCTACAGAGTGAGTGCCAGGACAGGCTTCAGAGCTCCACAGAGAAACCTGATGGGACTTGTCCTTCTGTATATATGTTTTTCTTATTGGTTAATGAATAAAACACCGTGGCCAATAAGGCAGGAAGATAGATGGGACTAGCAGACAAGGAGAATTCTGGGGAAGGTAGGCAGTAAAGGCCCTCCAAAACAGTCACCATGTGAGCCACCAAAGGAGTTAGAGGTTTGGACCCTTCTCTGGTAAGATAAAACCACATGGAAATACTTAGATTAATAGAAATGGGTTAGTAATTAAGAGAGAGCTAGCCAATAATAAGCTCAAACCACCGGCCAGCAGTTTTATAACTAATATAGCATCCGTGTGTTTGTGGTTCAAGGACCGAGGGACCAGCTGGGACAGAAAGCAGTGGAAACCCTGACAACCCCCCTCCCAAATGCCAAATGTCGAAAGAATAATTTAAGTATGGCCTTCGTGGGCACTTGTGTCATTGGTGTGTCAGCGTCAGCAAGGGACACAGTCTTATGTAAAGGCTAGAATGAGGGCAGATTGACGTCCCAGCTCACTCACTTGGTCAGGAGCAGAACCCAGTTCTCATAGACTGTTGGGATAAGGTCCCAGTTCCTTAAGGGCAGTTGGACGCAGCCCCTTAATAAGAATTTGAATCTAGGGTGGCTCGGTGTACAGCCGGCTTCCATCAGAGCAAGCCAGAGAGCAAGGGAAGGCGAGTGAGATGAAAGCCACAGTCATGAGCCTGATCTGGAAAGCGAGATCCCTTCATCACATCTGTTAAAATTTTAAAAAGTTGCACCAAAGGAAGGGAATGTCACAAGAAAGTGAATACCGAGGTAGGAGTAATTGGGATTCATCTTGGGGTCTGTTTACTGTGTTTCTCCCAGAAAGTTCTGTATGATATGTGTTTTAATTTGGATTTAATTTCTATTACTGACTTGGGAGTATCTTTTGAAAATATTAACAATACTCAATGACAGAGTAGATGAAAGATTGGGTAACAGTACCCTATAACTATTGTGTCACTGCCTATGTTTAGGGTGACTCAAACTCATTGAAACAGCTACTGGAGCTGTGTGTGCTAGTTCCTGTAGTCCAGCTGAGGCAGGAGGGTTTGAAGACAGTCAGATAATGAAGCAAGATCCCATGCTAAGCAAAATCACAACAGGAGAAACCGAGAAGGTGGGCGGGGCAGGGACCAGAAGTAGCACCTCTCGTATCCTATGCACCAAAACATTGCCATGTGCCACACCCAGCCAGCAACAGAGGCTAGGAAATGTGGTCTGAGCATTGATGGACACGAACCTGTTTCTCTGTGGAAGGAAGGAGTCCAAGTATTGAAGGGGACGTTAGGAGTTTCAGCCAAAGCTTCCAGTAGCAGAGAAATGGGAACCAACGGCTGTGCATGATGCAGTTCACCCACAGCCGAGCAAACCATGACCCGTCTCAGAGCCTCTTGTGCGTTTTGTTTTGCCTTTGTTTTTAAAATGTATTTTTATAGCCAGGCGTTGGTAGCGCCCACCTTTAATCCCAGCACTTGGGAGGCAGAGGCAGGCAGTGAGTTCAAGGCCAGCCTGGTCTACCGAGGGAGTTCCAGGACAGACTCCAAAGCTATACAGAGAAACTCTGTCTTGAAAAACCAAAAAAACCAAAATCTAAAATGTATTTTTATGCATACGGATGTTTTGCCTGTGTGTGTATCTGGGCACCGTGTGTGTCTGATGCCTGCAGAGGCCAGGAAGGGGTGTGAAGTTCCCTGGGACTGGGATTTGAGATGATTGTTAGCTGTCACATGGGTGCTGGGAATTGAATGTGGGTCCTTTGGAAGAGCGGCCAGTGCTCTTAACCATTGAGTCATGTCTCCAGCCTCAGAGCTTACTACTCTTGACTAACACTGAGGTTACTAACTAGGTTGTGGAGTTTCACGACCTCCGCAGATGGAGAGGAAGCATAGGGAGAGGCAGGCAACCAGCCGCTGTGAAGGAGGAGAGCAGGACGTCCAGTATAGACATGCAAAAGTCTGAGGCAAAGCAATCGGCAGCCTAGAGGACCGTGGTCACGGGGCAGCGGGCCTGGAGGCTTATGCCACACAGAAAAACACTGTGTTTGAGAGAAAAAGGATTTCGGCACTCTGTACTTTAGAGTTACCCTTCATCAGTTAGCCAGGAAATTCATTTGTGCAGCGCATTCTATAAAAACACTGCCAGGTAAAGGAGTGTTCCTCTCCTCACTGTATTCTTCACTTTTATTAACTATTACTTCCCTACTGTTCCTATAGGGAGATGTTTTCCAAAGCCCATTTCTAGAGTCTAGAATCATGAATTTCTCAGAGCATTTGGTACTAGTGAGTTCTTTGTTTTTAAAGGAAGTGTTTATATCCATTAATCTCAAACATGTACGCACAGAGCAGTTACCCCATCTGTACCTCATCATCCTATAAGAAATACAATTTTTTGGTAGACAGTATTATTGAAGATATGATTAACGTGTTCTCTAGTTTAACGTGGTTGAAGTCCACCTGCATCCTAATTAGTTTTTCAAATCTTAACCTTGCATATTCTTTCCCATTTATATCTGTGGCAAGCTCAGCCACTTAAGATTTGGGTTCGTCATAAAATAAATTCTATCACGCATGTAAAACATCAGTAATAGGAAAAGCCCATATACAAATTCCATAGTGACTTGATAATAATCCCAGCCTAGAAACATTCCAGAATCTCTTGAGTGAATAAATGATCAAAGCATAATTCACTTACTGCTACTCAGTGATGAAAAGGAACTAGCTAATGACTCAGGCCACAACTGGATGAACTATGCTGAGTGAAACAAGCCAACTCAGACGAGTTGCATTACTGCATTATTCCAGGAAAAGGGCAGTGAAAAAGGACAATGGCCAGGATGGTAAAATGGCCACCCAAGAGATTTGTTAACTGTAGCAAAGTTCTGCATCCTTTATCAGTGGCAAAATCCTATGCTATAGATATGCAAGTTGTCAATTGCCATTGGAGGAGGCTGGGTAAAGGGTCTCTTAGGATTGTTTCGAAATACAACTTAAAAATTGTGATTATAAGCTCTTTAGAACTCCTCTGGATTGTGATCTCCGAGGATGGGGTGAATAGAGGACTCTGCATCTCCCAGCAGCGAATGATGAAGCTAGATACATGAAGTTCAGTGAAGAGACCCAAGGAACTGAGCCACTAGGACAGTTTCAGAAGTCAGAGAAAGGGAAAGGAAACCTTCTGGGAGAGGCTGAGAAGTGTTGGACCTGTGAAAAGGGAAGAAAGCCAGGTGTGAACAGTCCTGGAAGCCATGTAGACAAAGTGTTCCTGGAGGAGGGAATGTGAGCTGTGTAGGTCAGGAGAGCACTGAGAACTGGCCATTGGATTAGCTACTGGTGGCCTCCAGAACACAGCAAGAGTACTTAACTCACTGCAAACGTATGATCTATTATGACAAGGACAAAAAGTTTCAAAAGATTTGTTTTTAAAAGCCATCATTTGGTTCCCGAGAAAGTTAAGCATAGCATTGAAATATAATCTAATAGTTACATTCTGTTTCTAGGTATGGAAACAGTAAGAGTTCACAGATATGTGTGTGAAAGTGTTTGTAGCAACATCATTCTCAATAACCAGAAGGCAAAACTCCCAAATCTTCATCCATAATTGAGTAGGTGAATACAATGTGGGCTATCCATACAATATAAGTTGGTGGGGGTGGAGGACAATTCCTAGGCCTGATATTGTATACTCATAATCCTAACTTTTGGGGGGCCGAGGCAGGAAGATCACCAGGAGTTTGAGTCCAGCCTGGGTTACAAAATGAGATCCTGTCTCAAAGCACAAACAGAAAAAAATATAATGGCACAACATTTATAAATCTGGAAAACATACAAAGTGAGAGAAACCAGACATAAAAGGACAAATATTATGTGTTGTCATGTGAGGTGCCTAAAATAAGCCCGTAGGGACAGAGTTAAGTAAAACAGGCGACTGGAGGCTGGGTCAAGACAGGAGAAAAGAACTGTTCAGTCAGTGTAGAATTTCTGTTTGGGTTCATTAAAAGAAAAAAAAGTTCCGGAAATGGATAATGTGACATTAGTGTATAAGAAGTTTCTGTTACTGAATTATATACTGACAAAAAGCTTGAAATAGTACATGCAATTACCACAGGGTTTTGGAGGTGTAGGGCTGGACTGGGGGCATAGCTCAGCAGTAGAGCATTTGAATAGCACGCTGCAAGGACAAGGGTTCAATACCCACTGCATATTTAAAAGTGTAAGAAAGCTGTCGTGGCGGTGCACACCTTTAATCCAAGCACTTGGGAGGCAGAGGTAAATAAATAAGCAGCAACAACAACAACAAAATTCCCCATCATTTCTGTTCTAGTCAGTTTTAGGCATCATCTGCAACTTGAATCTCCTTGTAGATTCTTCGGCACATGTTTCTTATACTCCTTTGTGGTTCACAGTGTGGTCGTCACAATTAAAGAAGATAACGTCCTTGTATATACAGGCCACTCTCATCAGAAGACCAGAGAAAGCCAGTTATTATAAAGTGAGCCAACTGAAGTGTTAGAAGACCTTGAACTTGAGATATTCTTGCCCCTGCTTCCTCAGTGCTGTATTAACAATGTTACCATGCTTGCAAGAGTGCATCATTTAGATACTGTATCTTAAAATAATGTGTGTGTACACTAAGGAAAACTAGTCTCTCAAATAATGGTTTTTGAAAATAATGTCTTGGGTGCACGTCAATAATTTTCTTGCTAAAACAGCATTTCTCTAATGCCACGGAGCTGATAGGGAGAATGCCTGGAGGACTGGGAGGTTTTGTGGTGCAGCATATTTAACAACCGTGACAACTTAAGAATTGCAAGCAGCCTCGCCTCCTTGTCTGGGATCCGTCGGCAGCATTGTGTCTGCTGGCAAGCCCTTCAGCATTCTGCTTCAGCCAAAGCCGTGCTGATGATGGTCTAGGAAATGTTTACAGAATACTTTCAGGTCTTGGTAGTATCTGTATTTAAAACAACTTTCCCCATTCCTTTCAAAGGCCACCATTCTAAAACATGTAGCAAACTTAAAATAAAATAACAAAACATGAGTCTAAAATTGCTTTTCAGTCTTGATAAAACAAAGACTGATGTGTTGTCGTGGTCTGGGGAGCAGGCTCTCCCTGCTCTGTGTGATCTCAGAGGTGAATTTCGATGGCTGGAAGATAGATGGATCCCAGATGCAGTTTGACATAGATGCAGCTGCTCCGAGACCAGGTTTCACTAGCGGGTAAGTGTGCCAGCAGAAGCGGTGTGGGGCCCCACATGCCAAAATGACAGTGAGAGCAGTGAAGCAATAATACAATATTCACTAAGTGATTTTAATCTCGGAGATTGAGTGTCACCCAATCAGTTTCCATGTTATAAAAAACAATGCACTGGAAACCATTCTTAGAAGGCCTTTGTCCGCTTGGGGAAGAAAATTTTACTTTTTTTCACTTTTGTTTTTGTTTGTTAGTTTTAAAACAACTACAAAAAAGTTCATTAAACCCATATGGGTATCTTGCAATTAAAAATCATGTCAAACTCCCTTGCACATACACCCTTCCTAAAAGATATTACAGCCACGCAGATATTCCTCAATAAATGGAACCAATGACTGTGTTAAGTGAAAGTCTTAGATGAATTCCCCAGGCCTCTTCCAGTATTAAAGTTATCCGGCCATCACTGTCATATCCATTCTCCAAAACAAATAGTAACAAAACAGAAATCTCTACACAGAGAGAAAGCTTATGTATTTTTGAGACACTGTGATCTGCATAGTTAGGTTGAAAAACAATATCCCTGGCCACATAGTAGTGAACTTAAAAAAGTTTTAATAAAACATTTTTGCTCTGACTCCTAGTGGGGTCATAAGTAATGGTGCCACTGACTGCAGATAGCAAGCTTGACCTCAGCACATCTGTTTTGTTGTCTGAAGAAAAGAGCCTTTAGTGTACTTTAAAAACTTGTTAAACTACCTTTGAAAAGGAGGGCTAATATATCAGAGATGCAGCCATTTCCTGTAGGGTAATTTTAGTCATTAAAAGTAACAGGAAGTTACTGATTGGTTGGACGTGTACCTATTTGAGAACTGAGCCTATAGCAGCCTACACTCTTCTTTTAGGCTTAGGAACTCCTCACATATGGCTCTGAGGTGTTATGGAGTATTTTTCTTCAGATCTGCGTGTGCTCAACTCATAATAATAGTGGGAGTAGCTCCTGGAGAAGAATAGCTTCTATTGTTCTTTGGGTTTTTTATTAGTATTTTACTTAGTAATAGTTATTTTTTTCAGTCTGTAAATCGGTTTAATATTTGGGGATAAACTCTGAGTTAGAAAGCCTACATGTTCAAGAATAAATTATAACACTAATGAATAGCTAGCTATATGATGCCCTTTTCAGTTTGGATGAGCTCTGGGATTGTTTGTGGTATGTTGCCTACATGTTCTCTGAAGCTTAATTTTCTCGGAGTAAAGTTCTCATCTGTAAATTTATACCTGAATTAACAGGAGTTAATATCTGAGCTTGAGAGATGGCTTGGCAGGTAAGGACCCTTGCTGCCCTTGCAGAGGACCCAGGTCCCAGGTTAGTTTCCCAGCACCCTTCAGGCAGCTCACAACTATCTGTCACCCCAGTTCCAGGAGATTCGATGCCTTCTGACTTCCAAGGGAACCAGGCACACACAGTGTAGACATACATGAAGGTAAAACATGAAAATTTTAAAAATAAAAGGAGTAATATCTTAAGTGATGAGGCTTTACTTCATCTGAATCTTAGGAGTTACTTTATAGCCATCAAAGCCCACTCCCCCCATATTTTTCTCCCAGCATGCCTCTCTTCCCCTGGGAGTCTAGCACTGTCAGCTTCATTAGGTGACCCTAACAATTGAGACCTTTTTTTGCCCTGTATGTGGTATTCAGCAAAACTTTGTGGACTCACTCCTTGGGCAGAGGGGCATTGGGCTCTTGGAAGTGTTGTGTGTGGACTCACTCTTTGGGCAGAGGGGCGTTGGGCTCTTGGAAGTGTTGTGTGTGGACTCACTCCTTGGGCAGAGGGGCGTTGGGCTCTTGGAAGTGTTGTGTGTGGACTCACTCCTTGGGCAGAGGGGCGTTGGGCTCTTGGAAGTGTTGACTTGCACATGCAGTTGCTGCGGCCTCTCTGTGCTCGGATGACACTTGTCTCTGAAGGCCGTCCAACCTGTCTCAGCTCTTGGGTTTCTCATTTACACTAGCCCACTTCGCTTCCGCTTTGGCCTGTGTGTGACCTGACCCTTCTCCACCTTAGACTTGAGAACAGCATAGGTTTCCTTCCCTTCAGAGTTGTCTCTCCCAGCCAGAGGCTAAGCTGTCCCCTCCCAGGCAGTCCAGGAGGAGCAGGGAACAGCAGGTGTTGTTTAGTGCTCAGCAGGGGACCCTCAGTGTTTTTGTGTTCTAGTCAGCTTCCCTTATGCAGATACCCTCGGGAAATTCAACATTTATTGTTATGAGAAAAGTTAGCCTGTGTAGAAAATCATAGAGAGCTTCACAAGAAAGTGCCAATGAGTAAATCCAAGTAGCCATGGAGGTCATTACTATTAATTACCAGCAATACAAAACCATTTGTTTTCTTTGACACTTTAATTCATTTTCCTCCTCAGTGAACCAGGTTCGATAAATTCTTTTGCCTGTGTTGTATCTCTTTGTCCTTTGTGTTTCTCTTTTGTTTTACAGTCAGGGGATTGAACCTGGAGCCCCATGCATGTGAAGTCTGTGCTCTGCCAGGGATCTGTATCATAGCCTTCCCTGAATTTAAAGGGAAGATTGATTTTATTTGGGTAGTATTCTGCTAAGGTTAAAAAACAAAACAAACTGTTGATATCTTAGACTCGCATAGCTGAGTTGTCTACACGCATGCTGTTCTGGCCTGAGAGGTATGGGTAGGAGTCCCTAAGGAGGGTATATATTTTTATATATATTTATATATAGCTTTTATATAATATATAAAATTATATTTATATTATAAATATAAAATAAAACTATATATTATATGCTATATAAATAACATAGTATATCTATTTAAATAAAAACACAAAGCCTCATAAAAGATAATATATCTAACTTTATTCTTATATGTATTTATTATAATGTTATATATGCTTATATATATATTCTTATATATATATTCACCTAGAATGTAGATGAAATGCCTAATGGATAGCAGCCTTTGGGGACAGTGAGGACATGAGGATGTTCTTTTAACATCCTTCCAGTCCTTAGTCTTATAACCTCAGTTATGAGAAACAGAGACCCCCCAAGCCATTTAAACTGTTGATTGTGGGTGTACCACTGAAGCCCCTAGCCCTCAACCCTGGGCCCCAGAAGTATCTGTGTGTCTGCGATTAGCACCAGCATACTGGGTGTGTATGTCTACTCCAAGCCCATTTTTTGTATGTGTTCTCTTTCTCAGGGCTCACTTGCCAAGCTCCTTTCACTTGCATTGTGTTTGTTTGTTTGCTTATTGAGACAGGGTTTCTCTGTGTAACTCTGGCTGTCCTGGAATTCACTCTGTAGACCAGGCTGGTCTCCTGATCTCAGAGATCTGCTTGCCTTTGCCTCCAGAGTCTGGGATTAAATGCCAGAGCCCTAAGGTGGGCTCTTGAAGCCATTGAAGAAAGTGGCTGATCCTTCCTAGCCTTCGTTGTGTTTTCCTCTTGCAGTATGATTAAGAAAAGGGGCAAGATCATTAACAATCCAGAATTTAGCTGCACATGGCAGCAGCTGACATGGTGGTGCATGCCTGTAATCCCAGTGTATGGAGGCTGTAGGGAAGGGGGCCAGCACAAAGTCTTAACAAAGATAGTGAGTTACACTGGTGAGACAAGCCAGTGAGAGTGAGGCAGTCTTGGTTAAGCTTTGTCGAGGACCTCACAATTTTATTGCATTATATACATTATATTCGTAATTGTATTAGTACATTCTGATAATGTTACACAAAAATAGTGGGACTGGTTTTATATTCAATCACAGTGGCAGAGTGCATTTTGAATGCTAGTCAGCTGAGAAGATTTATTCAGTAAAAGTAGCTTTTTCCTGTCCTCCAGCCTGATCTAATACTGTGATGGAGCTCCATCTCTCTGTGGCACTACAGCATTATCACAGCCCTTCCGTGAAATCTGTCACAGTGCAGTGCTGACTAAGCATGCTGGACATAGGCAGCAGGGTTCTCCAGCCCCAGAGACCACCAGCAGGGAGGGGGTGTCAGTGAGCAGTCTTGCAGTTGCTAACCACAGTGGCTTGCGGCTCCTCCCTGGTTCTCAGGTTTCATACCTCTCTCACATAATCAATCCCATGGTCCCAGCAGCAGCACCAGGCAGGACAGTGGCTCCTGCCTTCTGCCTCTTTCTTGAGGTGTGGTCTTGCTATGTGGCCTAACCTGTCTTCAAACATATGATTCTCCTGCCTCAGCTCCTGAGTATGCCACCATAACTAGCTTCTGTGGCTTTGGAGGCTGTTCTGGAACTAGCTCTTGTAGATCAGGGTAGTCTCGAACTCACAGAGATCCACCTGCCTCTGCCTCCCGAGTGCTGAGATTAAAGGCCTGCGCCACCACTGCCCAGCCCTTTTTTTTTTTTTTAAACAAATTAAGGTCAGTGCTGGGTCAAGCTAAAACTTGAAACTCTGTGTGTATCCCAGGAATATTTGACTTCAAAGTCAGTGTTCTTAGAAATGTCAAATATATTGACTATAGCTTGCTCTAAATTATGCTTCATTGTAAGTAATCTCTGAATGGTTTCCCTCTAAAAGAACCAAAACCTAATGGCACAACAGTGGCCAGACTCAGTGAAGAGCTTCTGTGGACACACTCAGAAGTCAGGATGATGAGCGACTCAAGGAGCTGTGACACACTGCATGGGGTGAGAAGGGCGGATGGGGGGCTGCGTAAGGAGCTGCACGCAGAACCCATTGTGTGCTGGGGCAGAGGCACGCGAGCAAACGTTAGGTCCCCACCCGGTGGCTCATCATGGCATTTTAGGCTCTGCATGTGTCATCAGCGTGTGTGGGCTTGGAACAGCACGAAAGCAGCAAGCGTAGTAGCAGTCCTTTGGAGATACAGACAGCGGTGAGGAAGACATTGGGTTACCTGCGGCCTTCCATGTAGCTCAAATGGGCGTGAAACCCGTGCTTGCGGGGCCTTTTGTCTTTAATGCCTTCACTAGCTAAAACCAACTCAACATTTTCTATTTAAGTGTCTAAGATTCAGTTGTAAAATTTCACTCTAAGCTAAAGCTGTTTATAGAAACTAGCTGGTGCGTGAGCATACTAAAAAGAAAAAGACAGGCTATATTTAAAAAAAGATATCTTAAAGTTTTTCTGATTCATGCCGCTAGATAGGTAGGTAGATAGACAGATCACCACACATAGTTCTCATCTGAGTTTGTTTTTAGAAATGTTCTTTGGCAAAGAGCCTTCATTCGATATTTAACCAAAGTAATACTATAAATTTGCAATAATGCAAATTCCCAGAGTGGGCTCTGCTGCGCAGACAAAGCGTTCTCCGAGCCCTAGTTCCCCGAGTGCATGGCCGAGTAATGTCTGGCTCTCTGAAGACACTCTGTAGTCACCTTCTTAAAGGTGTGGTGCTGCTGTCATGTCCACAGCAGCAGCTGGACTTTCACCATCCTCATCCATGGGGATGACAGTGTCACAGTTGCCTGAACAGCACAGTTTTATTGAGTCCTTGGGTGTTGGGGAGCTTTTGCATCAGCAGAATATGAGTAGATTTGCAACCATAGTTCATACAGGGACTCCACATTTATATGGTGCGCTGGAGTTCAATATCCTTGAGTTTTATAGAGACCTTAAATTTATCTCTAGGTGTATCAGACTTGCTTAACACAAGATGTCCTATGAAAATCTTTCTTTATACAGTTATTGTGCTAGTCAGTGTTATTACGTATGTTGCACAAGCAGCATTGATATTTCCTTTTCTCATGATTGGGAATGGTAAGAGTACTGAGGTATTCTGTTGAAATAAGAGTTTTAAATCATCCCAGATGAGTACATTAAAAAAATCAATTATCAGTGATTTAAAAATCCTTGTAGTTATTAACTTTTTATTCCTTCTTTCTTGCCTATTTCATTCTCCCTTTTATACCTCCATTTATAGTCTTTGGCTTAAGGGGAAAAGCCATATATATTGAAAAGTAAATCCTGGGTGGTAGAGGCACGTACCTTTAGTCCCATCACTTGGGAGGCAGAGGCAGGTAGATATCTGAGTTCAAGGTCAGCCTGATTAACAAAGTGAGTTCCAGGACAGCCAGGGCTATGCACAGGGAAATCCTGCAAAACAAAAAGGGAGGGAGGGAAGGAGGGAAAATTAAGAGTAAATGGCTAGGGGTCTGGAGAGATTTATTATCATATTTTTTCAGAGAAGAAAACTGAGGCATACTTGAGTCTTAGAGGTCACAAGTCTCCTAGGGAGGTTTGTCCACTCCTTGTGCCTGAGCAGCCCAATTCCATGGGTTTGGGCAGGGTACAGAAAGATGTTTTGGAAAAAAGCATCAATATCTCAGACCTTCCTCTACACTTTTCTGTCATCCACCCCGGCTCCGACTGGAAGTCACCAAGCTAAGCTTTTATGACCAGTGTGTGATTTACTGTGTTACCCCTACCCACACGTTAGAGAAAACCCAACAAGCGGTGCCTAAGATTCAGTGGTCCCCATAATTGGGGGCCAGATAGTGTGGAGGTCGGATAATGCTCCTCCTGTGTCATTCTGTGTGGGAAAAGGGACGCAATGGTGATTAGGTTACAGTTCTTGAGACGGGCACTGCTATGGATTATGTAGCTGTGCATTTGTAACCATGGGAGTATTTATAAGGAGAAGGCAGAGGAAATGAGGTAACAAACAGTGGTAGAACAATGTGCTTTGAAGCTGCAGGAAGTGGATAGGATCCCGGGAATGGAGGCACCCGCTCAAAGTTAGAAAAGACAAGGAACTAGAAGAAACACAGCTCTCTTTTAACACCTTCATTTTAGACTTCTGGTCTCCAGAACTAAAGAGAGTAAGTTTGTCATAGGATCGCCAGGCCCTATATTGAGAACACATAGTTATTGCAGTAATTGCTTCACATACGACTTCCGGTAAAAGGCAGTCATTGCGTTGACTTATGGGGCCCTCCACAACATGCCCTGCTCTTCCCATATTAACCCAACCCAGCCCCCCTCACCCCGACCTCCTCTTCCTCCTGCCCGTGAGGCCTGCTTGCATTTGCTGTTCTCTTTTGCACACCCTTCTGCCTGAGAGTTGCTTGGCCTGCAGCCTCACTTCCTGCAGGTCCTGACTCAAACGCTGTCTGTTTAGCTTTAGTCTGTTTTCTCATGTTCCTGGCTTCTGTGACCTATGACACATAGTGGGCATTAAGTCCGTATTTGCTGATTATATGCAGAGCTCTGATTAGTAGTAGGGCAATTGCTAGAAGTGAAATCCCTGCATTACAGATACGAACGTCTAAAAAGACTCTTGGCACACGTGACCAAAACCATACTCTGCTCAAGGTCAAATCATTTATATCCCATCAGCAACTATGAGACAACCCTGTCTACTTTATACTCATCACTTATAAACAACCCCAGCCAGCTTGGTACATGGAAATTCTATTTCTTTTAAATTTATATGGCTTTTATTAGGTGAATTTATATTTTTATGGTATTTATTAGCTTCTGTCTTTTCTGTGTTTCTAATGGCAACTTGGTTTCAATGTCTTTCTAATTTAATGTTGATGTTTTCCTAGATGATTTGTAGAAACTAAAGGCTAGTCTTTGTTGTCTGTGTTGCAAATATTTTTCCTAGTTTTTCTTTTTTTTTCAATTTTTCCTATGTATTCGATTTTTTAAACGTTGTCAATTTTATCTTTTTTCCCGTTTATTTGGAAAGCTTTTATCTAGTCCTGAAATCAACTTTTCACCTGTGATTTCTTCCAGCTTTCCTTATGTTTATGGGTTGTTTGCTTGTTTGTTTGAGACAAGTTTTCTCTCTAACAGCTCTGACTGTCTGGAACTGGCTCTGTAGACCAAGGTGGCCTTGAACTCACAGAACTCTGCCTGCCTCTGCCTCCCGAGTGCTGGGACTAAAGGTGTGCCATCACCGCTCAGGTTTTGTTTATGGTTCTAGTGTTATTTTAATTTCTGGTGTGTCACTTGTGTGGAAGAGGAAGCCAAGTTCACCTTCCCTCCCATGGCTGCGTGCAGTGCTTGTGTCGGCAGCAACAACGTCTAGAAAACACTAAGTCTTTGTAGCTGATAAGACTGTTTCATGCATTCAGTTCAGATTCATTTCACTTCCTACATGCCAGAACCCAACTCTTAATTATTGTAGCCTTTAAATATGGTTTGGACTCCTTGTGAAATACTTTTAAGAGGCAGGAGACATAGCTCAGTGTT
Source organism: Mesocricetus auratus (assembly GCF_017639785.1). Lineage (NCBI taxonomy): Eukaryota > Metazoa > Chordata > Mammalia > Rodentia > Cricetidae > Mesocricetus > Mesocricetus auratus. Next base: position 10,726,687 of record NW_024429210.1, read on the forward strand.
AGGAGCACTTGTTGCTCTTGTGGAGGTGTTGGCTTCCACCCCAGGACCTGTGAGGTGGTTTGCAACCATTGGTCTCTCCAGTGTAGGGGATCCAGTGCCTTCTTCTGACCTCTGTACGCACCAAGCACACACATGGGGTGCACATACATGCAGGTGAAATAATCATATACATAAAATAAAAATAAATCTTAAAAAATCTTTTTAAAATTATTTTTAAGACAGGTGTGGTCAGGCAGTGGTGGCACACACCTTTAATCTTAGTACTCAGGAAGTAGAGGGAGGCGGATCTTTACAAGTTCCAGGCCAGCCTGGTCTACAAAGCAAGTTCCTAGACAGCCAGGGCTACACAGAGAAACCCTGTCTTGAAAAAAAAAAGTGTGATGGTGCACAACTTTAATCCCAGAACTTCAGAGGAAGAAGTAGGTAGATCTCAGTGAGTTCGACACCAGTCTGGTCTACACAGTAAGTTCCCAGGCTAGCCCGAGCTGCATGGCTGAGACCCTGTCTCATCTGTTGGTTCTACATAAATTCTTAGATCATTCTGTCAAGTTTAGGAATAGTTGTAAATTTAGTGTCCTAAAATTAAAATCAGATCTTGCCATTCTTTTTTTTTAAGATTTATTTATTTATTATGTATACTGTGTTCTGCCTGCAGGCCAGAAGAAGGCACCAGATCTCATTACAGATGGTTGTGAGCCGCCATGTGGTTGCTGGAATTTGAACTTAGGACCTCCGGAAGAGCAGCCAGTGCTCCTAACCTCTGAGCCATCTCTCCAGCCCAGATCTTGCCATTCTTGAATGAAAAATCTCTTCCTGACCCCTCCTCACCTTGAGGCCTCTGCTCCAGTGATCTCTGTGATGTTTGGCGCTGCCACCCCTCCTGGAATTGAACCACCAGTACATGCTGGTGGCCTGCATTTTTTCCCACCTCCCTGTCTTTGCTTCAGCCTCTCAGTCTGCTTGTAGTGACCTTGATTGATGTCCTTGTCTGACTGCCCTAAAATGGATCATTGTCTCGGTGTCTACTTCCTAACCAACCCAGCGTTGTGACCTCTCACTAGTGTTGATTGTTAAGTTGTGCAAGGTTTAATCACCATGTGACCTACTGTACCACAGTGGGGTGGTCCTCCCTGAAGGCTCTGCAGAAGCATCTCTTGTATTTTGTTGTTCTAGGTTTTTTGTTGTTGGGTTGTTTGTTTGTTTGTGTGGTGGTAGTGGTAGCGATGGTACTGGGAATTGAACCCAGGGCCTCAGGCATGCTAGGCAAGAGGGTGGGTGGGTGGGTTGGTTGGTAGTTGGTTTTGGTTTTTGGTTTTTGAAGACAGGGTTTCTCTTTGTAACAGCCCTGGCTGTCCTGGAACTCACTCTAGATTAGGCTGACCTTGAACTCAGAGATCTTCCTGCCTCTGCCTCCCAAATGCTAGGATTAAAGGTGTGCGAGAACGCTGCCATCACCAGCACTGTCTAGGCAAGAGTTTTCCACTGAGCTAATGCCTCCAGCCCTCCCCTTCATTTTTAGGTCTAGTATCTACCATGCTACCATCAGATGGTTTGTGATATGACTGGAATAGAGGAAAATATTCAACTAGAAATTTGAAAATAGATTGTTGCAGCAACCAATGTGGAAGATAAATTAAGGGCTCGACTAAGGTTGTGATGTGAGAAATAGGACGTGCTTGCAAAGTAGTAAGAGGAAATCTTTGAACTTTGTGCCTGGTGAGTATGAGTGGGCGGGGGTGACTCTCTGAAACCCCGTTTCCAACCTAGACACTAAGTGAGTATTTAAGAAGGGTCTGACTAGGCCAGTTTTACTTACAGCCTTTCTTTATTTGGGAATGGAGGCAAGGCAGGTGTATGCATGGTGTGTGTGGAGGTCAGAAGACAGCTTGTAGGACTCTGGGGATTGAACTGAGGCCATCAGGCCACTAAGTTGTCTCACCATCTCCTAGGCAGTTTTTGTTGTGCTGTGAGTTGAAGATGCCTTTATGATAACCAGTGAAGATGTCTGATATGCAAGGGAATAAAATAGGCTAATTATACACTTGTTACTGTTCAGAGGAACACTCAGATGGGAAAAGAATGCCATTAATAATTATGGCGAATTAACAAACATATTCCAGGAATGACCCTGATTTGACCTGGGATGTACGTATGGTCTTCCCACATTAAAAAGGAGAAAGAAGAAAAGGCAAAGGTTAAATCTAGAGCTCATAGATGAGTCATTAGTATATAAGTGCCCTGAGAGTGGGCACAGTTGCCCAGCAAGGGTTTACAGAGTGAGACTAAGAAAAAACTGACAAAGCCCTAAATTTTCCTTATAGTTGAGTATCCTAACTAACCATGGCTGTTGCTTACTCTCAGTACACGCTTCCCTTTGACCCCAGACTGCATCCACAGATGATTGGAGGTGTTTGGTTTGGTTTTAATTCTAGGTGCTGTGGATAGTTCAGTGGCAGAGCACTGGCCCAGTTTGCACAGTGGCCTGGGTTTGCTCTGCAGTCTGGGGGAAAGATCTAGAGCTGTGGTTTATAAGAGGCTGGAGGAAGAGGAAGGAGCGGATGGGGAAGAGCTGGGTGACCAGTGAGAGGCGGGCAGTGACAGCAGGTGACAAGAAGTGTGGCTTGGCCATGGCATTTAGAAGACTCCTCGACCCTGTGTCTGAGGTGGCCAGTACTCTTGTCTAGGAGCAGGAGACAAAACTGTGAATGAAGAGTAAAGACAGAACTAGCCACCTATGCCCACCGCAGCACAGCTTAATGTGGGAAAGATTTTTTCCTCCTCCTCCTCCTCCCCCTCTTCCTCCTCCTCTCCCCCTCCTCCTCCTCCTCCTCCCCCTCCTCCTCCTCCTCCCCCTCATCTTCCTCCCCCCCCTCCTCCTCCTCCTCCTCCTCCTTCGTAGACCAGACAGGCTTCGAAATCACAGAGATCCTCCTGCCTCTGCTTCTCAAGTGCTGGAATTAAAGGCGTGCGCCACCACCACTGCCCAGTTGATTGCTCCTTGTTTTAAGTAAAGATTGAGCTCGCTGAATCTGTAGTTTGTTGACTACTAGAAGGGACTAGTGGAAAAGAACTAGACTGGGTGAAAAGGGATGTCAGAAACACCAGTCTGCAGTCAGCTACCTGTCAGGGGTGTGTTACGGGATTCCTGCCTGGGTCCCATTGCCGCTTTAGCCCCAAAAATAACACACAGAGACTCTATTAGTTACAATGCTGTCAGCCAATGTCTAGAGCTTATCAGTGGCTAGTTCTGTCTTAAGTATTAACCCATGACTACTAACATATATTTCTATATGGTCTTATCATTACCGAGAACACCAGGCTCGTGGGTCCTCTCCTCCTGGGATCACATGGTGATTCCCCACTTTTTACTGCATTTCCCAGAATCCTCCTGGACTCCCAGTCTCACCTATCTTGCCTCCCTATTGGCCAACAGTGCTTTATTTACCAACATATACACAGAAGGACTTCCCCATCAGGGGTTCTGCATAGTGGTTGAGCATCACAGTTGACCCCAGGAGGAAAAGAAAAAGGAGGGCGTGGTCTAGGTGTCTTTCTGTTTGGTTGGCTTGAAATCTAAGTTTTTCCTCTTTCTCATAAGACTCAAGATGGACACCTTGAAAAAGAATATTAATGTGTCTTTTGGTTGCATTGTTTTGTTGCAATTCCATTGGTAAAATGTTGATAATCCATTAACCTGGATTTATGGACTGATATTATTCATCCTTACTAAGAGGCTAGAAACAAGCAGTTCAGGTGAGCACATTTCCTCTGTGTGTGTGTGTGTGTGTGTGTTGTCATATACATTGGGTGGGAAACAGGGATTTTATTGTTTGTTGGTTGGTTTTGAATCACTTTCTGAGACTGAACTCTTGACTCTCCTGCTTCATCTTCCAGGCACTGGGACTGCAAATGTGTCTCAGTTACGGTTTCTTAGTTATTGCTGTGATGAAACACCATGACCCAAACAGGTTTATTTGGCTTACACTTTCATATTACAGTCCGTCTTTGGAAGAAGTCACAACAGGGACTCATAACAGGGCAGGAACCTGGAGGCAGGAACTGATGCAGAGGCCAGGAAGGGAGCTGCCTGCTGGCTTGCTCCCCAAGGCTTGCTCAGTCTCTTTTCTTAGAGAACCCAGGACCACCCTCCCACCACCACCCCTGTCAATCACTGACTAAGAAAATGCCCTACAGGCTAGTCTACCAAGGCATTTCTCAATGGAGGTTTTCTCCTGTCAGATGACTCTAGCCTGTGTCAAGTTGACATAAAATCAGCCAGCATAAAGTGTGTACCATCATGCCTAGTGAAAAAGTGAATTGTTTGTTTGTTTGAGACAGGGTTTTTCTGTGTAGCCATGGTTGTCCTGAAAGCACTGGCCTTGGTCTCAAGAGATTCTCCTTCCTCTGCCTCCCGAGTGTTGGAATTAGAGGCATGTGCCACCACAGCCTAGCTGAAAAAGTGAAAAAAAATTTTTCTTGTTGGGTTTTCAAGACAGGGTTTCTCTGTATTGCTTTGGAGATTATCCTGGAACTCTATCTGTAGACCAGGCTGGCCTGGAACTCATAGAGATCCTCCCGAGTGCTGGGATTAAAGGCAGTGCCACCACCACCCAGTGAAAAAGTGAATTTTTAAAGAAAAGAAAGTGTTTTTTTAGAAGCCCCATTAAAACAAGACAAGAACTTTAAAATTAAAGCAAAACGAAAAATCCCAAACTGCCTTGTTTTCTGACATGCTGTCTCACAGTGAGGAGTTTTTATATGTTCACTTCCTCAGAGGGAAGAAAGCAAGGACACCAGCAAGAGAATAAAAAGTGTTTCATAGCTCTGCAAAGGCTTCAGCACTCGGAAAAGTGGGGATCTCAGGCAGAATGTGCCCTGAACAAAAGGCTGTTGTGAACTGTGTGCAAGAGTTGGTGAGAGTTTGTATTCTGCCCCTTTTTTCTGTGGGAGTTATTTCCTGTTGTTGACTAAAGTTCTTTATTTAGACCCCACCTAGCTCCCTGCTAGCTTACAGGGAGAAGTGTGTATTTAGAACATGTGCTTGTTTCAAGACAGTGTCTTTGAAAAAGACTCCATTCATACACTTCAGCATGGTGTGTGCAGACATCAAGACCCTGTATTAACGTGATCTTGTTTCCATTTTAAAACAACAATTTGGATCTAGTGACATGCACCTGTAACCCCAGCCACTCTAGAGTCTTGAGGCAGCAGGATAGCAAGATTAAGGCCAGCCTGTACAACTCAGCAAGACTGTCTCGATACTGATACTAAAATGTAAAAGATAGGGAGTGACAGAGATACAGCCCAGCAGTGAAGTGCTTGCCTGGAGTTTGTATGGCCCTTAGTCCAACCAAAGTACCACAAAATAAGCAGACGGATGGATGGATGGATGGATGGATGGATGGATGGATGGATGGATGGATGGATGGATGGATAGATAAGTGTATGTCTGTGTATACATGTATACAATCATGTATTCATGTCCTAAGTAAGTTCTTTGGAGTTTTGAGGAAGTAACCAAATGGCCTTCAACTTTTATGAGGAAGCTTGTAATCTTTCTGGCATGGTAGAAGTTAGGTGTCAATCAGGAAATATGCCCAAACACAACTGTGAGCCCGGTTGGACAGTCTTCTCATTAAGAGTTTTAGGTTACTTTAACATTGCAGTTGTTTGTTTTGAATCAGGGTCTTACTGTGCGACCCAGACCTTGAACTTGGCATCCTTATGTCTAATTTTCAGGTACTCAGATTACAAACATGTGACACCAGATTTATTGCTCAGCCCTTTATTAAGAATATTTATAGAATACTATTATAATATTATATAAATATATAATAATTATATTTTAGTATAGGGTAATATCTCAAAATTAATGAGAAGAATAAATTGCTACTATAATCATGGGAGATAATGAATGTTTACAGTACATGTGTCCGGTATTTATTATTTTATTTTTATGTGTATGAGTGTTTGCCTGCGTGTATGTCTGTGTGCTACATAATGTGCCTAGTGCCTTTGAAACTGGAGCTGGAGGTAATTGTGAGCCATCACGTCAATGCTGGGAGCTGAGTCTGGCTCTTCTAGAAGAGCAACAAGTGTTCTTAGCCCTGAGCCATCTCTAGCCCCATGTCTAGTTGGGCTTTTGTTTTGCTTTAGTTTTTGGAGACGGGGTTTCTCTGTGCCCTGGCTGTCCTGTAACTCACTCTGTAGAAAATCTTGCGTGTATATAGGTAAGAGTGTGCCCTTCAGCTTATTACTGGATCATTTCAGTTTTTTCCAAAGTGACCATACCCACTTATGTACTTATTAAGAATTAGTGAGAATTCCTCTTTAAAATTCGTGTGTGTGTGTGTGTGTGTGTGTGAGAGAGAGAGAGAGAGAGAGAGAGAGAGAGAGAGAGAGAGAGAGAGAGAGAGAGAGAGAGAGAGAGAGAGAGAGAGCACACGTATGTGCACTCGCATATGCAGGGTTTCACTGCATGTCCTTAGTTACCTCTCACCATGTCTGTGTGTGTGTGTGGTGTGGTATGCATCTGTGCATGTATGTTCACTTGTGTGTGAAGACCTGAAGTTGAGGTCACTGTCTTCCTTGATCACTTTCTTTTCTGATTGCACATTGGGATAGGGTCTCTCACCTGATTCAGAGCTTTTTCCGAGTCTAGCTGGTCTAGCTAGCCAGGTGTTGCCTATTCCCTGTCTCTGCCTTTCAGGGCTGAGATTGTTGGTGGCTGTCAAACCTGTTCAGATGTAATGGGCTCAGTGGACCCAGACTCTGCGCCTCACATTTGTGCAGCAAGTGTTTATCCACCTGCTCACCTCCCCAGTCCCACCATCTTTGTGGGGTTTTTTGTTTGTTTGTTTTTTGAGACAGGGTCTCAGTATGTAACCCCGGCTGTGCTGGAATTCACTATGTAGACCAGGTTGGCCACAGAGTTAAAGAGATCCATGTTCCTCTGCTGGAATTAAGGAAGTGTGCCACCACGCCTGACCCCTCCACCTTATTTTTTGAGAAAGGTTCTCACACTAACCTGGAACTCACTTTTGTCTAAACTAGCTGCCCAACCAGATCCGGGGACCCACCTGTCTAGAGGCTCCTAGTGCCGGGGCTGCAGAGGGGCAGAGGGACCTGAGCATAGATCTGTGCTTTACCCTCTGAACTGTCTCCTGGGTGCTGAGATCCTGAGTTTCGTCTTAATTGTTCAGTAGATGATGGTTTTTAACCAGTTTAAAAGCTTAACTGGAGTTCCTAACCTTTCATGTGTTTATAAACATTTGATCTCCTATTTTATCCATTTTTCTACTGTACTTTTAGTCTTTTAAAAAGCTAACTCAAGCATTTTTTATGAATTCTAAGTACTTTTGTTGAGTGTGTGAGCTTCACATAGTATTTGATAACCTTTAACTTGCTTTAAGTTGTTAATAGTATATTTTGTTTAACAGATACTTGACTTTTTTGTTTGTTTGTTTTCTGAGACAGGATTTCTCTGTGTAGTTCAGACTGTCCTCAAGCTCATTCTGTAGACTAGGCTGGCCTTGAACTCACTGAGATCTGCCTGCCTCTGCCTCCCAAATGCTGGTGTTACAGGTGTGACCACCACCGCCTGACCAGATACTTAACTTTTAATATAGTCAAAGTTATCGATTGTTTGTGCTTTGAGTATCTTCTCTTTTGGAGTTCTACATAAATGACTCAACCAAGGAGACAGATGTTAGTGAAAGGACAGTTGAGCCATGACATCAGTGATTATAGGGAGTGGCCACACCCAGAGTGGAACTGGAGGAAATGGTGCTGTGGGGGTTAACACCTACGGAAAACACGGTGGAAACGACGGCCTGATGGAGGGAGGGCCACGCCGGCACAGCTGTGCTGGTAGAGAGACGGGGCTGCAGTGAGGAGCACCCAAGCCTTTCTCCCTCCTGCTGCCTTCCTTGCTGAATCTGATGGCAAGGCAGGTGGCAAGGCTTCAGTTAAGCAAGCCCTCTACTCAGTGCGCCACATCCCAACACAAACGAAAGATAATTTGTGTAAGTGTTTGTGCAGGGAACTAAACTCAAGGCCCCACATAGTACTCCAGCCCCTTGGCACTATAGTGCACCCTCAGGCTGACAATCGGGGCTTAAATTGGAGCCGCATCTAGTGTTCTCATGGGTTCAGGGGAGCATTAGCATTTATGTAAAGTACACTTGTCCATGAAATGGCATGGGTCTGCGTTATGGGTCCTCTCATCTGATAACTTGGGGAAGGCATTTTTTCTCTTTACTTTTCATTTCTGGCTATAATGTGAAAATAGTAATTCTGAACTCTTTATCCTCATAGCTATTAATTTTCATCATTAAAACTAAGAAGCATAATGTTCAACAACTTTAAGGTTATAACAAATCCGAGTGGATTAAAGATGGATATGCAATTAGTTAAATCTTTTTCTAATCTTCTTTGTAATTTAGGCTTTAATTTCCTTTCCAAAAGAAAAAGAAGAAGAAGACAGAATCTCACTGTGTAGCTCTGGCTGGCCTGGAACTCAATATGTAAACCAGGCTGGCCTCAAATTTACAGTTCCCTGTTTCTGCCTCCCGAGTGCTCGGATCCAAAGCGTGCACCAGCACACCTGGACTGGGCTTTGATGTCTAAAGAGCGGATACAAAAATGGAAATGGTGCTGCACTTAGCAAGGTTAGTCTCACAGATGCTGCTTCCCCAGGCCGGCCTTGAACTTGCGGCCCTCCTGCCTCACTCTCCTTAGTGCTCTTATGTGTGTACACGTGTAGGCTCAGGGACCGAATCCAGGTCATCAGGCTTTATGGCAAGTGCCTTTGCCCACTGAGCCATCGCTCTGACCCTCACCCTGTCACTTGTTAGTGAGCTTTTTTATGTAACGTAGTTTCTTTCTGTTTGGTTTTTCGAGACAGCCCTGGCTGTCCTGGAACTCTTGAGTGCTGGGACTAAAACACTGCCCAGCTTTTGTTTTATTACCTTAATTTGTTTTTTATTGGAGCTGACCTAGTATACAGTGACATATTTACTAAACAGACACCTTGATACACATTACATATCCACCCAGATAGGTTTTGATGGCACTCCCTTGTTAATGGTCTCAGGGTTTGCTATGTTCGCTTGCCTTTCAACTTCTTTTTAAAAGGTAGAGTTGCATATAGATCACTTGCACTATTTTTCCTCCCTAAAGACAGTTTTTGCTGATAATTGCCCATTTAAGGAATTCCTTGTGACCTAAGCAGGGTTTCTAAAACAAAAACAGGTTTGAAACAAGCATTTTTTATCAAGATTAAATTTTTTGCTCACTATTTAAAACATGTGTGTAAGATTTGTCTTGCTAATTAGTCATCATAGTGTAATATTGGTGTCTGAGTTGCGTGTTTCACTTTCTCCCTGATTGATTTTATGTGTTTCTGAAATTCCAAATATTAAAAATATAAATTTAGAACTTTGGATTTCAGGCAAAGAATTACTATTGCTTATTTAATCTAATTTGGAGACAGGATCTCATGTAGCACAAACTCGTTTTGAATTCATAGTTGAGGATGGCTTCAACTGCTGACCCTCCTACTTCTGACTCCCAAGTGCCGGGATTACAGGGATGTGTCTCCTAGTCCAGATGCTGGAGAATTTTGAAACCGTCTCCTTCTCTCTGGCAATAGGATATTTTGCTGTTGTTTGTTCTGTTTTTCTGGTGGTGGTTATCTTAAGGCAAAGATGCTCCTACTGCCCCTGTGTGCCATGTGCTGGGATTAGTGTGTGTGCTGGCGTTAGGCCTGTGTCACTATACCCAGCGAGTGGTAGTTTAAACAACAATTCCACACGTGACCAAAGATAGCACTAAGCTGGGATGGAGTTTATGGTGGAGAGTTTACCTCGTTAGCAGGCATGAGGCCCTGGTTCAGTCCCTGGCGTTAGCAGGCATGAGGCCCTGGTTCAGTCCCTGGCAAGGCAGAAGAATGGAAAGGGCTGTAGATTTCCTGAGCTCTTGTGTTTTTCCACGGACAGTTCCATTAAAGTCTTGAATTTTCAACATCTCAAAGTAGAAATTTTATAGATGTGATTTTAAAAAATTATTTGAATAATTCCTTGAAGGGCCTCCTATTCACAAGTATTTTTTCACTGTTTGCTGTTGAGTCGCTTGTGTTGCTCAGATTGGTCTTAAAGTCCTGGGCTCAGTCTCCTCCTTCATCAGGTTTCCTGGGGGCTGAGACTGTGGGTGTTCCCCACCACATCTGACTTTTATGGATTGTGTGAAGACAGTCCTAGATAGCTACTACAATGGATATGAAAATACAATATACAAAATATAATTAGTCTAGCTGATCATATAAGTATGCTTGATTTTGAAATATGAGAGACATTTGGCATTAGAGTAACACTTTTACAAAAATATTTTTTCTGTCATCATTTAGGCAAGCATTCTTTGCAGTTAAAATGACTGTTGATTTCTTGTTGTTCAGACAGAAGCTCACTGTCTAGCTCTGGCTGTTCTGTGACTCACTATGATAGGCTGGCCTAAAACTTTTAGCACATGTCTGGTTACTGGCATTTAACTTTTTGAGGTTTGTTTATTTTATTTTATGATGATGGGTGCTTTGCTGCACCAATGTCCGTGTACCATGTATGTGCCTGGTGTCCACTGAAGGTCAAAAGACAGCACTGGAGTTACTGATGGCCGTGAGCCACCATGTGGGTGCTAGGAACTGAACTCAGGCCTTCTTGAAGAGCAGCCAGTTAACCACTGAGCCACCTCTCCAGCACCCCCCCCCATTAATTCTTTTAACTAGGTTCAACTTGAATGGTATAGCACAGAGATGCTGGCAAGTAGTTATAGATACAGTGATATATTGCTAGGGACCTGTGGTTATGGAAATTTTAAAAAATTGCATAAGTGTTTTGATTTTACACACACACAGAGGAAACAGCAAGAATCAGTCATGAATCTGTAGTTCCTTATTTGGGAGACTGAGGTAGGTAGCAAGAACACATGAGCCCACAAGTTTGAAACTAGGCTATATAAAAGATTAGAACCCAGCCGGGCGTTGGTGGCGCACGCCTTTAATCCCAGCACTCGGGAGGCAGAGGCAGGCGGATCTCTGTAAGTTTGAGACCAGCCTGGACTACCAAGCGAGTTCCAGGACAGCCTCCAAAGCCACAGAGAAACCCTGTCTCGGAAAAACAAAAAACAAACAAAAAAAAAAAAGATTAGAACCCATTTATTTATTTATACTTTTATATTTATCTCCAAACATTCCTCCAGTACCTACCAAATACATACTTAGTGACTGCTTTCTTTGACATCTGCTGTCCTGGAGGCCAGCAATGGGGTGATAAGGATGCTAGTTTATAGGCATATCGGAGATAACTGTAGGACTGGCAGGTAGGGTGATACTGCTTCGTCTTGTCCTGTGCTTTGGGGGTGTTTATTCTGTGGATTAATAAAGTAAGGCCAAGGATAGGCAGGGTTGGAGTTTTTGGTGAAAGAAAGAATTACTTTTATCTATATCCTAGTCTCTGGTGGGATCTAAGTGATAGGCAGTTTTTGGTACACACCAGTATCAGGCCACCATGCTATGGGTCCCTTTCCTCTGTAGGAGACCTGGAGAGCTGCAACTGCCTTGTGTATGACCCAAGGTGTTCTGTGGAGGCCAGCAAGGGGACCCATGTGAGAGGCATTGGAAAACGCCCTGCTTTTCTCCAGACTTCAAAACCAGAAAATGACTTGAGCCATTCTGGACATGAAAAGCTTTGAGGAATATGAGCTACCAAAGAGAACACACTATTCCCATTTATATCTCTGCTTCCGTTAGAACTGTGTAAGTGTGTACTTGGTCTGACATTCTTCTAGACAAGCTGAGCAGAGCACGAGAGTGAAGTTTCAGAGACTCTTAGCACCTAGAAAAAAAAAAGGCTCCAGAAACCAGAGTCCAAGGTGCAGAAGTCAGCTCAGCACTGCCAAGGGCCTCCCAGGGCTGGGGTGGAGGAGCTAGCCCCAGAGTTATCTCACATAGCCCTGTGCTTGGCTCAGTAGAGTGCATGCTGACACAGCAGATTAAGACACTCAAGATCCAAAGTCACAGATTGGACTGGCTTGGTGGCTCAGTGGATAGATGTCCTTGAAGGCCTGTGACATCTGAATTTGATCCCTGGATCCCATGATGAAAGAGGAAAACAGACTTGCAGAAGTTGACCTCTGACCTCCATATGTGGGCAGTCAAATACACACACACACACACACACACACACACACACACACACACACACACACTAAAAATGTTTAAATCGGGCCGGGCATTGGTGGCGCACGCCTTTAATCCCAGCACTCGGGAGGCAGAGGCAGGCGGATCTCTGTGAGTTCAAGGCCAGCCTGGTCTACAAAGTGAGTTCCAGGACAGCCTCCAAAGCTACAGAGAAACCCTGTCTCGGAAAAAAAAAAAAAAAAAAAAAGTTTAAATCGCCGGGTGGTGGTGGCACACGCCTTTAATCCCAGCACTCGGGAGGCAGAGGCAGGCGGATCTCTGTGAGTTCAAGGCCAGCCTGGTCTACAAAGTGAGTTCCAGGACAGCCTCCAAAGCTACAGAGAAACCCTGTCTCGGAAAAAAAAAAAAAAAAAAAAAGTTTAAATCGCCGGGTGGTGGTGGCACACGCCTTTAATCCCAGCACTCGGGAGGCAGAGGCAGGTGGATCTCTGTGAGTTCGAGACCAAGCCTGGTCTACCAAGCGAGTTCCAGGACAGGCTCCAAAAAATACAGAGAAACCCTGTCTCAAAAAAAAAAAAAAGTTTAAATCATGATTGATCGTAGCTCAGTAGTGGAGTTGTAGGTCTTCAGATTCTCTGTCAAGAGTCTTCACCTACCTTTGGCATTCTGTGAGGGTTGGATGTCCTGACTGTGTGAGAAGAAAGTGTATTACCCACAAGGCTTAGGTGGTGCGGCCAGCAGACAGTGCTAGACTGAGAAATGGAATGCCTTCGCTCTTGTTTTTAAGATTGTGTTAAGCTTTAGGTACTGTCAGATTTTTAGGAAAGAAAAAGGCCTAATTGCTAATGCAAGAATGAAATGCCTGTGAACTAAAGTGGTAGCCATTACACCTAAGTTTATAACAATGAGCTACCTTTTGGAAAAAGATCCTTAGCTTGGGGCTGTAGCTGTGCTTGTATGGATTGAGACCTGAGGGAGGAGCAGGAAAAAGGAGGCCTGGCGAGCTGCAAGAGGTGGAATGGAGCCTGTAGTAGATTAGTTTGTCGTTGGGGACGGGAAGCCTTTCTCTTACTGCGCCATCCCTGTGAGATTAGCAGTTTCCTGACCTTCACATCCTATATGAATTTTATTTTGAAAATCTATCCCATTTTCTGTTATGGTAAATGTACGGTTGATGTATTTTTGATGAAAAGACATCTAGCCCAGCTTATTCTATACAGTGGTTTAATAATTGGAACAGGCAGGCTATGTGGAGAGACTGTCTTTAACAAAGAATCAGTCTTTGTGTATACTTCCCAAGTGCAGGTAAGGGAGCCTCAAGAGCATTGGTGCTCTTGTAGAGGACTCCAGTTTGGTTCCCAGCCCCCTTCTGTGGCCTCCACAGGACCAAGGCATGCACGTGTTTTATGGACACACATGCAGTCCTAACTCCCTTACTCAGAAGTTTTTTTGTTTTTAAGTACAGGGAGGATCTCCCTTTATCTTTGGTGTGTGGGACTAGGCAGGAATCGCTGTGCTGGCCCCCCGTGGAACTCAGCCTGTGGAGAAGGAGCAGGGAAGAGGTACCTATGCTGGATCTGACACCTGGCAGCTGCAAGGCTGCCGCTTCACACTTTGACCAGTTGGGCAAGTACTGCAGATTCCGTAAGTCGGGAGAGAGAAAATACAGCGCCTGCACTGAGAGGCTTTGAAGCCTTCAAAAATACAGCCTGGCCAGCTCCTCGCTCACTGTCACTCAGCCGCGGTGAGCTACTTTCCTCAGAACCCAGACTTCTACTTCGCACCGCAGGCAGCCATGTGCTCCTTCTCTGGGCACACAGAGATAGGTGTTGCTTTCATTTTTGGCTCTTTTTTCTGCGCAGGACCACTGTATCTGGGAAGCCGTTTGCTAGGAAACATCCAGGTGTCATAAAACCCTGTGTCTTTTTGCTAACTTCAGTTCATGAATAACAGTTTCGATTCACTTTAAATTCTACAGAACTAAATACCTCTGGCCTCCCACAAAGACATCACAGGAAGAGATTATTGTAGCTTCTATTTCAATGGCTGTTTCTTAAAGTGAGCACTGAAAGTATAAGTGAGTGGGTGGGTAGGGAGTTGTGAGTAGTTACGTTGTCTTCAAAGGCAGAACTCTAGAAATGAAAAATAGCTTAGCTCTCTAGCAAAACGCTTGAAAATTTTATGCCACCTAGGCATAAACCAAGCCCTCTTAGGGCCTCGTGGGCACACTTTGTGTGATGCCAGTTTTGAATGCTATTATGACTTGCCAAAGAGATACACACTTAGCTTTTGATATTGGTTATACCTAATGAAACATCTGTATGAAACTTTGATGATGCCAAGGGTTCACTATAAACAAACAAACAACAACAACAACAAAACCTTTTTACTTCCCCTTAAAACCTGATGTCTCCTTTACTATTTTAGCCTACATTATCACTATTACTATTTAAGACAGGTTCTCACTGTGTAGTCCTGACTAGCCTAGAACTGTCTGTGTATAACAGGCTAGCCATGGACTAAGAGACCTGCCTGCCTCTGCCAAACTAGTGCAGGAATCCTATACCTGGCACTAGCACCTGTTTAATTTTGGTGAGATCATCAGTTTGATTGATAACAAATCATTGCAGAACAGTTTTAAGTTGGTCTAAATTTGTCTAGATGCTTGAGACCTTTATGTTAGGTCTTAAAGCTTTATCATCCTTAAATACAACTAGTGTAGTGGACCATTAAACAGCAAAGTGGTCTGAGAAGAATGTATTAATTGGGGTGGCAGCCAAAAATTTAAGGTAACTGACTAGCTTTTGTAATATCCTTATGCAGAATGCACATGTCATTTTTAAAGCAGTCATAAATGTTCCAGTTGAGCTGTGCCTGGCCTTTTGTTAGTGCTCTTAAATTTGAACCGCTTAGACACATGCACTCCATACTAATACTAAGGACAATATAAAGTCCCCGGCTAAGTTTGAGTTAAAAAAATTAGGCCTTTATTTTTTTAGGGGGAAATTTAAGGCTGTCAGCGTGAAACTTGGCGGAGGACGCCTCTGGCTCCCGGTGTTCTCCGAGCCTGGTTTCCCTCTAGCTGGCTGCTGGGGCTCCATACTCAGGTCTGTCCGGCTCCAAAGGTGTTACTTGGTGACCCTTTTCCACTGTGAACTTCTTCAGTCGCCAGCTCCAGATGGAGTTCATGACCCCCCCTCCATTCCTACATCTCTGAGGGCTGTTGGTGGACCCTACCCTCACACCGCCGACCGGCCCAAGTGGCCGAATAGCTCGGATGCTTGTCATATTTGTGGTCTCGCTCCTCTGCGGACTGTGCCCGCGCTGCCGCCTCTGTCACCACCCGCTCCATCATCTGCCTGTTTTCCAGTGTGTGGGGGTTAATAGTGGCACACTGGCCCTTCGGCCGCGGCACCCCCGTTTCTTCCTCTCCCGTTTCAGCCTGTGGTCCACAGAGCTGCCTGCGGAAGCCGGGTGCCTGTCAGTCCCTTCCTGAGCCTTCACCGGGGCGGAATCTGCATTTATGGTACCGCCCGCGGAGGGCGGGTCCGGGGCGGGGCCAGGTCTGCTGGAGGCGGGGCCTGAGGGGGCCGGGCCCTGCGGAGGGCGGGGCTGTCAGGGCGGGGCCCGGGCGGGGGCGGGGCCTGGCCGGAGCTCGCCGGAGGCTCGCTGGCGGACGTCACTCCTGCACGGCGAGTGCTGGGGCACGAGCGGCAGCTCGCTCTGCCCGGCGTCCCCTCCGCCCGCCCACCTCCTGCTTCCTCCGGGCCGCCCGCCGCCGCCCCCACCATTGTATGATGTTCCCGACGCGCAGGCAGAGGACGCCGGGGTGGTAGCTCTGGCCTCTGGCGCGCTCCCTGCCAGCGTCGGCCCCGTGGCGGGGCGCCCCGCATGGAGCGGGCATAGCCTGAGGGGTGGGTGGAAGCCCTCGGATGCGCTAGCTCCGGGCGGACCTGCCTGTGGTGAGTTCCCGGCCGGACGAGCTGGAGGCGCCCCGGGTTGGGCTCCCGCGGGCGGGGGGCGGTGCTGGGCCGGGCCGGGCGGGAGCCCAGGGCGGAGGAGGCCGGGCCGGGCAGGTTGGGGCGCACCCGCGGCCGGCCGCGGAGACCCCCGCTGTCACGGCCCGGGGCAGGAGCCGGGCGGCCGGGCTGGGGCTGCCCCTTTCCGGCTGGGTGTCTGTGCTCGTGGTGGCTGTGGTGCTAAGGACGTGCGAGACTTTTTTTTTTTAAGATTTGGGTTGCTTGCACAGAGGCTGCTTCACTTTTGAGTTCCGTGTCTGGGTTTGCATCCAACTTACTATATTGTGTTTTGAGAGTTTCCCGGTGGTTAAGCCTTAAAACGGCTGTCTTCACCCTCTTTTCTTCCGTATCCAAGTGTATTGATTTCGGATCCGAATGTATATTAAACTTAACGCCTCCCTGGTTTTTAAATTAGAAATCTACAAGTCATCTTGGTGGTAACCGCCTATGACGGGGCGGGGGGGGGGGCGGCGCTGAGGGAGCCAGCTGTCCCGACGTGTAGACTTTGTACCATTGACACTGGGCACCCTTCAGAGAACCATTGCGTCGGGAGAAAGTACCGAACTGTTGATGTTTTTTTCTTGACCATAAATTGTCCTAGGTTTAACAAATAGTAGCAATCAATAGAGTTGAGAATTGAATGTTAAGTTTCGCAAAAAGGATGAGACGATCTGTTTTAGAGTAACTTTTTGTTTGCAACTAAGTAGTTTCAGGAGTGTAAAGTACGTTTTTCCAGGCAGCAGGGGTAAGACGCTCAGCCCTCAGAAACAACAGTTTTTATTTGAGTAGAATTGGTCAAACCTTTGCTGGTCGTACGGGATTCAGTGGTTTCAAACTTTGTTCTTGAAACATGCTTTTGATTTCCTAATATATGTTAAGTGTTCAGAACCTGTATAAAGAGCCCGGAAGTTGTAGTCACCAGTAGGATTGCCAAGGCCCTAACTTCTCAAAGCTGCTTGTTGTTACTGACAGGAGAGAGGTGGGCCAGGGCTTCACTTAACCCCTGGAGGGCTACACACCTGAGCCCTAGGCTGTTCTGCTGGGGGCTCTGTGTGTGTGTGTGTGTGTGTGTGTGTGTGTGTGTGTGTGTGTGTGTGTGTGTGTGTGCATGTGGGTGTGTGTGGAGTGTGTGTATATGGTGTGTGTGTGAGTGTGTTGCTTACCTCACCCTAGCTGCCACTCCACCCCACCCCTCTAGTATCACTTTATTTTGATTTGAGGGGGAAGGTACTAAGATCCCAAAGCAAGAAGAATCGTGGATCTTTGCTCTCCTGGTAATTTTTTTTCTAAGTTTCTTCATTTAAAAATATAGACAGCTGGTCTGGGTGTGATGGCATACCCTTTAATCCCAGCACTGGTGGATCTGTAGGAGTTCAAGACTAGCTTGGGCTACACAGTGAATTCCAGGCCAGCAAGTATTTGTTTTTAGTTAGGTGTGCTTTAAAATAATGTCTTTCCTCTCCTAATTAAGTATGTTCAGCAATGCATGCTTTCTAGTGAGAAATCTTATGAAATGGATTCCTCCTGGCTCTGTTCCATGCTTTATTTCAACAGGTAGGAAAAGGGACTCACATTTTATAACACCCACTGTATGCCAGGAGGTGTCCTAGGAATAGTGTTATTGTCAGGCAAGTGTCGGGACTCCTAGGTAACAGCTGCTTCTGATAAAGAGCTGAGAGAAGACTTTGAACTCAGATGCACAGAATCTTTACATTCCCTTTGCTGAGTTATCCTACGTGAAAGCTTTTTTAGCTTCATTAAGGAACAGAAATAGAAATTTTACCCGGTTACTAAAACTGATTATTAACAATGGCATAGTAAACAACATACAGTTTTCAAACCACTTAAATTTATGAATGATACTGATATCTTATGGCTGCCACTATTTTAAACAGTGCTCTGATGGTAAAGTAAAAGTTGCATAATTCAAGAATGTCCTTACTTAAAATATGTTAGACTCTAGAAACTAAGAAAGGTAAGAGCTGCAACATTTTTTACAGGTTTATTTTGATGTGGTTTCCTACTAAAGAACACTAGTGAAAGTATGAGTTTGTTGGTTTGGGGGTTGGTTTTTTGTTTCCTTGTTTATTTTGTTTTTGTTTTGAGACAGGGTTTCTTCTGTGTAGCCCTGGCTATCCTCTGTAGATCAGGCTGGCCCTCAAACTCAGAGATCTGCCTGCCTCTGCCTCCATAGTTACTGGGACTAAAGGCATGCACCACTACCATCCAGCCAAAGTATGATTTTTATTTTTATTCATGTTTTCAAGATGGAGACCACTTAGCCAGTTATTTACAGAACAGTAGGTAAGTATGGTATTCAGAAGGGTGGACTTTAATGTACTTAGAGAATTTCCTAAACTTTGCAGTTGTGGATATTTTCACTCATTGTCTTAGTGTAGTGTAGGGAGAGAGCTCTTGTTGCAGGAGTCGTCATATCTGATTGTTGAGTCCAAAGATCAGACCTGTGCTAAAGATACCAGAGGGCAGAGCTTCAGTTTAAGTGAAAAATGGCCTGGCGCTAAGGGCAATGCCAGCCTTCATACATCTCTCCTGTGTGTGTGTGTGTGTGTGTGTGTGTGTGTGTGTGTGTGTGTGTGTGTGTGTGTGTGGCACGGGTGCGCTCCTGCTGGAGGAAGAATTCATGTGGGGTCAGAGGGCAACTTTGTTGAATCAGTTTTCCTTCTGACTTTTACTCTGGCTCTGGGGACTGACCTCCAGTCTCCATGCTTGAGTGGCAAGTACTTTTACCATCTGAGCTGTCTCTCAGACTCCATTAGTTAGTTCTGACCAGAAACACATGAAAGTTTTAAAAGGCTGTGGCCATTATATGTGCACGAGTAATGCATTTTCTGTCACTAATAAACACTGAATATTTGTCAGAGACACAGGCTGTGACTTCTGTTTAAGAAGTGACTGGCTATTTAATTTGATTTTAATATTTTGGAATGAAACAACTAACCAAAGTTGGGTTGGTTTTTAAAGAAAAGAAAATGTTGTCTTAAACAGCCAGCGTAGTTAGCATTGAAGGCAGACTCCTGTCCTGCCCAGATACTGGGAAACCCTTATGAACAGAACTGTCCCCCGGAGCGTCCGTCACTCATTGTGTGGAGCTGTGTCTTTCTCCATTAGCACTGACTAGCAGTCCATTCTTTGTAGAATCTGTGAATGGCATATGTCAGCCCAATAAGACGGCATTCCTATTCTGGGTAATAAATAGACTCTTTGTTGTTGCGGCCTCCCCAAGATCATGAGACAAAAACATGCTTGACTGTCTAAAATTTTTCTTTGAAAAAAATGTATAAATTACATTT
This sequence comes from Mesocricetus auratus, assembly GCF_017639785.1. Taxonomy (NCBI): domain Eukaryota; kingdom Metazoa; phylum Chordata; class Mammalia; order Rodentia; family Cricetidae; genus Mesocricetus; species Mesocricetus auratus. Next base: position 10,746,210 of record NW_024429210.1, read on the forward strand.
ATAAACAAAACCAGCATGATGTCTTTTAAAATACATGTTTTAATAAGTCAAAACAAATACATTCTTGTAACATACAAACCTGCTTCTGGGAAGGTGGCTGTTAGTAGTCTGAGGGTCCTACAAGCTGGGAAGACTCACTTGTTTCCATCATCTGAGCTCAGGTGAAAGTCCTTGCCATAGTTGGCAGAAGCAAACGCCGTGGCTTTATAGATCTGTTGGAGAACTCTGCCCCCGTTGCAGCTTCAGTTCAGAATGGAGTGGCCTGGCCTCTCAGCAGGGATGGCAGGGACAGGGATGGGTGAGGTGGAGCTGGCGCCTCAGTGGACTGAACTGTGTGGGCACGTGGGGGTGGGGACTGGAGGGAGAGGGCGGAGGACACAGCCACAGCAGGCTGTGCAACTGCTATAGCCAGTCTGACTAGTTTAAGGTGCCCAAAGGCAGCTTTGTTTCTGTAGTAACTCTACGTAGCAGCAAACTTAAATTCTCAAAGCCCATGCACGGCTGCAATACTATGGCTGTGTCTTTGCAAAAAACTGTCGCTTCACAGACACCCTGACTAAGCTAAGCTTTTCTTTTCACCTTTAAAATCCTTCAAAAGCAACTAGCTGGAAAAAAACCACACCTTTGTTTTTCTTCTAGAGAATTTTACTTAGATCAGTGATGGGAAAGGGACTCTGACTCTAGGACACAGTGGGCTCTGTCAGCCTGGTGGCCACAGTAAAGGGCACACAAGTGTCCAGGGGCCGTACAGCCTTCATGGAAGTCCCTGGCTGCAGGTGTACTGTCTAGGCCTTTGCTCTCCTCTTTGGCTAACTGCTTATCTATCTTTCCAGCCCAGGCTAGTTCTGAGCTCTCAGTCGTCTGCTGGAGCACCCCACCCCTTGTCGAGAGCATTGCCCAAGTTAAGAAAGACCCAAGGTCGTTTGTGTACCAGAACAGGCTTGCGTACAGTCCCAGCCACTTGAGTGAGATGTTCGGGTGGTAGCTGTTTGATGCTAGCTCTTCAGACTCCTGTCCTTTTTGAAGGGGACATCTTCAACACTTTGTGCCCACTTAAGTCTTTGTCTTTGGGGCTTTCTTTAACATTCCCAGAAGCCTATCTGGCAGAACCTGGGTACTATGGCTTCAGGAGAAGATTTTTTCTTTGTACTGGTGAGACCTGCAGTGGACTTTCCTAAAGCTGCATGTGTTTTTGCCTGTCTTCCTCAGTGCTGGGGGTGGAAAGTGCTCTACCACTGAGTCCTGGACAAACTGTTCAGTGATGTTTGTAATGCTGAGGATGGAACTCCAGGTCTTCCAAAAGTTAGGTTTAGCACAGAACAAATTTTAAAACACTGATTTTTAAAAAAATATTTTACTATGACGAGAAATATGAAATGAAGTGAATTTCAGCTGGGGGTGATTCCGAGCTGTGTGACAGTAGTTGATTTACAAGTCCAAAATGCAGTTTCTCAGATGGTCCCCTACTTCTTGTAAAGCTCCCAAAGGTAGGTAGGACAAACAGAATGTTAGAGATGGTCTGCTGGATGGGCTTGAAGAAACCCTTGCACAAGGACCGATTCCTGAAGGTGGCGGAAATGAAACTGTTAACTATTTTCTTTAGAAATAAATATTTACTATACTTAATGTGGCACTCAATTTCTATAAACAGCCTGGGAAAAAATGGTTATTCTTTTTACAAAGTAGTCACTACCTTTTAGTTTGTATTTTCATTGCCCTTTTACTATTCCAAGTATATATAAATACAAAATTTAAATTGTCTTTGTAAAACCGTGCCAGCCTAATTCTTCCATTTAAAATTGATTTTGTTATTTTACATGTATGGATGTTTTTTTCTATGTGTATTTCTCTGTACCACGTTATGTGCCCAGTACCCACAGAGGCCAGAAGGGGGCATCAGATCCCCTGGAACTGGAGGCACAAATGGTTGTGAGCTGCCCTGTGGGAGCTGAGAATCAAACTCAGACCTCTGTAAGAGCAGCCAGTGCTCTTAACACCTGAGCCATCTCTGGAGTCCTTCATAAAGGCAATTACAATAAATATTCTGAATATGTAGGTTACTTACACAGGCCTCATATTCACCACCCATTCTTTCAACTTAATCTTCTAACTCTTAAGATAAAACACTTCCGTAAAAATATTTCCTTGTGGTTTCATTCTTAGGTTTTATTCTTTTATTCTCTAGTTTTATTTAGTGATAAGGTAGTTAGCTAACCTGGAAAGCAACCTTTGGTTTTAACTAACTGAATTAGCCTTAAAGTTACTGGGCTAGTATGGCTGTTGATGAGCCTTTTTTGAAGTAAAAAAGGAAAGTTTTCACATGCTTTTTAACAGATCGTTTGGTTTCTTCTCAAGTCTTTTTTTTTCCCTTGACATTGTTTATTAAGGATCACTTATGTGAGGGGAAAAACAAGGTATCTTCAGGGAAAAGCTGCTACAAGAGGATTGAAACCAGAATCCCATCTAAGCAATTATAAATACAGGAGAAAAAATATTTTCATTATGCCCGGGAATGGGGGAGGGTGCAAAGTTGAACCAGCTTCTCTGGCACCAGTCCTATGGGAGAAGAGTCAGATCTGAGGAGTCCTTGATGCTGACAAATGAGACTTCAGATTCAGGGTGCTAAAGTTGTTGTACCCTGGACACCAAATGATTAGAAAGTGGCTTCATAATGTAAATCATTATAATAGATGTTTATAATTTCTGGTTTTCAGATAGAGAAGATACTGGTTCATCTGTTATGAGCATTAGTACTGAACAAACATCATATACCCTGAGCTTGTAATAAATGTGGCTGGAGAGTATCCCAGCTATCACACAGTAACTGGCTTCAGTGCATCCCTGGGTTAACTGCATTAACTAAATGCTTCTCCTCCGTGTTCCTGATGAAGGGTTTTCTCAAATAACTGCCTGAAGCATAGTCTCTTTGTTGTGAAAATAATTTGCTGTTACAAAGATGCAATAGGATTATTGAAAGTGGCTATACTAGTAAAATTCATAGTTGTAGACAAAGGAGATTAGCTGTGTGATTGGAAGTCAATCTCAGAGCCCCCACTGGGAGTATGAACTGTTACCTCCTCCAACTCCACCTTCATGACTTGGTGCTTGGTGTGTGTGTGTGTGTGTGTGTGTGTGTGTGTGTGTGTGTGTGTGTGTGTGTGTGTGTGCGTGCGTGCTCAATTCATAATCCTCCATGGGTCCTAACCGTGTTTTCTGAAACACTGGTGTTACTTATATACATGCAATAAAAGTTTTAACTGTAGCAAATATAATTTAGTTAGGGGTTGGTAAGGCTTCTAGCTTTTAGCATTGTGCTTTGGACGCCTGAATCAGAGGTGGGGTTTGGAAATGTAAATGCTTTGAGAACTGTGGATAGGAACTGACATGGAGTTGGAAGGTACCTTGCTGCTCTGTGGCGCCCTCTTGTGGGTGGATATGTTGCTGTCTTTCAGCATGTATGGGATTCCAATTTGCTCAGGGCATGCTTGTTTACATACAACATCAGGAGCGTTCATCTGTGTAAACATGCCTATAGAACTTATGTGATTCTCATGTAAGAAATTTGTTGTGCTTACTTGATTTTTTTTACTTGTAGAGTTTTTTTTAATATGTATTGTTTAACTTTTATGGAAAATTACAGACAGACTCAGAAGTTAAAAGTACAGTGCCGACCTGAGTCCTCAAATCATACTGGGCATAGTCCTATGAAGCTGTAAGTTCAGAGCTGCCTTTGGCCAGACTGTGGGGTGAAATAGAGGAGTTGTTGGCACCTCCATCACAGTGTCCTCCATCCGTTAGAGTTGGCATTGCAACCTGAAATTTCCAAGGGACAGAGAGCCAGTGAGTCAGGGTGTTAGTACCTGTACCACTGTTGGCATGTTCTAAAAGCTAGTTTTGCTTTCCGGATTTTTACCAACAAGGCACACTTTATTCTTCTATATCTCTCTTCTTTATTTTAAAGAAAAGTTCACTTCTAGAATTTGACTCTTGTTTATTTGGTGAAATTGGTTGTTACCTGTTAAAGTTCCTTTTGTTTTCAAGTGAAACGACAAGATTTGACAAGCCGGCATTAGAAAGTGTTCCCAGTTTAACAGAGACTTGTGCAAATCCTAAGAGGAAAGCTAACGTGTATGAAAATGTGGATGTTAGAAAACAACCCCACATGGTAAAGTTGTTTGTCTAAGTATGCGTGGAGGCTGGCCTCTGGGCCAGTTCAGCTTATCTCCTGGCCTCTGGTGGTCCTCAGGAGGACTGGGAGTTTGCAGCGGGCTGGGTGGGCAGGATTGGCCTGCGGGACTGCGGGCCAGGCTGAGTGGAGCCACAGGCGGGTGTCGGGTTACAGCAGCCTGGGTGAACACGGGGGACTGGCTGCTGTAGTGAGTGACTTTATAATTACCTCGCTGATTCGTTAGGGGAGGCTTTGTCTTACTTACCAATTAGCATGGATGTTACTGCCGAGACCTCTGGAACCCTGGGTAGGCTTTAGTTTAAAATAAGATCTTCCTGATTCCCACAGCCTCACACTTGTCACTAGCTGGTGGAGAGGGGTAGCAGAGCTGCTTTCCTCCTGGTGGACTGTTGTCTCTGTTGCCTTTGCTCCCCCCACCCCCCCACCCCCGCCCTCCCCACCAGGGGCTGTCTCTGGTGTCTGAAGACTGCCTGATGCCATTCCCACGTATCATGTACCCTCCTGCTCAGCCTCAGCCCAGGCCCAGAGGCTGGTCTGTTTCTCTTAGGCCCCTCTGGACTGCCAGCATCCCTGACCACCTTCCTTTGCAGTGCGCTCTTTTTGTTCTGGGCTGCCTCGTGCGTGCCTTGAGGGGAAGCAGGGTGTTAAAAGCTTAGATATGATCAGGTTTCTTGGTGTGGTGTGTTCTTCAGGGTGCAACATGTTAAGTGTGGAAAGCTATCTGAGCCAGTGTGGTTCCCATTGAAGCCGAGGCAATGGGGCTTTTCCTCACTGCCAGCTGCTGCCACCTCAGCACTGTGACACACGCCAGGAGAGGTCAGGCCACCATCCAGGCCCATGGGGTCAGGGACCACTCAGGACAGGGTACCAAAGGTGAGTGGAGACAAGGAACTGAGGTGATATTTCAGAAGTTGTTTCCCGACAGTTTCTAGCCCAACTTTGGCCGCGGTTGAGAGAGTGGAAATAGGGTGTGCCCCCCTGGGGTCTTGGTCTCATTAATAAAAGAATGTAAGATGAGTTCAACAGAAGCACACAGACACTTACTGGAGTTTAAATCCGCCCCGGCCCCCGAGGGTGTGCAGGGCGGCAGAAAAGCGACTCACAGGAGGGAAATGGAAGGGAGGGACAGAGCCATGGCTAGTGCATTGGCCTGGCAGTCAGACACCGGACAAGTAGCTACAGGCAGGAGGGAGGCTTTAGGAAGAGTAAGGAAGCCCTGGTACCAGAAAAAGCTCACTTGGGTTCTGACCAGCTCTGAGAGAGAAGCAGAGGAAGGAGGAAGAGCTCTGCTTCCCTGACTGGGCCTCAGGAGATAGTTGCAGAGCGGGTGACTGCAGAGCCATTGACTGCAGACTGGAGACTGGGAGGGGCTTGGCTGGGGGGGGGGGCGGGGGAGAAGAGTACAGTATCTCATTAAAGGGAAAGCAGTCTTCTACTTATCTCTTTGGCTGTTTGTTTGACACAGGGTCTCACCATGTTTGTAACCCTGACCAGCCAGGAACTCCCCATGTAGACCAGGCTGTCCTTGAACTCACAGAGATCTGCCCACTGACTCTGCTGTGAGAGGTGTGAGCTAAGCTTCCTAGAGGTGGTTCCAGGGCGGGTTGGTTGCCTGGGCACAACTGGAATGTTAGGTCTCTGCTCAGCTGGAGGTGGTACTCACTTGCTAGGAGTTTCCCCTTCTTGGGCCTTTGTGGCCACTCTCACTCTGTCTCTGAATTCTGGCTCGTAGCTGATTTAGTTAGGAGCATGCTTTCCTGTCACTGACCCAAGAGAACCTCTGGCAGTAGCCATACAGCTGAGAAATCTCTCACATTGGGAGCCCTCTCTCCCTTGGCTCCTTCTTTTCTTCAAAAGTGGCAAACTGGTGTAGAGGCCTGGGGTGGAGAGTCACTGGTGCCCCTTGTCTCTTCAGCTGTCGGTTCCTCCAGTCCCAGGCGAGCTGATGTCCCCTTTTAGACTCTTTGGGCACCAGGCAGGAAAGTGGTCCACAGATACATACAGGCAAAACACTCATACACATAGATACAAATTAGATCTTTTTGGAAAAAGAAAAGCCATGCAACTTAATTATGCTATATCCCTGGAAAATGCAAACCCCCGAGTTTCTAAGTTCAAGAAGAAACTATTCCATGCTATTGAAAATGTGTGCAAGGTACCATTCAGTTGAGCTGTAGGATGTTCCATGGTGACCGATAACTGCCACATTCCCCTTTGTCTTTGCCTGCCCCCGTCATGTTTGTCCCCCTTAGGGTGGTGCTGGCCTCATGGGAAGCACTGCCCCTAACCCTCCCCCCGGTGCCCCTGCTCACCCTTAGGTGTTCTTTGACGCTTTAATTGGATATGAGAAGTTCTATCTTGCCTAGTCATCTCCTTTCTTTGAAATTGGAGCTCAGGTATCAATTTTGGCCCCGTCTGAGTAAGAAGTAAAAGAAATCTTAGTGTGTTTCTTCGGTCAGGTATAGTAATCATTGTTTGGAATGAATTGAGTTAAAACAAACTTTTCCGTCTCCTTGTGACCGGCACAGAGTCTGCCAGTCTTCACGGACAGGAGAGGCCTTCACAGCACAGTCCATCCTGAAGTCAGCTGGGCCATGAGGAAGCCCTGGGGCCATGGGTCCAAGTGACAGCAGGTGACAGCAGTTGGTGGTGGTGGGATAGCAAATGGCAGTTAGTAAAAGATTTTCTGTTTGTCCCATGAAAGTCATAGATGCTTAATTTTGACATTCCACATAACATTAAAGGACAGCGATTTAAGAAAATAAAAGGAAGATATCATTTTTGAATAGTGGGAAAAGAATTATAGATAACTTTTAACTTCATATTGCATTTGGCGGGGAGTCTGAATGCCTTAAAAATAAGGGCTTTGGGATATCACTCCTTAAACACAGGTAGTATTTATTTAATCTTTGGACCTGGGCATGAGACGTTCCATCTAGTCTAGATGACTGCTTGCCCGTTGCCATCGTAAAGTTGTGTTCATTGCCTTTGCCCTGCTTGCTCCAAAACAGAAAGGGAGGCCTTCACCTGAGTAGTGGTGCTCTGGGCCAGTGTGAGAAATCCTGGTTCTCAGAGATCACAGCCCAGCATCACCGGGAAACTTGAGGAGGCCCTGAGCTGAGGCTGGGCACTTGCCTAAGTGGGAGCCTGGGGTAAATGTGAGGGACTCACAGGCGGGGTGTGCAGGCTAGAGCTCGCTGTCTCCCACTCTGTCCTGAACTCGCTCTTGTAGACCAGGCTGGCCTCACTCACAGAGATCTGCCTGCCTCTGCCTCCCGAGTGCTGGGATTAAAGGCCACCGTCATCAGGCCCCTGTGTCTTCATTTTTTTTCATTCACTGTTCTTTTATTGAAGACTAGTTTGCTGTCAGGGAGGGGCCCTGAGCCAAGAGTGCTGAGGTGAACAAAACAGTTAGTCTTGTGCCCCTCGAGGGCAAGTCTGGCGGTAGTTGACAGAGGCAAATGGAGCTACCAAGCTGGGTCCCAGAGGCTACAGCCACACTCCCATACTGGGTGAATTTCTCGGGACCAGGAATGGTGGAGCCCTGTGTAGGAGGTAAAAGTTTTCTGACTGTCTAGAGTCTAGACAAAGTCTTTTGAGGACAGTTGTACTCATTACTTTTGGGCACCAACCTCAACAAAATACGGTCTTTTTTCTTTTGCTGTGTTTTTGTTGTTTGAGGCAGGATACATCATCTGCCTCTGGCTTCCCAGTGTTAGGATTAAGCAGAGTACTAGGGTCTGTTTCAATTTTAGTTTGCTGCAGTTAGTCTGTGCTAGGTCAGTTTTACAAAATACTGACTGGCCAGGGGGCGTGGCTCGGTGTCTGAGGGCATACCCATCGTGAGTAGGCTGCTTGAGTCTCAAATGTCAGAGTTTGTTCCTAACGGTTGGGAAGGGGCTACATTTTATCTCAGACCTTACAGTGAGAACCAATGGATATCAGTAGAAAAGCAGTTGATAGTTTTTAGGCTTGGGTAGCGAGAGGAAAGGAAGGACCACCCACCTGAATTCCCTGTGTGGAGTGTCCTAGCTCAACCCCGAACCCTAGGAGCTCCGAGGGTCTTTGGATAGAAGATTTGCAAGCCGAGGGAGGGGACAGAGTGGGGCACCAAACCCCAAGTACCCTCGCAAGCAGGCTAGAATCCAGCTCAGGCCTTGACCCTGGAGCCCTCCATTCCAGAGGGTAGCCCTCGCCGGCCCTCCCAGTAATCCCTTAGCCCCTGTGCTGCTTTGGCTGGCTGCCCCTTGTGGAGCCTTTTGAAAGGTCACGTGCCTGTCCAACCGCCTAAAGAGCTATTGTTATTTTTTCTGAGTGTCTGAGGAGCTGGCCACCGTGGTCTAGGAGCTTGAGCCAGGCCCAACACTAACAAAAGGGGCCATGTGCCTGGCCGTGTGCTGCCTGGTTCTTCAAGGAGGCATGCTGTGTCTTCTTCAAGGAGATCCGGGGCACACATAGCCCTGCCTCTGTGGATGGAACAGAGGTCTTCTCGGCAGGGGCCAGTGACGAGCTTGTTCCTTGTACTAATCAGATTCTGGGGAATCCACATTTTGGTTTTGTTGCATTTTTGTTTTCCTATATGGCTTAATTAGATTATGTACATTTTGCACTTTCATTGGGCGCATGGGGCCATTTCTGTTTGCTTCAGTACAAAACAGAAAAATGAAAGTAAGCCTGTTCTGAGACATAATCCACCAGAGGCCCTTATTTACACACTTGAAGAACACCCGAGATTCAACTTGTCTACCTTATCCTGGTCACGGATTTTGCTTACAGGGACCCTTCACCCTCCTGTTGACGGCAGCATACCTCCACCGGCTTCCTAAACAGCAGGGTTAGCATGCAGCTTTGGCCAGACACTCTTGTCTAATTGGAAGTTAGGTGCTTCTCACATAGAAAATGTCTCCATAGATGCTGTTCAACTGTGGGAATTGTGCTAAATGCCTACAGAATCACACAGTCCAGTTGTGGGGTTCTTTTGTTTGTTTTAGATTTATCGTGTGTGTGTGTGTGTGTGTGTGTGTGTGTGTGTGTGTGTGTGTACACGTACGCGCACGCCCACGTCTAGGGTCCCTGGAGGTCAGAAGAGGCTATGGGGTTCCCTGGAACTAGCTACAGACGGCTGTGCATCATGGAGGTGCTAGGAACTGAGCCCTGGGTCTCAGCAGTGACAAGTGCTCTTAGCCCTGAGTCATCTCCCCAGCCCTTGGGTGTGACTTCTGTGGAAGTGGCAAGTGGAAAGAAATGTGTTGCTAGGCCAACAAGGTGTGTTGTTGAGGAGCACGTGCTCAAAGAGCCTTGATGGCCGAGTGACCCATGGTGGAAGGACAGAACTATCTCCACAAGTCATTCCTGACCTCCACAGATGCGCGCACACACACACACACACACACACACACACACACACACACACACACACACACACACACACACACAAACAAAACCAGGGGCTCACCAAGTATCCCTCTCTGGCCTGGAACTCAGATCTATTTCTGCCTCACTGGGTACTGACATCAAAGGCATGGACCAGTTCAACTAGCCTTACAAATCAATTTTCAAAAGAAGTGTGTTATTGAAAAGTAAAAAGTGGTGGTGTATTCTGTAACCCAGATACTTAAGAGGCTTGAAAGGCAGATCACGTAAGTCTAGAAGTTTCAATCAGTTTGGTGAGCAGAGATCTCATCTAAAAAAAAAATAGAGAGAGGGAGAAAAAAAAGCCTTCCTCAGTTTTATATTAATGAGTGGACTTCTACACTGTTACCTAAGGTTATCTTTGCCATAGAAAAATCCGTAAAAAGGCTAGGCGTTGGTGGCACACGCCTTTAATCCCAGCACTCGGGAGGCAGAGGTAGGGTAGATCTCTGTGAGTTCGAGGCCAGTCTGGTCTACACAGTGAGTTCCAGGACAGCCTCCAAAACAATACAGAGAAACTCTGTCTCAAAAAAAAAAATCCATAAAAGTGCCAAGTAGCAATGAGTCTCTGATTTGATCTTGGCTGTATTTTAGTGTCTCAGATTTCTGTGTTGATGGGCCACTTTGATAGCCCCACCCCCTACCCTGTCATTTGTGAATTTCAGTAAAGCATAAAAACAATTATTTGAAAAATGAAGTAAAAGGGGTAAGGGGCAGGGGGTGGGGGACGGGACTGTAAAAGCTTGTGTTGAGGGTTAGATTTGCAGACCTAACAGTTACTTTGTAATATTGCTATAAACCTCCCTAAGTAATACAGTATATTCACTTACCTCACCTGAAGGGTTACCAGTTCCCAGGCTAGCCCCACCTGTGAGCTGTAGTGTGAGAAATGCTGATCTAGGGTGTGCAAGTATATACTTGTGCTCTTATACATTCAAGGGGTCTGTTCACAGGGTGACTAGCAGATCAGCTAACATTGTGTGCAAAATAAATGCCTTACAAGCTCTTTAGCCAAAATAGCATTTTTTTCCTGAGAGTATTAAATGCTTAGATTGTAGGCAGATGCACATACAGATGTGAACACAGTTACACACTTTGAAACCCAGTTGTCTGGTGGTGCTTCTGATGCACTGTGTTTTTCAGAGTGAGATAAGACTCTCCTCTGATTTGTCAAGTGTGAATGAGTACAGATACTCCAGATAGGACGCGTCCAATGCAAAGAAGACATACAGGTGAGACTCACTAGACAGTAGGAACTCTGTGAGGTGAAAGATAAGCCAGTTGTTTTTATTAGACCCTCCTGTCTCAAAGAACAGTTGTGTTGATTGCTATCTTTGGTCTGGTCTTTGATCCTAAGGATTGATACCCATCTTGTCGATGCTTACGGGATGAGGGGAAATGGTTTCATACAAGCGATTCCACATTCTTTAGAAGCATCAGCAGATCTCAAGCCAGTGCTGGCATGGATAAGGCTGAAGCTATCATCATCTCTCCCATCCTTTATGGGGGTGTACGCCAGACTCTGGCCTCCTGTATGTCTGCTTTGTGGGGTGGACAACATGGCCTTCCTTTAAACAAAATATTGGAGGAAACTTCTGTGAATTGTATGTTCCCTTAGCCTTCCCCTTTAGGGTCACACTTGACGTTCAGAAGGTTTGTGAGACACAGGAGGGGTTCTGTGGTGACTCCTCCCACCTGGGAAACCGAGACGGGGAGTGCAAATTAGAGAAGGAATGAAGAAGTACTGTAGAGAAAGAGGAAAAAGGACGTAACTCCCGAGCACCTGTGGAGAGCATCCCCATGGTCCGGGGTGAGTGCTGCAGAGTGCCAGGGGCCTGGGCACAGGAGAAGCCCGGCCTCCTAATCTGGCCCCAGAAGCCAGGTTGGGCTGGGCGTGGTAAGCTGAGGCACAAGGATTTTTGAGTTGCATCTGAGAACTCAGTCCAAAGGTTCATATTGGAAGCCTGCCTTGAACTGTAAGACAAAAACAAGATAGCAAGCATTGAGGGGCAGGAACTGGTCCTCAGAGCAGGTTTCCATAGCAGTGACCACCAGCGAGGCAGCAGTGTTCGCAAGGAGCCTGACTGTAGCCTTCATGAGACTCTCAGGGTCTTGTAAGTCCTGTGTCTTCCAGACACCCAGGTATCCTTGGAGTCACAGTAGGTGTTTCGTTAGGACAGTCTCTAGTTCCCGAGTAGCAGGGCTAGCATTACAGTCAGAGCAGATCCCTCCAAAACTACAGCAGTCGTGTTCACACACAACTCTGTGCTGTCCAACAGAGTCAAGCAGAGCGCGGGTGCGGAGACGTGCATTCCACGCAGTCTGGAATGAAAGGCAGTCACACCTCAGTCTCAGTGGCCACTCAGCTTCACCACATATCACCCGACAGGCAGGAAGGCTTCGCGCATAATGAGGAAGGAAAAACGTTGGAAGCACACGCGGTTCTACCAAGATTGTGTGTGTTCTCCCTCCTCTAACTTGATGCCTTCCATATTTTTAGTTGTGTTCAAGCTGTAATTTATAACACCTCTGTCTGTTGAGGTTGTGCGCTCTATGTTCTTGAGCTTTAAAAATAAACCCATTTGGGGGAGGGAAATTGAACCTGTGTGATAATGTTAGGCGTGCGAACGCAAGCACATGAGCTGAGAAAGTAAAAATCATGTTTCCATGGTAACTCCTAACTTCTCCGCGTCGTGTTGTACACATTACTCACACAGTACATTGGCCAGGATGGCCTAGTGATAAAAATCGCTCTGCAGGCATATGAGAGTGGATGTCCCACTTCCCTGTCTCCAGGTCTCCCCCAGTGAACCCACCTGTTCTTACTGAACCCAGTCAGGAGGCTGCATAGACGAGTCCTAACCTCTAAGTCAGCATCTTTTTCATGTGGAAATTAGCCTTCATGGGATTCACACTCTTCCCTATGTTTCTCCTTTGTAGATATATGTTGGGTAAAGGAGGAAAACGGAAGTTTGATGAGCATGAAGATGGGCTGGAAGGCAAAATCGTGTCCCCCTCCGATGGTCCATCCAGGGTGTCTTACACCTTACAGCGTCAGACTGTCTTCAACATTTCCCTTATGAAACTGTATAACCACAGGCCCCTGACAGAGCCCAGCTTGCAGAAGACTGTCCTAATTAACAACATGTTGAGGCGGATCCAGGAGGAACTCAAGCAGGAAGGCAGCCTGAGGCCTGCGTTCACCCCCACGTCCCAGCCCAGCGACAGCTACAGGGAGGCCCCACCTGCCTTCACCCAGCTGGCCTCCCCTCCCGCTCACCCCTGTGGCCTAGGAAGCACTACACCTCTGGAGGCCTGCCTCACCCCCGCCTCCCTGCTAGAGGACGACGATGACACATTTTGCACTTTGCAGGCCGGGCCCCCCGCGGGTCCTCCCAGACTGTCCTCTGCAGCCCTCCCAGAAAAGGACAGCTTTTCCTCCGCCTTGGATGACATTGAGGAGCTCTGTCCCACATCTACCTCCACAGAGGCTGCCGTGGTCACGGCGGCGGCGCTTGGCAGCCCGAAAGGAACCTCCAGTGAGCCCAGCATTCAGAAGCCTGAGGGGCCCCAGGAAGGCCGCACAGATGACTCACGATTCATGGACTCCCTACCTGGGAATTTTGAAATAACCACGTCCACAGGCTTCCTGACAGACTTGACCCTGGACGACATATTGTTTGCTGACATTGACACATCCATGTACGATTTTGACCCCTGCACATCTGCATCAGGGACAGCCTCAAAAATGGCCCCTGTGTCAGCTGATGACCTCCTCAAGACCCTGGCTCCCTACAGCAGTCAGCCTGTTGCCCCAAGTCAGCCTTTCAAAATGGATCTCACAGAGCTAGACCACATCATGGAGGTGCTCGTTGGGTCCTAAGACTGGGGACCCCTTGACTGTGCCTAACCAGGCCCTACAAGCATCCCCGCCACCCTGACAGTTTCTCCGCACTGTGCATGTACCCTTGCTTGCCTTTTTCAGAGAAAAAGACACTTTTACAAAAGGATCACACTAGTATTTTCTTTGAGCAGAGTTGGAGTGCCTTCATTCGAGTATGACCACTTTTAATACACTCTCTGAGTGGGCCCCACAGAGGCCCGCTGCCCTGGCTTAGGAGAGAAGACATTGGAAGACTGTGTTGATGATGTTGAAAGCTGACCGTGAAGAATTCAAGTGAAGCACAAGGATTAAGTTGGAAAAGCTGTAAATTGCATGTGCATATTTGTCTATTTTTTCTATAAGTTTTATTGCAAGAGGTAAAAAAGAATATATATCTATATTATTTGGATAATCTCAGTACCTTTCTTGGCATTTTGCCCTGTATAAGTTGACTTGGCAATTCTGCCTTTTTAGAGGCATTAACTCCTCATAAGTGTTGCATTTACATGGCTGTTTAGAAAACTGCTGCCCAAATTTATTTTATATTTTTGTACAGATTCTGCAGTTTATGATATTGTTTTTCTAAAAACAAACGCTGTTTATACATACGAGATAGCTATTTTGGTAGGATTTGCTCACATAGTTCCTGCAGATGTAAGCTGTACAAGTTGCACTTGTACTTTTATAGAGTCGTAATGTTTTCTATGTGTATGGTGCAAGAGAAAATTGGATCAGATCAATCTGAAGTTGGTGTCCCCACACACAAATGCACACAGTGCTTTAACAAAGGGCCAGGAGATCTGGCACCCAAATCTCACAAGCACCAGCCCCGGGCACCGTCACCTGCCAGTACTGTGACTTCCAAAGCCAGAGCCCTGTCTGCTCCTCGGGCTTGCATGCCCGGCAGCAGATCCTGGGGTTGATGTGACGGTCCTTTTAGCTCCTGCTTTTGAGCAAAGACTGTATCGTTTTGTTCAAGAGCGCACTCGTGGTTGGATGTGGTGGTGGTGTACCCCTTTAATTCCAGCACTTGGGAGGCAGGGCAGGTAGGTTGTTGTGAGTTCCAGTCCACCCAGAGCTATATCGTGAGAACCCTGTCTCAAGGAGGAGGGGTGGGGGAGAGTAAGAAAAGGATTGTATTTATGCCAAGTTTGCTCTTTTAATTGTTTTTAATTTTGTAAAATGTAAACCCCCCCTCTCCCCCCCATCTTACACCTTGGGCGTAGCTTTTATGATGAGACCACAATTTTACATAACAATTTTACAACAAACAACTGACCTCTTCCTGGAGCTGAGCCCTACCTCGGTGCTTAGGGCTCACGAAGAAGAAACCCGCCCCAGAAGGCATCCATCATGTTGCTGAGCTGCCTTTCCCAGTGTCCCTCCCTGGAGCTTTTGTTCCCTCTGTTGCTAAGAGCTGCAAATGGTATCTTCATGATCACCACAGTGAGCTGGGCTCACCTCAGCAAGTGGGGATGCGCTCGCAACATCTGTGACTGCAGCCGCCGTCTATCACCCTATGTCATGGTGTCCAGTCTGGTTGCTTACTTTAATTAACTGCTAATTTAACCACACTTTACAAAGCCGTTATCCCCAATACATAACAGGCATTTCTACGCTGTCTCTGGCCCTCCCCGTCTCCTGGCCCCTTAAACAGCTTTTTGTTCGCAGTGCTCTCCCTCCCCCCCCCAGTTGTACCAGTTTGCTTCCAGGTACCATGCCCGTCGCTGAGGTCTGCCGCTGCCTTCATGGGGTGGTTACTTCAGCCGTGGCGTGCAGCTTACAGCCGACGTTGTTTGCAGATGGCTTCCTTAGGAATAACTTTTATATTTATTTAAATTATGGGATTTTGTTTTGTTTTTGTTGTTGTTGGTCATTTGTCACCAGTTCTGCTCACTTCTTGCCATGGATAAAACTGGGTCTTTCTGGCCAATTAAAAAGATAAGTTTATAAATGGCACTTTAAACAAGCCATAGCTAGTTCTATCTTTATAATGCACATGGCAAGCAAATGTGTCCATGATGAAGGAAATGCTCATCCCAGCGAAAGGTTTGTGTGTGGTGTGATTAATATCCTTCTGCACCCTAATTTACCTTCTCCCGCGGCCATGGGTTTGAAAGGCGCTTCCCAGGCTATGGATCAGCGAGAGGCCCACCCAGCTGCACTCGCTGTCCTGCAGGCGCCCTCCACAGCCCCTCTCACCACACAAATGTGTTTGCTTTGATGTAGGGCCAGGGGCCAGATGACCAGGTGAGGGGTTGTTGCCGACGCTCCCAAGTGACATTGTGCCTGTCCATTTTAAGAACTTTCCATTCTTTCTTGAAGAAAGCAGCTCTACCCATCCTCTGTGTGTTAGACCTGGAGGACCCTGTGAACTGGCCACATGCCACAGTCACTGCATACGTGTGCATATACAGTAATGTTGACTATTCCCAACAAAAATGGCACAGCCCAGTTGATTGCCATTGTTGAAGACTGATCGACAGTAACATAGAACAACTGAACTTTTGTTGGATTAGCAAACCGTGTGTTTAAACAATCCCGTATGTTGGGCAACAGTTCAAATAAGCTCAGAGAAGCATTGCCCAAACTTAGTTCTCTGGCTCCAGTGCATTAGTAAGGCCAGGCTTCAAAATCCAAACACCCACCCCAACTCAGCAGGCATGTGCTTATTCTGCAGACATGCATGGGAAGCTAATGGCCCGTTTCAGAAATAGCAAGCCCATCAAGAGTTAAGGCTGACTTTGTATCCTATTTATATTAAGTGGTGTCCCAACAGGGACAAGGTGGAGCCCCAGAGCGAGCTCTCCAAGTCGCAGTCTGAGTGCGGGACGCGCCGCAGTTGTGACTCACCTTCACAAAGACAGTCTCGTGGCATCCACAGGCAGGCGGACAGCCTGGGTGTTTGGCCTGAGAGGTTTGAAGAGGTGGTTTTCCCCATAAGTTATTTATTCCTTGTTTTTCCTGTGTAAATATATTTATTTTGCTGTGGCGCTCTAACAACATCTGGGTGGTTGGTGCAGAATGTATTTCTTGTAGGAATGTAAATCTGTATTAAAAGGGGGAGCCCCCAGCCCGTCTTCTCATCAAATACACAGCCCACATTCATTTTCACTCTCGTCTCCAATATGGGTCTATTTGAAATATGCAAAGGGTGTGGATAAGGGATGTTTTAATACCTCCAAATTTTTAAGAAAATAAGTATAAAAGGATTGATAATTTTTTAAAGTTTTCTTAGCAGCACTTTCACTTATGACAGAAGGGGCAACACAGGGCACCCACCTTCAGACCAAAGGGTGAGGAATGGCCACAGCCTCCCTCCCACACTGCTCCAGGGTTAGCAGCTGAGCTTTTATGGCCATAGCCCCTTGAAGTGCCCCAGCCATCCTGAGGTCAATCAAGGAAAATTTCTTAACAAAGTAAGCTCCAAAGAGCCAAAGTATCAACTTGCGGATCATTTTTAAAAGCTTAAATTTATTAACCACCTTTGCGGTAAACAATGAATTATGAACACTGCAAGGGCAGCCTTCTTGGGTGAGAGAGAGAGAGAGAGAGAGAGAGAGAGAGAGAGAGAGAGACTGCCTTGCAGCGATTGTTCTACTTGGTGTGGGTCGTCTTAATTTTGAACCCTTGCTCTTACAAATTGGACCTTTATACATTTCTGAAAATAGAAAGAAAAGAGCATGTTTGACTTGTCCTAGCTGTAAATGGTTAATTCTTGTGCCACCCCGCACCTGGATGCCAGCAGGGTGTGCATCTGCCCGTGTGGGATTGTTCCCAGTGCTTCCAAAAATGGGTCTACATGGTCCTTGAAAATTAGCCAGGATCAAATGCTCTTGCAGACAAAGCCAATAAAATTTTTGGACTTCTTTTGGGGAATTTGGAGAGGAAATGTAGTCCATATGTACAACTAAAGTGTTGAAAGTGTACATAGGGACATGTTAGGTGTGTGGATTTTGAGGAGGGCTTTTTGTCAAAAGTAGGTGTGACTTTTCCCCACAGACCTGAGAGCTGTGCCTTTTCTATGCAATATTACAGACGTCACATCAGAATCCAGAGGGCTGTGTTCAGTGTAGGTTCATTCAGACTGTATTTTAAACAATTGGACAGACTAAATGTACATGGAAATGAGCGGTCTTTTGTAGTTTTATATTATACAATAAACAGTTAAAGGATGAGACCTGTGTCTACAGTTTTCTTCCGACTGGTGTACCACCCGCCTGTGTCGTGACTGTTTGGTCCCGCCTTGGTACAGCATGCAGTGTGGTTTCCCCGTTCTCATCCCCTCCTGTCCTCCTGCTCCCCAGGCTTCTCGAGGTCCTCCTCACTTCCTTTTCCTTCTCTGACCCAGCTTTCTCCAGATTCACTTTTACTCAGAGCCTTTACCCTGTCTGTAACCTGAGACGGTCTTGCACCCACACTCAGGACTTGAAAGCCCGTGACTAGCCCTAACTGTTGGGCTTCACTGCTACCAGCGGTGCTGTGTCTCTCTGTTGGCCATTCTCCTAGCCCTCTCCAGTAGGCCACTTGGCTCCTCAGGCTCAACTCAGCCCCCATACAGTAAGCCTGTCCCTCGGTTCCAGCTTCTTTGTCCCCTCCGACAGCTTCCTGTCTCCCTCTGCTTCTCTGACCCATACCCGATATCATCCCCACCTACTGCTGGTGTCCGTACATCACTGGTCTTTCTGTCTTGGTGGTTTTGGTACCATAATGCCAGACTGGGCCACCCTGCCGTCATCAGGGCCTATTGGGGCAGGGATGTCCAGGCACTCCGTAGCAGCTGGGCCACTGCTGGCTGGTGAAGCAGCAGACGTGGGTAAGAGAACTGGAAAATGCACGCTCCATTAAATCAGCTTTGGAATATGGAAGGCAGGGGGTGGGGTGGCCTATAAAATGAATTGTTCTCCACAGAGGTTATATACCCCAGAATGTGACTCGTTCAGCGACAGCCTTTATAGAGATACATGAGATTAGAAATCCTGTCGGCATGGCCATGCATGCAGAGATACTGTGTGAAGACAGGTGGACATGAGGGCCATATTTCTGCAAATCAAGGAGCATTGGGGATGGCTAGCAAGCCACTAGTGGTGACACAAAGGAAGCCTTTCTTAAATAAGCTGCCAAAGGAGCAACCTGCTACCATCCTGATCTTGGATTCCTAGCCTCCAGAAAGGTGAGCTGATCTTGTTGAGTCTACCTGGGATGGGTCCTTTGTCATTGAAGCTCTGGCTAAGTACCACAGGGCAGATTTTGTCAGGAGGTCCAGTGGGGACCTCTTCAAACCTGAGGTGATGAGCATTTGCTGTTGATTGGCGATGCAGCTTTGTTTGGTAAGTCATTCAACCTCCAGGTTTACAAGGACAAGATCAGCCACACAGTCCCTAAAGCCCTTTAAAGACATTGGCAAGACCACTGCAAGTTAAGAATGCCTTGTCTGTCCTTTGTGCCCAGGACTGTTCTGGCATGTGGTTCCAGGAGAAGCTGGGTGTGTCCCTCAGAAGAGAACATCTGTGAAGCCCATAGTGCTCTCCCCAGCACCCAGAGAGTGACAGCAGGTTGATGATATGTTCAAGGTTTGCATTCCACCTTGGATACATAAAACCTTGTCTTTAAAAAGAGAAAAGCAGGGTGGCAAAGGCTTAGGTGAGGATTCACCCCTACAGAACAAGAAGCCCAGCACCCGGCATTTCCTCTGCAGGTCCCTAGCTCTGGCTCACACTAGCACCCTGCCTTTGTGTCCTGGCTCCCATTCTCCTGTGTAGGACAGCCTCATTCAAGGCCAACCTCATGCCCGTCCACGAATCCCTCTCCACACCCCCCTAGTAAGAGCCAGGCTCCTGAGTTCCTGCAGGCTCCTGAGTTCCTGCAGGCTTTTGAGTTCCTACAAGCTTCTGAGTTCCTGCAGGCTTCTGAGTTCCTGCAGGCTCCTGAGTTCCTGCAGGCTCCTGAGTTCCTACAGGCTCTTGAGTTCCTGCAGGCTCCTGAGTTCCTGCAGGCTCCTGAGTTCCTGCAGGCTCCTGAGTTCCTGCAGGCTCCTGAGTTCCTGCAGGCTCCTGAGTTCCTGCAGGCTTCTGGACGTGGCAGACGCCGCCCTGGCTTCAGACTGACTGCATGTGGTTTTCTCTGCAACACTGCAGCTCTGAGGAACACAACCCCTGGGCTGTTGCTCTCCGCCAAGAGTTTGGTATGCCACGCCTCCATGAGCTACATACTGCTTGTTTTCATAAGCAGTAAAGCCCTTGATCGCGGACGGCTGTGCTTCTTAGCTGTGCGTCCCCTCTGGTCTCTGGCTCCACAGCACAGCCGAGCAGGTGCAGTTAAACTGACCCTCATGGTTCCTGAAGACTTCCCATTTGACCCTTTACAGAAAAACACCGCCAAACTCTGACATTGCAGTCCTTAGGATAGTGTCAGCCACAGGCCAGACGGGCTCAGGGCTTTCTGTAAGGACGTATATCTCTAGAGAGCAGGAGCTCCTGTGCCCCGGGAGCCCCAGAGCACCAAGAGCTGGGGAGGAGGGGCCAGAGGGAACTGGAAAGGGGTCTGGGAGCGAGCCTGATTTATGCCTGTGAAAACAGAAAAGGGAATGACAACGGCTGGTCTCAAGGCAATTGAGGCTTCAAAGGGTAGCATTCAGCCTGGTTCATAAGCAGACTACCTGAGTTTGTATCCGTTTGTATCCTTTGTCACCATCCCAAGCCTGCTCAGCTCTCTCCCTCCAGCCCTAAACAAGTTTGTTTGTTTTTATTTGTGTGCTTTGAAACAGTCATTGTTCCGGCTGATCTCAAACATCTGCACGTAAATGCTTCTGTCTTGGCCCCTGGGTTGCTTAGACTATAGTTACTGTCACTCTTGAGATCATTTTAGCACAGCATACCTTGGCTTCAGCCTGGAGGCCTGGGAACTCTTCTCCTCCCCGTGTGTGTGTCTGTGTGTGTGTCTGTGTGTGTGTGTGTGTGTGTGTGTGTGTGTGTGTGTGTGTGCGCGTGTGTGTGTGTGTGTGCGCGCGTGTCTGTGTCCTGAGTCCCTCCTCATTGCCTCAAGGAACAGGAGGAGGGACATTCCAGGTGTTCACAGACTCTCCTGCCCTGACTGTGTGACTTCAGATCAGTCACCTCCCCTTGGGAGCAAGGGGAAGACTGAATGTCTGGCTTCTCTGAGAGTCTGTCATCGCAGTGGGAGGGCTGGCCTGGGGCTGCAGGCCTGGAGGCTTTGCAAGAGCTCCTGAGTGCCCTGAGGTGCCAGCCTTCAGGCTTCTGGGACAGCATAGCATGTGCGTGACAGGATGGGGCAACACATGGTGACATTGTCCCTGGAGCTGGGAACCCTCTCTGAAGCAGGCTGGCTGTCTCAACCCCACAGCTCTCCATACCTCCCCCACCTCCCAGGCAGGGCCAAGCTGCCAGCTGCCAGCAGGGCCTATTGTTCAGCAGTGACAAGAAATGGCTGCAGAGAAAGGCTGGAGGCAGCATGGGGGAGGGGTGGCAGGCTGAGAAAGCTCTCCACACCCATAGCATTGGCCTGTGTTCCTGGGAGAAGTCTGAGGCAAATCCAGCCCTCCCCTCACACAGTCAGTCCCCTCCCTCCTTCGCGGTCCAACAGGGTTCCTTTCAGACATCTTCTCTGGCCCTGTGACGTGGCGAGTGCCTGGTCCCATTTCTGAATCCTAGCTGCCGCAGGATTGAGCTGAGTGGCTGAAGTTCGTGCTCTGTGGCCTGCTCTTGCTCTCCTGTGCAGCGTGACTGTTGGGTCCAGAAATGAGGACAGTCTGTGATGTGTGTGCAACTACAATGCTTCTCAGACAGCTGTGATGTGACAATTCAGGGTGGTAGTGTGTGCCTGTGTGTGTGTGTGTGTGTGTGTGTGTGTGTGTGTGTGTGTGTGTGTGTTGGGGGTGTTGAGTAGAGACAGAGAGGACCTCCAAGGTCACCGCAGGATCATGGATGCTGCAGCCTAGACTCAGGAAAGTTTTGCTACAGAAACACTGGAATCCACAGGCAGAAGTCACACTTTTTCTTGGAGCTTTGCAACAGAAATCATCCATGACTGAAGCCATTAGGAGAGATAATTCTAGCCTTTTCTGCTGTGGAGAACCTCCCTCTCCCTTGTCCAAACATATGCCTACCCACAGTTGAGGGGATGGGAACTTCCCAGCTGTGAGACGGTCAATATGAACAGCCTAGCCGGACAGCCATCACCTACAGTGAGCCAGATCCTAGGTCTTCCCCAACCTGCTGATGGTGGGAAGCCCCATTCTCCCAACTTTCTCCCCCCCCCCTCGCTCTCAGCCAACCCCCTTCTGCATCCTGCATGCCTGCTTGGAGTGAGATTTGCTGCCCCAGGACCTTGGGTTGTCCTCTGCCTCATGAGGTCTGTGTCGGGGTCGGGTAGACTGGACTTCAGCTCTGAGTCTGAGATAGACCCAGGGAAGCTGGGCAGATCATGGCTCCTGGAGGTCTGGGAACTTTGAGTAACCATGAGCGGTCCAAGAGGACTCATAGCAGGTGGCAGGCGGGCGTGGGAGCGGACATCACGCATGCTGCAAGGTGCCTTTCTGCATCTGGGAGACCACTGCTGTGCTGCCCAGGGGCCACGGGCCATATGAGGCGATATATGGACACAGCACGAAGCAGATACCATTGGCCTGTGACATGTTTGTGGAGCGTTTTCTTGAGTGCTGGGCATGTGGGCCTGGACTGTGTAAGAAAGGTATACGGCTGTATAAGAGCAGGGCAATAAGTGGCCTTCCAGTTTCCCAGTGTCCTCTGCTTCAGTTCCTGGCACCAGGTTCCTGCCCTTAGTTTGTCCCTCGTTGATGGGACATGATCTGGAAGTGAGAGCCAAGTTAACCCTCTTCTCCCCAGGTTGCTTTTGGTCCGTGTTTTATCACAGCAACAGCAAACGAGGATGGAAGTGGGCATTAGCTGTGAGACGTTGCTTTGACAGATTTTTTTTCACAGTTTTGGGGAGATTGTGGTGGCATTTGGAACTTTGGGCTAGAAAGTCATTGAGTGCTCAGAATGGTGGGACAGAATGATGGAACATTTCACCAGAGCTTGGAAGATAAGAATGCTGAAATGATGGAGGCCTGGCCTGTGACATCTCACAGGGGAGTTGAAGAGGCCCTTAAAGACTGTGGGAAGTGGGTGGTGTATTATAAGGATCTATAGACTGGTCGGCTAGAACTGAAGAATCAGCTATGACCAAGAAGAGACCGGCATAATATGAGGTGAAGTCTTCTGGGAGTTTTCCAGAGGCTGTCAGGGCTGAGCTCAACCTAGCAGCTGAACTTGGCAATGTTGGCCGGGCAGTGGTGACACACCTTTAATCCCAGCACTTGGGGGGCAGAGGCAGGTAGATCTCTGTGAGTTCCAGGCCAGTCTGGTCAACAGCCAAGACTGTTACACAGAGAAACCCTATCTGGAAAAAACAAACAAACCAAACTCAGTAATATGTAAGAATCGCCCAATTGTTAACTGGCTTTGGCTTCGTGCATGCTAGATTGAAGCCATTAAAAAGAGCAGCTCTGAGGAGCTAAGAGCAGCCACTGCTGAGAGGGTGGCCTCAGGTGTCGTGGAAACCCCTCGGATTGAAAGGATCATGGAGAGAAGCCGCTGAGGCTTGACACCATGTGGCAGGCTTGGAGTCCCTGAAGAGTTCAGGAAGCCATTGGTGACTGTGCAGCCTCAGTTGCAGTGGAGATACCAGGATATTGGAGTCCCTAGGACAATGAGATGACCACCAAGTAGAGCTGCAGGTGTGGAGTGGAACCTTCCATACAAGCTGTGAATGGCAGGGGTAGCAGTCAGAAAAGGGGGATTGTCCAAGCCCTTTGGAGCCTAAACAGTCATGAGTGAGTTCTATATGTTGCACACAACTACATACATTGTTACATTTGGTTTTACTTTGATCTGATTGTAACTGGTTCTTCCCTCTTGGAATAAGAAAGTATTTAACTTGGTTTTGTTTCTACAGGAACCCACAGCTAAGAGAGCTTGGATATTTTAAAGAAACTTAAAATGTTTGAAAATTTGAAAGATGGTGGGGTTTTAAAGTTACATTTTATGTTGTGATAGTAACACAAGATCTTGGGGATAAACAAGAAGAAAGCACAGGTTTTGGTTTAATAGTGACTGGTTTTTGTGTCAGCTCAACACAAAGCTTGACACATCTAGGAAGAGGGATCTCATTCAAAGAACTGCCTCCATCGGCAAGGCCTGTGAGCTTGTCTGTGGGACTTTCTTGTTTTGTTTTTAATTGCTGACTGATGTTGGAGGGCCCAGCCCACTGCGGACAGTCCTAGCCTTGGGCAGGTGGGCCTGGGCTGTCTAAGCCAGGGGAAGTGAGCCAGTAAGCAGCAGCCCTCCAGTGGTCACTGCCTCAGTCCCTGCCTTCCTCCACGATCTGGAAGGATGAGCAAAAGGAACCCTTCTCTCCCCAGGCTGCTTTCAATCAGTTTTCTCATAGCATCAGAGAAGCGGAGTAAAACAGCTTCTAGTCTCCACACCCTGGTAGTCTAGACCCCGGCCCGGCTGCCGCTCAGCTTGGCCACAGGGAAGAACAGGTTTGCACCGACCTTCTGAGCTCAGCTGAGCAGACAGCCCCGGGCACTGTGAAGCTGTCTGGGCAGCTGCCCCCTTGTGACTCACTGACTTTCTCCTGCTCCTTTCTTTTTTCTACTTTTTCATGCTCGCTTTCTCTCTGCCTCTTCCCAGATCCCCTTGTCTCTCAGACAGGGTCACGCTTGACCTAGAACTCCTGTACAGACAAGGCTGGCAGCTTCCAAGGGCTAAAGATGTGCGTCACTACTGCCTCTGTTTTTGTAGCTGTTTTAAGAGTTTGTATTTTTATGTGTATGAGTGTTTTTCTTGCACGTATGTAAGTGCACCATGTGCACGTAGTACCCAAGGAGCCCAGAACATAGCACTGAATCTTCTGGAACCAGAGTCACACAGACAGTTGTGAGCCGCCGTGTGTGTGTGTGTGTGTGTGTGTGTGTGTGTGTGTGTGTGTGTGTGCTGGGAATCGAACCTGGGTCCTCTGCAAGAGCAGCCAATGCTCTTAACCGCTGAGTCATCTCTCTAGCCCTGTCATCCTGGTTTTCTTGTTTGTTTGTTTTGTTTTTTATTGTTTATTTGTTGATATATGTATGGTCTCACATGGTAGCCCAGGCTAACCTGAGTCTCACTCTGAAGCCCAGGCTAGCCTGGAGCTTACAGCAGTCCTCTCTGCCTACCAAGAGCCAGGATTGCAGGTGTGTGTCACAATGCCTGTCCACTGATTTTCATTCCACTAACCAGAAGCGAGGGGGTGGGAGGAGGCGGCACCAGCTCTCACCTAAAACCAATCTCTTGGGTCATGACCTACTCCTGAGAGGAAACCATTCCACAGGAAATGTGGAACCCGGACATTCCACCCCTGCACAGTAAATTTTCAGCAGCGTTTCCATCTCCAGGTTTGTATCCCCACCCCCCACCCCCACCTCCACCGCCACTACCCACCCCCCAAGTCAGCCACTACTTGGGTCCTCTGTCCTCAAGACAATGCCCAGAGTGGCCCTTTGCAAATGGAGGTGAACTTCTGGAGATTAGCTCAGTGGCTTGCCTAGCATGCCTGAGGCCCTGGAATCTCTCCAGCCCCAAAAGGAAGGAAGGGAGAGAAGGGGAGGGGTCTGAAGGGCAGGAGCAGACATTAAGGCTGTGACAGTGCAGCTTCTCATTTGGGCGGTTGGGGGTGCATCTGGAGCTCTTCATGTCTAGAAACTTCCTAGACTGTGTTGGTCCAACCATACACCTAGAAACCAAGTGTTCGATTACACTTTCCCTGCACTCGAAAGGCCTCCTGGCCTCCCTGGCACCCAGTCCAGAGTTCTTACCATGTGTGACCTTTGAGGACCCTTCCCCTCCTCTTTAGTCCACTCACCTCTCTCCTGTCCCAACAGCCCTCCTGTCCTTCCGCTCAGCCAGGTGACTGCAGGCTCCCTCCCATCTCATAACCATGCCCCTTCCTCATGGGGGTGTGGCAGATGATCATATCTCTCTTGAGGAGTCTAGGTGCCTGGGAGGGCTGGACACTCTATGCTAGGTGCAAGGGCCTAGGGCGGATCTGGAACCTGCCCTCTGTCACCCAGCAGGAGAGGGCAGAGGGACAGGTAGGTGGCCCCTGACCTCTCCTGTCCTGTCCGCACAGGGCTGTGGCAGGGTTCATTTAATCCTATTTAATCGTCGCTACAGCTAAATACACAATTATTACCAGCCAGCACCCATCTGAGGGCCTCCTGCTTGGTTGTTGGGCGCTGCCCTGGAACCACGCCATGGCGAGATGGCGCTGACATCCGCCTGACAGTTGCAATGACAACCCTGCTGCGCATGAGCAGGAGCTCCCTGCCCACGAGGCCGGGGGTGCCTGTGCCTTACGTCACCTCGGGTGACATAATTGGACCAGTAATTAACTGCCACGTCCGAGGCGAGAGAAACTCTCTATATAAGGAGAGTCCCGTTAGGGCGTGGGGTCTTCGCTTTGTGATAGCTTATGCTCCTCCTCTCAGGAGCAATAAAGCTTACTGCAGAAGGATCCTGATCGTGTGCCGCGTCATTCTTGCGGGCGAGATAGAGCGTGGGACAACTGGTGCCGAAACCCGGGAAACTGACCAAGCCATCGTCCGCACCATCGAAGACCCCTTGGAAACGAGGAGGATTCAGAACTGCAGGCAGGTAAGTTCGGAGAGGTATGCTGATCTGGGACTTTGGTCTGGGGTTGTCTCCGCCTTGGGAGGGTTTGCCTGAAGCAATCGTCCTCCTTGGTATTGTTCTTGTCTTCTTTATACTGGTCACCTAAGCCTCCTGTAGATAAAGGGGCCTGAACAGTCTCTTCTGTCCTTTGCTTTCGTTTTTCCCCATTTGCTGTAAGACGGACGTAGATAAGCCGCGGTCATCTGTACCATTGGTAACGGTGGTGATTAGTCAGACGTAGATAAGCTGCAGCCACCATGGGGTCCTCTCAATCCATATTAACTACCTTGGAGACTGTATTAAAGCAGAGGAATATCAAGGTTGACAGAAAGACGTTACGGAGCTTTGTCAAGGAGGTCGATCGTGTGGCACCCTGGTATGCCCTTTCTGGCTCTCTCACCCTGGCATCATGGAATAAGTTGGGGAGGGATCTTGATCGACACCTAGAGCAAAGAGACCTAAGGATAGGGACCAAGGCAGTATGGAAACTAGTGAAGAACTGTATTGAGGATGAAGCTTGCCAGGCGGCCGTTGTAGAGGGTCAGGCCATTCTCGAGGTAACCCAGGATAGCATGTCAGAAACCGAACGTAGTGAGAGGTCAGGCGCACGCGAGAAAACGGAGGTATACAAAAGAAAAACTAAGAAAAAGAGCCCTCCTGTTTTAGGAGAGAACATTATAGCAAAACCAGATGCCCTTCCTGGCCTTTCCACTAAAGGGACAGGTCAAATGTATCCTTTTAAAGAACTGGAGGCGCTGAACCTCGGCAGCTCCGCCAGTTCTGAGTCTTCTGATTCCGAACAAGACTCTCTAGGCCCTGGAGATGAGACAGAACTAGAAGAAGAGGCTATAAAGTACGAGGCGGAGAGATATCACCCGGATGGGGAGTTTTTCTCTAAACTGCTACCCAAGGGCAAGGCCTCAGCAAAAGCGATAGCAACTCCATCTGCTCCGCCTATGCCGCTCTCTCCCCCCCCTTATGAAGGGCGTTTACATAGTTTCTCCTTTTTACCTGAAAAAATTAGAAGAAAGGTCCATCTCACCTTCCCCGTTTTCGAAGTAGAGAATGGAGGGCGGGTACATACTCCGGTTGAATATAAACAGATAAAAGAATTGGCAGAATCGGTTCGTAATTATGGACCTAATGCCAACTTTACTATTATGCAGATAGAAAGGCTTGCCTTGGATCCCCTAACTCCTGCCGATTGGCAGATGGTGGTGAAGGCAGTATTACCAAATATGGGGCAATATATGGAATGGAGAGCATTATGGCATGAGGCTGCCCAGTCACAGGCGAGGGCTAACGCCATAGCACTCACCCCAGAGCAGAGAGAATGGAATTTCGATCTGCTTACAGGACAAGGAGTCTATGCTGTGAACCAAATTAATTACCCTTGGGGCGCATATGCTCAAATAGCCACCCTGGTAATTAGGGCATGGAAGTCACTTACGCAGAAAGGGAAGGCAGGTGGACAACTTACCAAGATTATACAACAACCTCAGGAGCCGTTTTCCGATTTTGTGGCAAGGATGACGGAAGCGGC
Source organism: Mesocricetus auratus (assembly GCF_017639785.1). Classification (NCBI taxonomy): domain Eukaryota; kingdom Metazoa; phylum Chordata; class Mammalia; order Rodentia; family Cricetidae; genus Mesocricetus; species Mesocricetus auratus. The sequence continues at coordinate 10,773,968 of NW_024429210.1, forward strand.
AGGAAGAATTTTGGAGATACAGAGCAGGTTAAGCCGTTGATAGAACAGCTCATCTTCGAGCAGGCTACACAAGAATGTAAAACAGCAATTGCCCCTAGGAAAGGAAAAGGTTTGGATGATTGGCTCAGGGTATGCAGAGAACTCGGAGGACCGCTTACTAATGCAGGCTTGGCGGCTGCCATTCTTCAATCACAAAGAAAGCCGACGGGCTTCAAGGATCGGAGGCTCTGTTTTAATTGTGGAAAGCCAGGGCACCTAAAAAAAGAATGTCGAGCTCTAAAAAAGGGTCAGGATACTATCTGTGCCAGATGTGGGAAAGGCTACCATAAGGCAAGCCAATGCAGATCCATAAGAGACCTTAAGGGCAATCTCCTTCCCCCGTAAACCAGGTACAGCTGACCAAGAGCCAAAAAACGGCCAGGTGGGCCCCCGATCCCGGGGCCCGCAAAGATACGGGACTCAGTTTGCCAAGGCCAGTTCCGAGGAGGAGACGACTCCACAAGAGACGTCAGGATGGACTTGCGTGCCGCCACCTCAGTCCTACTAATGCCACATATGGGGGTCCATCCAGTGCCTGCGGCACCTTTGCATCCCCCATTGCCTGATGGTATGATAGGACTTATAATAGGCCGTGGTGCCCTTACTGCGCAGGGACTAATTGTACATCCTGGAATAATTGATAACCACCATATTCCAGATATTCAAATTCTTTGTTCCAGCCCCCAAGGTGTTTTCTCCATCCATAAGGGGGATAGGATAGCTCAGCTTGTATTGCTTCCAGCAAAAGATCAAATTTCACAAGATATAAAAGGTCCGATGGGATCCACAGGGACGGACTCGGCCTATTTAACTGTGGCACTAAATACAAGGCCTAAGTTAACTCTTAGAATTAATGGCAAAAGTTTTGAGGGCATTTTGGATACAGGGGCTGACAAAAGTATTATTTCAACACATTGGTGGCCAAAAAGTTGGGTGGTCACACAGTCCTCTCATTCTCTACAGGGGCTGGGATATCAATCCAGCCCTGACATCAGCTCTAGTGCCCTAACTTGGGAATCCTCAGAAGGACTGAGAGGCCAATTTACCCCCTATGTCTTACCCTTACCAGTTAATTTATGGGGTAGAGACATCCTAACAGAAATGGGCCTTACCTTAACCAATAATTATTCGCCCTCAGTTAGAAACATGATGGAAAAGATGGGGTTTCAAGAAGGCCGGGGCTTGGGACGTCTTGAGCAAGGCAATCCCCGCCCTATATCACCCCGACCTCATGAAGGTAAAACGGGCTTGGGTTTTTCTTGAGCGCCACTGAGGCAGCACGACCCATACCATGGAAGACGGAGGACCCGGTATGGGTTCCTCAGTGGCCATTAACCTCCGAGAAACTGAATGCCATCATGAAAATAATTACAGAACAGCTTTGCCTTGGTCATATAGAACCATCCACTTCGCCTTGGAATACTCCGATTTTTGTTATCAAAAAGAAATCGGGAAAATGGCGCTTGTTGCATGACCTAAGGGCCATTAATGTACAAATGTTACTATTGGGTCCGGTCCAGCGAGGATTGCCTCTACTCACTGCCCTGCCAAAAGGGTGGCCCCTTCTGATCATAGATATTAAGGACTGTTTTTTCTCCATACCCTTACATCCCGTTGATCGCCCGCGTTTTGCCTTTACGGTACCTTCTTTAAATCATGCAGAACCAGATAAGAGATACCAATGGAAAGTTTTGCCTCAGGGAATGGCCAATAGTCCAACCATCTGTCAGCTCTTTGTTGATCAGGCACTTGCCCCAGTTAAAAGACAGTTCCCGCAGGTCCTGTCTATCCATTATATGGATGATGTGCTGTTATGTCATCAAGATCTTACAGTTTTACAGCAAATGTTCCCTGTCTTACAAAAGCAATTAAGTCAATGGGGACTTTCCCTAGCCACTGAAAAGGTACAAATAACCGACTCCGGATCATTCCTGGGCTCGGTTATCCGACCTGATTTCATTAGACCACAGAAGGTTGAAATTAGAAAAGATAAGTTACAAACTCTAAATGATTTTCAAAAGTTATTGGGTGATATTAATTGGCTAAGACCTTTTTAAAAATTCCCACCATTGAATTAAAACCTCTATTTGATATTTTAGAAGGGGACCCGCATATCACCTCCCCAAGGAAATTGGATCCCTCGGCAAGCGAGGCTCTTTGCAAAGTCGAAAGCTATAACTCAGGCCCAGCTGGATAGGATAGATTATACCCAGCCAATTTTGTTATGTGTCTTGAACACACAAGGTCTACCCACCGCCGTTGTTTGGCAACAAGGGCCTTTATGCTGGGTCCATCCTCGAGCTTCCCCTGCTAAAATTGTTGATTGGTATCCAGCTGCTGTTGCACAATTGGTTATAAAAGGCATTAAAATGACAATAGAATACTTTGGTCTGGAGCCTAATATCATTGTTAGCCCCTATACTCCGGATCAAATACAGGTTTTGGCCGCCACCTCTAGCGACTGGTCAGTCCTATGTGCTTCATTTTCAGGGACCTTTGATAATCATTATCCCAGGCATCCACTTTTACAGTTTGCTTTGGCCCAGCCTTTAGTTTTCCCAAAAATTACCTCTAATACCCCAATTAAGAATGGGATAGTAGTATATACAGATGGTTCTAAAACAGGACAAGGGGCCTATGTTGTAAATGATATGACTTATATAAAACATTTTCCTGAATCTTCCCCACAAGTCGTTGAATGCCTCGTGGTATTAGAAGTTTTACAACAATTTATGGGCCCACTTAATATTGTTTCAGATTCATTATATGTAGTTAATGCAGTTAAAATTCTTGAAACTGCCGGGTTGATTAGACCTTCTAGTAAGGTGGCTCACATATTTGAAGCCATTAGAGCTGCTCTGCTGCAAAGGCGGCATCCTTTCTTTATTGAACACATAAGAGCTCATTCTGGTCTTCCCGGCCCCATGGCAAAGGGAGCAGCGCTCGCTGATCAAGCCACTAGACTTGCAGCTGTTGCGCTTTCTTCACCCATAATAGCTGCAAAAGAATTTCATAATAAATTTCATGTTACTTCAGAGACATTACGCAGACGCTTTTCTTTAACCAGAAAAGAAGCTAGAGATATAGTGATACAATGTCAAAATTGCTGTCAGTTTTTGCCTGTCCCCCATCGAGGAATTAACCCGAGAGGTTTGATCCCCTTACAAGTTTGGCAAATGGATGTTACCCATTATGTCCCTTTTGGTAAATTGCAATATATACATGTTTCTGTTGATACTTGTTCTGGAATATTTTTGCCACCCCACTTTCAGGGGAGAAGGCTTCTCATGTGATTCAGCACTGTCTGAGGCCTGGAGTGCCTGGGGCAAACCCCGCTGTCTTAAAACCGACAACGGGCCTGCCTATACTTCACAAAAATTTAAACAATTTTGTGCACAAATGCAAGTTACTCATATTACTGGATTGCCCTATAATCCTCAAGGTCAGGGCATCATTGAGAGAGCACATCGGACACTTAAATCATATTTATTAAAGCAAAAAGGGGAGCAATAATGGAGCTACCCCTGGACCGAGAGTGGCCATAGCCATGTCACTCTTTACCCTGAATTTTTGAACTTGGATGATTCAGGGATGAGTGCGGCTGAGCGACATTGCACAGAACCTAAAAGGCCCAGGGAATGGGTGAAATGGAAAGATGTGCTAACTAATCAATGGAAAGGCCCGGATCCTATCCTGATAAGGTCCAGGGGAGCTGTCTGTGTTTTTCCACAGGATGAAGACAATCCGTTCTGGGTTCCGGAAAGACTCATTCGTAAGATGGGGAACCCTGATGATAATGATCATGGCTCAAGCCTGGAGGGCAACGGGAGAAAGAAGATGGGGAATCATGTCGACCTTTCCCCTCCCCATGCCGGTGATGTATAATGCACAAGTGTTTCCTAGATTTTTTTCACCAATAAAGAGCTAGGGCTAGCTTATTTGCCCCAAGATAATCAGATTCATGCAGTACAAGAAAATCGCTCCCTCTCCTTAAGAGGAAGCTTATGCTTTCATTTTTCCAAAGTAAATGATAATAAAAATAGTATTAACTGTGTTAATTTGAGGAATCAATCGGCTGCCTGGCAAGGCGAGGCTAGTTGGGGAACTGATTTAGAGATTGTAGCCAATGCATCCGATGTTGGGCGCTGCCGGTTAGTACTAATGCTACTCCCCATGATCAGCCAAAGTTAGCTCCATTTTGTAAAGGGATTCAATCAGAAGAGTATATCCTGCCTTGGACTGAATGTCAATCTAGGTATCAACACTGGGTAGGCCCTAATACCTTCACTTTCTCACCCAGCCTAGGGCATCATTTTTTGAATATGACACCCTTGACAACTTGGGTCAATCCCTTTGACGGATTTGACTCCTATGGTAATGATAGGAGGAGGAGCTGGGGAAAAAGGACAAATCTCTTACAATTGGAAGGGCAAATTTTCGGGGAGATCTGGCTCCGGCACTTGGCAAGCTTCAGATATGAAGCATAAAGAATTTATTAGAAAAGAATATGCCCCATCACCAGTTTGTGTTTGGCCCCCTTTTTATGGATTGTAAGCAATAATTTTATAGGTGAGAATGAGGAATTAAGATGTGATACCAAGAGCTGCTTTTATACATTATGCTGGGATGCCACGAAATATTCTTATGCTGTGGTGACTAGAATGCCGAGGTTTGTGCCCGTGCCGGTGAAAGCCCCGAGTAGCTTGTCTCTGCTACGCACAAAAAGAGATTTCGGCATCTCGGCCATAATTGTAGCCATTGTGGCCACTACAGCAGTGGCTGCCTCTGTGACCGCCTCGGCAATGGCCCTATCCACATCTGTACAAACGGCAGATACTCTTGATGGTCTTTCATCATCAGTATCAGTGGCGCTCGACCGACAAAGTTCGGCAAATACTCAAATTCAGGGAGGGTTGATGCTGGTTAATCAGCGCTGAGCTCGTCTCATTGCACGCGGAAAGGTGCTATATGGGGTATATTCATCTGTTTCGAACCCTGATGGGCTGCAGAGCCTGATGGTGATCAACGGATGTAGGCCATTCATCTGGTTTCTGTCTCTGGTGACGAGGTGGCCATTAGCTGTCGGCAGAACAGCCCTTGCACCCTCAGCGACTTTGTTGCATTGCACGAGGATGGGTGTTTTAGCCTATGCAGCCCAGTTGGGACACTTTTGTGTGCTTTTATTAAAATAAAAAGGGGGGAGATGTTGGGCGCTGCCCTGGAACCACGCCATGGCGAGATGGCACTGACATCCGCCTGACAGTTGCAATGACAACCCTGCTGCACATGAGCAGGAGCTCCCTGCCCACGAGGCCGGGGGTGCCTGTGCCTTACGTCACCTCGGGTGACATAATTGGACCAGTAATTAACTGCCACGTCCGAGGCGAGAGAAACTCTCTATATAAGGAGAGTCCCGTTAGGGCGTGGGGTCTTCGCTTTGTGATAGCTTATGCTCCTCCTCTCAGGAGCAATAAAGCTTACTGCAGAAGGATCCTGATCGTGTGCCGCGTCATTCTTGCGGGCGAGATAGAGCGCGGGACACTTGGTGTCCATGGCTTTTTAGAGGTTTCTCCTTCTCCTTCCTCTTGATCGGTGGCCCGGCTTCCTATGGAATTGTGTCTTGATCAGTCATTGACAGAGGAGAGGCATCCCTGGTAATCTGGAAACTCCATCCCTGCAGGAGGTAGGGACAAGGTTGGGGGGGTACACTGTGAGGACTGGGGTGGGGGTTGGGAGTCAGGGCATGAGAAAGGGAAGGGGTAAGGACAGCCCACCCGGAGGGAGGGGATCCAGAGACTGTCAACTCAGGCTGGATAAAAGATCAAAACACTCGTTTTTGCGCTGTGGGGAATCAAACCCAGGGGCTTCTGCTTGCGTGACAGACACTTGGCCATCAGAGCACCTTCTCAGCCTGGCAAGTTTTAAAGAACTTAGATGTAAGAGTTGAACCTGACCTTAGAATTAAGCAACATTTCATTCCACAAAATGGAAGAGGCTGCTTCTCGGGCCTGAAGCAAAGAGGAAAGCAAAGCCTGCTTTTCTGCTGCTGGGTTCGCTGTGCACCGCTAGGGGTGGCCTCTGAAGGCTGTGGCTGTGCACGGCTTCCTGCTCGTGCTCTCAAATTCCTGCTCTTCTGGTCACTGTCACATGCTTCCCCTGCCACAACTCTACTATGCCTTTCCCATCTTCATGATTTGAAACCTTCCAAGACCATGAACCAAAAGAAATCCTCCATTACATCGTTCCTTTGGGCATTTGGTCACAGAAATGCAGAAATACCCAGTGAATTCCAGTACCTGACAATGTCTGCTTTTATCCATCAGCAGAGGCCATGGGGGGCATGGGATGTGCCCGCTGGGTTTCACTGCCTCTCATCTTCAAGACTTGGCTCAAGCTAATTCCTCAGCATAGCTTCTGACCACTGCAGGCCTACTATCCAAACCCAAGGCCCCAGAGCCTCGGGTACTGCTTCGAACCAGCGGAGAACTCAGTCCGCAGAGGAGTCCGGGCGTCTTTTGTTGTGCAGTCCTGGCAGTGGCTGTGCTGGAAGCATCCACCCTGTGTCCACTCACGTGTGGGAGACAGAGTGCCGGGGCCCTCGTGCTCATGGCTGCACTAACTGCGTTCTAAAGTGTGTACTCTGTCTGTCTCTGTGTCTCACCTCTAGAGGAAGGGACAGCCAAACAACCCTTGGTCTCCCACACCAGCCCTCGCTTTTCCAATCTGCAGAACACCCTCAAGGACAAGGCCACTGTGGCCACCTCAGCACTGGAACATTTCTGACAAGCATATCACTCCCTTCCTCACCCCCCACCCCAGCATTCCTTATGTCCCCCACGGCCGCCTGGAAGACTATCTCCTCAGAGGTCATATCGTGTACTTGGCTTCTGTTCTCTTACCTGGTTTTTCCCTCTGGCGTATAGGAGTATGCTCCTGACAGTGGACATTGTGTCCTGGCCAGTGAGTCTCTCAGAGAGCACATGGGCTACAGACCTCAAATGTCTGCACCACCTAGGGAGGAACAGGTCCCACACACACCCCAAAATTGACTAATGTCATATTTCTGACCAGCTTTCTGGTTAGGAATGAAGCCTGGTGGACCTGACCGAGAATGGGGGATCTGATGTTTCTGGCCTGTAATACATGTTGGAGACTACACTCATAATCTCCAAGATCACGTGGCTGAACAGTATAGTGGACTGTTCACAGAAAGGACTTTGTTGGAGGTGAGAAGCCTGGGTAGGAACCAGCTCTGCAACACCTTGTTGTTTCCTTGGCAACAACAAAACCCCGCCTCCTGTTCCACGTGTTCCTTGAGCCCTACTCTGAGGTTCAGCCAGAGTGGCTTCCCCTGCCTCATCTCCTGACCCACTGGCTCCTGAAGTCCCGGAAGGATACTCTTCCTCTCAAACCCAGCCATGCCCTCCCCAGTCACCCTCGCCTCCCCTTCTAAAATGCAAGTGTCCCGAGAACTCAGAGGCTTGCCTGGCTCTCAGGCAGCTTGGAGGGTTGCTGTGGCCCTCTTCAGCATCCAGGCTCTGGAAGACCTGAGTTGAGTCCAGAAACTTTCTGGCAGGGCCAGGAAGGCAGAGCAGACCTTCACAGTCACCAGCTCCGGGACCCCAAAAGTTACCAGAAGTGGGGAGAGGTGCCCTGTAGGGGAATCCCTGCCGTAGTTCCTCCCCTCTTCTCCCCGCCCCTAAGTGCAGAGCCAGCTGGCCGGTTGACTCAAGTGACAGGAGAACTGTGCCCCCTCCCAAGCGGCTGCACATCTGTGCCCAGACAAAGCCAGCTATTAATCCCAGCCTTTGTGTGAGGGTTTGGGTGTTGAATTCCACTTGGATCTGCCAGCTTTGGGGTGGGAGATTGGAGGGGATTTAGCAAGGACAAAAGGAGCCCACCGAGGGGAATTGGGAGGGCGGGTGGGGGTGGGGGCGCTAAGAAACCCAAGTACATTCACTTAAACCCTGGCGAGGGCTCCAGGGGATCACAACTCTAGCTGGAGCTGAGCAGGCTTCCAGATTCCCAGGATCTGAGTCACAAAAAGGGGGGCCTTTCCCCAGGAGAAAAATACCAATTCCTCTGGCTTGACAGAGGCACACCTTCTCCTTGAATACTGTTTGGGGTGAAGGGGTGGTCTGTCAACCTGGGCCCTACCCCACTCACACTGGGAAACACATTGCCCAGGGAGTCCATGGTGGGAGATGGGAGCAGGTCAAAGTTCAGAGCCCAGGAGCCGTGTGCAGTTCAAAGCATTAAAGCCACTGGTAGCTTTTGCTAAGATAACACAAGGTCTAGGCTGGGCTCAGGAATTCTTTGATCCCTGGTTTCAGGAAGAAGTTCAAAGTCCAGAATATAATTTCTACACATTCTTTATATTTTCCTCTCTCTTTTTGCCTATACATTCTTTTTCTATTATTTTAATTATTTGTGAGTGTGTGTGTGCACATGATTATAGGAGCCCACGGAGTTCGGAGCCATCCCATCTCTCTGGAGATGGAATTACAGGCAGTTGTGAGCTGCTCAGCGTTGGTGCTGGTAGTCGAACCTATGTCTTCTGCAAGAGCAGTAAACGCTCTTAACCTCTGAGCCATCTCTTCACCCCTGCTGTCTCTCTTTTGGGAGACTGTCTGTAAATTCTAATTGGGTCAAGCACTGAGCACTCAGCATAGCTCAGGACAGGAACATACTATTCGAGTGTGTGTGCATATGACCGTGTGTGTGTGTACATGCATGCATTCGTGCATATGTGTGTGTGCGTGTAAGTGTGAATGCCTATGTACATACATGCCTGTGTGCATGCATGCTTGAGTGTGTGCATGTGAGTATGTGCTTGCATGTGTGGGGCGAGAAAGAAAGAGAGGGAGGGAGGGAGAGAGGGAAGGAGGTAGGGACGGAGGCAGTGGGGAGGGAGGGAGAGAGAGTGCATAGGGCAGGCAGCTGGAGGGGAGACCTGAGGCCTGGCAGGTGTTACTTCATTAGCTGCCTGAGGAGAAGTCCTGATCTCTATGCCAGACTTCTAGACCGCAGCCTGGGGTGTGAGCGGAACACCCCACTCTGCCCCTGCCCCTCCTACTTGGTTAGTTTCATTTTTAAAATGTGCTCCGGTCTGCAGGTGCTTGTCTTCAAGGCTCACAGAGTTGTCAAATCACACCAAGTACTCGTGATTTTAACTCTCTGTGGGTGTGGAGACACAACACTTAGGGTTCCTGCTGCCTTCCCACACCTTATCTGAGACGTGTGGCAATGTCTTTTAATCATTCATACGTAGTTAGCTGAACTTCAGGCCTAATTTCTATGTGAGCTGTGGGTAGCAGATGCAAAATGTCACCACCGGCTGGCACTTGTGCGATGCTCGATGGAGTTTCGGGACTTATCTGTTTCCTAGTTGGCATTAGCACATTCATGGGTGTTTTATTCTTTCTCTACCTTAACTATTAAAAAAAGGTGGCCTCCTTAGTCACGAGGTGAGGGAGTGAAAGCTGGCGCGTGCGTTCTGCCAGCCCCCTGGTTTCAGAGAAGGGAGCTTGGGAATCACAGGGGGACAGCCTACAGTGTAGTGTGGGAAAGCATCGGCTAGCAGACTCTCTGGGAGACCCTAGTCCCAGTCAGCCCAAGGAGAGTAGGTTGACCCGGCAGTTCTGATTTCCAAGTTTGACTTTTAGAATACAGCCATTTCACCTTCCAACGTGTCTCCGGGGTTCTGCATGGCGCCAAGGCATCCATGGACTTGGAGAAAGGCTTTGGCTTTGGGGGAACTCCCTGTTCTCGACCTCCCTCTGTAGTCTTCTTGGTAGGCAACTTTCCCTGGACTGACTGTAAGGTCCCTGAAGGCACGGGGTAGACATGGGACTCAGGGGTTCAATGGGAAGAGCTGACCTAAGACTCCCAAGGCCACCTTATTATAGGGGACTTTGACCTGTGGTGAGATGTGTCTCAGGAGGCTGTGGCAGGAGAAGGGGTGAGGTGAAGAAGGCTCTCATGTCAGAAGCCTCCATCAACTGGCTTCGAGCAGGCCCAGAATCCAGGAAGACCCTACTGGAGAAGTGACTCTGGGGCCTGACTTCTGTCCCCCAACCACCCCGCCTCCCTCCCAGGCTGGATCATGTGGGTTTGTGGACGCCATTGCTGCCCAGACACTTTTGTGTGTGACCTGCCTACCTCTTGACAACAATCAGAGGGTGTCTACTGAATGCCCTGTGCCTGGCCATAGGCCGAGCCTTTTACATCTCTCTATCTCACAGGCACCCAGGAGGGCAGATTCTGCTCATTTTTATAGTAGCGCGCACACAGACCCCAAGTCACATGGCTAAACAGAACTGGAGGTGGGATTCCGTAGACCCCCCTAGATCCTCTTCATCCCTAGCTCCTCCTCCCTCCCGTCACAGCCCAGCAATATGGAAAAATACCGGGAGCACGGCAAGGAATAAATCCAGCTACCAGTCAAAGATGAGATGCAAAAAACGAGACAATCTGGGCGAGGGATTATCAGGGGCTTCATTGCTCCAATGTGTAGATCATCCTCTTCCAGATAAGAAGGCATTGTTCAACTTGCCCCCCCAAAGTAACATTTTAAATAAAAAAATAGTTTTCGGGCTGGAGAGATGGCTCAGAGGTTAAGAGCACTGACTGCTCTTCCAGAGGTCCTGAGTTCAATTCCCAGCAACCACATGGTGGCTCACAACCATCTACAATTTAATCTGGTGCTCTCTTCTGGCATGTAGGTAGAACACTGTATATGTAATAAATAAATAAATCTTTAAAAAAAATAGTTTTCCCTTTTGACAAATCCAAATGTGTCTTTGCTAGGAATGTCCTAGAAAACAGGAATAAAAGTGGAAGGTGCCTGTCTGTGCTCTAGTCTGAGGTGTGCATGGGTTAAGCTCAGCGTCCTTGCTTTCAAGGTCTCTCTGAGTTCTGATGCACCCCCTTTGCGGCTGTCCTCCTGGCTGTCACCCAGTGACGGTGCCACGCTGGCCTGTGGAGCCACCACAACCCATTGAACTGATCTCCCAATATCAGATGTTAGGAGCTGACAACTGTCTCTACAGTGATGACAACTCTGTCCTGCTCCTTGCTCCTTGTCTAGGATCTTTCTGAGAAATTGACAGGTCAAAATTGTATGCCAAACTGGCCTCTGAAAAAATTATTGACATTCATTCTCAAAAGTAGGGCTTGAAACCAATCCCCTCCCCTTAAAAAAAAAAAGTGCCTGAAAACACCTTTATGATTCCTGGATTCCTGGGAATAGTCTATCAGTAGGGGGAAAAAAAGCTTGACAATTTGATACATGAAATGTTATCTCATTATTGTTTTATTTAGCATTCTTAAATTATTCACTGGGGTCAACGGGTTCCTGAGCTTCTATTAGCCTGTTTTATTCTGGTTTTCTGGTGGGTGTTGTTTTTAATGTGAGTGTTTAGTTTTAGATGGGTAGCTCTCAGGTCATGCATAGGATAATCTAGGATAATCACGTGGCTGACTTTTAAAACCAAGGAAGGAAGGGAGGGAGGGAGGGAGGGAGGGAGGGAGGGAGGGAGGGAGGGAGGGAGGGAGGGAGGGAGGGAGGGTTTCATCCCGGGAACCCCTGGAGGGGCCTGGGCACTAGTACCTTGTAAAGCTCTTTTAATCCGAGCCATGGTGTGAGAACTGTGCTTAAAAATTCAATTTCTCCCACTGTCTGGTTCCTCGAGCTTCCATTACAGAATCTCTTCTCCATTCTTGACACCCAGTTAGCGCTTGTAAAAAACATGCAGCAGACTTGCAAGGGCACAGAGCACCGCCACCCCCACCCCCTGCAAATTCTCTGGTCCCATGGGGCAGGCAGGCTTTCAGGAAAGGTGGGTGGGAAGGACTTGTTCACACCACAGGTGTCGCTGCGGACAGCAGTGCTCATCTGGACGGGGAAGGCAGGGTTTAGCAGTGCTGTCTCTCTGCGGTAACCACTGGCGGACACAGCCGATGTGCTCTCACCGGTGTCTAGACTCAGGCTTAGCGCTGCGTCCAGGCTGTGTCCTGGGTGTGATTCTGTAGGAGAGACAAGTGGAGTGAAATTAGAAGTAAGGTCGGGGCCACAGAGGTGGGGTTGTACTCTCACATGCACACACACGCACGCATGCACACACACCCACACACCCCAGGTATGAAAAGAATCCCTGAGTTGCAGGGCTGCTGTTTCCAGTTCTCTTAAGGACCTGTGACAATCTCATTTCCCACAAACCCAAAGAAAGGATCTACTCCTCTTCCTGTGGTGTCTCCTCTACACTCCCACTCTGCGCATGTGCAGGGCCCTTCTGGGCATGGGACTGGGGTCGCTGGAGACCCGGCTGTCTCCATGGTGTTCCAGCCTGGCCCTTGCTTAAGGCCTTGAAGCCAGAGGATGGCAACTGCCGGTCTTCAGGGTAACGTGGTCTGTAGCCTGAGTCCGCCTCCCTGAGGCCAAGCATACGCTTAAGCCTCAGATTTTCCATCTGTAAAGTGGGTGGCAATGCAAATATTGAGGTCGATGGAGGGACTGAAAAAGTAGCAAGTGGCACCTGGTAGATCCCATAAATGCTCCAGGCATGCTCTGTGGAGGCCCGGCCACACTGGAGTGACAGGCATCATCAAATCTGGATTTATATCTTCTCGCGATTTCTCATTCATTCCTCACTGTTCGTGACTCCCAGCTGCTGGTGTGACCTTCTAACCCTCCCCCCGCCCCGAGAAGCTATGTCTTCCACCTGCGCCAGCCTCCTCTACCTGAGGCTCCACCTTCCTTGTCCTATCTCCCCCTGCTCAGTACAAATGCCATGCTTCTGGACCCGTCACCACACCTCTGGACCCGTCACCCCGGCCCTGTGCTTTGCGTCAGGGACCATTTGTCTCCACTGACTTATTAATTGCTCATGAATGTCTTTATTTTTATTTCATTTATTTTATTTTTGAGAAAAAGTATCATACATACCAGGCTGTTTTGGAACTTGCTATTTAGCTGAAGATGACCTTGAATGTCTCTGTCTGTCTGTCTGTCTGTCTGTCTGTCTGTCTGTCTGTCTGTCTGTCTGTCTGTGTCTGTCTCTGTGTATGCAGGCTGGAGATTGATTTGGGCATTTCTTTCCTGTTGCTTTCTACCTTACTTTTGGATACAGTCTCTCCCAAGTTGGAGCTCTCCATTTCCCCAGTGCTGGAATTACAGGTACACTGGGGTGTGCCTGCCTTTGGGTGCTGAGCATCTGACCTTGATTGAGGAACCCTCCCAGCCCCTGACCTGGAACCCATCCTTCCTGGGTGTGGAGATTACAGCTGGGCGCCGCTGTGCTCAGGTTTGTGTGGTGCTGGGGACGGAACCCAGGGCTCTGTGCGTGCTAGGGCAAGCTCTACGAGCTCAGCTGTGCTCGCAGCCTGTGGCGCCTGCCCACTTCACAGGTGTAGGAAGCCAGGCCAGCTGAGCTCTTGTGGTAGATACTGGCCGCCTATGTCCTGCCCTGTGGGTTGGATGGCAGTGCCAGTCTCCTGGGTTCCTGCGATCATGGTCCTTCCATCCGTCCTGCCCTCACAGTGTCACACTTACATTTTATCTCCTTTCTGTGGGTAGGGAGTAGAGACTTGGGGGTTTCTGTTTGGTGCTCTAGCTGGCTCCAAGTGGTCTTCCCACCTCAGCTTCTCACAGCACAGTACCCACTGGAATGTTTGCAGCCAGACTTTTCCTTAGACAAGCAATACTTATTTTCACAGTATGGGCACCATAAACATTATTCATTATCATTTCCTATGTTGCATTCATTTCAGCTTTAGTGCATCCAAACTCGCGTCTCAGAAATCCTGAGATTGGAACTTCATTTCTTTTAATTTTTTAAAGATTTACTAATTTATTGTTTTACCTTCATTTATGTTTGGGCACTGCCTACTGCCTGCAGGGTTCAGGAGAGGGCCCTGGATCCTTGGAACTGGAGTTACACATGGTTGTGAGCTGCCATGTCGGGGGGCTGGGAACTGAACCTGGGTCCTCTGCAGAAGCAACAGCTCCCCTAACTGCCAGATCTGTCTCTAGCCTCCATTTCTTCTTACGATTGTAGGGATCAAACCCAGAGCCTGTGTGTTAGGAAGTGCCCTGTCACCGAGTCACAGGCCGTTTTGATGGCTGCACAACTGTTCTCCTCTGTGCCCTCCACTTTTCTCCTGTCCATCCTCATGAGACTGCTTGGGAAGGTTCTGATTATTCCCCCAGGACACACTCCTAGGTTGTTTGGGTAGAGATGAGGTTTTTGTACAGTTAGCCCTGAACAGACGCTTGTGTTGTTAAACCCTCTTCCTCCCTCCCACACAGGTCCACCATCCCCACCCTAACCCACTCACTCACTACCAGAAAGCCCTGCCTGCTGGACCCTTCTCACCACAGGCGAGAGGGAGTTGACACTGAGAAGCCTCAATGACTTGCCCCAGATCTCATCTCTGATCTGACTCCATCATCAGAATTATGCCCCTGGGGTAGGAACAGCACGGCTCCAAGACTGTTGTCTGCAAATAGACTTTCAGCAAGAGATCTCTGGCCCCAAGCTGAATGTGGTCACTAGGTCGTCAGTGGTATAGAGGGTATGTGTAGAGATAGACCTGTATTACATGTATTAAGTCTTTCTGCAAGTATTACTGTCTGAAGAATATGTTGAGTTGGGTGTGGTTGGAGGAGCCTGGAATCCAGCACTTGGAAGGGGGGGAGGGGTCTAACCTGTAGAGGGGGGAGGGGTCTAACCTGTAGAGGGGGGAGGGGTCTAACCTGTAGTCTTAAGCAGCCTGGGCTGTTTCCAAATTGAGAGCAGGATGAGAGAAACGAGGGGAGGGTAGAAGGAAGGAAGGAAGCAAGCCAAGATGATATTTATTATTTTTATTGTATGTGTGTGGACTGGCATGCAGGAAGGTTTGTGTGCATCTGCCTGCTGTGTCTGAAGAGGCCAGAAGAGGGTGTGAGATCCCCTGGAATTGGAGCTATAGTGGGTTGTCTCCATGTGGGTGCTCAGAACCCATGTCCCCTTCCCCCCTACCCCTGAAAAGCAGTAAGTCCTCTTAATTGCTGAGCTCCTTAAAGTGTGTGTGTATGTGTGTGTGTGTGTTTTTAGGGTATTATAATGAGTCTTTTTCTGTCTTGATGGTCAGCTCCCAAATATTAATTATGAAAGCTTGGTCTATAGCTTAGGCTTGCTCCTAACTAGCTCTTATAATTCAAATTAACCCATGCATATTGATCTATGCTCTCTCATGTGGTGTCATCTCTTCCATGTTGCATCTCCTGTTTCCTCTCTGTGTCTCCTGGTGTCTCCTTTGTGCCTCGATTATTTCCTCCTACTTCCTCTCTGCCTGGAAGTCCCACCTATACCTCCTGCCTCGCTATTGGCTGTTGAGCTCTTTATTAAACCAATCACAGCAATGCATCTTCACACAGTGTGCAAATATCCCGCAACAGGATGTGGAAAAGGGAAAGAAAGGGGGGTAAGGAGGAGACAACATGGCGAAGGTACATTACATATTTGTATGACAATGTCCTTATGGAACACACTGCTCTGTATAATAAATACTTGCCAGTGAAAAACTGAAACCAACAAGCAGACAAACGAGAGAATATTCTGCAGGGAAAAGCCATAGACAATCTATTTTAAAAGCTCCACACGTTTCTAGTTAGTAGTTTCTCCCTGTGGAATGTTATCTTTAAACCTTGGATAGGTGGGTATTCGCTCAGCTGTAAAGGACGTTGTAAGGACATGTCTTGCTCTGTCCTACAGACCCTCAGAGGCCCCAGGACCAGAGGCAGCGATTCACAGCTCCACTGTAAACAGCTCAAGGTTCAGTCTAAACAGGTCCTAAGTGGGTCAGTCGTTTGAGGACATCTGTCTCAGTTTCCACATCATTACTAGTCACTGTCCAAGAAAGACCATTTCTGTTAGGCCCGGGACTGCCTGTGGGAACAGTTCTCCGGGGTTCGCCAATCAGCAGAAGACAAGGTAGGATCCCTAACCTTAAGGGACCTGGGTTACCTTCCCAGACAGCTGTGGCTGCAGAGCAGAGGGTGGCCAGGAATACCGGAGGGCCTAGAGACTAATCCTGGAGGTCTGTGCTGGACTCACAGGCTGCTGCTGCTGCTGCTGGTCCCAGAGAAACTCCTAGAGGAACACAGATCAGAGCAGTGACAGCCAGGGCATGGCTCGAGGAGGGGAGGGTGACAGGTGGGAGGCCCAAGGGCCAGGAACCACAACCTAACGGGGACCCTAGTGCTGTAGCCACCAGGGTTGCCTGACCAGGAGTGACATCCCCCATCCCCTCTGATGTACTGGAGAAGGCTGGGGAGACTGTGGGTCAAGCCCATGCCACCAAGTGCAATAGTGCTCCCCAGCTGCCAAGAAAGCTGGCCGTGCCGTGCTGAAGGCAGAAGGAAGGGGCCCTCACCGCGTTTTGAGAAGCTGACCAGGTCCCGTCTCTCCAGCCCTTACTTCTCAGACAATGGGAGATAAAGGTTCTGATGGTTCCATCTCTTCAGGCTGTCAGTCCAGCCACCTATCTGGGTTCTGTCCCAGTGAAGGCCTCAAAGGTGGCAGCCTTCAGCCTCCCCCTTGAGTTTCGGTCAAAATGTCCTCGGCGAGCAGTGGGGTCGATGGGATGGGTTTCTGAGGCTCCTCCCAGCTCTGATGAGCCTCCCTTGCTTAACAGTCTGATTTGAGACTCTCCATCTTAGTACCCTCACGTAAGTGGCAGAGGGAGGCACTAGTCTGAGCCAGGGAGAGCCGAGGTCAAAGCCAGTTTGGGCTGTGACGTGCAGGGAGAAGGGCAGCCTGGGGTGGGGACACAGGTGCCGAAGACCCCTTGCAGGCCACCCCGAGTGCAGCTGGCAGCGCCCCAGGGTTGGCAGAGATGTTTGCCAGAGGATGAAGGAAGGAACAAGGAGTGATGTACAGACTCGGCTGGAAAATCCAGTTGGGCAGGAAACTCACCCTGGAAGCTGAAACTTCACTTGGGTATGCCGCTGTCTTGTCAGGGTTTCAATTGCCATGAAGAGACACCAGGTCCACAGCAACTCTTCTAAAGGAAGACATGTAAGAGGGGCTGGCTTACAGTTTCAGAGGTTTAGTTCACTATCGTCATGGTGAGACATGACGATGTACAGGCAGACACGGTGCTGGAGAAGGAGCTGAGAGTCCTACATCTTGAGCCGTTGGCAACAGGAAGTGGTCTGAGACGCTGGTAGTGGCACAAGCATATAGGAGACTTCAAAACCCGCCCCCACAGTGACACACTTCCTTCAGCAAGGCCACACCTCCTAACAGTGCTCTCCCTGTGAGCTTATGGGGGCCAATTCCATTCAGATACCACAGCCACTATGTCACCTTTCACTGCTGGACCTCAGGAAGCCCAGTGCAGGCTGGAGACTGACACAGGGTTCAGGCTCCTGGGTATAAAGTCTGGGAACTTTTAGCTTTGGGAGCATACAAATATGCTTCCTGGATTGGGCCAACGACATTATTTTCAACTTGAATTCACTGTCCTATAGATTTTTTTTCGATGTGTTCAAGATGGCTGCATTTTAATTTGTGAGCCTGATGACAGCCTCCGACTCATCTAATCCATAGGCAACATATCCCCAGGCTCCTGCATAAAAGGAGTCTCCCATGAAGTATCCCGATGGTTCAAAGAAGTATTCCAGAATGCCTGCCATAAGTGTCCCTTCAGGAAGCTTAAAAACATAAACTCGCACGCATATATTGATTCACTTAGATAATCCAGGTAAAGGCTAATACCCAGTACCAAGGGCAAGGATGCAATTGGTCTCTGAATACCTTGGACTCTTGCCCAGTTTGCAAGTCTGCCATTAAAAGTGAGTTTTTGGTTTTTGTTTTGAAACAGGTTTCTCTGTGTAGATTTGGAGCTTGTCCTGGAACTTGCCTTGTAGATCAGCCTGGCTTTGAACTCTCAGAGATCTGCCTACCTCTGCCTTCCGAGTGCTGGGACTGAAGGCATGCACCACCACCCGGCCCGGCGAATAAAAGGGTTTTTGTTGTTGTCATTTGCTTTAAATCTAGACAAGAGGACCTTTAGCCAAGGCTCACCCCTTCATCAATCAACCTTGAAATCAGGCTTCTGTTATTGAAGGTATTTGGGCCAAACCCTACTTCTGGACCGATCAGCAGAGCCTAGGGGTTGACTAAAACATGCTTCGCTCACCCCAAATTGTCTCTACCAATAGGGTTTTGAGAAGCAGAGGTAGGCCAGCCGTCAGCTGGATACAGAGAGGAAAGGCTACCCAAAGCGGTAGGCATATGAACAATGCACAGAACATCTCAGAAAGTTCTGCCAAGGCTCTACTTTTTGGTAGTGGTTCCACGCTACAGATACCATTTGTCAGGCATGATGGATAATGTATAGTTAATGTACCAAGACACGCTGGCCATAGCTGATACTGGGGGAACCTGGCCCACAGCTCTGAGTTGCTGATTAGTTAGAATTTGACATGTTCACGTGTCCAAGGCCATTGTGTGGCATGGTGCGTAGTGATAGTCTTCCTTGTACAAACAAAGCCTGTCTGAAGGTCAGAGAATGGAGTTTGCCACCAGCTGACAATAGAGGCCTGGAGGTCTCTGCAGACAGACAGGAAGTGAGATGGCTGGGCAGAAACAGAATATAAGCAGGGAGAAAAAGGAACTTGCTCTCTGGTCCACTGAGACACTAGGAGGTAAGTGTTGTGCCCAAATTCTGAACCTCAAAAATCACCAAGAGACCCATTCCAATGCAAAAAGCACAGAGTCTTTTACTATTAACAAGTTAACTGCATTAACTTGGGCCCCTTGTCCATCCAACATGGCAGCTGGAGTAAGAAGGACCCGGAGAAACCTAGAGGCAGGGAACACAATTGGGTGTGCAAGGGGAGTGTCTAGGGGTCTGCAACAGTCTCAGGAACCGCCAGAGGCTTGGGTGCATAGCAGAGAATGAGAGTGTGTGCTAGGGCTGGGCGGATGCCTCAACCGTTAAAGGCTCACAACCACATATAAGGTGGGTGCTAGCCTTGAGGACTGGATCTCATTCTGTGTCTCTGGGAAAATAACCCATTACTTGTGGAAGGGGGAATCCCTGTTCACATAGATGCGGCCCCTTGGGTGTCTGCTTCACGGTCTTGCAGATTTCCATGCTCCCTGTTTGATCCTCTCTGGTCACCCTTCCTTGAGGGAACTCTGAATTCCTCTGGCCCTCATCCCTCAAAGATAAGTAAAGCACAGTAAGCAACCCAGGATGGGTGTGTTCACCTGTGTGGATCAGTGTGTTCACCTGTGTGGATCAGTGTGTTCACCTGTGTGGATCGGTGTGCTCACCTGTGCGGATCAGTGTGCTCACCTGTGCGGATCCGTGTGCTCACCTGTGTGGATCCGTGTGCTCACCTGTAGCATGGGATAATTAATGCAATATTGAAGCTCAAGGGAGATCATAGCTTGTGAATGGTTTGGGGGTTTGAATAGGTCTACTATGAGCTTCTGTGCCTAACTCATATTCTCATTCATATCATCTCTCTTATTACATTTAGTTATTTATCATTGTCTGTCTGTCTGCATGCACATGCACTCAACTGGCCCTGTGTGTGAAGACCCAAAGTGCCTCCCAAACTCTGGGATTAAAGGTCTGCACCCCTAACTCCCGGACTCAAGGGCTTGTTTGTCTGTTTGTTTTTGTCTGTTTTTTTCTCTGTTTGTTTGTTTGCCTGTTTGTTTTTTGTATGTTTGTTGTTTTGTCCTGGGGCAGGTGTCTGTGAGCAGGGACCTAGGAAAGCCTGGAGGCAGCAGGGTCTGTGAGTGGTCTCTGATGCAGGGATGGGCTCCAGCCAGGCCTGTTCTTGGTTCCCTCCCTGGCCACATGTTGGATTACTTAAAACAATAGCTCACGCCCTTTCTTTCACAATCCCCAAACTGGCAGATTGGCTGACATCGCCTTTTAAGGAAGTGCTGGGACGTGCTCTGTGGAGATGTGTGGCATGGTAGCAGACACTCTCCTTCAGCAGAGAGTAGGTAGAGAGGTCCGCTCTCTCAGCAGTTAGGACAAAGGAGCCTGCGGGAGAGTCCCTGTCAGCAGTGCAGGCCACCTTTCCTGTCTTCCTCGGAGCTGGGCTGCCCATCCTTTTCCTGTTTTCCAATTGGTTGAGGCTGGTATTGAATAGATACCAGCTGTGCCCAGATTTCCCCAGCGCAGCCTTTCAGCAGGTGTCTGTGACATAGGACCCATGCAGCCCTGTCTGCCTCACAGATGTTAGTCTGTAGCCACAAAACCAGAAAACCCTGGGCAGGAAAGAAGAGTCCAGATTGCAGTGTGAGTGGAGTACTCCAGGCTACCGACTAAGGCATTTTCTTTCCGAAAGCTACAACAGCAAACACTGAATGAAGAGACTAGCAACACCCCTGTCTTTCTTGCTCTAACCAATGCCACACGGGCCAGAGGCCCAGAAAGGTGGTCACAAAGAGGAAGAGGGCTGAGAGAGGAGAGGAGCTGGCGGAGGGGAGGCTAGGACCTCGTCTGTGAACCAGAGTGAGGGCGGTGGGTGGAGCAGTCCCTTGGCCCACAACGGAGCTACTCTGGCAGGATCTTGTTGGATTTGGGCTCCTAGGGTTATTCTCAGAACCTCATAGTCCGGGGCAATCCCAACCCTCTTTGTCTGCCTACTGCCAGCACAAACACAGGAGGAAGTCCTCTTTAAATACCAGAGGAGCATCATAAGGCACTGGGAAACAATGGCTGCCAGGCAGACCTCAGCAGTCTGTGCTGTTGGCCTTTGGGCAGACATCTGTGTCAACTAGAGTTTAACAGTTATCATCACATCTACTGATGGCCTCCTTCAAGAATCTCAAGCTTTGGTGAGCCATGCTTGGCCTGGCTGGGGACTCAGGTGTCCCTACTGATCTCCTGTGAGCATGGTACCTGGGTCTGGAGTCTCTTGCAGAACTGGTGTCTTAGGGTTTCCATTGCGGTGATAAAACACCATGACCAAAAGCACCTTGGGGGGGGAGGGTTTATTTTACTTCTGTACCACGGTCCATCACTTGGGTGGGGGTTGGGGAATCAGGGCAGGAATTAATGCAGAGGCCATGGAAGAATGCTCCTTACCAGCTTGCTCCTCGTGGCTTGCTTAGCCTGCCTTCTTATAGCACCAGGACCGACAGCTTAGAGGGTGGCACCATCCAGAGTGGGCTGGGCCCTCTCTCATCAATCAAGAAAATGCCCCACAAGCTTGTCCATAGGTCAGTCTCATCTTCAAGGGCTTCTTTTTTCAATTGAGGTTCTCGCTTCTCAAGTGACTCTAGTTTGTGTCACTTTGGTGTAAAACTAGCCAAGCCACCGAGGTTTTGTGTTTGTGGCAGGATGGGAGAGGGCCTAGCAAGGAGAGCGGATACGGGGCGTGCCATCCATGGTGCATGGGGACCAAAGCTGGAGTCCTGGACCTCCAGTGAGGCTGGCCAGTGGCAGAGGAGACCCACGGCCCGACCCACGGCCCCACGAGAAAGCTCCATCCAGAAACTGGGACTCTCCCCCCACTCCTTTCCTTCTCTCATTTGATATTTTGAATCAGATCTCACTGTGTAGTCCAGGTTGGTCTCAAACTTGGGATCTTCTCCCCTCTGTCTTTTGGATGCTGGAATTGCAGCTATGGACACCATGCCTGATCTTTTGGAAGCTTTTTGCTTGAGGGACCCAGGGAGGAAATAGACTCAAGTTAAAGACTAGAGTAACCTGTTTGGAGGTGGTTGCAGGTTTCATTATCCTCATGCCTTGGGCCTTTGGGTCTTTGGTGGTTTGCGTCACTGACCCTCGGATGGAGATGGGAGAGGACCGGGAGGCCCCACTGAGGTATGTGAGGAGCAGGGAGGGCCAGAGGAGCTAAGGGCATGGTTCACACTGTCACTGAGGAGTTTAAGGTAGCTGAAATAGTGACTAACTGAAGCATGACACACATTGTAAGGGTGGCTTTAGCTCCCTGGCAGGGAGGACGACATTTTGGCTTACTACTGTTAGGAGACAGTTATCTGTGTTTGTCTACTCTTATCTTTAGCCTCATCTTTAGTGACAGAATACTGACCCGAATGGATGATGATAAAAATTACTGGCTTAGTGTTTACTGTGTGCCACAGACGTGAGCCTGAATGGATACCATTTTACCCTTTCTAATCTCTCGCTGTAGCCCAGACTGCTTTTCAGCTCCTGGTCCTCCTGCCTCAGCCTCCTGAGAGCTGGTGTCACAGGTGCGGGCTGCCACACCTGGATGGCCATTTCTTCTTGGACCTCCTATCACCTCTTGAGGCACACAGAGGAAATGCTTATGATGGCCCATGAGAAGCCACAGGTCAGCAGGGCGTTGGTGGCACACATTTTTAATCCCGGCACTCAGGAGGCAGAGGCAGGCAGATTTCTGTGAGTTCAAGCACAGCCTGGTCTACAGAGGGAGTTCCAGGACAGCCTCCAAACAATACAGAGAAACGCTGTCTCTAAAAAACAAACAAACAAAAGAAGTCACAGGTCCTGTGACTGGATTCAGCAGGGCTTTGCCTGTCATGACCTGTAGCCAAGAGGAAGAAGCATGATGTACTCTGTTGAGAGCCACAGTGCCCAGGCTGGCCTGGTGCTCCACACAGGCATCTGTAGGAACCACTGGTCAGTGTTCACTGATAAGCATGAATTATGTTTATCAGTCAGTGGGTGACAAGACTGAGGAAGGAGGGAAGAGTCTGCACACAGTGGGGACAATGACAGTCTGGGTCAGTGAATGACTAAAACAGTGTCTAAAACAGACTTAGTAAGGTTGGAAAGGGATGAATGTAAAACATGCATTTAGGTTTTAACAACTCCGAGATATAAGATGACGGGAAGTCTGATTTGATGGTAGTGTGTGTGTGTGGGGGGGGGCGGGGAGCTTCTCACCTACATTAAAGAGGCAGACTCATCATCACTAGGGATAGAATTTTAGGATAGGTTAAGTGTCCGAAAGAGAATAACCACGAAGCCCACCCATGTCATGGTGAGGTGACACCAGGTCCAGCCTGGGGAACACATTGACATTCAGAGGAGGAGACCAGGTGAAAGAGAACACGACAGTGACCTTCAGATATGTGGGGAAAAGGGATTAGGATTATCCAACAACACAAGGTTATGATGACAGGTTTCCTAATCACAGAGATAGCAAAGCTAGTGTGTGTGGGTTACCTTGTGGGCTGAGTCCAGTGGTGACCCTACACATGTTCAGACTATAGGTCATTTCTTCTGAGGGAACACAGGAAGGTGTAAGCAAAGCCGGGGCTTGGGTCTTGCCTCTGGGTATAGCTGTGATGTTGTACACAAGTCAGTTAACTTATTTATGCTTGTTTCTTTAGCTATGAGAACTGACTCATCCTTGGCCCTTAATACTCTACAACATTGAGTAGGGTTTTTTGTAGCCACTCAGCCCCAGTTTTAGCCTAGGGTGTGTTATGGCAAGACAATCCCTGGCCGCATGTGTGTCCTGGCTCTGATGCCTCTGAGAGTTCCTGGGAGAGGTTTGGGGGAGCATTGAGTAGTTCCTCTTTCAGCCCTCAAAGCCTAGACTCCCCAAGGTTGCTTCCACCTCAATTCCCCCCCCCCACCCTGCGCGCGCGCGCGCGTGTGTGTGTGTGTGTGTGTGTGTGTGTGTGTGTGTCTACAAGCATACATGCGTGGGGTCAAATTTAGGACATTATGGGTATCAAACACGCTGGACTGCTATGCCCCCGGAGTTTTGATTCTTTAGCCCTTTATATTAGTCCGGGTTCTCGAGTAGCAGAACTTGTAGAATGAATCCCTCTATGTATAGAAAGGGGACTTACTAGGATGATCTACTGGCTGTGTGTGGTCCAGCTAATCCAACAATGAGGGATTGGAAGGTCCAAATATCTAGTAGTTGTTCAGTCCATGAGGCTGGATGTCTCTGCTGGCCTTCCGTAGATGCTGGAGTCCTGAAGTAGGTTCTGAAGCCAGGGAGTGAATGGATTTGCTAGGGAGGCAAGGGCAAGAGGCAAAGAGCAAAAGCTGCCTCCTTCCATGTCCTTATGCAGGGTTCTAGCAGGTGTGACTCGGATTAGAGGCTTCTCACCTCAGTTAAAGATGTCGTCCTTCTTCAAATGATTTGATTTAGCAAAAATCCCTAGTAGGAGTGCCCAGCCACTTTTGGGTTTTAGTTAATTTTAGATGCAGTCAAGTTTACAACTAAAATAGTCACCCCACTCCTGTTGTGAGCATGTTCATCCTGGTCAGGGAGACTGCAATATAGATCCCTCCTTGTAAAGTCCCAATGACACAGCACAGTTCCAGATCTAACCCCCCCCCCCACATACCTAATGAGTTTATCAGGCATACTTACAGGGCATGGATCAGAGGCTACCAACAGGAGCACAGTGATCCCAAACTAGCCACACTGGAATGCCGTCATCCTGTATGGATGGTGGCTTCCTCATGCCTGTGTAGAGGAAGCCCATTTCCCCTAGTCTTCCTCAGACTACACAGTGTAGCCCCTCAAGACACAAAGGCTATGTGCAGTTAGAGCCAAGTTGTATACCAGTGGCTGGGTACTCAAGTGAGGGTCCCATGACTTCCCATCCTCAATTCTGTGAGAGAGGTCAACAGTCAGCAAGCTATGACGGTCTTAAGCAGGCCCAGCTGAATTTGTGGATTATGTCCACTGGCTGGGAGATAGTGCTGTACTTTCCTTACTTTAATGCCTGAAATATCAGAGACTTGGAGAATCTGTCAACTCTAGGCCACACTGACCTGGCAACCAGGAAGCTGCCAATGGTGTCAAGCCTACCACTAGAACATTCTAGTGGACACTGTAGGCTTCCATTGGCTGACAGCTTATTCCCTAGCAAATGTCATGTAACTTTTTTTCTGGAAAATGTCTAATGACAATATTATAAAACAACTTTTGTCTTAGACTTACATATTTTCCTATGTGGGGTTATTTTGCCTGCATGTATGTATACACAACTCGTGTGCTTGGTGCCAGAGGTTAGAACCAGGAGCTGGATTCCCTGGAAGCAGAGTTTCAACTTTCGTGAGCCACCATGTGGTTGCTGAGGAGCTAACCCTGGCCCTCTGCAAGACCAACAGGTGCTCTTCAGCACTGCGCCATCTGTCCAGGACCTCCCACCTCCAAATCACTTCTTAGGAATTTTCTGCTAATTTGATGGATACATTTTCTGGGGGGGTTCCCTATGAAATTTTTTTGTTTTCCAAGACAGGGTTTCTCCGTGTAGCTCTGGCTGTCCTGGAACTCTGTAGATCAGGCTGGCCTAGAACTCAAAGAACTCTATCTGGATTAAAAGCCTGTGTCACTACTGCACAGCCCTATTAAGTTCTTACTCAACTATCTCAATATTCTGAAGACATGCTATAATGAGTCATGGGAATTTCTTTTATGAGCTCATGTTGTACATATAAAAATAGTCCAGTTGTTAAAAAGCACTGATCCTATTACTTTGTGTGTTGCGGGGGGGGGGATGTGTGTGTATAGCAGACAACCTTTAGGGTTGTCGTCTTTCTACCTTGTTTGAGACAGTCTCTTTTGTCACTGTGTAAACCAGGCTAACTGGCCCTAGAGCTTTTTCTGTGTATGAGTATTTTGTCTGTATTATATCTGCTAACATAATTGTGCCTGGTACCCTCCAGTGTCAGAAGAGTCAGATCCCCTGGAACTGCAGTTATGGACGGTTGTGAGCCACCGCAGTACAAGAACCCGAGTCTTCTTTTCACCCTCAAGCAGTCTCTCTTTTTTGTTTGTTTGTTTTACGAGACAGGGTTTCTCTGTATTGTTTTGGAGGCTGTCGGTCCAGCTGGGCCTCGAACTCACAAGAGATCCTGCCTGCCTCTGTCTCCCGAGTGCTGGGATTAAAGGCGTATGCCACCACCGCCCGGCACGACTCAGTTCTTAAGAGACCAGATTTTCAAGCTTCACTTTAACCAGGTAGAAGTTCTACCAAATCACTTCATTTGGAACAAAACTCATTCATTTTGAATAAAACCTCACATTCAAATGTATTACATTTTCCCTGAGATGCTAAAGTACAAAGACAAAAGGCTAAATTTCTTTTAAATTATTTTATTATTGTGTAAGCTAAAAGGAAATTTACACACTGAAATCTTAAAACCCTTGGGCATGCACACTAACCTTGTTAGAGGCTTTTCTACATTTCTTTTTTCCATAGGAATTTCCCCAAACATTGAAAACCCAGTTTTTTTTTTACTGTATATACAGCCTAAACCATAGCAACCTATGATTATGTCATTTTTACACTGTGCAAAATCCTCAAAAAAATAATGGTATGATAGAACAGAAAGATTTCTAACAAATTTTATTTTAAGACATATCATTTGGTCCTTCTCCAAATCACACTAATTAAAACAGGCACAATCTCGTTCAAGCCTCCAATCAGATTCTGACAGTGATCCACACCCCACAACCAGAGAGCAGCGATGACCTCTGCAAAAGGTCACACAGCAATACGCCAGATTGAAAAGACTAAAAACAGAGCCCAGAGAAGTTAACAAAAGCCAGGCCTGACACAAACTTTCACATACAAAACTGAAAATCAGACAGGGACTTGAGCTTTTGTGATAGTAAAAGTAATAGTGCATACAGGAGGGAAAATTAAGAGCCATCAATGCAATGTGCAAAGACTAAAAGGGATTTCACAGACAGTGGAGATCTGAGTTTTTAATTTTCTTTTTTATTTCAAAAGTGTTTTTTTTTAAAGAAGGACACCACCAGTGTATTTTCACAAAGACATAAATGTATACACCCCAGCAACACAAAAGAATAAATCTTCAAAAATGTTCATCCCCAATTATTTACATTTTTTCTAATATAAATTTAGGACTTCAATATGTAAATAAATATACATTACTATGTGTACCTTTCTAGTGTGGCTTACCGACAAATCAGCTGAACTTGACTGTATTTATTTATTTTTAAATTACAGCAGATATGTTTTGATGGCAGGAAGGGATGGAGGAAAGGAAAAGTATTTGAAAGTGTCCAATTCAAGCAGCTATCCGTCTGCTCGCTCCTGGGAGCTTGTGGAAGGCGTCAGTGTGGCTGGGAACATCAACACCTTGGCATGCATGAAGGTCAGGTCAGGGAGGCTGGCGATCACCCTCACTGCTTCTTCACTCAGGTGCTCCTCTCTCTTTGGTTTCCTATCAGCCAGGGAGAAAAGACAAGTGTGTTAATGGGACTGCGCTGTAGGTCAATGGGAAAAGGTATTCCCTCTCAAGGTGTGCAGTCAGAGGTCTAGGGGCATCTGACTGCCTTTTCCTCTGCTAGCTGCTGAATGAAGAACAATGCACATGGCTTTTGTGTTGTCCATGACGTCAACCATAAAAACAGACAGATGTCCACATGTACATGTGTATAGGTCAAGACTTTAGTTATGGCTGGCGGCATCTACGAAGCCATAATTGTCAAACATTACTAAGCAGAAGTAGAGTGCTAAAGCTTTGGTAACAATCCGCCCACTGGACTTCCCCTGTCTGCTGCAAAACTACCAAAATCACCTTACCACGGAAGGTGAAGCGCAAGGCCTGGGCGTCATCTCACTTCAGGCTTCCATAAGCTAATGGAGTTCTAAGAGAGAGCCTTCAGCCAAGCTGACATGCAGGCAGCAGCACGAGAACTGGTGCACGCAGGAACCAGGGAGGCAATCTGTAAACCCTTCAGGCCTCTGGCCTTGTAGATAATGTCTATATAACCACATCTTCCCTCACTGTAACAAGTACATAGCTCGAAACATATCACAGATGCACAAAAATTCCTGATGAACTAGTGGGCAAGCTGAAGAAAATGCCCAGTCAACATCAAATGTGCCCAAACAGTGTACAATGCCATCCAAACCATCCAGGTTGTTAAAAACATTGAAAGGACCATTACAGTCACACAGATCAATTTCAGACCAAAGATCATTTGAAACTGACTACAGAAAGCCCAATTCTTTATTGATTACCAACAGATAAATCAGTCAATATTCAACCCAGTCCTGATTAGAAGAACACAATGGCAATCCTACACTTAAAAAACAAATTGATATTTACATTTTAGATTGCACTTAACGGCAATCCATCATTAGATGCTTGAGGAACTCGTAGATAATTGCATCACTTCCAAGCCAAACACGTGTCTTGCTTCCTAGGTTTGGCATCAGCATCATTAACATGAACTGCACAGTGTAATGGTCAGCCTGTGGCCATGCAGTCAGCAGGGTGTTTCCAATGTGCTGGCAGATTTCTGATGTACTGCAGGCAAAATGTTTACCCTGTATTTGCAAGCCTCTGGATATAATTTCCAGTTTAGAGAACATGGGGGAATAAAGAGCTCAGTGAACATTACTTGCAGAAAACACCGGTAAGTAGAGGTAGTCCTGACCATTTCCCCATTTGTGAAGTGCAAGTGGGTTTGGGAGGGAAGGACAAGGAAAGTTCCTAACCAAGACACAACTGTGACGGCTGGTCTAGGTGTGACCAATAGTTTTCAGAGAAACTTTAAAAGTTCCTACAACCTTTAAGTTTGTGCATCTATTTGTAGTTATTTCTATAAGCTACTCTTGTTAAAATATACAAAGGACATGTTTAAGAATCTGAGAACAATTATATCAATCTCCATTTCTTTTTTAGCTGAGATTTACCATTTGCCAATGGACTACACACAAATGACAGTCCAGAACGGCCTGTGATCAATTCACAGACATGATAAGACTTTCCAAAAGGGTAAAGAAAGTCTGAGAAATTGCTAGGACAACTGGATATCCCTATGCAGGGCAGAGTGGGGGGACAACAAAATATAGACCTCTCCCACCTTCCACATTAAAATGGATTAAAAATGCATTAGAAAGTCAGGTGTGGTGACATATGCCTTTAACCCCAGCATGTGGGAGTCAGAGGCAGGCAGATCTGAGTTTGAGGCCAACCTGGCTCTGCAGAGCGAGTTCCAGGACAGCCAGGGTTACACAGAGAAACCCTGTCTCGAAAGAAACCAAACAGCCAAAAAAAAAAAAAACCCAAAACCCAAAAAACAACAACAACAAACAGCCGAACCAAAATGCACAATGCACTAAAGACCCACATATAAGGATTGAAACTATAAACTCTTAGGTGTAAGATCCTCCTAACTTTGAATTAGGCAACCATTTCTTCAACCTAAGGCACAAGTAATAAAAGAAAAAAAGTCTCATTTTGATGAAACCCATTTTTTTTTGAGCATGGTATAAAAACTGAAAAGATAACAGAACAGCAAATATTTGAAAATTATGTATCTGAGAAAAGTCTGGTATTTTAAAAATATAATTTGATTTTTAAAAAAATATTATGTGCATCAGTGTTTTGCCTGCATGTATGTCTGTGTGAGGGAGTCAGATCCCCTGGAACTGGAGTTACAGACAGTTATGAGCTGCCATGTGGGTGCTGGGAATTGAACCTGGGTCCTCTGGAAGAGCAGCCAGTGCTCTTAACCCTGAGCCCCCTCTCCAGCCTGCACGTCTGGTATTTGTAGCACACAGGGGAAGCTTACAATGATCAGACTGAAAACAGGCAGAGAATCTAAAGCAGCATCCTGGAAGGCATCCTAGTGGCAGGGATGCTAATGAGCACATCAGAAGATGCAGGGAAATGCAAATTACAATGAGGAGACACCACTTCATACACTGGCACAGCTACAACCAAAGTCAGACAAGTTTCGGAGAGAATGTGGAGAAACTGGAAAGCTGTTACTGGTGGGAATACCATCCTGCACTCTGGAGGTGAATGCCAAGAGGATCAGGTGTTCAAGGCCAGTGGGCAGCATGAGACCCGGTCTCAACCAGTTACCACAGGCGCCGAAGGCCTTGTGACATGCACGTCTGTACCCAGCTCCTAAAAGGGTGAGGAATAGTGAGTTTGAGGCAAGCCTGCATCTGCTTGTTTTTGCTTTTCCAACCCCCACCCCACACTTTCTGCCACGTTGTGCTAGGGCTCAAACCCAGGACCTGCGCACACTAGGCAATGCTACTGCTGAGCTAAGAGACCCTGACTCAAGACAAAAACAAACTAATCAGAAAGCGACACCCACACCACACAATGGAATAGTCAAATGTACACAGGGGATTTTAGGCTTAAGGCAATAAATATTTCCTGGGTTACTTTGATGACGTCAGTTGCGAAACTCTGTGAACCTATTAAAAACTAGTGAATTCACATATGTGAAAGATTTTATGATGTTAACTAAATTAATAGAATCTCAAACTGAAAAGCCCAAAGTATTCCCATTGGCTACTAGTTCTTTAGCTTGTACAACTGTCAGTGGCCTCTCTGTGCTGTTACCCAGCTGGCCATACACTAATTTAAGTTAGGAAATAACTGTTCTCCACAATAGCACACTTGAGCAAGAAGAACTTGGATCTCCTTACAAATGACACAGTGTTGCTGGTGATGTAGGTCGGGGTGCGGTGCTCGCCTGGCACGTGTGAGGCCCCAGGAACAGCATCCCCGCCACAGCCAGATGCAGTGACACACGCAAGTGCGCTATGCCAATTTGGTTCACACAAAGTTTGCCATCAGGCGGTGGCCCCTCCAGTGTGGGTACCAGGTTGCCTAAGGAGGGACAAACTGGTCAGACATAGAGCACATCAAGACACCCACCACCACCAACCAAGAAAGAAGTGAAGTGAGAAATGATCGCCAATACTCAAAGGCTCTTAGGAAACTGTATGAGGGCCTACAAGAGGCTCAGTCAATCACAGACCCTGACAACCCAAGGTACAAGGAGAGAACTGACGCCCAGCTTCTTCTGACCATCACACGTGCACCAGGCTCAAGCACCCATCACCCCGACAGTAACTAAACAAACGTCATTCTGGAAATGGAAAGAGAACTGTTCCACGTCAGATGTCCTCCTCTATCGCAACTACAGTTTCTCTGCCCTCAGAGGCAGAATTTTGCTTTGTAGCCTAGGCTGGTCTCAAGTTTATGATCCTCCTGCCTCAGCTTTCTGAGTGCTGAAGTTACAGACTTTATCACTACAGACATTTCAACTACTGCGTTAACCCTTTCTTATCCTGTAACTTGCCATCAGACTTGCTCACTCAACCTCCTATTCAATGCCAAGAGCCAAGAAACTTTGCTAACCATTACTTTAAAAGATCAAGGCATTGAAAAACCTGAAATCACATGACACCTGCCTGTCTTCTCCGTACAACTAGACCTCATCATGGAAGGCCGGGGCTGACTTTGCTGTAAATGTCTGCCTATCGCTCACCAGGCTTTCGGTTTCATCTCAGCAAAAACAAAAATTAAAACAAAACACTCAGACTCCTCAATGATACTTAATACCGTTAAGTACTAAGATGTGGGTATTTTTTCTCACTATTTTCAAAGAACTAAACATCCTTCAAAATTAAATCCAAAGCTGGCAGCTTGTTTTCAATCTATCTCATTTACATGTTAAAGAGGGTCCGGGAAAACAGCCCGGTGGTAGTGCCTCAGTGCGCAAGCAAGGTCCTGGGCTTCTTCTGTGGCACCTGACAACAGAAGGGTCAGTATTATTAGAGAATCTTTTTGGCAGCTACAACTTGCCTCCTAGATGTGTGCTACAATCTTAGTTTACTCTTCTAGTTCAGAAGATGAGACAGAAGTTTAGTAGTGACAGAGGTTGGGCGATAGATACAGTGGATATCAAGGATCCCTAAAAAAGGAAGGTGCACAGCTAACAACGTGGGTAGAGCTCCCCCTACTGGCACAGAGGATGAATGTTCATTTCATGGGGGGAAAGTGCTCTAAGTAGGGAAAGGTAAGGAAGGAGTAGGAGTGATTTACAAACAGCAAGGGAGTCACCGAAAATAAAAGCACAAATCCCACAGCAGACATCATTAGCAAAAGGTCCATTTAACAGGGCAAAGACAATGCAGGGCCACTGTGGCAATGAGTGACCCTGTACACAAATCTATTTCCCAGGAGACTTGGCAGCATCTACAGTCATGAGGCCAGCAACAGCAGCTTTTCAAAATGGACACCCACAGAGAATAATGTTCAAAGACACTGTGATCATTGAAGTCAGGCCTGATGGTGCATACCTTTAACCCCAGCACTGGGGAGACAGATGCAGGTGGTTCTAAGTTCAAGGCCAGCCTGGTCTATAGAACAAGTTTCAGGATAGCCAAAGCTACATAGAGAACCTATCTCAAAAACAAAAACTCTTAAGAGACTGCAATCATTTAAGCTAAAATAAAAAGACCACAACAAGAAAAAGGGTGAAATAGATGCTTCCTATGAGAGAACTGACTTTAAAAGATAAACGTAAATGGCGTGTGTCATTCAATGGGAAACTCCCAGGGCGAACAAGTGACACATGAATGTCCCTTGAAATTGCAGATGGACGACCTGGACACGAAGACTGCTGACCAGTCAGTGTCTGCCCTGGCAGGAGCAACTCCCTCTACTAGGAACTAGCTTATCTGATGCTAGTGTGTCAAGACAAGGATGACATAACCGTGTTACACTCTAAATACAACCAGGAGATAACTGCCCCTAAAAAGCTCCCCATAAGTTTGGTAAAGGAGTACACGATGCCTCAAGTTAGGGTGCACATGAGCTAAAGTTCTGAAAAGAAAAAAGGGCTTTACTGCCCCAGCTTCAAAGAAAACATGGTAAGTACCCTGTGTGGTCCCCGCATCGTGAAACTGGCTCAGAAAAAAAGCTTTATCCCCACAATAAGAAGGGTTGCAATGCTCCCCAGCAGCACCAGCATCTCGATACTCAACCAGAATTGTCTTCTATAAGACTGTGGGAAGGAGAAAACTTCTTCATCTGTCAATCTTCAATAAAGTCTATCATTGAGCCTTAATTTGATAGTGTTTTCTAGGCTTTGCACCTACTGGCTTTAACCGGTGAAGTCAGTTTAACACACAAATGCCCACTTGCATGCTTTGCTTGTGGACACTTAAACCAGGACAAAATCAGGGCAAGGTTCAGAGCTGGCTTACCTGGTCGACGTGCTTGTCTTCTCCACTGTAGACATGAGCTTTGCGAATGCGTCAGTCACTTTGAGGCTTGAGGTGGAGGTCTCCAGCTTAGCAGTTGTCAATTCATACAACTCTGGATCCACACCTTACATCACAGAACGACAGTGAGTGAGGGCAAGCCACGTGGGTTACAGTGAGCCACAGTCCAAACCTAACAGCAACCAATACCTAGTTACACCCAAGTCTCACAAACACTCACTGTCAGATCATGGACTATTTTCTGAATGTGAAAAGCCATTACTGTGTGCGTCTGCATGAGGCACACACACCACAAGTGTGTGGATGAAGGGTAGCTCTGTGCAGCTGACTCTCACCTTCCTCCCTTACATGGTTTCTGGGGACTGAACTCAGGTGAGCAGGCTTGGACAGCAAGCACCTGTACCTGCTGAGCTGTCTGCGTTTATTTTATGTGTTTGTCTGCACTTACACATGCACATCACATGCATGCCTAGTGCCTGAGGAGGCCAGAAGGGTACAGGAGCCCCTGGAACTGGAGTTACAGATAGTTGTGAGCCCCATGTAGGTGTTAGGAACAGAACCCAGGTCCTTTGTAAGAGCAGCCAGTGCTCTAACTACTGAGCTAATTAACCCCATATTTATTTATTGAATTAAATGGTAGGCTTTGAAGTATCTATAAAAGGAACAGATAAAAATCCCATTTTAGAATAAATGTCCAAATGCTACAAGAATCTATCACTCAGTTTTACATTCATCCTGACAGGTCTCAGTGTTTATAGATAGAATGAATGAACAAGCTATGATATTTTCAATTTCTGACATGGGTCTTACTCTGTAGTCTACACTGGCTTGGACTCATGACAGTTTTCCTGTCTCAGCTTCCTGAATGTTGGGACTATGGGTATGAGTCACCACACCTGACCTCTAACATTCTCAACTTTTTAAAAAATTATTTTTTATTTTAGGTGCACTGGTGTTTTTGCCTGCATGTACGTCTGTGTAAAGGTGTTTGGATCCCCTGGAACTCGAGTTGTGAGCTGCCATGTGGGTGGTGGGAGTTGAACCCAGGTCCCCTAGAAGAGCAGCCAGTGCTTTTAAACCTGAACCATCTCTCTAGCTCAACTCTCTCAATTTTTAATTTAGCCAATGAACCTCATTTTGAACTTTGCTTAACTCCAGTGTTTTCTTCCATGTCAGAGACTTGGAGATTAATACAAAGTCTCTGCTGTAGGAAATGATTTGGTTATCTTAACTGTGACTAGAGATGTGAAAAGTATTCAAAGCATCAAGTTGTAACTAACAATATGCGGCATGTACCTCAAGTAAGAGGTGAAAATGCTTACTTCCAGGACCAATTATGTATGTATAGTTTCATTTAGATACAAAGCTGGAGTAACAGAAGGGAAGCTAAGACGGGGCTATATATATAAGCATCAGCTTACAAAAAATGTTTGGTAGCTTCTCCAATTTTTTATTTTTCTTTTTTCTTTGAGACAGGGTGTTACAATATTGCTCAGGCTGTCTTTGAACTGAGTTCAGGTGATCCTCCTGCCTCAGCTAGACTACAGATGTGCATGGCTGTACTTGGCTCAATTCTATTTAAGAAAAGCCTCTAAGATTAGTCAAAAAAATACAATAAATGTATGAACAAGTTTTCTCCTTTGTGAACCAGCTCTATGGATGAGCACAGGTAGCAGTGTGGATTTCAGATGTTTAGAGAAACCAACGAGCACCTGCCTCCACAGTTACCAAGCCCGCCATGGGAGAAAGGTGAGAGAAGGTGCTTGCTGACTCCCAGGTTCTTAATAGTTCATTAACATACACTCTCGAGACAGACTTTAAAACTTTCGTCTTCCCACAGTAAGCACACAGGGCAAAGTTAAAATGGATAAAATTGTAGCTGTCTACATAAAGACCTAATGAGCCCACACTATCTCTCTCCTCCATGGTTAAAGGCTGGCTTCTGGGTAACACAGTACTAAGATGAGGTGTCCACATGATGCAGGGCACTTGCCTTCTGACGGGCAACAGGGAAGTGCCAGGGAAGTCTCTGGTGGGTTTATAGAGCCCTGGATACCCAGCTATCAGAGAGAAGTGCTGACTACAACAGAAGAAAACCACCTTTCCAGCCCCCCAAAATACTCTTCCCTTTTCATAAGCTACCCCCAAACCAAAAAATGACCGAGATCTCTAACAACTACAGTTAATGTTTTCAGAGACAAGGCAATTATCTAGTAAAAACTAGAGAGAATTTTTTAATGGAAGTTTTTTCTTTAACAGAACCTTAATGAGGCACAGCTTAATTACACAACTAAAGTAGCCATCCACGTTCTACACCCGCCTAAGAATCACACACAAGATAATCAACAGCAGTAAGATAAAATGACTTTCCCATAAACAAGTGAAGCGTGGGACACTATGGAAGGGACTGACTGACACCCGAATGACAATAAATTGACTGTAACCAAATGTACCCAGCAGCTGGAGCGTGCTGATGAAATCAAGTAGTAAGGGTTTCATGGGGTAGAGACTGCATTGGACCATGCTGTGCTCCGTCCACTGCAGCATTAGACATTTCAAACCTGGGGCTGCACCCTGAGCCCAATTATCAGGGAGTCTCTCACTGCTCTGAGCAACTAGGTTATTGGTGTTCCTATCAATATTTTTAAATGAATTTAAAATATAAGCAAATTTAAAATCTAAACCAAGTTTTAGGCACCCCAAAGAGAAAGCGACCTCACTTTAATTGTAATGCAGACTGGGAGGGAACCTGGATAATTCCCAGCTTCTCCTTCCCTTCCACTAAGTATTATGACTAGCCAGACATTTTAGCTCCTCCAGGCTGTTCCAAAAATCAGATACACTTAGTAGAACTTTAAGTAGTAAAATATCAAACTTAAGTAAGGAGCAAAACCAAAGACAGACTTTTTTTCATACACCCACAAGAATTTTGAAAAACGAGGAGCTTAGATCTGAGGAATTTCGTCACTCTACCCTAAGATTTGTTGGGCTCCCCTGTGGCAGTAGCAGGTTTGCACAGCTAGGTATAAGAGAAGGGCATCCTGGGTCCAGGCTTGCCCTTAGCAGACTTTGTTGCTTTCCTTCATAGACCAGCATGGCTGATAAACCATTGAAGAGGGTGACTGGGTTACTTAATAGACTCACAGCAAACACCCCCAGCCCCAATTCTCAAGAACCCAGGCTAACTACAAAACTGGCCACTACGGGGCACAGAAGGAAATCCTCAATATGCATTCCAGAAGTTAGCATTTGAGCAGAACCTCAGTAGCTGTCTGATAATCAATAATTACCAAATCACAACTTGGGATGGCAGGGATTCATTAAAGTCATATTCAATAAAATGTAAACATTAAAATGCCATTATACTTTCCATCTTTTATTTAGTTAGAAAAATGACAAAGTACATTAGTCCTTTGGTCAATGATCTGTAGGGTTGAACATTAACAGGTACTAGTAAGCTTAATTTTTAGCTGTTAGGTTCATAGTAATTACTTTCTACTATTAACTTTTGTTAACATTTTTTTTTCTACATGTACACTAACAGTATGTTTTCTATTTAAGAGCTACATTAAAAATAGTAATTTTTTTGATGTGGAACTATGTAACTACATGCTAGATTCCAACATTTTGGATTCAATCATATATTTAACAGCACTAATAAGAACTAATTAAAATGTTAGAATTTATAAAATTACATTATTATAGACACTGTAACATGAAGTCATCTCTGTGTACTAAAATCCTTCCCTCTCTAAACTAGTGTTGCTTTCAAATGGCTTTATAGAATATGCTTTCAAACTAAGCATATAAATACATTTCCCACTTCCATAGCTGTCTAAAGCCAGGAGGGCTGTATTACCAGACGCCACCACCAGCTCTGAACATTACCCTCCGAGAAAGCTTTCCCTAAGGTGTACTTCATGCGAGTTGTTCCTTACAATCAGACATTACAAAGTAAGACGGATGAAGGCAAAGCATTAGAGAGAATACAGTCTACCTGTCTCCTTGTTTATAGGAAAGTCAAGTGTGGTCATGCTTTTAGTAAATAACCAGAACTGTTCTTAAACTCTGCTGACCTGGGATTGTGCTGCCGCTAGAGCTACTGTCATCCACGGGCCCAAAGAAATCAAGGTTCAGAAGAGTGGAACCTCCACTAGCTTGGAATTCAGTGACCGTGTTGGTAGGCAGCCACACAGAAGGTAAGCCAAGGGAGGAGGGGTTATGTGTAAAAAGGGGTAAGACACACACTTGAACATGCAGGTTATAATTAGTAGTCATTACACATTTTAAAAATCAACATTAAAACAATGTGTACAGTATTAGGTTTTTATGACTAAAGTAACAATTTAACTGAATGTATATTTCCTCAAGTACATTGTAAAGAATATAATAACATTTTGTTAGGTTTTAGTTAGAAGTCAGTTCTTTCGATCAAAACTGAAAGGTATCAGAAAGACCAGGGAAGGCATACTAGTTAAAGGGAAACAATACTTAACCTTAACCCAATATTAAATCACTACATGCCCAATCTTTCATGTTGGTTTCTATGAACAATTTCTGGTTTCTAATGAATGCTTTTTAAAACAATGACAGAATTGTGAGTTGTAGGCCATGCACCAATAAATACATTAACTTATTCAAAATAACACAATATGGATGGTCTAACTACCCTGATGTGCTGCTAGCTGTATGTTCCCCTTTAACTCTGCCACAGGCATCACAAATAGTATACATTTTTAAAAAGTTGTTAATAAAAAGCATGATGATTTGACTGAAGACACCAGACAGTAGCAAAAGGTGCATCCAGGCTTTCCTTCAGGAGGACATTCAACTGACGGTTTCCAGGTGTCCTAGGATCCTAGCTACAAGGAAAAGCTGGCAAGAGTATCTGAGGCAATGGCATGGTAAAAGCCACTGAGATGACAATTAACAGATATTCTAGACAATGGCTGAAATGGCTTAAGGAGCAATTATAACTCAGGGTCCACTGAAAACTCAAAGCATGGACTCTAAAACTAGTACTGTGTGTTAAAGACCCTACAGGACTTGCGTAGGTCACTCCCCTTTCAGAGTTTTAAAGTCCTAAGAAAAAACACTGATTTCTGGAATTGCCCTGTCATTATTTGGAGATAAAAATAATCATGAAAATCATTTCATCTTCACTTGCATGTAAGTACTGTATAAAATGCTACTGAATCTGAAAACTACATTAAGTCAATAAATATGGGTTTATCTGCACTGTTTGATTAAGTGAATAATTAATTGTGCTTTATGCTTTGAAGCAACCTCTAATCACAAGACCTTGTATCCAAGAAGATCTCACAAAGTAAAGTTATAAAACATTCAAATAAATTGGTCCTAGCTAAAATATCATTTAAACTATCTAATTTTGACTTAAGATAAAGGAACTAAAACTTTACCTTGGTATTACTACCAATATTTGGGTATTAATACTGTTGATAATAGTAATGGCTGATGTCTTGAGCAATTACTATTTAGAAAGAAAGCCTGAATTTCCAAAGATAAGAATAAGAAGTTATGTTTAAACAAAAAAGGAAATCAGCAGAGAGAAGTCTGTCTGAACTGTGTAGCTTTCTTAACTCTAGCTCTGGTGCTAGAGGCTCTACGGAGAGACGTACCATCTAAAGGGTTAGTAAGGCCACTGCTACTCCAGTCAAACTGGACGGGTGGGAGAGACTCCTAGAGTTGAAAACAACAAAACAAACAAACAAACAAAAAATCAAAATTAATCAGTACAGGTAATAGCAATGTAAAGAATCTTTAAAGCAAAACCCCCAAATACAGCAAGACCATTAGGCAACAATGTACCTATAGACAAATTTGGATAATACACAATTTCAGGTTACTTGCAAATATTAACACAAACTGAAATTGTACAATTTATAAATAGTATGCTTATTGACATTATAAAATTTACATCCAACAATGGAGTATCTTTACATTTTCAAATAATTTTATGGATTGATAATCTTTTTCATGTTCTACTTTAAACTGATTTCAAGAAAGGGATTTAAAACAAACTTTTTGTGTGATTACATTTAACAGATAAAATGCAATATAACAGAGACAGAATTACACTGAAAGTGTATCTGGATAGTTGAAGATGATGACTAATTACATGTGATCTTTACTAACTTAGCTATCGAGTGATATATAAAATGAGAAGGCATAGATTCCAAAGTCTCTAGTTCTTTACAAGTTTCCTGATTTCAGAAGAGAAGAAACTGGGGGCCAATAAGTGAATGCACACTTTTTTGTTTGTTTTTGAAACAAGGTCTTACTTTGTAGCCCCGACTGTCTTGGGACTCACTATGCAGACCAGGCTGGCCTCAAACTCAGACATCCATCTGCTTCTGCCTCCAGAGTGCTGGGATTAAAGGTGTGTGTCACCATGCCTGGTTGGATGTACATTCTTAAAAGTATCAATTTTCAGATATTTGTGTGTATTTGTGTGTGTGTGTGAGAGAGAGAGGGGGAGAGAGAGAGAGAGAGAGAGAGAGAGAGAGAGAGAGAGAGAGAGAGAGAGGGAGAGAGAGGAGAGAGAAAGTGAGTTGGGGGGGGGGGAAAGACCAGAGGAAGACACTGGACACCCTGCTTTATCCCATTCTACCTTACTCCTTTGAGACAGGGTCTCTCAGCAAACCTGGAGCTAGGCTGCCAGTCAGCAAGCTGCAGGGACCATCCTGTTTCTGTCCTGCACAGTGCTGGGTTATAGACTTTGAATGGACACCTACGTTTTATTCAAGTGCAAAAGATTCAAACTGAGGTCTGATGCTTACACAGGCAAGTGTTCTTAACCCACTGAACCATCTCTCCAGCCCAACTAATGTATCAAGTTCTCTGGCTTAGAATTTACTTGGAATCAAGATTTATTTATTTTTTTCCTTTTTAAAGACAGGGTCTTGTTCCATTGCTCAGGTTGGCCTTAAACTGACGCGGTGAGGCCAGGCTGGTTTTTGAACTCACACTCTTGTTTGGCCCTCAAGTGCAATCATTGCATGCACAAGAGACACACCCTCCTCTGCTTCCCAAGTGCAGGACCACTTGCACCACCACCACCGGGTCTAAAATTAATTGTTACAACTGGTTTGACTACTCTAGGTTTTTAAATTTCACAACACAAAGTGAGCAATGGCAAATATCAAATAGAAAGATAGTTGATAGTAAAGTCTTTAAAGAAAGAAATTAAAGAAGATATCAGAAGATGGAAAGATCTCCCATGCTCTTGGATAGGTAGGATCAGGATAGTAAAAATGGCAATCTTACCAAAAGCAATCTATAGCAATGCCCATCAAAATACCAGCACAATTCTTCACAGATCTTGAAAAAAACAATACTAAACTTCATATGGAAAAACAAAAAACCCAGGATAGCCAAAACAACCCTGTACAATAAAGGATCATCTGGGGGCATCACTATCCCTGACCTCAAGCTCTACTACAGAGCTATAGTAATAAAACCATCTTGGTATTGGCTTAAAAACAGACAGGTAGACCAATGGAATCAAGTCGAAGACCCCGATATCAACCCATATCTACGAACACTTAATTTTTGACAAAGACTCTAAAATATAAAATGGAAAAAAGAAAATATATTCAACAAATGGTGCTGGTATAACTGGCTGTCAACATGAAGAAGAATGCAAACAGATCCATATCGATCACCATGCACAAAACTCAAGTCCAAATGGATCAAAGACCTCAATATAAATCCATCCACACTGAACCTCATAGAAGAGAAAGTGGGAAATACATTTGAATGCATGGGCACAGGAGACTGATTTCTAAATAAGAGCACCAGAAACACAGATTCTGAGGGCAACAATTAATAAATGGGACCTCCTGAAACTGAGAAGCTTCTGTAAAGCAAAGAACATGGTCAGCAAGACAAAACGACTTCCTACAGAATGGGAAAAGATGTTCACCAACCCCACATCTGACAAAGGGTTTATCTCCAAAATATAAAAAGAAATGAAGAAACCAGAAATCAAACTACCAAATAATTCACTTAAAAAATGGGGTACAGATCTAAACAGAGAATTCTCAACAGCACAATCTCAAATGGCAGAAAGACACTTAAAGAAATGCTCAACATCCTTAGTCATCAGGGGAATGCAAATCAAAACCACACTAAGAGTCAATCTTACACAGATCAGAATGGCTAAGATAAAAAAAAAAAAACAATGACAGCTTATGCTGGAGAGGATGTGGAGAAAGGGGAACACTCCTCCACTGCTGGTGGGAGTGTAAACTTGTACAGCCACTGTGGAAATCAGTAGGGTAATTTCTCAGAAAACTAGGGATCAACCTACCTGAAGACCCTGAAATACCACTGTTGGGCATATACCCAAAGGAGGCACATTCACACCACAAAGACATTTGCTCAACTATGTTCATAGAAACATTATTTGTAATAGCCAGATCTTAGAAACAACCTAGATGCCCCTCAACTGAAGAATGGCTAAAGAATATGTGGTATATTTACACAATGGAGTACTACTCAGTAAGAAACAATGACATCCTAAAATTCACAGGCAAATGGACAGAACTAGAAAAAAAGAAAACATCCTAAGTGAGGTAACCCCAAACCAGAAAGACAAATACAGTATGTACTCACTTGTAAGTAGATACCAGACATAAAGCAAAGGATACCCAGCCTACAATCCACAAGCCCAGAGAAGCTAGAGCCCACTTCCAGAAACAGATGGAAGCAGATGCAGAAATCCACAACTAACCAATGGGCCAAGCTCCTGGAGTACAATCGAAGTGAGGGAGGAGTGATAATATGAACAAAGGAGTCAAATTCGTGATGGGGAAACCCACAGAATCAGCTGACCCGAGCTAGTGAGAGATCACTGCCTCAGGTCTGACAAATGGGGAACCTGCATAAGACCAAACTAGACTCCCTTAATATAGGAGACAATGGTATGACTGGGACAATGTATGAGGCCACTGGCAGTGGGTCCAAGATCTAACTTTAATGCACAGACTGACTTAGTGGAGCCCATTCTATATGGAGAGATACCTTGCTCAGCCTGGACACAAGGGTGTAGGGGTGGAGAGGTGCCATGATCCTGCCTCAATGAGA
Organism: Mesocricetus auratus; assembly: GCF_017639785.1. NCBI lineage: Eukaryota > Metazoa > Chordata > Mammalia > Rodentia > Cricetidae > Mesocricetus > Mesocricetus auratus. Next base: position 10,816,135 of record NW_024429210.1, read on the forward strand.
TGATGGGACAGACTTAGTAGACTTCCTAGGGGAGGCCTTACCCTCTCTGTGGAGCACATGGGAGGAGGGGGGATGTGAGGGGAGCGGGAGGAGAGGAGGGAGGGGGAACTGGGATTGGAATGTAAAAAATAAATAAACAAGAAAAAAAGAAGATAATTGACAGATGTTAAAATGAAGTGACTGCTCATTTATATAGAAAACCTTTTGTTTTCTCTTTTGTTGTTATGTTAACAACACTTATGGAAATAACTTGTGTTCTATTAGATTTTTAAATATCAACATGTTGTTGCTGATTTATGTTCATATTGCTGGCATTGCTAACCATGCTTCATTGTAAGGAAGGTGCTATTACAACATTATACTTACTTTTTTTTTCCAGGTAAAGATGCTATTATATATAGGATAGCAACATGAATTAGTTCTTTGGGGAAGATACTATAGTTGTTTTGGTAAAATAGGGATAGGCAAATTAATAAAAGCATCTAGTCTCTAAAAATCAACTTCAGCCTGTCCAGTTTAGAGGCTGAGGAGGAAGGGATAAAACCAAGTAAAATGCTAACATTAAGAGATGCCAGAGATAGGCTCTGATAATTCTCTGGATTTCCTAATGGGACCTCCTGAAACTGAGAAGCTTCTGTAAGGCAAAGGACGTAGTCAACAAGACAAAACAAAATGGAAGCCCATAGAATGGGAAAAGATCTTCACCAACCCCACATCTGACAGAGGGCTGATTTCTAAGATATACAAAGAACTCAAGAAGCCAGTCACCAAAACACCAAATAATTCAATTAAACAGTGGGGTACAGAGCTAAACAGAGAATTCTCAATAGAGGAATCTAAAATGCCCGAAAGGCACTTAAGAAAGTGCTCAACATCCTTAGCCATTAGGAAAATGCAAATCAAAACAACTCTGAGATATCATCTTAGAATGGCTAAAATCAAAAACACCAATGACAGTTTATGCTGCAGAGGATGTGGAGAAAGGGGAACATTGCAGGTGGGAGTACAAACTTGTACAGTTGCTGTGGAAATCAGTATGGCAGTTTCTCAGGAAATGGGAATCAGTCCACCACAAGATCCATCAATTCCACTCTTAGGCACATACCCAAACAATGCACATTCATACCACAAGGACATCTGTTCAACTATGTTCATAGCAGCATTTCATAGCCAGAACCTGGAAGCAACCTAGATGCCCCTCAATTGAAGAATGGATAAAGAAAATGTGCTACATTTACACAATGGAGTTCTACTCAGCGGAAAAAAAATAACACCTTCAAAATTGCAGACAAATGGATGGAAGTAGAAGAAACCATCCTGAGTGAGGTAGCCCCGACACAGAAAAACAAACATGGTATGTACTCACTCATAAGTGGATATTAGACATAGAGCAAAGGATTACCAGCCTACATTCCATAACCCCAGAGAAGCTAGGAAACAAGGAGTTTCCTAAGACAGACAGACATGGGACCCCCCCCAATGGGAAAGGGATAAGATCTACTAAGTAAATTGGGAGCATGGGGGGGGGGGAGGTGGGAGGAGAACATGAGAGTTCGGGAAGGTTGAGTTGGGGGAAGAACAGAGGAGAGCAAGGGAAGAGATACCTTAATAGAGAGTCATTATGGGCTTAACGAGAAATCTGACACTAGGGAATTCTCCATGGATCCACAAAGATGCCCCCAACTGAAAATCTAAGCAATAGTGGAGAGGCTACCTTAAATGCCCTTCCCTTATAATGAGACTGATGACTACCTTAAATGCTATCCTAGAGCCTTCATTCAGTAGCTGATGGAAGCAGAAGCAGACACAGCTAAACACTAAGCTGAACTCCTGAAATTCACTTGTAGTGAGGGAGGAGTAATAAGCAAAGGGGTTAAGACCATGCTGGAGAAAACCACAGAAACAGCTGACCTGAGCCAAGTGCGAGCTCACAGATCCCAGTCTGACAGCTGGGGAACCAGCATAGGACCAAACCAGGCCCCCTGAATGTGGGTGTCAGTTGGGAGACCAGGGCAGTCTGTGAGGCCTCTGGCAGTGGAACCAGTATTTACCCCTAGGGCATGAATGGGCTTTGGGAGCCCATTCCCTATGGAGAGATACTGTCACAACACAGATACATGGGGAGTAGGGAGGGCCCAGGTCCTGCCCCAAATGATGTGACAGACTTTGATGACCCCCTATGGGAGGCCTCCTCCTCCTTCCTGGGGAGTGGATGTGGGGTGGGAAGGGGGCTGATGGGGGGCATGGGAGGGAGAGGGAACTGGGATTGGTATGTAAAACAAGCTTGTTTTTAATTTAAATAGAAACTAATTAAAAAAAGATGTGAGAGATAAAGACAGTGGGAAAGAGTGAACATAACTACTCAGGGTGCCTCTGTTCCAAGTCTGTGCTGTGCACTGGCTCCCAAGGGTCTGACACTTGTCCATCACTGAGCTACATTCTCAGCTCCTGAGAAGGTCTCTATGGTGAGTGAAGGATTCTGTATGCTGACTGTGGGGTGGTTACCTGCATCCACATACATGACCAAGTGATAAAAACCTATATAAGCAAGATCCTGTCTTATTCCTGACTGTACTTCATATTTACTGTATGTATGTGAAAGGTAGCCAAGGGGCACGCAGGCAAAGGACACGCAGGTCTTTTCTTTGAAATGCCATGGACATCTGTAATTATTTTAAATAAGTTAAAGACAACGCTGGGGGAAACCTACTTTGTAAGTAGGACGAAACATGGAGGTGGTGGAGGGACCTAGCTTTCCCAAGTGTGTTGGGAAGGGGGGCATGGTATGAAATAATCATTTCCCACTTAACACTGATTCACAACTAAAATAAATAAAACTAAAATAAATAAATAAAATAAAACTATCAGTGGCTGAAACGTCTACTGATGACAAGTATTTAAATTGGGATAGATTAGGTAGGCTGAAAAGAAATTATGCAATAATGCAAATGTGGTATGCTTGAAAGTTACTATTCAGTGATGCTAAAAATGAAAACATACAAGGAAGTATGGTTTATGGGGAGAGAAAGAAAGAAAATGAGAACAGGTATTGCAAACTTCCTGCATTACCAGCTATGGTCATGTCACCCAGGAAGCACAACTATGACCAGATACAACAGTATTACTGTATGAACCAAAAAATGACATGAGAATTATACATGGCATCCCGATGACTAGGGGTGAGACTTATCATGAAGAAGAGCTTCACAATGCACTTCAGGTGCCTCTTTTAAGCTGAATCACAGGTATGGAGTCAAGCAACTCAGCACGAAATTCCAAATTAAAATACATGTATCTCATCTGGTTACTTGGAATATGTCTTTAGTTAAGTCTGAATTAAATTAAATAAAAATATAACACAGTGTAAGGCTATGACCAGAAGAAGCTTCTAAGCTGTAGGGGCAAAACGACAAGCAGCAGCTAACTCCAATGACATAAGCAAGAGTTATGGAGATGGCTGGATAGAGGAGGGATGAGGGAAGAACTGACACGAAGTGTCTCAATACAAAAGCTCCACTTTCAGTAAGAACACCAGAGCAGCCAACAGTCAGCACTGAGGATGATAATAAAGATAACTTTAGGAGTCAGCACAGGCAGAGTAGGCCTCTGAGGGCTGTATGAGGGCTAGGGAAGGAGGGTGACTGATACACGCTGCCCAGCCATTCATAAGCCAGGTAGTGTGTACACCAGGCGTAGCTATCTACTGATACTGAGCCAGCAATATTCTGGCTTGTAAATGAAATTTAAACTATGCCCAAGAATAAACCACAGTGGCATATAGCAGTTAACAACAGGTGTTTCTTGAAACACACTTGAAAGGGTTGGACCAATGTTTTATTTGTGTCTCTCTCTCTGTCTCCGCCTCTGTCTGTCTCTCTGTGTCTTCATTCTCTTGTGAGACAGGATTTCTCTTTGTAGCCCTGGCTGTTCCAGAACTCACTTTGTAGACCAGGTTGGCCTTGAACTCACAGAGATCCACCTGCCTTTGCCTCTCAAGTGCTGGGATTAATGGTGTGTGTCATCACTGCCCCAGTTATCTTTTTATTTTTGAAAATACAGATAATTTGTTCATGTATTCTGAGAATGTTAATTAACAATCAAAAACACATCTACCATCAAGTTTTATAAAATATAAAGATAAAAACAGCATGTGTGGTTATGTGTCTACATACATGCTTACACACATACAAATATTTTTACCTGGAATGGATCAGATGTACATGTGTTCATTTCTGGTGTCATGATGGTTGTCTGACCAATAGAAGCAATTTTTTCTGCAGCAGACAGTGGTTTCAATGGTTCCTTGGTGGGCTCTAACATACCCTGAAAAAGGTGTATTAGTCATTCACTGGAGAGGGGTCAACACAAAGTTGGTAATAATGAGAATAAATAATAAAGACCTTTTTCAAAATACTATATATAAAAGATTATTTTAGAGTAAAATTTTTGAAGTCAAATCTTCCATTTTAAATAAGATTTTTTTTACTCCACGATGCTTAAGACACTAATATTACATGAGAAGGCAACCTTTTTACATGGTGTTATGTTGAAAACACAAGGTGTTCTAGTATGAATTTAATGTGTTTAAATCTGAGTTGGTGCTTCAGTTAGATCCTGGGTTCAGCAAAGAAAGTATAGAAAGACTGCCATTTCAGAGAGGAAAACATTATGTACTACACTGCATCTGAAACAATTCAAACACACTTTTGTGGGAGTGGGGGTTCAAGACAGTTTCTCTGTGTAGCCATGGTTGTCTTGGAACTCACTATGTAGACCAGGCTGGCCTCAAACTCATAGAAATCTGCCTGCCTCTGTCTCCTGAGTGCTGGGATTAAAGGCATGCAACACCACTGCCTGGCTCAAACGTACTTTCTAAGTAAAAATGGTAAATACTTTGGATAGGTATAGAAACAGACAAACAAAATCATTTGGTATCAAGGCTCTACCAAACACAAAATGGACAATCCAGGCTGATAGCACGGAAAAGTTTTATTTTGTTTTCTGTTTGTTTGTTTTTTTCATATTATAAACCATAGCTAAGGACCAGAGTAAAATGCTTACACCTTCTGGAAACCAACCAAACAAGACTAAACAACTTGATAAGCTCTTGAATATTACAACATTTATATCCACACATCAGTCACTCTTAACTCTATGTAGCATGAGTATTGGAGATCAAAGCTGCTAAGGCAGTAACCTCAGAACCTGTAGATTTCTAAAGATGCCTGTTAAGGAGAATTCCCACTCCCACAGAGGTAGAAACTGATTAAAAAAAAAAAACATATATTCAACTCTTCCCTGTTGGGGAAGTCTTATGCCAATAAAGCACTGTCTGGCCAATAGGGAATCTAGATAGGAGGGACTAGGAGTCCAGGAGGACTCTGGGAAGGAGAAACACGAGAGAGTTCGACACGTAACCGCCATGGGGTAGGAAGCCCGGAACTATTCTTCGGTAAGAGAAATACTTAGATTAATAATTATGGGGTAATTACTTAAGTCAGAGCTAGCCAGTAAGAAACAAGCAAGGCCAACAGCTTTATAATTAATACAGCATCTTGTGTGTTATTTGGGGACTACAATGCAGCAGAGCCCAGGCGGCTGGCAGGGGATAAACCAAAGCAGCTAGCAAGGAAAAAGCTTCTCGTAACACTTCCCCTTTCCACAGATCTAATTCCTCATACCAATACACACGGAAGGCTTTAATGTACTAGATAGAAAAATGAAAATAAGTTCTTGGTCAACTTAGTACCACATATATATTATACAGGCTCTTTAATATGTTCTTATAAAAACTTTATCAGATGCATAAATTCCCAAGCTTTGCTTCAGATCCACTTAATAAAAAACTTAAGACAGCACCAGAAATCTGTATCTTTTTTTCCCCTTCTTCTCGTTTTTTCTTGTTTTCTTTTTGAATCAGGGTTTCTTTGTGTAGCCCTGGTTGTCCTGGAACTCAAACTCACAGAGACCCACCTGCCTCTGCAGGGATTAAAGGTGTGAGTTACCAGTGCCTGGATTCTTTTGGTTTTTCAAGAAAAAATATGCTGTGTACTCCTGGTTGTCCTGAAACTCCAATCTGTAGACCAGGCAGACTGGCCTTGAGCTCAGAGATCACCTGCCTCTGCTTCCTAGTGCTGGGATTAAAGGCGTGAGCCATCACACCCAGACAACAGAAATCTTCCAATAAATTTTGATGAAGTTGGAGAATAGGAACCTTAAATAATTACTCAGGTCTACTCCTTCACATAAAATGCACCACAGGAAAAAAAAATGCAGCTATAATTAAACTTTGGTATTAAAGACGCCCTGGATAAAGCCCTGGCATTGCAAGCATGAGGACCTTACTAGTTCAATGTTCACCCAGGTGAAACAAGCTGGGCCGGTGATTCTTGCCTGGGTAGGAAGCAGATGGACAGAGATATGCAACATGTACCCATACCACCCACATCCAGAAACCACAGAGACAGAAGTGAGAAGACCTATTTATGTTCACTAAATAAATTTTAGTACAGGGTTTAAAAACAGTAAATTTTTACTATTATAAGCAATAAAGTTTAAAAATGCAGTGTAAGCTTTAGCCACCAACTCCTCACAGGACTCTGAGCCAGCTAAAGTTCTGATCCAACACATGTGCATAAAGCTGGCCCCTGCTGGCAAGCTTACCAGACTGTCTACAAGTGACATTCCTAATTGCTACTTAGATCAAGAGACTAACCACCTCTGCAGTACCACTGTCAGAGAAAAAAGAAACCTAGATAACCAATAAATTAAAGAAATGTTCTGGGCCGTATTCATCTACAACAGAAAAACACACAATGCAAGGTAAATAAGGGAGCAGAGACTATTAAGAAAGCTTTGGCACAGAAAACTCCACAACAAACGACAAACAAATCAAGTGTTCCAGTTCAATACCAATAAAATTAGTAGCTATTCACAGAAAATAAACTGGATCAAGAAAAATCAAGTTGTACTTTACACGCACATATAGGTGGTAGAATTTAGACTGTTTCATGATTCCTTACTTTTTCTTTCATTCTTTGAGACAAGGTCTCATGTAGCCCAGGCTAATCTTGAACTAGCCATGAGAAAAGGAAGAGCCTGGCCTCCTTCCTCCACCTCCTCACTGCTGGGATTGTAGGTCTGTACCACTACACCCAGCTTTCTTCAGTTTTTTTTTAAATTGTCTTTTATTTTTTTCTTAAGATTTATATATTTATTACATATACAGTGTTCTGTCTACACACCAGAAGAGGGCACCAGATTGAATTGCAGATGGTTGTGAGCCACCATGTGGTTGCTGGGAATTGAACTCAGGACCTCTGGAAGACCAGCCAGTGCTCTTAACCTCTGAGCCATCTCTCTAGCCCCTTTCTTCAGTTTTTATAACACTTTTCCCTTAAGTTCAATTTATTCCTTATAATAACATGACATTTTTAGTTTAATGGGTAGGACATTTCATTTAGGAGTAATTCACCCCAAAACCACAAACATCAAGCTTTTAAACATGACTGAGAGTCTGGGAAGATGGTGCTAAATGTTTGCTGTGTAAGCCTGAGGACCTGTGTTCAAATCCTCAGGACTCACCTAGAAAGTGGGTGTGGCTGTTCCCACATGCCTGTAGCCCAGCTCCAAATTTAGTGAGCAATCTGTCTCTAAGGAATAAGGCCGAGAGTTACAGAATGGGATTCCTATGCACTCCCCTGATCTCTACGCACACCGGCCACACATGCATACCCACTCCTCACAAAGCTAAAAAATGTGACTGGATCTTGCTAAAGAATAAAATAAAAAATGCCCATTTGCTAGAACTCCCTGGCATATCTGGAAAAACAAAATTTAACATATTAAAAATATTACAATATTAATAAAAGCTTCAAGGTTCTAGCTCATTTTCATATACTGTAATTTGGTACTGTCAAGCTCTTTTGACATCCATTGCCTCAATGTTGTTTTATTTAAAATTAATAATTGGGGCTGGAGAGATGGCTCAGAGGTTAAGAGCACTGGTTGCTCTTCCAGAGGACCTGGGTTCAATTCCCAGCACCCACATGGCAGCTTACAACTGTCTGTAATTCCAGTTCTAGAGGATCTGACATCTTCATAGAAACATTCATGCAGGCAAAACACCAAGATAAACTTAAAAAAATAAAAAAATAAAAAAATAAAATAATTGAATTAAAACATATCTCTAAGGCTTTAGGTACTTTATCTCCTGTCTTTCTTTTTAAAAGTTTAGAAAAGACAGGCTAGGGGACGGCTAGCTTCAATGTCTGCCTTATGAAGGTGAAACCAGAGCCTGGATCCCAGGACCTGTGTCCTGTGGGCAGGTGTGGTGGTGCACACCTTTAATCCCAGCACTGGGGAGGCAGTGGTAGGCGGATCTTTGTGAGGTCAGCCTGGTCTACAGAGTGAGTTCCAGGACAGCCAGGGTTGTTAACACAGAGAAACCCTGTCTTAAAAAACCAAACCTCCTGCCCCAAACAAACAAACAAAAAACCCCAAAACCAACTAAACAAAATAAGAACAAAACCACTTTATGACAGGTGTAGTGATGTATACCTTTAATTTTAGCACTCAGGAGGCAAAGCCAGGCAGGTGAATCTCTAAGTCAAGGCCAGACTGTTTATTTACACAGAGAATTCTATGCCAGCCCAGTCTATATACAAAGACTGTATCTCAAAACAAACAACTACTTTTTTGTCATGCTATGTAAGATGGTTTTAAAAAATAAATGAAATAATGATGAATATATGTAGAAATATTCTGCACTTACCAATCCTGCTGCATACATGGGCACTATAACAGGCTGCTTCTTATTGCCAGTGAATAGCTATGTTTGCATTAGGGAGAAAGTACATGTATTAGATAATTAGTTGTCTGTCATACAATGAAAATGTTTCTAATATGCTTGCAATGTTTTATTATACTGTGAACAATGAACAGAATAAACCATCAGCTTTCCTATGGGCTCACACCAACAAATATGTATAAACATACATGTGTGTATATATGTAACCCAGTCCATTCTTTCATTTTACAGTTAAGGAAAAACAAAATTTTTCTAAGAAATAATACTTAGAGTAGTGGTTCTTAACCTGTGAGTCTCAGCCCTTTCTTAGGGGTTGCCTATCAGATATCCTGCATATCAGATATTTACATTATGATTCATAACAGTAGCAAAATTACAGTTATGAAGTAGCAATGAAAATAAGAGTTATGAGCTCACTGAAATATGAGGAACTTTATTAAAAGGCCACAGCATGAGGAAGGTTGAGAACGACTGACTTGGGCTGCAGTGATGGCTCAGCAATTCACACTGGCTGCTCTTTCAGGGTTTAAGTTCAATTCCCAGCAACCACATGACAGCTCACAACCGTCTATAATGAGATCTGATGCCCTCTTCCGGCCTGCAGGCAGAGTACTGTATACATAATCACTCAATCAATCAAAAAAGGATCACTGACTTTAAAAGGAACATTACAATGTCTTTCTGTCATATCCAAAATAAATGAACATTTGAGCCAACTATTTCTCTGTAGAGCTATATAATCACAGTTTAAACGGAATAGTAAATTTAAAAAATGCACAGGTTGATTAAAGGATTTTTCAAGATTCTAACAAACTCACAATGTTTCGAGTGTCTATTCCCAAAGAGCACAAAAGCTTCTTGTTGCTATGGGAGCCACCCCACTGGTATCTCAAGCCATGTGCTTCGTGAATATCCTGCAGTTCCGTCCATACATCCAGCAGTTCACTGTAAAGGCCACAATGAAGCCAGCAACAGGTTATTCAAGCACTGTCACCACAAACTTCACCTTCAATACATTGATGCTATACCAGGCATTGCAATTAATCTTGTATCAACTGTTATCTCAGTGCAATCAAAAGCCAGCACTAACAGTAATTAGAAAGGTAAGCTAAACTCTTATGAAGGGATTAGCTTGTTCCTTAAAAATTATTTGTTTATTTTATACGCATGAGTATTCTGTCTGCATGTGTGCCCACTGTATTTGTGTCTCACATGTTCAGAGGCCAGAAGATGTGTCAGATCCCCTGACACTGGAGTTATGGGAAACTGTAAGCCACCATGCTAGTGCCAGGGACTAAAACTAGGTCCTCAGCAAGAGCAAAGTGCTCTTAACCACTGAGTCATCTCTCCAGTCCTAGTTTGTTCATTTTTATTGAAAAAGAAAGCATCTAAGGGATGGGGCTACAGTTTAGTTGGTTGAGTGCTACCCTGCATGCCCAAATCCCTGGGTTCCATCCAAGCACTGAGAAGTGGTGCAGGTCTACAATCCTAGCACTCAGGAGAAATAAGATCCGAAGCTCAAGTTCATCCTTGGCTGCAAAGTAAGTGCCAGGCTAGCCTGTGATACATGAGATATTCTTAAAAACAAAAAACAGTACTTAAAACAAAACAAAAAATTCCTGGAACCCATCATTTATTAAGAATTACTCAATATTTGCATTTTCTCCTTTTTGTGGTTTGAGACTGGCTCCAGTAGACCTGGCCTCTGGGTCTTCTTGCCTTAGCCTCTAGAGTGCTGAAATCATACACTACCATGTCTAACCGTCCTCCAGTATTGATTCACAAAGGTGCAATCATATTATATATCTTTCCCTCTATATATAGATATGTAATATATGATTTTCTATTTCTTTTTCAAATTGTTTTCTGGCTTGCATATGTACCTTCTACCCTATCTGTCATTGTCATTTCTTTTTCATGGTTTTCAGTTACCTGTGGCCAACTATGGTATGAAAATATTAAAGGAGAAATTCTAGTAAGACATAATACATTTTTAATTAGGTGTTATGAGTATTCACCTTATATCATTTCATCACACAGACACTGTATCATCTTATATCATAGTACAATAAGGTATGCTGAGAGATCACATTCATATAACTCTTATTACAATATACTCTTCTATTAGTTACTATTTATAATCTCTTATTATGTTTAATTTACAAATGAGGATTTGTGGACATATAGGAAAAACATAGGATGTATAGAGATTAGCACTATTCAATATTTTCAGCATTCTCAGGGATCTTGGCGCACACTCCTTGTGGATAGGGAGGGGCTGCTGTGACTCTGCCAATGGCCACATAACACTCAACTAAGCCAGTGAACCACCATTTGTTTAGCTGCAGCCTACAGCTTTCAGTAAAGGATGCCTTTTACTACTTGGGTCCTATCATTAGGTTGGCAGTGACCATCTTTCAGTATTTTATGGGGTATGTTACTGTATGGTAAATTATTTCCTTAGAGTGAATCTCTTAGAATGAGATTTGTGCCTTTCGGAAAGCCAGTACCAGAAATGCTGAGGTCACAAAGAGGGGCAAACAAGTTACAAGTGACTTAGTTGTATGGGAGAGGGGGAAACCTGGGAAGGAAAGGATGCTGCCAGAGGCAGAGAAGGATAAAAGTATAAAAAGAAAGCCAAGAAATGGAACTAACTTTGAAATCGTAGAAAATAAATTTAGATGCCCTAACAGCAAATAATGAACAGGAGTTCCAGGAAAAGAAAACAGAGGCAAAGGAAAGAGGTAACTGTAAAGGTAAAACTATAAGCCGGGTGGTGGTGGCGCACGCCTTTAATCCCAGCACTTGGGAGGCAGAGGCAGGCGGATCTCTGTGAGTTCGAGGCCAGGCTGGACCGAAAGCCTCCAAAACAATAGAGAAACCCTGTCTTGTAAAAAACCAAAAAAAAAAAAAAGGTAAAACTATAAAAGGAATGTTCACATTAAGATACTTCATTGTGAAATGTCAGGTCAGCAACAACTTATAAACTTGCACTAACAGAATATAGTACAGCTTTGTTTCCGTACATTTTTCCCTAAAAGGCTACATCAAATAGGGGATAAGATGACAGGTATAAAGAGGCCTAGGCTGAACCATTCTAAATAGGAGCAAGAGAGTTGGTGGAGGTGAAGCAGGGGATGACAGCCTGATAAATTTCATCTCACGTAAAAACTGATTAAGTAAAATTGTATGAATAAGTGCTGTGGAATGATCCCTCTGTACACTGTGTGAATTAATATATGTCATTATGATTGGTTTAACCACTTGACCAATAGCTGAACAGGATAAAGCTAGGTGGGAAAGACAAACAGAATGACAGGATGAGGAAGGATGGAGTCAGAGGAGTCGCCAATCAGACAGAGAATGAGTTGGACACACAAAATGGGATAGAGGTAAAAGCCATGAAATGGGTTAAGTTATGAGAGCTAGTTAGTAACAAGCCTGAGCTATTGGCCAAGCATCTATAAGTGATATTAAGCCTCTGTGTCAGTTATCTGGGTCATGGCTGCCAAAAAAGGAAAACTCTACCTATGGAATAGGCTCTCAGGGGCAGGAAAAGATGTAGAAAATAAAAGTGCTTGAGAGCAGACGTGTTTCCAGCTTCAGAATGTTTTAGGTCTTACAATACCTGAGTAGAGTTTCCCAGTCAGGCATCTAAAATCTGAAATGTTCCACAATTACAAACTCTTTGAATGTCATATTAATGCTCAAAATCTGTGGATTAAAAAAAAATCAGCCTCTCTTCCCTTTCCAGTGCTGGAGATCACACCTGGGGCCTTCCTTGTACAAGCAGGCTAGGCCAATGAGCTACAACTGCTCTATACCCACAGCTCCCCACAGTGTGGGATTTCACAGCACCTTTTAAGTCTGGATTTCCAGATTAGGAATGTTCATCTTGCATAAAGTTCAGAGACCGTGTATAAAGAAAACAAGAGCTTGTTCAGCAGTACATAGTGGTTACACAGTTAAAAGAAAAATAAGAGATTTAAAAAGTTAACCAAAAGCTGTGAGGAAAATATACTGAGAAGATGAAAACAAAATAGCAGAAAATCTAAATTTTCAGTTAAGCCAGGTGTTCTGACACATACCTGTGATCTCAGCCCTTGGGAGGCTGAAGCAGGAGGCCTTTGAGTTTGGGTGCAGCTTGGGCTATGTAGTCAGGAGGTGATATAACATTGGCTGATCAGGATGTAAATTTAAAAACATCAAAATAAACATCTCAGAAGTAGAGAAACAGGGATAATTTTGGCTTCAAGTGTATTTTAAAACAATGCTGTACAAATGAGAACAACTGAAACTAAGAGAATCTGAAGTTCTCTAAGAACCATCTACTACTTACCCACTTTCAGCTAAGGCCTCTCTTGTTTTCACTGGCGAGGTGTTGATTTCCAGCAAGTGCTTCAGGGAAGTAACTTCCTCGTCAGCATCAGCAGCAGGAACAAGTACAGAAGGAAAACAGGCTTCGAAAATTCTCTCCAACCGGTTGAGTAAAGCTGTCTGAATCAACCCCCAAAAAGTTCACTTTCATTTCTTCAGTTTTAATGATGTCATAATTTTAGTGCATGTATGCGTGCTCTCTCGCACACATGCGCGCACACACACACAATCTACTACTGTAAGGAAGGAAACCACCACTCCAGTACAGAAAACAGTGAGAAACAACTTCAACTATCACTCTAAATGATTCAGCAATTACGCCGCTCCAGCAGGTAACAAATAAAGCAGGAAAGAGCCAAACCTGCAATTGTACTTCCCATATGGTATCTTAGGATGGTACAGATCTCCACAAAGAAAAAGTATCACTCTGTTGTATAGTACGAAAGTAACCCCCAAGTTTGAATACTCTTCCAAAAGTCAAAACAAAAGACTCAGAGCATTCACCTTCTCTCCCTTACTCAGTTAATACAAGCAGAAAGACATGAAGAGCAAGAAGGTGAATATCTGGGAGAAGGAGGCACCACAGCTAATCAGAACCGTTTTCTTGACAAACACTTAGCAGTGAAAGTCTTTTTGAAATACCTCTGCTGCAACAGTGCAGAACAGTTAAGAGTGTCTCAATTAAAAAAAAAATAATGGAGGTGGTGTCAGAAAGACGGCTCAGTCATTAAGAGTACTTCTCCTCTTCTAGAGGACCCAAGTTCAGTTCCCACACCCACACCAGGTAGCTCACAACTCCTGCTCCAGGGGATCCCATGACTGACCTCCTTGGGCACCTGTACGCACATGCACATACCCATATGTAAACACACACACACACACACACACACACACACACACACACACACACACACACACACACACACTCACTCACTCACTCACAAGATAATAAAAGTAAATCTTAATTACTTTACATGCATTTACTTTCTGCGTGTGGTGGTGGTAGGACAGCATGCTATGGTGTCCATCTGGAGGCGAGAGGACAACTTTTGGGAGTTGGGTCTCTACCACCACAGGGCTCACAGGAATTAAAGTCAGGCCTTCAGGCTTGGCAGCAAGCACTCTTACCTACTGAGCCATCCTGCTGGCCTGAGTGTCTCAGTTTTTACTGGTAAAAAATTCCAAAGCTCTTTACCTTTTTGACATTATGCACTATCTTCTAGAAATCCCATTTCTTTACTTACCTTGAGGTAAAGCCTGGACATTTACTAGAGTATCTTTTATCATAAAATAAACATATATTTACTTGGCATTTTGAGTTTTGTTAATTCAAATTTGTTGGATTTAGAATAATGATTTTCTTTGTGGGGGAATCACTGTATTTATTGTATATGTGCAAACCTTATTTCCATTTTCTTAACTGTGTTTCATATACATGCAAGACATTTTAAAACGGAGTGCAATTTATTGTTTAAACATCAGTAGGAATACAAACTGTAGTAGGTTAAAGCCTGTTAGAAGATTAAATGTACTACTGAAATTGATAACAGAAATACCACATAAAAATTGCCTCCTGACAATGGATACAAACAAGCTAACACTTGATTTCTTCTTTGTAGTAGTCAGTAACTAGGGAAGAACAAAAGGCATAATTTCCATAATCACATTTTTCAAGTGCCAGATCTCCCTTTTGGAAGCTGCAGCACAGCAAAAACCGTATCAATTATAATTAGTCTCAGGGTACCCCTGCTAACTGCCAAAGTTCTCTGCCGCCCTCGTTATTTATGTGAGAAGAGAACAAGTCTCACTTTCAATTATGAACCCTAAAGCAAAGGGTGGACTTAAGATCCCCAGGCTCCTGAAACTTGAGTCTGTCAAGGGGACACAGTACTAACTGGCTTCAACAGGGGGAAGGGACAGGCATGACTTTGAAAGAGATCAGATAACTATCTAATTGGAAACCTGATGAGCACTTCCCTCCTGGGCAGGGAAGGTAAATTAAAAACTCACCTAGGACCATATTTTATTTACCCAGAAAATTAAATCTTTACTGTATCATGTTTGTTACCTTTTTAAAGGGACAGGGGAAAACTCAACCTGTCACCAGAAGAAAACAGGAATCCTAAATTAACTGGCTGGACAATACTACACACAACTTAGGTCTCAGGCATACTAGTGTTATCAACGAACAAGTGCTCGAATGACTGCAGTGTGTTCGAGGAGGAAATTCCATTAACATAATCACTTCAACTTCTGTTCCTTCAGCCTCCCCCACAAAGGATATAAACTATATAAATATTTAAAACTGAGTTTTACATGTCTTTAGAATTAGGCATAAAATACATTTGCTTCCACTCCTCTGTTACATGAGGCAAAACAGGGTCGAGCAGTATTTCAAAGTAAAGACTTACGCTCTGTAGCTCATCTCTAAACACGCCAGTATGAGTGGGTTCCAGGAAAACATTAGGTACAAAAGCAAGAATGAGGGGACAGATTTGTCTCCTGAGCTATTCTTTGCCAACCCCCAAACTGGGGCAATAAATAAATATTAAATAACCAGGATCTGCTGACAGCAGTTAACAGAATTAACAAAATTTCGATTAAATTAAATTTTTTTGTGACATTTACCTTCTATTGCTGTTTTGCTTGTTTTTCAAGACAGGGTTTCTCTGTGTAGCCCAGGCTGTCCTCGAACTCAAAGATCCACCTGTCTCTGCCTCCCAAGTGCTGGGATTTGTGCACCACCACTACCCCTGGCTATTTTGTTTCTTAAAAGCACAATTACGTAAAAATGTAGTGGGATATGGGTTAAATAGCTTTTTAAGTAGAATAGGTATGAGAACAAAACCAATATAATGCTCAGAAGAGAAGAAAACCTACCCTCAAAGTCACAGATCTGTCTGTCTCTGCCTCCTGAGTGCTGGGATTAAAGACGTGCACCACCAACACCCTAACAACCATTTCTTTACCATTAGGGTTTGATCATAAAAGTTATCACATCAAAGGCTAGAGTTGCTCAAGTAAAATATTAAATCTGAATTTACTTTAATGAGTAAAAGAACTGTTTATTTTGACCTATCCATATGAACTTCTTTTTTTTTTTAAGGTTTTATATATGTTCACATGTTTTGGTGTGCATCATAGCTAAAACAAAGCTTTAAATAATGACTTAAGGTTAGGTTAAGTTGTTTTTGTTAATGGCTTTGGGGTAAAAAAAAAATCCTGGAAAACAATTTAAAGGCGTACTTTTAGTAGCTGAGCAAGGGACTTGTTGAGGTCGGGGAACAAGAACAGTGACAGACTGGCTATTGCTGGCTGACCTGCTAGGACGGGGTGGCGATCAAGGGTGATGATTAATTCCTTGTACCCATTTCTGTCCTCAGCTTCCTGATATAATGAACTGCTGATGAATGGATATGCACCCTGAGGATATAAAACAGAGCTGACTGTTTTTCATATATAAAAGTTTAGATTTGTGATAAGACTAACTTTTGAGATAAATAATAAAATGACTGGTCCTTTCTTTGAAACTGCAGAATATAGTCTGCCATCAAGAGAACTGGCTAAGAAAATTACTCGCTTGCTTACACTCTGTTAATCTATAACAAGTTGCTTGGGGATGGATGGATGTGGGTTCTTGGGACAATTTGTTTTTCACCTGTAATATACAAAATGTTTAATCATGTAAGGGATATAGAAAACATGCTGCTTCTTACTTATATTCACTGTAATCATTCACTTGAAAAATAAACTCTAACCACCTTGTAATTTTTATACTGCTTCAGAGATTTTTCTGGGGCATATAAGCTGTAAGGGAAAAAATATAGTTAGAAGGAAGATCAAGAGAGACAGAAGGGATGTGGATATTGGTAAGAAAAGAAATAAAAAACAGAGAGAGAAGATGATGGAGAGAACCCAAAGGGAGGGAAGGAGGGTGTGTGTGTGTGTGTTCCTTTCAACGGCCCCAGAGAGTTAAGTTTTATTCCCCGCTCACACAGAAAAGTCAAGCTGAGTTATTAGTCGGCCAACTCCGTTGCTCTCCTTCAATCCCTGAGCTGCCAGAGGCTGGTCCTCGTGGCGGGGTAGCATGAATTTTACGTTTATGCGTGCTTTGCCTGTGTGTATGTCTGTGCACCACACGCACACCTGGTGCTTATGGAGGCTGTTGGCTGCCACTGTGGAGAGCAAAGAGCTTTGTGTACACAGACAGGCACTGGAGAAGCCAGGGAAGTTAAACAGGCCCTCACCTCTTCAAAGGAATGAGGTGTGAAGATGCTCTTCCTGGAACGCTAGGAATGATGTCTTTTTACAACTTGATGATCCTTTACTGTCTGATGAGACAGGCTCTGCCCGTATCTCCCAGAATTTATGTTTTTACTTACCCAAGACTTTCCCCCTAAATCCTGAACACTGTTTTCAGACCATAAAATCCACTCTTACAAGTGAGCTCATTTGTGCTTTATAACAACCTAAGTGACTTCTACGCTATCTTAGCGCCCGGCCAATCCCGATACCCACAGGCATTATGTTTACCTCAGTCAAGCTCTCTAGACCCTAAGTCTTGGGCACTATCCCTGAGTTAACAGCATCCATTCTTGTGAAAGAAGCCAGATATGCTTTGTAAGGAATTTCAACGTAAAGGTTCTCTGGAAGAGCAGTCATCTCTCCAGCCCACACTTCCAAGACTGGTCTCAAATATGGAATTCTGTCTTAGTCTTCCAAGTACTGGGATTACAGGCATGTACTAGCATGATTTGCTGAACAGTGACGTTTACTAACATACTCTAATATATGTGGACTTGTAGGGCTGAGCTCTAGTTTCTGTACATGGGTAAGATGGCATTTGTAAAAGCAAACAGAATCAGTACAACCCAGTTCAGGAAAGTGAGGAACTAAATTTAGCAGAAGACCAAAGGTATTCATTCTCTAAACAGATCCAAAAAAGGCCTGATATAATTAATGTATTGCAGTTTTTGTTTAAGACATTATAGTTACGTCGTACTTGCCATCATTTTACATGCCTTACAAATACTGGCTTATGTAAGACATGGAAACATTTAGGAAGTAATTATATATTATCTATTTGTTTACTGTGTACTGTAGTATGTGTATGTATCATGTGCATGCAGGTATCTGGGGTTACAGGTCCTTTGTAGAAGCAGAAAGTGCTCCTAACCATTGAGCCATTTCTCCAGTTCCAGGAGTAACAATACTATACCCACTTTCTAGATGAGAAAAATGGAACATAGAGCATAACTTGCCTATGGTCCCATAAATATTAAAAGGGGAGGCTGAATTTCAACTTCACTGATTTGTTGTCACGAAAGCAGTTTTTTGTTTTTGAGCATCTTTTTTTTTTTTTTTTGGACAAGATTTCTCTGTGTAGCCCTGGCTGTTCTGGAACTCATTCTGTAGGCCAGACTGGTCTCAAACTCAGAGAACTGCCTGCTTTTGTTTCCTGTCTCGAAAAACAAACAAGTACTACTACTATTCTCTAAGTCTGTGCACGCACACGCATGAGAGAAGCTTGCGCATGTGCTGGTCAGAGGCTTACCCTGGGGTTCTTTCCCTCTTACTGCATCTAGAGCTCAAGGGTTTGGCTAGGCTGGCTAGCTATGGAGTTCCAGGGACCTGACTGTCTCTCCACACCACTCCCACCCTCCAGCCCGTGCTGGGGTTACAAGCACTGTACTAACAGTGTCTCTCCAGTCCTTGTGTAAGTCGTGAGACAGGGAAGTTAGCACCACTATAGAGATTTTTATATACTATGTTTGGAGCTAAGGTACACAGAAGCCACAGCACTTAGTTGCTATTATGGTCCAGAATATTTATTGGAGTCTATGAAAATGTTTTAATATCTAATATTATTATGCAGTATTATGCTTACATAAGAATAAACTCATTGTTATTTCAAGTCATAGAACAGAATTTTAAGCATTTTTATGGTGAAGGGGTTTACAAAAAAGTCATAATTTGGCACTGGCTATACATACCACTGGCCTTTATTCTTTATCTTCCCCAGTTTTCTATTCTCATATATAATTTGCTATCAGAGTCTTCATTACCTTGAATACCTCTATAATTATATAATTAAACCAAACTGACTCCTGGAAAAGTGAAAATGATTAATCACTTGAAAGTTTTATTCATCAAAGAGGATAAAGCATTATGTATGACTCATTCCCACTCTTTGTCTGCAGACAGGGGACCAAGCCCTGGGGTCTGTAGGTAGCAGTCATTTCATCTCTACTGATGCAAATAAGCCATACATATTACCTAATACAGAAAGCTCCTTATGGTATGTCTTAGCCATGAACAGGTTACAAGCCTTCCAAACATCCTGAAGACTGTTCACTCACTGTTCATTCTGTACATTAACTTGATGAGGTCATCAGATGCTCAGATATTGGTCAAACATGAGGACACTTCTAGGTGAAATTTAATATAGTAGCTGATAAACTGACTAAAACAGGCAACCTTTCCTAAGATGAGAGAGCTGCATCCAGTTAAAGACCTGGATAGAAGAAAAACAAAACCTGAGAACCAGGGAATTTCTGAATAAAGATACCAGTTTTCCTGTCTTCTCACCTGAACTGTTATTTCTAGAACACACAATACTGTTTCTCCTGGTTTTCAGGCCTTCAAATTCATACCACAACTACAGCTTTCATGGTCTCTAGTTTACTGTGTATTTTCAGCTTCTTAATTTCTAGTACATATTATCTATTATACATTCATTCCTTCTTCCTCCCCTTATACATACCCTATTGGATTGATCAATTGATCCATTTATGCATTTCCTTAAATGACACATCTCTAGTTCATAAATGACACAGAATATAAAAAGGGCGTACGGGGCTGGGATGTGGCTCAGTGGTAGATGCTAGTAGACAAGTCCTATCTTGAATGCCCAGTATTTCAAAAACAAACAAAACTCAGAAAGTTTACTGTACTGCAAGTGTAGCTCAGCTTCTCAGAGGCACAAGTGGCACTGGCTTCTGGGGATTTTTAGACTTGTTTTTTCTGCCACTAAAATGCACATCTCTTTAAAGTATCTTGTATTTAAGGCACCAGTTAAAATCTCCTCAGCTTATTTCCAGATAGTTTTTCTTTCTTGCATTATGATGAAATCCTGGTTTTTCTATTACAATAGTTTTGTTACTGGTTAACTCTAAGACTTATGTAGAAGAAACTTAAAATCCAAGTAACTTAACCTTCTACTTCAGAGGACACCTTATGCCTCACCACCATTAAATATTAAGTGAGATATCAAATACAAGCTACACTTGTATACTTATCAATCCCTAATTTCAAACTATAAAATGAGTGACTACTGTAATATTTACCATGCTCTGAAAAGGTGATTAGTTCCCTCTGTACAGTTTCTGAACAAATCTAACAAAACACTTCTACTTGGTGTTAATGGTCAGAATGCCAAATTTTCTGAGGGGGGGAAAAACAGTAAAGAAGAAATATAATTCAACCAAACATTTAGTAAACAAAGACCTATAAGGCCAAAATCTTAACTCTTGCTACTTGCTTTTTTAAAAAGATTTACTCATTCATGTATTTATGTATATGAGTACTTTGTCTGCATGTACATCTGCACACCAGAAGAGGGCATCAGACAGTTGTGAGCTGCCATGTGGGTGCTGGGAATTGAACTCAGGACCTTTGGAAGAGCAGCGAGTGCTCTTAAGCACTGAACCACCCCTCCAGCCCTGCTTGTTTGTTTTTTGAGATAGGTTTTTATTATGAAGTTTAAGCTGGCCTGGAAAACCCTCTATAGCATTCAAGCTGGCCTTGATCCCCACCCCCATCCTCTTGTCTTAGCTTCCAGGATATGGGGATTACTGGAATGAACCATCACATGAACAGCCTTAATTCCTTTATTTTGATGCTTCTATTTCCAGCCACAAATTCAAATGTGCATGTAAAAGTAAAACATACATAATCTTGGGCAGATGACTGTTATATTCAGTTTGAGAATGCTGACTTTCCAGTGAAACACTACTATCTTAACCTCAAATAGCAGAAGTCAAAATGTTTTTCACCACCCCCTTTCCCTTTTTGTGATCTCCGAAAAGATTTTTTTACTATACTTACTAGGAGGCCTGGCACGGCAGTAGTGAAAGAACTGTCAGCCCACACCATTAACTTTTACTTACCTAGTTCAGAATTTTAAAGCTATTTTGTGTGTGACGTTTTGCCTGCATTTACTCATGTGTGCCATGTGCATGTCTGGTGCAGTGGACTAGACTTGTGCAGCCTCTACAAGAGCAGCAGCACACAAACGCGAAGCCATTTCTCCAGCCCCATCCTCGAATTAAATTTTAAAATTCATTTATTTTATTTCTTTATTTTTATTTTATGTTCATTGGTGTTTTGCCTGCAAGTATAATTGGTGAGGGTGCCAGATCCCCTGGAACTGGAGTTACAGACAGCTGTGATCTGCCATGTGGGTGCTGGGAACTGAACCCGGGTCATCTGAAGAGTAGACCTCTTCACAGTTTGAGCCATCTCTCCAATCCTATTTTTTATTTTTAATTTTGTGTGTTACTCCGCATGGGTGTGTGGGATCCCTCTTGACACGGATGCTTGGGGACTGAATCTTACCCAGAAGAGCAGCTCTCTCAATTGCTGAGCCATCTTTCCAACCCTTCATTCTTAAAGGTCTCAAATTTCATCTAACAATCTTTTTCAGAAATACCAGTTGGATGGCTGTTAACAAAAAATAACTTTATGGCCTCCCTTGTAGAAGAAAATCTTCGTATTTACCAATGACCTAAATTCTGGAGTAACATTCTGAGTAATACTTAGTTTTACAGAAGCTCAGGGTTAAATCAATGCTTATGCTATAAACTCGTTTGTTGAAAAGGCTTCCAGGCCGTTTAATCACGACTCTTGGCCAGGGGGCTCACCCCTGCGAGCCAGCACTTAGACTGACATAGGAAGACTGCTGTAGCTAGAAGACATTTCAGAAAAACATTAATGAACAGAACTCTTTCTCAAAGGGCAAGATAGGACTAGTGCACACTTTCAGCAGAATCTCAAGTCCAGGGAGGAAAGTCCAGGCCAGCTTCCTTCAAAGCAGGCCGAGAAAGCACGTGTTGAATGTGTGCGCACTTCTGACTCACTCTGCAGGCAGGCTTACCCACCCCCACTTAGGCTTTCTCCCAAACTGTCTCAGGAGTTTGCTCTTCCACTCTGCATCTAAAAACCCTTCATGTCCCTTCCCCATTAATAGAAGTGTGAAGCCTGGGTCAAAAGATCGCAGCAAGTTTTCATAAGTATTTGTGCTACCTCTAAGCAGCTTACATTTCATTTTTACAAAAATTCTCCTTCTGCACATTTTTTCACTTATTATCCCAAACCGTAAAGTTTCCAAGAGGCTGTCAAGATGAAAAAAAAAAATCATGTCATATTCCAGCGAAGTCTATGTATATGCATGTATATGTAGTCAATTATTAAATGATGTACAAATAAACTCAACATATAAGAAATTTCCATTTGAAGTGGTCATACTTTTAAAAATTAATTATCTGATGTTATTAGAAGTTCTAAGGCTACAAACTAAAGATCATCCAATACCACTGTCACCCTATACTTTACTGCAATGAAACTAAATAGGGAAAGGGTTAGGTGAAAGCTACAGCCTTCATTTTATATTAAAATCAGTTAATTTGTTAGAATTATAAGGCTCTTTAGTCAATGATAAATTATTAAATAGTAATACTGCACATTAGATCAGCCAGGTAATAACTGAATTAGCAAACAAACTATTCAGACACTCAAAAGCCGTGACTACCAACTGGTAACAGCACACGTATCAAAGCTACCAAAGCAATGAAGTATAGTTATTTCAATTAACAGACTTCAGAGATACTTCCAATTGAAAATGGATTTCTTAGCAAAAGACAACTGAAAATACAGTAAACCACACTAATATTAAAAACAGCCTACGGACAAGATGTACCACACCAATCAACATAAAGAAGTGACTTGTTTTTTTCTCAAGAGAATGCCCCTCTCCTATTTGGGCTGAGTAACGGTAAAAATTAGTATAGAGTCCAACTCAAGACTGGGAAACAATAATATCAAGATACAACTACAGGGGCTATTTTAGATCAAAATAAGTATTAATGAATCTTTTCTGACAGAGCATGAGCCAGAAAGAATTGCACACAGGTGCTGAGTAGTAAGAATATTCTTCCTGATATATCTGCTCCTTAAGACTAGTTATAAACAAAACAAAAAACACATATATACATAAACAACAAACTATAAATAAATTGATATAACCACAATAACTTAATCCACAGCTACTTCTTCTAGGGCTAAACCTTATTTCATGCCAGATCTCTTTGCAGCTGTTAAATTATGAGGGTTCAAACTCCATTAGCTCTACCCTGTAATCAAAACTCTAATTTTTAAGAGACATAGTTAACTGATTTTTTAACCTCTAAAGTTAAAAAAATGACTTAACCTTTTCAAAAAAATTACTGTAAAGATAAAAACCGAGGGAAAAATGGCTAATATTTAAAACAATCATTCATGAATAATTTAAATTGATAAATTTCTGTTAACTAAGAAGCTCCCCATGATAGCAATTTTACAATTTTTCAAAAGTTGTGAAAACTCTAATCTAGAAATCCAGCCAGCAAATATCATGTCTCACACAGAAACCCCTTTAGCAGGTACTCAGCTAATTTTTAAAGCTGTATTACGAGTTTCCCTAGCAATTAACATGTTATATAAAATAGAGGAAATTAGCAAATACCTGAACTGAAGTGGCTGAATCCTGCAAATGGCCACTAGCAACTGTTCCTTTGGAAGCTGCTGAAGAGACATTGTGCATCTTAGGGGTTCCCAGAGCATCAGTATTTTCACCTGTCCTATGTGACAGCCAGACTTCTTTTTGATGCTGAGACTCAGCAGGCTGCTGGTCTCCAAAGGCAGCCCAAGAGCAAGCGTCTTCCTGCTCATCCTCAAATGCATTCCAGTCTACAGTCTGACCAGGACCTGCTGAGCTGAAGTCTGCAAAATCATCCGAGTCTGGAAAAGCACTGCTGCTGTCTTGAGTATTTGGCACAGAATCAAAATCTCCAAACTCACCGTCTTGACCATGTTCCAGTTTTGAGTCAGGTTCACTGTCTTTTCCAGCAGACTTTCCTGCCAACTGATCTTCCTCTGATAAACTACCAGGGGTCTGTTTCAGGTTGGACTCAGCAAACGTCATTTCCTCTTGGCAAGAAACAGCATTTGTATCCTCAAATTCTCCAAAATCATCACATGGCTCACTAAAATGTAGAAAATGCTCCGAGGACTCTTCAAAAGTGACATCACTCATTGAATCTTGAGTACTAGTAATAAAAGGTGGAGTGGTGCCACTGGCCGTACCAAAGTCACCAAAATCATCCTCATTGGTATCGTGGCAAGTCACAAAGTCGTTACCACTGTCACCATTTTTTATGCTTGCAACCGAATCATCCAAAACATTTTCTTCTGTGGAATCAAGATTTGGGCTTTTGGAACTAGTAAACTTTCTATTTTCTTCTTTGGAAGAATCAACTTCATTAACATCAGTTTTAACAGAATTCATGCATAAGTCAGCACATTTAGAAACAAATAAATCATTTTCCTCAGTTTTACACGGGTCCCTCCTAATGGCTTCTGAATTTTCAGTTGAGTCTACAAAACTCCAAGTCTCAGACTGAACTCTTGAACTTAAAAATTCATTCTTCTGCAGTGTTTGAGGGTCTTGTTTGTCAACACTGAACCCTCTGTCAGTTATTACATGCACTTCGGAAACATAGACCTGATGTCCTCCATCGGTAACTCCTTCATCCGCAGAGCTTCCCAAAGACACATCCTTCAAGGAATTCAGTTCCTTGACTCTGCTGTTTCCCTGAACAGTCAGTGCGTCAGCATCATTTAAAACTGCACATTCTATTTCTTCTAGTTGTATCCTCTCTGTTTGGGAAAATGCAGCAAAATCTGCAAATTCCTTAGCAGGACTAGCTGTAGAATCTAAGCCACACTCAGTGCCACAAGTGCCAAGAGGCTTCAGTCCCTCTGAATCAGCGAATCTGTCCAGGTCACCTGTTCCCTGAGGATTTACAGTTTCTAAACCTGCAAACCCGTTTGTTAGAATTTCCAGACAAGGAGGCTTTTCACCGTTGCAGCTCTCTAACTGCTTGGTTTGATGAACAATGTTCAGATCAGTTCTAAAATCTCCTGGAGAGAAACTTCTGGGCTGTCCAGTGTTTGGTCCCTGAACCACAACTTTATTTAAATCTCCTGGTCTTCCCATGCCATCGATGGAAGGATCTGAAGTTTTAGATGGAATCATCTCTTTGCTGGTGGTAGAAAGTACAACATCAGATTGACTTTTCACAGGAGTACAAAGTTCAGCAGTGACATCCTTATCACTACCATTTTTAATGGACTTAAAGCTTGTAAGGCTATCTACATTTTCTGAATAATCGTGAATTGGCATAAAATGGTTTGAAGGTACAAAGTCTTCCTTAGGACGAGTATAATCTGGTGTATCAAAATCAACAAACCCTACACCAGAAGGACTGACTTCTGAAAATCCACCAAATTCCCCAAATTCATCCTCATCGTCATCCTCTGCTCCATTGTCTAGTGGTGGGGGAGATGAAGAGTACATTCGAATGATGTCTGGCTCCATTGTTTAGCAGCTTTCCAATAATTAATTTATGCCTTAAAAAATATAAAGCATTTGTTGTTATTGAGAAGACAGGTTATATATGACAAGGTTTTTCAAGCTGTTTTAAAACAGTACAAAGTTGTCTGGGCATGTTAACTTAGGAAGCGCACGCAGGCAGATCAAGGTCACCCTCAGATAAATATGTGTGTGTGTGTGTGTGTATACATACATAAATACATACAGAGAGAGTCGATCTGGTTATTACTCTCAAAATAGCAAACAATAAACCAAAACACCACCACAAAAGCAATGAAAACCACTGCTCTGTTTTCTGTGTGTGTACACACAAGTGTGATTACAGGTGCACATGTGCCCTTTAAGTGCAATTCACATATTGTTGCTCGGACTCCAACCACCTCTTTTTTTTTTTTTTTTTTTTTTTTTTTGAGACCTGTCTCTCTCTGGTCTAGAACTTGCCAAGTAGGCGAGGCTAGCTGGTCAGCCTCAGGAACACCTGTCTCTACCTCTGCTGACTTTTTTTTGCCCTTGGGTTCTGTAACAGAACTCAGGTTCTTGTGTTTTGGCAAGCACTATTTTTGTCTTGGGTGAAAATGCATAGCTATGATCTATTGTTTAATTTTTTTTTTTTTTAGCATTTATTACTGGGAGCATCTGGCAGAACAATGAAAGTTTTGGATTTCAGAGAATCTTTTCCTTTTTTTTTTTTTTTGGTTTTTCAAGACAGTGTTTCTCCAACCAGGCTGGCCTCAAACTCAAGAGATCCTCCTGCCTCCCAAGTACTGGGATTAAAGATGTGTGTCACTATCACCTGGCTGTGATTTCAGAGAATCTTGAGCATATAATTATAAAAGTACACCTAGGAAATTTTCTCTCACTTTCCTATCTTCTAAAAATTCTTGTTCAAATTTACTGAGGACTCAGTACTTGCCTATAGGTAGATTTATATGAGTGAGCTCTCTCTCTACATATATACATATGTGTATACACACATACACACACACGTGTGCGCACGAGTGCATACAAAACATTATTCACAATACAATTATCTTATCTCTAATAATTACTACTAATTATGTTCTGCATTTTGCTTTTCAATTTACTTCTGGCTCAAGTTGACTTTTGGATAACTTAATTCTGAAGTAGTTCAAGGCTCAGAAGATGTTGTGAGAATTGTAGGGTTCTCATATGTACACTTTACCAAGGTTCTCCCAATGGTAATGCAGCCAACAATCACAGTACAGATGTTTCTTGACTTATCATGGCTATATCGTTATCATAGATTGAAAAGATCATGAACAGGACATACATTTAACATGTGCAGATTGCTCTGAGAACCCAAGCTTTCACTTCTCTAAGGTATCCAGTAATGTGAACGCTGGGTCATATGCTATGTTCAACTTCATTTAAAAAAAATCTGAAAAACTACTTTTTCAAATTCACTTTTATAAAAACAAATCAATTTACAATATTCTCATCTGCAATTTTCTTCTTTTTGCTATCATACAAACTTAAGAATTAATAAACATTCACTTTTATTGTCCTCTACTTCTGTACTTAAAGAACATTAAAAGAAGCAAATTTAAAACTTATTTTGAGCTGGGCGTTGGTGGTACATGCCTTTAATCCCAGCACTTGTACACAGAGAAATCCTGTCTTGAAAAAAAACAAAAACAAAAAAAGAAAGAAAAAAACCCAAAAAATAAAACTTATTTTGTGGTATAATTTAAAGACCTAAGTAAATTTTCTGGATATGTTTTCCCATATTCATTACTTTATAATATTTCATGCACTTAATTCTTAAACTAAAACTGCCAGGGTTATTCTGATCCTTTGTGTGAAGACCAACAAGAGACCCAACATTAAAAGCCAAGGTTAGGGGCTGAAGAGATGGCTCAGTAGTTCAAATCACTTATTGCTCTTGCAGAGCAAGTACAACTTGTTACTGCAGCTTGCATTCTCCTCTGCACAGAACTGGGGTTGAGCCCTCAGGAGAAGCTGATCACTAAGGAGACCTCACACAAAAGTGAGAGATAGTCCCCCCAACAGATGCTCACATACCAACACAGAAAAACATAAGAATTATGAATAAACAGGGCAATATATCTGCAAAGTACATAACTCAGCAGTAGTTAAATTTAAATCTATGAAATAAATGTAATTATGGGAAAATAATAAAAAGATCAATTTAAAAAATGATCAGTGAACTCACAGAGAATAAAACAGTTCAATAAATTAAGGAACAATTAAAAATAATAAAATAAACCAGGCAATGGTGGCGCACATCTTTAATCACAGCACTCGGGAGGCAGGGGCGGGAGGATCTCTGTGAGTTCAAGGCCAGTCTGGTCTACAGAGTGAGTTCCAGAACAGCTAGGTCTACACAGAGAAACTCTGTGTCGAAAAACCAAAAACCAAAACAAAACAAAACTCACTATTTATTACTATTATGAGTTGTCATAGAGGATCTGAAAGAACATGTCAATAAGAGGTCTGAAAAAGAGGCAAACAGTTCTTAGAAGTGAAAAACTCAATGTATCAGGTAACTCAGCTGAAAGTCTCCCCAGGAAATAGAGCAAGCAGACCAGGGCTTGAGGACAATGCTGAGGAATTACCACATTCAGAGCCATCGATAGAAAACACAAGACCTAAGAAAGGCAAGTCACCAAAATTATGAATTGGTATAGACAAAGAAACAGAAACAAAAGCAAAACTCATGGAAAATTTATTCAGGGAAACACTAGCAGAAAATTTCCCAAACCTTACAGACATTTAGAATCTCAAGCAGACACGCCCAAAAGAAACCTCTCCAAATCGTATTATAATTAAACTGCTATCAGTACATTACAAGGAAAGAATATTAAAAGCTACAGACAGCCGGGGGAGGGGTGGCGGCGCACGCCTTTAATCACAGCGCTCAGGTGGCAGAGGCAGGTGGATCTCTGTGAGTTCGAGACCAGACTGGTCTACAGAGCGAGTTCCAGGATAACCAGGGATGTTACACAGAGAAATCCTGTCTTAAAAAAATACAGAACAACAAAACAAAACAACGCTACAGAAGAGAAGTGTTGTCACCTATAAAGGAGGCCCATCAGAATAACAGCAACATTACCAGCAGAAACTCTAAAGGTTACAAGGTGTAGAATGCTGTATTCAAGTCCTGAAAGAAAACTGTTGACAAAGATTACTGCATTCAGCAAAACCAAAGGTGAGATAAAGACCTCCCAAGATAAGCCTAAGCCAAATTCATGGCCTTTAAACCATATACAAAGAGGAGGAGGGTGAATACAATCATGAAAGAAATAATAAGCCTCACCAGAATACTAAAATAAGCTGAGAATTAGAAAAAAAACAATCAAATATGATTGATTCAATAAACCATCAAACCTTTAATATGAATCTAGAAAAAAAGAAATGGGTGCAGACTATTCAAAATAACCAGAAGGAAAACAACACAATGATAGGAGTTATTAGTATATATCTTTCAGCAATAACTGTGAGTAAAATAGCTTAATTCTTCAATTAAAAGACAGACTGAAAGTGATTTAGAGATCAGGGACTAGTCAGCCATTAAGCCTTACATGATGGAAGTGTACAAATCAGAAAAAAAAATCCATTACGGCATATTTACCCTAAATTATTTTCATTATGAGATCACCATAAAGGAGAAAATAACTACAATAGCTGAGGAGTTCTGTTAAGGTTTTTTGAGACAGGGCTTTTCTGTGCAACTCTGGCTGTCCTGGAACTCACTCTCTGTTGATCAGGTTGGCCTCAAACTCAGAGACTCCCTTGCCTTTGCCTCTCAAGTGCTAGGTTTAAAGTTGTGTACCACCACTGCCCGTCCTTCTGTTAGTTTTAAAAGAAATCATAAAAGATACCCATAAGTGTGCATAAGTGTGTTTTCTTGTCTAGTGTGTTATGTGCACATGCCCACAAGTCCAGAGCACTTCACTGGGCGTCTTCTTCCTCCTTTGCTCCCTCCTTACTGCCGAAAGACAATGTCTTTCACTGAACTGGATGCTGACCTTCTTAGCTAAGCTGGCCGGCCATCCAGCTCATGGGGTCTGCCTGTCTCTGCACCCCAATACTGGGGTTATAGGCACACATAGGCATGCCTGGTTTTTTATATGGGTGCTAGGAATTCAAACTTGGGCCCTCATATTTGCAGAGCAGTTCTTATATACTGTGCCATTTCCCCAGCTCTCAAAATGAAAATAAATAAAATGAACAGATAATGGACATCGGGGTCAGAGAGAGGGCACAGCATTTAGGAGCTCTGGCTAGTTCAGTTCCCAGCACCCGTGTTGGGCAGCTCACAATGACTTGTTAGCTCCAGGGGATCTGACACCCTCTTCCAGCCTCCTCAGGCACCTGCACACATATATTATTAAACAGACACATAAAATACAAACAAATCTTTCTTAAAAAGAAGTTAAGTGGCTGGAGAGCTGCCCTTGCAGAGGACCTAGGTTCAGTTCCCAGGATCCTCACAGTGGTTTACGAGCACCCATACAGATTTGACACCTTCTCTCCTGACTTCCTCAGGCACCAGGCACACATATGGTACACATGCATACATGCAGGCAAAACACTCACATTTATTTAAAAAATAAAAATTGGAGCCGGGCGGTGGTGGCACACGCATTTAATCCCAGCACTCGGGAGGCAGAGGCAGGTGGATCTCTGTGAGTTCGAGGCCGGGCTGGACCGACAGCCTCCAAAACAATACAGAGAAACCCTGTCTCACTAAAAAATAAATAAATAAATAAATAAAGGTATATGTAAATAAATGTATTACTTATACAAACTATACACCACTGTCAATATATATCTCTAAAAACCTGGTCCTTAATCTTCTGAAACATCTTTGTATTCACCAAACAGCAATTCCTCATGCTTATTTTACAAAGCATAAAGTCTCCAGAGTCCATCTGTTGTAGTTTATCTCAGGATTCATTCCTTTCTGCAGCTAAATAATCCTTCACTGTATGTATATGCCATAGGCTGCCAGTAAATTCTTGGTTTGGTCATGTGTTTTTGGTTACTGTGAATGCTTCCATGAACATGAATATATGACATACTTTCTGTTTAAGTTTTTATTTGAAATAGTAAGACTTAAAAGAGCAGCCAGTATTTCAGGCCACACTACCGGGTCCAGCTCCACAGTGTCTGGTAAATAGCACCATACAAACTCACTAGTGTTGACTTCCTTTTACTCCATATAATACCTTTGAGGTTCACCCTGGTTATCACATCTGCCCACAAGTCACTAGTATTTCACTGTTCAGATGTACTATTGTGCAACTACCTACGTGCTAAAGAACATTTGGGTAGTTTCTATTATTTTCTATTAAAAGCAGAATTAATAATAAAGATGCTAAGAACATCCGTATACAGGTGCTTTTAGAAACATAAGATGCCAAGAATGTAATACTGGAACCTATGTTAAGTGCGTGTTTAGGTTTTTAAAACCTGCCAGAGATATTTCAAGTGAATGTATCACTTCACTTTACTATGCTGGATCTTCTTTTTTTCTTCAATAAGACTGCCTTGCTATGTAGCTCAGGCCAGCCTCAGTTCATGGCAATCCTCCTACTTAAGTCTTCTTCTACATGCTGGGAATACAGACATCAGGCACCATGCCCAACAGTATCTGATATTTAAAGAACAATGTATGAAGTTTCTAGTAGAAACTGCTTGTAGCCAAACTACTGCTTTTACAGGATCTTTCACTGTTTAAAAATGAAATCATTAATTGGTTCAGGCCTATTTCAAAATCAGTTGTCAATATAAACACAAAAATCTGAACCAGGACATTTGTAACCAAGACAAGAACACAGGAAACAGTAGTTTTTCTTCCTGTTACATCTTGGCAAGGTATTCTATTTTCTAGGTGTTATAAACTCCACTAGTCTTCTGGATTACAGAAATGTCTATACGTCTCAACCCAGAGTCACCTGTTGAAAGAACTAGCATCGCTCTATTTCCTCTCCAGCAGGCTTGGGCTCTGACTCGTTTGCCCTTCCGACACTTTCAGAAAGATCATTCCACTGCTTCTAAGTTTTGGCCAACCAGGCGGCGCGGAGAAGACTCATACATTCTCACATAATTATACTGAGTCCAAGTCAATTCTACTTAAAAAAATTATATTAAAGTAGCTATTGTACAATGAACTTAAAAATTATATTTGATTTACACAATCCACTGCTTTTAAACACTGATATGGGGTTTTTAATATTTGCTTATGCTTAGCAGGGATGGAAAGGTAAATGAGCTATTTCAATGCAGTACCTGGCATACAACACTGTTTCCTCATCCTTTCTAATAGATGATTTACTCAGCACCGTAAAATTTTCCACCAGTCATCTCATTTCTATATATTACCTGGACAAGTAGGTGGGGGGAGGAGAGGCATTTCACTTGCTACTTTTATGCCTGCTTGTTCCAAGACATTTTAGAAGGGAATACACACGCGGGGTATTGTCTTGGCATGAGAACAGCAGAACCAGAGTAACAAAGAGTTGACACAAGAGTCTCATTACCAGTAGTTAAGGGCTACACCAACATTGGTCAAAGCAGGGGAAAGATGTCTCAGCATTCTTATAAAGCTAGAGGTCAATGGAAGGAAGGGAAGTAATTAAAAATGCAAGGCAAAACTAGGGATTTGACCCTGCTCTAGTGAATATATGAACAAACACAAAATGGACGTTTTTCTTAGAGGGGTGGACATGGGAAGATTGGGAGGTGAGCACAATGGGAAAGTCCCAAATAATCAATAAAAATAAAAACAAAAAATGAACTTATATGTCAGTATCTCTGTGAAGACATCTCCACCTACCAGACAAAATTAAATTGTTCCTTTATTACGCTAAAAAAAAAAAATCCAAGGCAAAATACCTT
Source organism: Mesocricetus auratus (assembly GCF_017639785.1). Lineage (NCBI taxonomy): Eukaryota > Metazoa > Chordata > Mammalia > Rodentia > Cricetidae > Mesocricetus > Mesocricetus auratus. The sequence goes on from NW_024429210.1 coordinate 10,848,915, forward strand.
CTGGACTATAAGTAAACCAGAAAGGTCAAAGCGTTTAGAGTCAGAGGAATGATCCTGAAGTCCAAGCTGCAGTCAGCCACAGACCAGCAGCCAGGGCAGCAAAGCGTACTGTCAGAAGACACCTTGGTATTAATCTCTCACCAGGAGAAGCTGCACTTGTTTAAGGACTTCTAGCTCCAGGTCAGAAATGGGCACGGAAAAGAGGAGCTCCTGAGCCTGTAGGCTGAGACCTTTAACGAGAAGAGTCAAAATGAGCTTAGGAAGGCAAAGGAAAGAAAAAAGAAAGGGGACAACACTTAGCTCAATTTGGCGATTTAAAAGTTTTCAAGGAGAACAATTAAACTACCAGATAGTAAGGCTTGATTTAAAGCCAAATAGTCACATGAGAACACAAAACTGCTATTACAATGTAGTGAGCAGAGAGGGACAGGTTGACTTTGGAAAAAAAAAAAAAGCTTTGAATCAATGGAATGTTTTTTATTTTATTTTATTTTGGATGGTTTGTTATTGGCAGTTAGCTTTACATATCCTAACAAAACAACAGAGGACACCTAAAACACACACTTTCAGTGAAGAATTAAGAGAGTTATTTTTTTAAAGACCAGTATATATACTCTCTTCAACACAGTGCCAAACTGTTTTTAAAGATCTCATAATTAGTCTACCGACTTAAAACCAAGAATTTAAGATATCAGGCATGCTGATATGTCATCAGCTGCAAAATAAAATGCAGCACTGTTTAAAAGATGTATTAGCTGTTATTATTTTCATGTATGTTTCATTCCTGTTTGTATGTATGCACACATGCATATGTGCTCATGTGTGTTTGTGTGTATGTGTACATGTGTTTCAAATCTGGATACTGTTTAAGCTGGTTTCAAACTTGGAGCAATATTTCTGCATCAGATTACCTAACCCTGAGATTACAGACACATACTCACCATGCCCATCTTCAGTGCTGAGTTAGTATTTAAGGGTTTACTATGTTCTAACATTATGTGGAAAATATTCATACACTATCCCCTTTAATCTTTGTTTTCTTTTGGAGATGGTGTTCTTATGTATGCTGCAGACTGACTTCAAACTGAGTCTCCCACCAAAGCCTCTAGAGCAGCTGAGATTACAGGCATACAACATCATTTAGTCCTTGTACTTCTTCTTGCGAGGGAGAAATTATCTTAATTTTATATATGAAGAAACAAAAGCTTAAAAATTTATCTTACCTGTAACTGAATTGACTAATCAAATATTTGATAAGGTTTAAAATATTTCAGAAATGACTGACAGAAAATAAAAGAATTCCTATTAAAAGGCATCTACATTGTTCAGAAAATGTTCCCTGAAACATCCACATTCATTCAGAAAAAGATGATCTTATAAATTCGAAGAATAACCAACAAATATGCCAAGAAACAAACCAGTTTCAAAATTATTGTCCACAATATTCGATGTCTGAGACTAGGGAAAGCAAACACAAATTACATTTATTCTATCGGCCTGAGAAGGCCAGAATGCTCAAAGTGACCATAAAGTTTTGATTACCCTGCTTTTAATATCAATAAGGACAACACGTATTACTACACAATGTCAACACATAGAAGTATAAATATTACTACACAATGCCAATTATAACATGAGCAGCTACATATATGCTGATGTGCTAATTACCTTGTTAAATACCAGTTAAGCATTATCATTTTATAAGATCTGGCTTTCAAAAAATCCCTTACGCATTTTACTTGGGCTAGAGATACATGTGGCAGAGTACAAGACCCCAGGTTCAATCTCCAGCACTGGGAAGAAAATTCCTTTAACTGAACGTCTAAATGCATGCATACCCACAATAATGTATTTGGGTGGGTTTCAAATAACAATTAAGGTAAACAGAAATAGTATCGATTGTTTAAATTTAAATTGTCATATTAACTGGCCATTGTTGAGAATTTACTATTTTCTGCAAACTAGTTCACCTTGAAACTCTCTCTACCCTCATAATCTTTACAAGGACAATACACTTTTAGAGGACAGAGTGCTAGCTCAATTCCACGCCTCCTCACTAAAACCTCACTTATAACCACAATTCTGTGTATAAACAGTCCTGGAACCTTCTGCTTTTCCTTCCCAGTTGTGCTCAGGGACTCTCAAGTTATTTCTTCATTATTACCGACTCTTTCTCTTCCGATTCTTTCATTCTGAAAACAAATTGGAACACAACCAAGCCCTGCCCCTGTGCCTTTCTGATCCCCTCACAGAGCCTCTCTCCGACTACCTCTACTTCCAAACTTTCCATTCAAGTCCTCCAGACAGTAACTGCTGGCTTCAGCCGCAAGTTACTTCACAGCAATGCTGTGCAGTCACAGTCCTCTGTTGTTGGTTCTCCATCCTCAGGGCCTACCTCAAAATAGGGAATGAACCCATATTGTTCTTACTGGGCCATCTGCTCTCGAATGCACCATGCCTCCCACAGGAAGTAGATTTCAGTACCTGGCCTCTGGCCTGTCAATGGTGCACCAAGTGAGTTAGAAAGCACACATGTGAACTGGGGTAGGTGTATTCTGATGATGGCTGCTGACCTGAGGTGAGGTGACCTGAGGTGAGGTGAAAGGCTGTGCTGCAGCCTGTTTGAAGAAACAAGCGGATCTTGTCAGGGTAGTACTTCACGTGCTAGCTATACAGAAGAATCGCTAAAGGACAAAAATGACTTGTGTTTTTATTCACCAGAGCTGCTGACATGAGCATCTGTGCTTAGATTTGAAGCAATTACTCAGCATGCACAGAGGTGTCATAGTGTCACCAAAGCTGCTGCTGCACTGGTTAGGACAACTAATGGTCTTGCTTTTTCTGCTTCTAGCAGTTTGCTTTAGTACTTCATGAAAAATCCCCTACAGACAACTCGGAAACCAGCTGACAGGAATGGCTGACACTCTTTGAAAGAAATTTCTTGCGGCATGTTTTAAGTTCACATTTTAGTCAAGACTGATACATTAAACTTCACAAGACTAGAATACTGTGAGAAAAACAAACAAAAAAAAAACCTGTAACACTCCCCCAAATAACGAACTACTTTGTGACTTCCAAGAATAAAGACATCACAGTGGTGGTGCACGCCTTTAATCCCAGCACCCAGGAGGCAGAGGCAGGCAGATCTCTGAGTTCGAGGCCAGGCTGGTCTACAGAGCCAGTTCCAGGACAGCCTCCAAAACAATACAGAGAAACCCTGTCTCGATAACAAACAAACAAAAAGAATAAAGACAGCACTACAGTATATAACTAAAAGAAAATGTCAAGTCCTTGACTGTTGCCCTTCTCTTACAATCTGCTCTCCACACAACAGTAAATGTCTACAAGAGTTACTGTGTAGAAAATTCACTTAGCTAAGCTAGCAGGAAAGAAAGTAGACAATATCCTAGATAATCTAAAACTCACAAATATGGTCTTAACATCTGACCTAAGTAACAGCAGATTTATCTTACAAATTCTTTTCCAGGTAATACTAGCTTGACTTTAAATTGTTCTCTTGCCCTCCACTGAAGCAACAGCATTATATAGCACAAGAGGAAACCAGGAAATAAATTAAGCACAAACTATAAATATAAACAATAAACTATACATACTACACAATAAACCAAAAGTAAACTATACATACGTGATCCACAGATGGAAATACTACCTCAATGACATTCTTGGGGGGAGATTATCAAAACCAAAGCTTTGCCAATAGTGCTTATCAGGGCACCCATATGTAGACCAGCCAGGCAGACTCCCTATACCAACAACTCCATGGAAACCAAGAAAGAATTCTACAGCAACATTTCTAACTGGTTGATTTTTTTTAATGTCTTTGTTTAAAAGTTTTGCTTTTGCCCGAGATAGAAAAGGGAGAAAGACTAAAGACTAAAGGGGAATAAGTTATTGGTACCCTACCAAATATCTACAGTTAGAAATGAGTGAGAAATTAGTCTACATATAAACAAGATTTTTCACACCATTTTCTAATGATGACCCACAGACTACATCTTACATGGATGCCGAAGAAAGCTTCTAAAAATATTTTTTAAATCAAATATAATTATATCCCATTCCCTTTGTCCTTTCCGCCCTCCAACCCCTCCTCCTCCTTTGAATAACACTGTTACATTTACAGAAAAAGAAATGCAAAAATATATAAATACAATATGCTGAGTCCATTTTTGTTGCTTGTGTATATGATTTCAGGGCTTCCCACTTTGTATTGATAACAGTTGAGGGGCTCATTCCTGAAACAAAAAGTTCCACTAAAACGGAATTCACTCTCTGCACACACTGACTTTTTTAGTTCTATTTTACTTGTTCCTTCTTGTTAAGTTTTGATTTTTTTGAGACAGGGTCTCATGTAGCCCAGGGCAGGGGGCCTCAAACTCCCATGTGCTAGCTCATAGCATGTACCACCATACCATACTTACTTCTTAAAAGTTGGGCAAGACCCCCTAAATTGATTTTGCAAACCAGAAATTGCTCCTGTCCAAAGTATTAAAAAGTAAGTGTTTTCTTTCCTTCTTTTCCAGTTTCTTCAATTCCAATTACTGCTTTCAGTAGTACAAGAAGTTTATTTTAATCTTCTTTGCTTATTATTTATCTAACATGTGTGCTCACGCATACATGCGCTGGTGCACATGTTGAAAGAGAGGGCAAATTTCAGGAGTTGATTCTCTGTCTACTATGTGGGTCCCAGGATCAAGTGCGGCCCAGAAGGCTTGCCAGCAAGTGCCCTTACCCACCCACTGAGCCATCTCAGGAGTACAATGACCAAATTCCTATTTGTGAGCTGCCAGATCCCCTTAAAAAGACTTTACAATTACACAAAAATTCTTCAATATTGCAAAAGTGCCTAAAAATAAATCAGGTAAATTATTTGTTTTTAGGTCTCATGTAACTTAGGTTATGTTGCCAAAGACTCAATCTGATACCCAGGTTGATCATGAACTCTGATCCTTCTCCCTCTATTTCCCAGGCTTGTGCTACCTCACCCAGCTCAGGTAAACACTTTAAAAAATGTGCATTCACTGATCATCAATTAGGATGTACTCAGCCACCACTGGTAGAACTGGTTTTATTATAACCTCTTGGAAGCAATAAACTTTTTCTTGAAGGGAGGGATTAGTAACTGTTTCTAAGACTTGATCTAATGAAAAATAACAAAAGGTATAGTATTTCTGTACAAACCTGTTCACCCAGATGCTCTTCTGTAACAGAAGAAACAGAAAAATCCAATGTCTTAGTGAGGTTTCAACCATGACCAAAAACAACTTGGGGGAAGAAAGGTTTAGTTCACCTTCAAGATTACAGTCCAAGCCAGGTGTTGGTGGTGCACGCCTTTAATCCCAGCACTCGGGAGGCAGAGGCAGGCGGATCTTTGTGAGTTCGAGACCAGCCTGGTCTATAAGAGCTAGTTCCAGGACAGCCTCCAAAGCCACAGAGAAACCCTGTTTTGAAAAACCAAACCAAAAAAAAAAAAAAAAAAAAAAGAGATTACAGTCCATCATTGAGGGAAGTCAGGGCAGGAGCTCAGGCCATGAAAGAATGCTGCTTACTGATCTGCTACTGAAGGTTTGCCCAGTCTGCTTTTTTAATGCAACCCAGGACCACTTGCCTGGGGTGGCATCACAAAAGCAAGATGGGCCCTCCCACACATCACTAATCAGGATGCCAGTCAGACTTGCCTACTCAATTGAAGTTCTTCTCAAATAAGTCTAGCATGTATCAAATTAACTTCAACAAAGAGAGAGAGAAACCCAAACAAGAATAAAACAGGACATTTAATTGTTGAGAAATAGCAAAATAACTTAAAACTCACTTGATGGCATTCTACACAGCCACTAAAAAAAAAATCGTATTTTAAGATTACTAGTAACATAGAGAAACTTGCTAGTAAGAAGCTAGAACATAGTTTATTTGGTAGAGTGCTTACTCAGAATATGAGGTCCTGTGTTTGATCTCCAGCACTACATATGATGAGCACGGTGGCACATACCTGTAATCCCAGCACTCAAAAGGGAGGCAGAAGGATTAAAAGTTCAAGGTTACGTTACCTTTGCTACCAAACAAGTTAGAAGTTAGCCTGAGTTACAAGAGACTGCCTCAAAAACAAAACAGTACAAAACAAAACAAGAAAAAAAGGAAGAAAGAAAAGAAAAAAAGAAAAAGCATTCCATTGATTCAAACAAGAAACTGAAGGAAAACCAAGTGTTAGCAGCTTTCTTTTGGAAGCAGAATGGCCAGGTAAGGTGCCTGCTGCACAGGCTTGAGAAGCTGCATCTGTGGCCAGGCTGAAAAGACTCGAATCCCAGCCCAGAGCAGATGGAGACAGAGGGTGGGCTTGGAGGCCAGACAGCCTGGCCAGCTCAGTGAGCTCCAGTTCAGTGAGAGAGACTGCCTTAAAAACCATCCATCCATCCACCCACCCCACCCCACATATATCACTTGAGGAAGATACTTGATGCTGTCCTCTGCTCCCCCTACACACACAGAGGCCAGGACACATTTCCTTTACAGTATTCCTTCTAGTCATATTTTTCAGTCTTATTTTGGTGACAGCCATCAAACAGATGGATTCCTGTCACATGAAGAATCCCCCCCCTACTTTTCCATATTTTTCTATACTTTCATAATTTTAAGAACCAGAAAAATGTAACATGAGGTTAATAATGACTTCAACAAATCAGGTGTATTTTTTTGGATGGACTGGGGAAGAAGTTGAATATGGCCCTGAATACTGGTTTTGGTGACTTGACAAAGCAACAATCTGAACAGTATACACCAAATCCCACTTTAGTGGGCCAGGAAGATAGCTGAGTGGGTAAAGGGGCTCAAGCCTGGTGAGCTGAATTTGATCCCTGGAACCCACGAAAAGGGTGGAAGGAGAGAATTCAGGTATCCACAAAGTTATCCCCTGATCTCTTAGCAAACAATTCAACAACTCCTTTTGGTGAAAAGCATACACAGACATAAATATATAAATGTTCAGGAGGATATATACTAGTTACTAACAGTGGGCCATCAGGAGCTAGGCATGGTGACACATGCCTGTAAATTCCTTTACAAGGGAGGGGAGGAAGGAGGCCTGCCACACTGGGTTACACAGTAAGTACCAAGCCAGCCAGGGGTTCACAATATGACCCCCTTTATCCAAACAAAATCAAAACTGTAAGGTCCGTTTTTTTTAATGTGGTCCCTTGTTACTGTTGTATGCTTTAAGCATAAAATATACAACCAACTATTCACTGAGCATCTACTATACACTAAACTGCTAAAACAGAGGAAAGTACTAATAACAATGAAATTTAAGGCTAACAAGGGGGATTAATATGGGAAGGGCTGAACTGTTTACAACTGTGTGTGTGTGTGTGTGTGTGTGTGTGTGTGTGTGTGTGTGTGTGAAGTATGGAGAACAGGAGTTTAAGAAAAAGCTTGCACTTGATTGGGAAAAGAAGAAATAGTGAAAATGATTAGATGCTCTGGTGATAAAAAGAATTTTCTTTGAGACAGGTAGCTGGCCTGGGACTCTATGTACACCAGGCTGGTCTTCTGAGTGAGAAAGTTTCTGAAGGGTTTTAGAGAGAAAATGGCTAGCACTAATGATAATACAAGGAGGCCCTGTCGAGGCACCGTAAGATGTACTAGAATTTGGTTAGAAAGTAGGATAGATGAAGTGTCAGAATAGGCTAGCACACTGGTTGTGCTAACTTCAGTTTTTAGAAGAGGGTTGCCACTATAACTTCTTTGAATTTAGCAATGGGGGAGACTATAGGTTTCAACTTAAGCACTGTCTTGCCACTTCTCATTACCTTTGTGCTATCAGTTCTGGACACTTTGTCTGAGCTGCATCACTGTACCCAGTTCAATGAATGCTTCTGCTTCTACTTTTGCATTCCTACGGTCTAGTTTCTGTACAGCAGGTACATGCTTCCTTTCGTCTGAAGGTAGGTAGGTGTGTGTAGGTGTGTGTGTGTGTGTGAGAACCTATAACACTATACATCCTTAAAGACACTCTACCATTGAATTGCACCCTCAGCTCTAACATATTCTTTTAGAACATAAATGGGTGGTGAGTTAGCTTGGTGATTTAGGTCACTTGTTCTTGTCACAAGGATCTTGCAAGAGGACCTGGGTTCAATTCTCAGCACCCACATGATGGCTTACCACCATCCCTAACTGCACTTGCAAGAATCTAACAACCTCTTCTGGCATCTTTGGGCACCAGGCACAACGTATACATACAAAAAATAAACAAAATAAAGCAAATCATACCATCATCCATAACTGCACTTGCAAGAATCTAATAACCTTTTCTGGCATCTTTGGATACCAGGCACAATGTATACATACAAAATATAAACAAAATAAAGCAAATCATATGTTACCTGACATCACAACCTTGCAATTGCTTCCCACTGCACACAGTAAAAAGCTAGTCTCTGAAATGTTTACAAAGGGTTTCCAACACTGCTCAATGGCACCCTATCTCTGATCTGACACCCTGTTTATCTCTACTGCCTGCTATTCTAGAAACACTGTGCTTACCTGAGACTGTTTTTCAGTACTTTGGGCACATGTTTGTGTCTACCATTCTCCCCCCCCCTTCTCTTTACTTCCTGCAGGTCTTAAGTCTTCATCCCCACCACACATAAATACCAAGACCCATCATCAATACCCTATAATTGCCACGTAGTCCATGACTTAAAAAAGTAACGTTCCTTTACCCCTGAAACCAACTCTTTTTATGTCTGCTATCTCTATCTTATTGTTATATTTGCCTGTCCGAAACACAAACATGTTTACATGTATATACACAAGAAATCAAAGTTCTGTGAGGGCAAAATTCTATTGTTTCTCATTTCAGCATCCCCAACATCTAGCAAAGGGCCTGACACAGAGCAGGTACTCGATGACCACTTTAAGAACACATGAAGAACCTCAGCAGATAATTTAGCTGATTATTTACAAGACACTATATCTACCTAAATAGAATAAAAAATGGGAATTTACCCTAATTTACCATGTTATTTTCCTCTGGGAACTAATCACTCTTAAAGTGCTTGTAAATTAAGCTCTGATCACACAGATTTTTAGATTCTTAGCAATTTACCTTTGAAAGATTTGCCTTTATCTTGGCTATTTGCAAAGAGTGGCAGTGTCAGAGGAAGATGGAATACTGCATCTGTCTCCTCAGGAGCTCTTCCCACTCAACAGTTCTGACCTCTCTTTCTCAGGCTGGTTTAACCTACTGACCAATGAGCCCCTAATCTTAGGGCCCACCTAGAAATATAAACCACACCAGTCATATAGGGCTGTTGAGATGTCTGAAAGCAATTTTAGACTGAGTACCCAGGCAAAAGAAGTTAAGGCAGAGAAACCTGGGAAAGCTTTAATTCAAGCATTTTAAAAGTAACAGCTCCTGCATTTTTCAAGCAATAAAATAAAGCTTGGGGAAAAGAAATGATCACACACCCACTGCACAACTGTGTTACAACTTACTTAACTACTGTAACCAAGTTGTGTGTCACATAGCAGAGATGCATCTGAAAAGTCAGAGGTGCCTTCTGATCTTTAGCACTCTCCAGTTCTCCAGAGGCTAGCTTTCCTACTTACATGGTATTTATTATCCCACTTCTTTTTGTGCAATGCTGGGACTGAACCCAGGGTCTTACACAAGCTAAACAAGTGTTCTACCACTGAGCCCAGAACACGCCCAGCCCATGCAGTTTTATACTTGTTGATACATGTTTCATCAATTCTAGAAAAAGAGTGATATAGTCTGTATTTAAAACTACATATTCGTCGGGCAGTGGTGGCAGACGCCTTTAATCCTAACACTCAGGAGGCAGAGGCAGGCAAATCTCTGTGAGTTCAAGGCCGGGCTGGACCGACAGCCTCCAAAACAATACAGAGAAACCCTGTCTTGTAAAACCAAATAAGTAAATACATACATATAAATAAATAAAACTACATATTCTAGCCAGGCGTTGGTGGAGCACACCTTTAATCCCAGCACCCAAGAGGCAGAGGTAGGCAGATCTCTGTGAGTTTGAGGCCAGCCTGGTCTACATAGCGAGTTCCAGGACAGCCTCCAAAACAATACAGAGAAACCCTGTCTCAAAAACAATAATTAATAAATAAATAAATCTGCATATTCTGTTGTGTCTTGCTTTGTTACTTACCAGTGATTTGCCTTAAGAAAATTACTCTTTGTGGGGATAGCACTCTATATGCTACCTTATAGGGTTCCTGTGAGGATTAAATAACTTAGTGTACTCTCAGGAAGAATTTAGAATTTTAGAATTACATTTATATGGCATGCGCGGGGAAGTCAAGAGGACTATCTGCATGCATTAGTTCTCTCCTTCCACGATATGGGGCTTGGGGATCAAACTCGGGTCACACCAGGCTTGGCAGTAAGTGCCTTTAACCCACTGAACCATCTCATTGACTCACCAAAACATTTCTTAAAAGTATATTGCTGGGATGGGGCTCACTGGTACAGTACCTGCTTAGAATGCATTGTGTCCTGAGCTCATGCCTCAATAACACAAAACAAACAAAGAGCAAGTATTTAGCTCATTGAAAGCAGCACATATCAGTGTAGAAATTATTATGCAGAGGTGCCAAAAGTCTTGTGATAGTGTCTACACACACATGCATATACTAATTAGAAAAAAAACAATTACCAAAATGTCGTATGTAAAATACATAATTGTTGAATATTTTCAAAGTTACATTAAAACAAACAAAAACAGAAGTTTAGGCAGTAAAGTCTTTCTGGCCTACATAATGAGGAACTGAAAGTGCTTAAAGAGAAAATCCTTTATTTTTAATTTACTAATTTTTGGAAGCTGGGCATGATGGCATATACCTGTAGTCTAAGCATTTGAGATGCAGTAGGAGTTTGAGGCTAGCCTAGGCTACATGAAACCCTGCCTCAAAAACCCAAAAACAAATTATTGGTGACATTAAATTGGAATATAAACATTTAATTTAGGTAATTCTTGAGGGTTTTTAAGTATCTACGTAAGAGACTGCTATTATGAGACTTGAGGGGAGGGTTGGGGAAACAATTCTTCAATGAGATGCTATTTAAAGAATTCTTTGCCTGTTAAATTTCAGGGGGAAAAAAATCAGCATTCAAATTTCACTGTTTTTTTTTTTGCACCTAGCTTTTTATTAATTATAAACAGAACATATTAAAATTTAAAATAATGCTCTATAATGGAATCACCTAGATTGTGAGATTTTCACAGGGCAATAGGATTTTGCAAAATTTATCAATGGCATTAAGGACATATCTTTGGTTGACATGAGATTATCTTCATTACAGCCTCTAGGTCAAAAGATCAAGTAATACTCAAACTCAAGGACCCTACATATTATATGAGTCCTATTAAACATCTTTCAGGGGATTTTTAGTGGCTTAAAATAATGTTTCTAAACATCATTTTAATCTGGCACACACATTAAGAGTGACTAGATCGCCGGGCGGTGGTGGCACAGCCTTTAATCCCAGCACTCGGGAGGCAGACGCAGGCGAATCTCTGTATCTCTGTGAGTTTGAGGCCGGGCTGGTCTGACAGCCTCCAAAACAATACAGAGAAACCCTGTCTCGTAAAACCAAAAAACAAACAAAAAAACAAAAGAGAGGGACTAGATCTAATAATCTCGTAGGTATTATTTGCTGGACTAGAAAGTTGATCTGGATCTAACTTTTTAGTCCTGTGAGATAATCTCCATGCATAAGGACACTCTGTTTTAACAAAATACACCCCTGGAAGCTGTTGGAAACGACTGCTACAAATGCCAGTATTTATAAATTTATGAAACGTAGGTAAACTAGGCTGATGAGATCAACCCACTAGAGTTGAAGCATAGTTCCCCCTAGAGTTTAGCATACATTCCTCTAGTAGTTTAACTGGGAGCAACAGTTAAATATAAAACCGGATTTAAACCGTTCCCGAGCCCCCACCTCCCCCCAAAACCAAAACCCACCTCAGAGTAGTGAGGACACGCCTCGCGGAGGACAGGTACGCCGGGAAGTTTACGGGTGAAAGTTTTTTTAAAGCGAGAACTCTGAGACAGAGCCACCGCTCCTCGGACGCTCCCCCACCCGGTTCCTAGTTACACGTATGAGTCAGTTCTTCCCTCAGCCGCCACAGAGTCAAAGGGGGAAACCGCGCTACCGCTCAATACACCGAGAAGACTGGGGGGTGGGGTGCGGGCGGCGTCCCGGTTCCCACAGGGGAACCACAAGAACCCAGCACCACTCGCCCTCTGTCCCCTGCAGCCCGCGGCGCCGGCCGAGCCCGGCGCTCAAGGGACACGGACTCAACTTTGCGAAGCCCGCGGGCGAGGGCGAAGGCGCGGCTGGATCGCGCCCTTCCCCACCCCCCCCCGCCCCCGGCCCGGGACGCAGCTCCGGGCCAGCCGGGTCACTCCTCCGAGACCCCCGCAAGCCGCCGGCCGGGCTCCGGCCTCCGCGAGGCGGGCGGTGTTTACACCTGTCACGGGGGAGGAGGGGAAGAGGAAGCCGGCGCGGAGCCCAAACTTCTCCTGGGCGGCCGGGCCGGCAGGGGGGGGGCAGCCCCGGTTCGGAGCGCGGCCAGGTGGACGCCCGGGGGCCGCGGCGGCCGCGAGGGCGGGCACGGCCGGCGGGGCTCGGCCGAAGATCCGGACGCCGAGCCCCCGGCTCCCGGCGCGGCCAGCGGGGGAAGAGCGGAGCTCGCAGGCCCGCAGCGGGCCGCCGGCAGGTGCTCCAGGCCCGGCCGGCCGGCTGCCCGCACCCGCGGAGCGCGGAGGAGCGCGGCGGCGGCGCCACTCACCTGGCTCGTCCCGCACGGGCGCGATGGGCATGGCTCGGCGGCCCGGGGGAGGAACTGGCTCTCCCCGGGGAAGGACCGGCACCTCGGACGCGGAGCTGGCGAGGGCGGAAGGCGCGCGGCTCCCGGCCCCGGTCAGCGCAGCGGCGCCACGGACGCCCCCCCGGAGTTTCCGCGCGGCCGCGGGACCCCCATCCCGCTCCCCTCCGCCCTCTTCCGCCGCCGCCGCCGCCGCCTCCGCCTCCTCCTCCGCCGAGACCCCCGCCCACTCCACACACTCTCCCATCATGCAGCGGGGGACCGCTGCTCGCTGCTGCGTCACTTCCGGGCGCAGGTGGCTGGGTCGGGGCCGGGCGCCGCTGGGGGCCGTGGGAGGTGAGGGAGGACGTTCCGGCGGGAGGGAGGGGGGAGGAGCGTCGCCGCCGTCTTCCTCCTTCCGCGCAGGCGCCGTGCGCGGGACGGCGCTCGCCATCTTGGGTGCGGGCGGACTCCCTCTCTGTCTCTCGCGGGACCGCTCAAGGGCCGGGCTGCGCTCGCTCGCCCTCCCTGCTCGCCCGTGACCCGCGGAGGCCGCGCGCCCGGAAAGGAGGCGTTCTCATCCCCTTCCTCTTTTTAATGTAAGCCAGCAGAGAAGGAGGCTGCTGGCCGGCGAGCGAGAGAGCGAGCGTCCCGCCTCAGGCCCGCAGGCCGCGGGCGGGCGAGCGAGCGGTCGGGCGGGCGAACCGCGCTGCGGCCTGGAGAAGGCCGCCTCCACACACCTTTCCGATGGATGAGCTCGCGCTCCTGAGCGGGTTTCCCGTCGCGGAGGGGAGGCCGCCGCCAGCCCCGAGCGGCTGGTCGTCCGCGTTGGGGCCTCTCCACGCCGCCCTTCCCCGAGTCCGTGAGAGCGCCCGCCCGCCGCTGCGGAGCCCAGACTGCGGGGTTGTCATTGCTGCCCGACACGGTGAGCCCTGGGGGGCTCGGTATACCCTGCAGGTCGTGAATCGTTGAAAGTAGTTCCAAAGCCGCAAAGCTCAGCGGTAACCCCAGGGAACCCGGGCGGAAGACGCCCGGTCCCCGCAGAGACCTGCCTGGGGCTTTGAGTGGAGGACTTGCGCGTGTCGGGAAAGACAGGGACAGTAGCGATGAGTTCATTATGGTCTGTCCCTGCCCCTGCAATGGCCCAAAGTAATACGAAGAAGCTGAAACAGACCCGCGTTTGTCTCACTGCGAGGTAGCCGGGACCGAATCATTCTCAATTGGAACGTGCTTCGCGATTGTGCTGCATTTGTTTGTTTGGTTTTTTTGGTTATTGCCCAGTCAGTGAAGTGAGAGAAATCTATAGTGCCTGTCAAATTTATTCCCTTTGTGTTTCTCCCCCTTCTGGTGCAGCTTAATTGTCGCTGCAAATGTTTGACAGAGAAAGTCACAAAAGAACTGTATGTAAAACTGGAAATTAATGGATTTTAGACAAACATGTTTTCGATTGATAGCTCTACCAAACAAATAACGAATAAGATCCGAAGAAAACGTTTGAATGGCAAATTTCAAATAATTTAACCTATCAGAAAGGTTTAAATCAGTGGATCTAAACATTAAAAGAAAGTCATACTTTTTGGAAAATAGCTCCCTGATTTCACAGGTTATGATTACCAAATGATATTTTTGCTAGGTAAGTGAAGAGGCAAATTCTGTATATTTTTTTCTAATCCACGGAAGTTGAGTAGCTATTTGTCCAAATGACTTTGGAGCACAATAAACCTATTAGTAATTGCATATTCTTAAGTGTAATTCCCAAGACAGCATTCTAGTGCTTAGACATTATATTACAAAAGGAAATTCTGCTGAATGATTTTTCTTGTTGTATGTTGAGGGTGGCGTGTTGAGATAGGGTTTCTTTGCGTCCTGGAACTCACTCTCTAAACCAGGCTGGCCTCAGACTCACAGAGATCCATTTGTTTTTGTCTCCCGTGTGCTGGTATTGAAGGCATGTGCCACCACCTCCTGGCTATTGCTGAATGTTTTTAAGATGACAAGTCTGAGAATATTCTAAAAATCGTTGCATTTGGAGACAGTGGCAACATTTTTGCTTATCTTTTAAACACATGATTATATTGTCTTACATTTGGCATCAAGAAAATAAAAAAAGCCTGTCCATTTATTGTATTTCTGGATTTTTTCCCCCTTCTATTCAGACTTTTAAAAAATTGACATGATAATATAAATAGTAATTTTTATGCCTATATACCGTTAAGCCAAGTGTTATGTCGTGGCACTATTGTTTAACATCTCAGTCACTTGAATTTCTTTGACCTCTAAAGGCTCATTTGGGAACAATACTGTGAATCATACCTTAGGTAGAGAAATCTGCCTCACACAAAACAAAACACAGAAAACCCCCTGCAAACCTGAAGAAATGTTACCACATACTGATTTACAATTTTTTGGTTTTTTATTTTTTATTTTAAACCAGGGTCTCATGTAGCTCAGGCTGCCTCCAACTTGCTAACCAAAGAGGACCTTGAACTCCTATCCTACTGTCTCTACCATTCAAGTGCTGTGATTATAGGTATATGTTCACCATGCCCAACTATATTTAAATTTAATGAAGGAAGCTAAATACCTCTACAATAAAAACTTTAAGACACCGGAGAAAGAAATAGAAGACGCTAGAAGATAGAAAACTCAATGTTCATGAATCAGAAGAACTAATTACGAAGATTTGCCCCATTGTCATATCTCATGGGCCTATCATGTTTTCCTTAGTGTCCGGAATCTAATTCATGTTCCTTCAACTCCAAGGCTTCTCTTGTGGCCATTTCTTAAGTATTCACTGACACCAGAGACCTCAAAAGACTACTGGTGAAGTTCCTTGTTCCCTCTGGATACTCTAACTCATCGACCCTCTTCTCTCCCAGAGCTGATACTGCCCCTCATACATCTCATTCAAGTTGGGGATGTGGACATCCCAGCAGTTTTGTCTGTTTTGTTATCAAGAAGAGAAATAGCTTGGACTATGAACAAAGAATTATCTTTGAGATGGAATAGGTCAAGTTTGAACCTTAGCAATAGCATGCAACCTTACCAAGAACTTACTTTCCCTAAGTGCAAAAATCAAAGAAGGGACCCTACTTTGCAGACCTGTTATCCAGAGGAGATGGATGTTATAATGTATGTAAAATATCCCAATAAGTGTCAAAAATCTGTTCCAAAGTGGAAAATCTTATTGTCATATCTTTCCCAAGATCAGTGGTTTTCAGCTAGGGGTCATTTTAACATAACCTTCCACCCTTACTCCATAACTGGGGATACTGAGAAATTCTGAATACCACAATTGGTGTGAAAAGAGCAGCTGGAAGCTAGTAGGGAGAAACCAGGGATCAGTATAAACACCCTGCAATGCAGAAAACATGCCAGTTTCTGTAACAAAGAATTATCCAGAATGCCAGTCTTGCCAACTTTGAGAAATTCTGCTGTAGAGCATCCTCAGGCTGCTGATACTAATTCTGACCAGTAACATTGCTTATCATGAGGCCCTTTAGCCAGTTATTAAAGGTACTTGGACAACTGAGGAAATCTGGATATGTACTGTCATTAAAGAACATATTGTTAATTTTTAGGTATATTAATAAAATTATGGAGCTGTACAATGATATAATGCACATTTTAAGTGTTTGAAACATTGTATCTATAATTAAGTTTTAAAGAGACTCCACGTATACACAGAGATAAAATGAATATAGCAAAATGCTATTATTGAGTTGACTCTAGGTGGTAAATAGATACACCAGTGTCTATCATACTGTGCTTTCTGTTTCTCTGCTGCTTAGACTATTTTTGTAAAGAAAAGATTTTAAAATACCTGAGTATACAAATGAAGTTTGGATTTAGTTATTTATAAATTATTACATTTCCTAGACAATCATTGTCTAATTCATTTCTCATCCTGGAGCAGATCTTTTAAATGGTGATTTTGAAAAGCATCTTAAAGATGTAGAAAAGAGAAAACAAACAATGACTGTAACTCCTGAATCAACTGTAATTAGTTTAGACTGTCTCATGTGTACAAATACAGTGGAATTTCAACTCTGCTCAGTGTGGAGCAGTGCTAATACACGATTATTAGAAGGATAGCAGAACTTATCAGGAGAGGATAACTACTTACGTGACAGTACCAATTGGACTTCCTGTATACAGATGACAAAAATACTGTAAAAGGAATCAAAGAAGCAATCCTATTTACAACACATGCACCTGGGAATAAATATAGTGATGGAAATGAAATAGTTTTACACTGAAAACTGAATAGCAGAAGACATTAGAAGATAAAACGACCTCCAGTGCTCATGAATTGGAAGAACTGATATTGTATGTCCCACGCCACAGTCTCGCCAGCAAGAACGACACAGGACACTCGGATCCTTCTGCAGTAAAGCTTTAATGCATCTTGAGAGATAGATGATCAGCTTCTGAGAGGGAGACCCCAAGCTAAGAAACCCAGCCCCTTATATAAGCCTAGGAGCTCCGAGTGAGACGTGTAGAGCCGGGATTGGTGGTTTGCTCATCACCCCAGATGACGCCACGGGAGAGGCAGAGCTTAAACGGTGGACTCCAACTGACAATGGATGTCGGCGCTATCTTCTAATGGTGATAGCGATAGCGAGGGCGGCTCCTCACATCTCCCCCTATTCATTTATTTTTGAAGCCATAGGACACCCACAACTTTGGAGTGGAGATAGAGGTCAAATCCCCATGTGCAAATTTGGAACATGTACAAAGCTCCTCTCCAGGGTCTTATCCTCAGAGGGAGCCCTGACCAGTCCCGATGTCATTTTTCTGGGGGAAGGAGATCATGACATAGAACCTTCATGCAAGATGACTTATCTCCCAGGAGAAAGTCGTTATACCGCAGACCTCTCCTGTGCAGTGCTTAGCCTTGCAACTCCTTGGGCTGCTGAAGCCTACCCACTCTATCCCGTGCAATGAGACTAGCCTCGTGGGGTGCAAGAGCCGGGAGGCCAGCGACCTATTGATTTAACATGATTAACCAAATGTCAGGGGAGGCTTCGTGTTCTAAGGCAGCAAGTGCTTGTGCCACCACCACTTTGTCTCTTTTTGTTTGGGCTCTGAGCTTACACACCATACAAAGCATCAACACTATTCCACAGCAGAGAACTAGGCTAAATAATCCCACCCCCACCCATTCCTTAAAATAAGAAAATGCAGATGAAATCCAGGAGGAGAGGCCTTCCATCAGAGAAAGATCCAGATGCGTCGAATTAACTTGCAGGATCGCCACTCTCAACTCACGAAGTGTCTGCTCAAACTCAAAAGTCCAATTCTGTAATAAATGTTGAGACAGAGCTTTTGACAGGTTAGCTGCTCTTGTAAAATTCTCATATTGTACTGAAGTGACACAAAGGCTAGGCAACTTTTGTTCATATCCCAATTGGGCCATCTGCCACAATATATCCAATTGTTCCTGAACCAAATTAATCCGTTGGTTTACCAACATCAGGCCTCCTTGTATCTGAGAATTGGCAGTGGCCTGTTTATCTAGAGCCATGGTCACAGTGGCCGATAGTTCATTAATGGTTTGAGTTGTCTGCACAGTGGCGGAAAGTGCAAGGGCCGAGGCGGTAACCGAAGCAGTAACCGCGGCGGCGGCTATCAGGCCCACAATAATAGCAGAGATCCCAAAAATCTCGCTTTTCCCTAAACAAACTCAAAACTACTTGGCGCCTCAACAGGAACTGGAACAAATTGAGGCATGCACATTACCAAAGCAAAAGGGTGCTTAATAGCATCCCAGCATAATGCATAAAAACAATTCTAAGCAGAGCAATTTATTTCTTTCTGATTCTTACCTAAGGTATCATTACAACCCAAATAAAGGGCGGCTGAATAATTAGTTCTCTTAAAAGGGGTATACTTAACATTGGAGGAGGACCAATCAGATGATCCAGAGCTCTGTCCCTTACTCAGACTGTTGCCTAATGCCCCTTTCCAATCAAAAGTAATCTGTCCCTTCTCACTATATCCTCCAGCAATCATTGCCATAGGAGAAAGATCAGTACAGCTTCCATTAATTCCACAAAGCAACCATGGATCAAAAGGATTAGCATTAGATCTTTCTGGATCCATATGAGTAAAATTATCCTTTAATGAAGAAATCACAGTAAAGCACAAGCTTCCTACCAATGACAAAGTTCTCTCATCCTGAAAACTCTGTATCTGAGGATCCAAAGCCAAAAAGGCAAGCCCCAACTCTCTATTAGTTGTGAAAAATCTAGGGAACACCTGGGCATTATGCATCACTGGCATCAGTACGGGGAAGGTAGACATGATGGCCCACCGTAACTCTCCCATCATACTAGGAACCATCATCTCGAGTAGGAGAGTCTTCATCACCCACTTGGCCTCCATCCTTCTTATTCTGGAGTTGTGAAGGAGCTCTTCGAGTGAGTCTTTCAGGGATCCACAGGGGGTTTTCTTCCTCCTGTGGAAAAATACACACAGCTCTCCTGGATCTTATAAGAATGTGCTTGGACATGGGTAATGAAAACAGGAAATCTCCTATTTAACAAGGCAGCTTGTATCTTCTGAAAGATGTTAGCAACTCTGCTGGAGGATCTTATTATTCCAGCTATCTCAAGGAGATTAACTGCATTAACCACATAAGAGGAATCTGATACAATATTGAGGGGTCCTGGAAAGGCCTCAAGAACCTCCAGTACTATCAGACATTCTACAACTTGAGGTGAAGTTTCATTATATTGTTTAGATATGACCCTATCCTTGACCACATAAGCTCCCATACCAGTTTTCGATCCATCAGTGTACACCACAGTTCCATCTGGGAGTGGGTCTTTAGCTGTCACTTGTGGGAACACTATAGCCTGATTTAGGGCAAACTGTAAAATTGGATTCTTTGGAAAATGATTATCAATTTGTCCTGAAAAGGAAGTAACTAAAACTGCCCAATCACTAGATGTGGCTGCCAAGGTCTGAACTTGTGCAGCAAAATAAGGCACAATCAAGGAATCAGGATCCCTGCCAAAATGCGTAACAGCTGCTTTTATTCCGCTAAGCGCAAGCTGTGCAACAGCATCAGGGTACCAGTCAATAATCTTAGCGGGGGAAGCATTTGGATGAATCCAATGTAATGGTCTGTGTTGCCACAGGACTGCAGTTGGCAATTGAGCTGTCTTAAAAACACACAGACTAAAAGGTAGTGACTCCTCAATACGTTGTAATTGTGCTTCCTGTAAGGCCTCTTCCACCATCTGTAAGGCTCGGTGGGCGGCAGGGGTAAATTTTCTGGGTGAGGAGATATGAGGCTCACCCTCCAGGAGATCGAAGAGGGGTTTTAGATCAGCAGATGAAATTTTTAAAAAGGGCCTCAACCAATTTATATCTCCCAGAAGTTTCTGAAAATCATTTAATGTTTGTAAGTGGTCTTTGCGAATTTCTATTTTCTGAGGAACTATATTTTTGGGAGTAATCATTGAGCCCAAAAAGAGGCCTGTATCTGCAATTTGAACCTTCTCTGACGCAATCTCTAATCCCCACTGTTTTAATTCAGCCACCAGCATGGGAAAAGCCTTTTGTAAAACATCTAACTCTTTGTGACAAATAAGAATATCGTCCATATAATGGATCATGATTAAAGATGTAAATTGCTTCCTAATTGGCTCCAAAGCCTCTTGCACATACAGCTGACATATCGTTGGGCTATTGGCCATGCCTTGCGGCAGTACCTTCCACTGAAATCTCTTGTCTGGTTCCATATGATTAAGAGAAGGGATAGTGAAGGCAAACCTTGGTCTATCCCGTGGGTAAAGTGGAATAGAGAAGAAACAATCCTTAATATCTATAATAATAAGCTTCCAATCTTGAGGAAGCGCAGAAAGCAAAGGAAGGCCTTTTTGAACAGGGCCAAAAAGATGCATCTGACTGTTAATGGCCCGCAGGTCGTGGAGTAATCTCCACTTCCCAGATTTCTTCTTAATAACAAAAATTGGTGTATTCCATTGGGAGGTAGAAGGCTCTAGATGCCCCAGCCATTCCTGTTCTTGCACTAATCTTGTGATAGCCTCTAATTTTTCAGAGGATAGAGGCCATTGAGAGACCCATACTGGCTCCTCTGTTTTCCATGGTATGGGTCGTGAAGCCTCAACGGCCCCTAAATAAAACCCAGTCCTTTTCTACCCAGATTTCCATGTTGCATAATGGGTTTTATTCTGCCTTGTTCTTGCCTACCCAAGCCTCTACCCTTTGTATACCCCATCTTTGCCATAATGGCTGATGCCTGGGGGGAGTATTCATTAGTTAGGGTCATGCCCATGGCTTGTAACACATCCAGTCCCCATAAATTTACAGGGAGTGGCAACACATAGGGGGTAAAACATCCCCGTTTGCCCTCAGCGTTCTGCCAGGTTAAGGCTGAGGCACTGATGGCAGGAGAGGACTGGTATCCAAGACCTTGTAGAGAATGAGATGAAACAACAGTGGGCCAAGACTTCGGCCACCAATGGAGTGAAATAATGCTTTTGTCTGTACCCATATCCATTATCCCTTCAAATTCTTTTCCATTAATTAACAATTTTATTGTAGGTCTCTCATTTAGGGGTATAGCCAGATAGGCTGAATCACTTCCAGAAGATCCCATAGCCCTTTTTTGTAACGTGTAGGGTTCTCCATCCCCAAGGGAGGGCAGCAACACCAGTTGTGCAATTCTATCTCCCTGCTTTATAGAAAATACACCCCGAGGGCTAGAACAGAGAACTTGAATCTCCTCTTTATGATACAGGTCAACAATCCCAGGATATATAATGAGTCCCTGTAAAGTTAAGGAGCCGCGGCCCAGAATAAGCCCAATGGTGGCAGGGGGCAAAGGTCCAGGGGAATGGACTGGGACCGGTTGAACATTCATTTGGGGCATGAATAAGAAGTCGGAGGCGGCACGCAAGTCCATTCCGGGGGTTCCTCGGAAGCCTCTACCTTCTCTTGATTGCTTTTCTGAAATCGGTTCCCATATTTCTGAGGGCCCTGGGACCATGGGCCCCGTGACCCGTTTTTTGATTGGGGTAACTTGGGTTCTTCAATAGGGGGCAGAAGCCTCCCTTTTATATCCTGGACTGACCTGCATTCGCTAGCCTTATGATAACCTTTACCACAACGACGGCAAAGCTCCAGTTCTCTTGTTCTTTCAGGGGCTTGACAATCTTTCTTAAGGTGCCCCATTTTCCCACAAGCTTTTCGATTTGATAAATCTCTATGCCTGTGCATTTGTAAAATGGTGGCAGCTAGTCCTGCATTGGTTAGGAGTCCCCCCAGCTCCCTGCACACTCTGAGCCAATCTTGTAAACCTTTGCTTTTGCGAGGGGCGATAGCCGCTCGACATTCCTGGGTTGCTTGTTCATAGACAAGTTGCTCAATCAGGGGCATAGCTTGTTCTGAATCACCAAAGATGCGACCGGCGGCCTCGGTCATTCTGGCCACAAAGTCTGAAAATGGCTCTTGGGGTCCTTGGACAATCTTTGTAAGGTGTCCACTGGATTCTCCCCTTTTTGTGAGGGCCTTCCATGCTTTAATAGCGGCGGCCGACACCTGACCATAGACGCCCCAGATGTAGTTGGTTTGATTAAGGGCATGTTGACCCTGACCTGTCAGCATTTCAAATGTCCACTGCCTCTGATTCTCATCTCCAGCCGTGGCATTAACTCTAGCTTGCGCCTGGGCTGCATCATACCAGAGAGCCTTCCATTCCATGTATTGTCCCATGTTGGGAAGCACTGCTTTCACTGTCGTCTGCCAGTCAGTGGGAGTCATGGCAAAATTAGCAAGCCTTTCCACCTGTATTGTGGTAAAGTTAGCATTGACCCCATAATTACGAATGGATTCAGCCAATTCTTTGATTTGATTGTAATCTATGGGGGTATGTACTCTTCTGCCTTCTGCATTCTCGAATACTGGAAAAGCCACTTTATTTTTCTCCGTTCCTCTAAAGGTAAAAAGGAGTCAGTACCAGTATTCAGCCGAAGCTCATACGGCGGAGGTGCCGAGGGGCGTGAGCCCGCCGGATTTATAGGCGGTGGCCTCACATTCATTTTTGTTTTCAGCGGCCGGTGTCTATCAGGGTGATATCTTTCTTCCTCATACCGTGCCGCCTCCTCCTCTAGATCAGCTTCTTCGCTAGAATCCAGAGTGTCAGAATCGGAATTATCTAGCTCCAAGGCTTCTAGCTCTACCGTAGGGTATAGGCTAGATTCTGGCTTTTTCTTTTTCTTAGATTTGTTAGGGGGTGAATGATCACTCCTTTCTTTCTCTCCCCCTTTCTTAACTTCTTGGGGGGGCCTTTTTTCTTAGACATGTCTTTCCTTTTGCAAGCTCCCATTCTCTCACTCCGTTCAGTTTCTGACATGCTATCCTGAACTTCCTCTAAGGTTCCCTGACTTTCTACTATAGCAGGGTGACAGGCCTCATCTTCCAAGCAGTTTTTAACTAGCTTCCAAATGGCTTTGGTACCTAAGCGGAGATCTCCTTCTGCATGCTTCCTGTCTAGGTCTTTACCTAGCTTGTTCCACGAGGCCACAGTGAGGGACCCGGAACAAGCATACCATGGTGCCACTCTATCTACCTCCTTCACAAAATTTTGAAGTGTTTGTGGTGCAATTTTAAGATCTCTTTGTTTTAGCACAGTCTGTAGGGCAGTAACCACTGACTGTGACGACCCCATCTTGCTGGCGCCTTATCTAATGGCGCGGCTGGAGGCAAAACAAAAGTAAAAAACGGCGCTCGACTCCTTTACCAGACTGACAGCACCGTTCTGTTAGCACCAGCCACGATGAAGAAGAAGGACAAACAGGACTAGCACAAAAGCCTCCACTGACCCGTCCCACGGTGGTGACAAATTAAGGCCAAAGTCGAGAAAGGGAGGGTTCAGGATCAAGCATACCTCTCCGAACTTACCTCCCTGCAGTACTGAATCTGCCCTGTCTTCCGAAGGGGTCTCCCGCGGCGCCGGCGATGTTGAAGAGTTCCCGGGTTTCGGTACTAGATGTCCCGCGCCACAGTCTCGCCAGCAAGAACGACACAGGACACTCGGATCCTTCTGCAGTAAAGCTTTAATGCATCTTGAGAGATAGATGATCAGCTTCTGAGAGGGAGACCCCAAGCTAAGAAACCCAGCCCCTTATATAAGCCTAGGAGCTCCGAGTGAGACGTGTAGAGCCGGGATTGGTGGTTTGCTCATCACCCCAGATGACGCCACGGGAGAGGCAGAGCTTAAACGGTGGACTCCAACTGACAATGGATGTCGGCGCCATCTTCTAATGGCGATAGCGATAGTGAGGGTGGCTCCTCACAATTGTAAAAATATCCATCCTACTTAAAGCAATCTACATTTACAATCAAAATTCTAGAGTCATTCTTCAGAGACATAGGAAAAACAATCTTAAATTTTATCTGGAAGTGCAAAAGACCAAGGATAGGCAATGCAATCCTCAGCAAAACTAATACTTCAGGAGAGACTGTCATACCTGATTTCAAGTTATACTACAGAGTCAGTAATAGAAACATTGTGGTACTCACACACAAGCAACAGATACAGATTTAAAATGGAATAATTAACGGGTAATTAATACCTGATTTTTTTTACTACTATTATAAAAGTAGCAACTGTAGAAAAGACAGTATCTTCAATAAACAGCTCCAAGAAACCTAGATAATAAGCATGTAGAAGAATAAAATTATCTCTCACCCTGCAAAAACTCTAAATGTATCAAGGATCTCAACATCAGACCTGATATTCTGAAACCTCTAGAGGGGAAAGTTAGGGAGTACACTTTCAACATATAGGCATAGGAAAGTACCTTCTGAATAGGACTATGGTCACTCAAGAAATACAACCAACACTTGATGAATGGGATTTCATGAAACTGAAGAATTCTATACAGCAAAAATAGCGGTCAAGTGATAGCCTACATAATGATCAAAATCTCTGCCAGCTATACATCTGACAGGAGACTAGTGCCTAAAACATACACAGACTAAAACGCCTCAATGCCAAGGCTGCAGAGAGACTGAGCAGTTATTCCAGATGATCTGTAACTGCAGCTCCAGGGTATCTGAAACCCTCTTCTGGCCTCCATGGGGACCCACATACATGTAGTTCACACACGCACACACACATTCAAAAAACTTCAAAATAACTAAAAATGAGTTATGCAACGGAAGAGAGTTTTCAAAAGAATATAAATGACTAGATAATACTTTTAAAAGTATTCAACAACCTTAGCCACCATATTCCATATGGCCCAAGTCAGATTACCTATTATCAAGAATAAAAATGACAGTAAGTGCTAGTATGAATATTCAGGGAGCCCTTATGCATTGTTGGTGGGAATGTAATACAGCCACTTCGGAAACCTGTGTGGAAGTTTCCTAAAAGTACTAGAAATGTAACTATCATATGAACTAACTATATCACTCCTGCACACATTCTCAAGGGAGTCTATATCCTACCAAAGAGATATTTGCTCATCCATGTTCATTGTCGCTCGATCAATAATAGGTAGAAAATGGAATCAGTCTAGATAGCCATTGACTGATGACTGGATAATAAAAATGTGGCACTTATGCGCAATTTATTTTTATTTGGTTATAAATAAAGTGAAATTATGAAATCTGGGAGCTGGTATTATGGCTCCAGGTAAATGCATTTGCTATGTAAGCCTAATGACCTGAGTTTGATGTCTGGACCCCACATAAAGGTGGAAGGAGAGAATGTAGCCCCCAAATTGTCTTCATATGCCTGCCATGGCACATATGCTCACACATATAACAACAAAAATGATAATAGTTTTAAAAGAAACCATGAAACTTGCAGGTGAATGGATGGAACTGGAAAAAATCGAATAAAGTAAGCTAGGCCTAGAAAGATAAACACCACCTATTTCCTCTCATATGTAGATTTCAGCTTTGACTCTTTAGCTTTTGTATTTAACTTGGAATAATTATGAAATGAGGAAACTAGAAAGGGGTCATTGTGGTGGGGGTGCTGGGGTAGTAGAACTTATGTATAATAAGAGTGGAAAACAGGAAACAGAATACTGGAGGCAGAAGAGTTTAAGCAGGGAGGGGAGTGGGGAAATACTGAAGATGAGGAGAAGGTGTATGAAAAAGCCACATGGAAACCTTGTAACCCAATTAAAAATATGATTTAAGAAAAGAAAAGAGAGATACATCCTGCATAACTGGATAATATTGATCACAAGAACTGTATTGCTAACAAAAATCCCAGTTCCAGGCATGGGTCTTCTGTAGCTGTTGATCAAGACCTCCAATAATACAGGCTCTTAGAGTCTCTGCTGTTATCCATGAGAACTAGATGAGACCCAGTAGCTGAAGATACCACTTATCTGTGTTGTAAGGCAGTAGGGAAATCAAGTTATGACTGAACTGGAAATGTCCTCCTTGCTAGCTAGCTTTCACAGTGCTAGAAGATGCTGTTCAGACTGCAGGGGGAGAATAGGTGTCAACATCTTACCCACGAACTCTACATTACCAACCTGCCAAGCAAGACGAGCCCAGTTGTCTAATAGTAATATGACTGTTATGAGAACAACCAACTACTCTGCTTAAACTCAACAGAAGGAAATCACCCCCATCTACAGGAAATTGCCCTACAGGAAATTGCCCCACTGGAAAGTACGAATTGAAGCCTGGTACGGCAAATCTACTCAAAACACATGACTGGGTAGTCATGGACCTTAGGAAGGAACTTACTGATACAGTATCAAAGTGCCTTCCAAATATCTATTTTTATACACACAGAGAAATGTTGCATTCATTCTTAGAGAACCCTTCTCTTAGAAGTAAATGCACAAACTCACTATGTAAGCTTCTAAGAATAAATGATGGTGGAGTGCTGAACCCTAAACAGGAGTTTTTAGACCTTCCCATCTAAAGCTCAGGGAGCAGTGTTACAGAGGAATTGGTTGGGAAGAATGTAAGAGCTGGTACAGGTGTGTCATCTCCAGCGTAGACTTTGATTTCAGAGCCAGTGATACACAAAGAGAAGCATGGAGAACTTCTTCTGATGGTGATGTTAGCAGTTGCAACAAGACTGAAGCCCTGAGGTCTGGGGCTGGGTGCTATTTGATGTTCAGGGCCAGAGGCACTTCAGCAGCATCCAGACTAGATTTTTTTATATGATTTTGGGAATTGCTTCTGGCTGTGTGGACACCGAAGCTTATCTTATTGTTAGCCTAGAAAGTTATTGAGGAGCCTATCATCATTTCCATACTGTTTAACCAGCTGATGTTGACCTCTTTTGCTTAGAACTCTGACAGATACTCTTGAATTTGTTCTCTCCTATTTTTTCCTAAAGAAACAATCAAACCGGGTGGTGACACACACCTTTAATCCCAGCGTTTGGAAGGCAGAGGAGGTGGATCTCTGAGTTCAATGCCAGCCTGGTCTACAGAGTGAGTTCCAGAACAGCCAGGGCTGCACAGAGAAACCCTGTCTCAGAAAAAGAAAAAAAAAAACAACAAACCCTAAACAGCAAAGGAGGGGGAGGAGGAAGAAAAAGGAAGAAGAAACCATCACAGCTCCAGTCCCTCTTCCTGAAACCTTCTCCTACTTCCCACTTCCCCATCTGTTGCCCCTTTTCTAAGCCCTTTCAGTAACTTGTGCATACCCACAATATTGGTCTTATACCTATTATAGTTTCTCATTTCCCAGTCTATTCCACTACACTGACAACTTGGAGGTTTTCCTTAAAGGGAAAGAACAGTTCTTTTTCATCTCTATTTTACTGGCATCACACATTTGCTGAATGGATCAAATGGATGGTATAGAATTCTGTACTCAGTAATATTATGTAAATATGCATCATTTCAAAGTTTTAAAAAATCATTGACATTATTGTTATAGTATCATGCCCATGAGGGTTTACTAAATAAGATGGACCAAATTTTAGAGCACTAGTTTTATAAAGTATCAGTCATAAGTTTTTTTGGAAATTACCCCTATTGATAATGTTAGTGGATTCTTTCTCAATAGTAATGGTTCCCCTTTTATACTAGAAAAAAACTTTTCATTGTTATTCCAACAATTACTTTCATTTCTTTTGATGTGAAAATGTTGAAAGTGTGGCTTTTAAAATCCATTTAGATAATATTCCCTAGAGTACCTTAACTATTTGAGAAGAATTATGTAAGAAAACTCAGTAGTGAGAGGATAGACATACTTTATGGTGCTTTTAGTCTTATGAGCTAGTGAAACCAAGGCAATATGTAAGAGAGAACCTGTAAAATCCATGCCCCAAGGAGACAGGGTTGGTGATCCCAGCCCCTGAAAGCTTTTCTGGGTGCCACAGGATACTTTTACAGTTCCCCCAGTTTCAGGCAAACACGATGTTCAAACAATGAAATAGGTCAAAAAAGCACTGTGTTCTGCCTGTGCTGTCGTCTGTGGAAATACGTCTATCCTGAAAAATTCAAGTACTGATCTCAACACAGGCACATGTTTGAGTGGATCTAGGTTAAGAATCATACAGTTAAGGTGCTCTGGAGAAAAGAAAGGTAGAACTAAGGGCTAAGAGATCTTGATGTTATTAGCATGTTCAGAAATAAGCACACATGTTGGTAGGGACATAGGACAACCAGCTTACACTAGTGCTGCACAAACGGAAGCCCCCAGCCTAGAGCAGTGTTACCAACACTCATCCTTGGCAGTCCCGTCACAGATCAGCAATGTAGATTACAGTCATGTAGACTCAACTCCTTCAGTCAAGCAGGGCAGCCAGTGATGAAGAGGGAGCCTACAAATCACTCACTGCATTACAGATCACATCTGGACCTACACACCACCTTCCCATCTGTTTTGCTGGTCTAGCCACCTCCAAACTCAACCTCGGGGCTATTTCCAGAGTAATTATCTATACTAGAAATCTGAGTATGTGGTTTATTACAAAAAACACTTCAGTTGTTTCCCCCAGCTTGCCTGTACAATAAAAAACAGAACTCTTTTGCTTAGAAGCAAGGTTTTCCATAATTTTTGTTGGCTTCCTATTGTGTTATTTCATTAATCACATATGTACTCAATTACACGTGTATTAGAGTCACAGAAATTATGGAATGAATCTCTCTATCTATATACATATTCTCATACATGTGTATATACATGTAAATATATGGGAATGCATATATGGGAATTTATTGGAGTGATTTACATACTGCAGTCCAACAATGGTTAAGAATGGAAAGTCCAAGAATCTGGCAGCTGCTCAGACCTATAAGACTGAGAGTCTCAACTGGTCTGCTGGGATCTCAAAAAACAAAAAGAGTCCTGACGGAGGTGAGGGCAGGCAGGTGAAGAACACCCCCTTCCTTCTTCCATTGTCCTTACATAGGCTTCCAGCATAAGGTGTGGGCCAGTTTAAAGGCGTGCCTTCAGCCTCAAGGTGTGGACTAAAAAACGTGTGTCCGGCGGTGGTGGCGCACACCTTTAATCGCAGCACTTGGAATGCAGAGTCAGGCAGATCTCTGGGTTCGAGGCCAGTATGGTCTCCAGAGTGAGTTCCAGGACAGCCAGGGCTGCACAGAGAAACTCTGTCCTGAAGCAAAACCAAAATCAAAACAAAAAACCAAGCCAAACCAAAAAAAAAATTTAAAAAGAAAAGCAAAGGCTCATTTTTAATTCCCAGTCTATTCCAGCATCTGTTTGTAGTGTATTAGACTTTAAAATTACTTGATATAAAAATTAAAATGGAAAAGATAAGAAAAAGCCTTTTTAGATAATAAAAAGCAAGTATCCAACTCCACAATTTCACACACAAACTATCATGGGAAATTACCAATGTCAATATCTTGAAAACAAATACATGTGTGTGTGTGTGTATGTGTGTGTATGTGTGCGTGCATGTGTGTATGTGTTTGTGTGTGCGTGCATGTGTGTATGTGTGCGTGCATGTGTGTATGTGTGTGAGTGTGTGTATGGATGTGTGCGTGCGTGCGTGCGTGCGTGTGTGTGTGTGTGTGTGTGTGTGTGTGTGTGTGTGTGTGACCACAGCATTTTGGTCATTCAAACACATTTTAACAATGCTGTTCATATTATTTGGTGACCTGCTTATTTCCTATTGGCTGTACGTTCAGCACATTTTCCATTTAGATATATGAACCAATGTCCTAGCCTTTACGGTGTCTGTGTTGCATTGCGTTGATTGAAAGCATCCAATTAATTCTCCATTTTGCATTGGGGTGCATTTCTGTGTAAGCTTCCCTTGGTGCAAGGTCAAAGGGTACACACATTTTGCGTGGTGTTTATCCCAACTTGTTGAAACTAGATGATACAAACTTGTGGTTGTACAACCATGGCTCAAAACTGAAAGATGTGCGGTTACTCTCAGAAGAGTCACAATAGGTCTTCAGCTGACCTGCCATGCTATCTCACTCAGGAAAGGGGTGGCTGCAGTACACACCTATTAAACAAAGGGGCAGGGAACACAGCACAGGTTGCCGTCCATCAAGGGAAGTCAAATCAGGGACTCAGGGCAGGGACCTGGAGACAGGAACTGAAGAGAGGCCATGGAGGAACTCGGCGTGCTGGCTTGCTCCTCACGACCTGCTCAGACTGCCTTCTTATACACAGGATCAGGGCCACTGAGAGGCCAAGCAGGAGCCAAAGACGCAACTTAGAGATTAGCAACGAGTGGAAGACATCACCTCACTTCAGCTGCAGGGACAAATTATCACCAGGCTTAAGAGACGATACGGCACACAGGGACGCGCTTGTGCAGGTGGTGGGCATGAGGAAGGCACAGAGCCTGCTGAAGAGAACCGTCAAAGGGGACCACCTGCCAAGGGGTGACACCGGCCACAGTAGGCTGGGTCCTCCCACGTCGGTCATTTATCAAGAGAATTCCCCCAGAGACGTGCCTACAGGCCAGTCTGATAGAGGCATTTTCTCAATTGCTGTCACTTCCTCCCAGTGACCCCAGCTTGTGTCAAGTTGATAATAAACACCAGGACAGTCAAACAATTTTAAAAAACACAGAAAAGACTATGCTTAAATTTGAAATAATAGTAGGAAAAAATCCTAAGTGGGAGCTGAAGAGATGGCTCAGTGGTTAGGAGGACCGGTTGTTCTTCTAGAGGACTGGGGTTCAATTCCCAGCAGGTGGCAGTTCACAACCATCTGTAACCCCAGTTCCAGTGGGCGCAGTGTGCCTCCTGACCTCTGTGGGCACCAGGAACATGAGAGGTGCACAGGCGTACACACAGGTAAAACACTAACACATGCAAAAGTAAAGGTATTTTCCCCTGAAAGGGGAATTGGTTTATATGAAACAGACTCTATGAAGTAAGTAACTTGTGTTTGATGCATCTTCCTTGATCAGGGTTTTGTTGCACGTGTCCTGATCTTCGCTGAAAAGTAAGCTGAAGTAAGGACCCAATGAATTAAACAAGAAGTCCTTGTTGCTCACTATTAGAATGGTGGGAAAGCCTCACATTGCTATAAATGTGTGCACTGATATCCACTAGGGCACTGAGTTCTCTGCCTCGCTAGTTATAAAGTGATAAGTGTTGTCAAATGCCTTTTCGATAGAGCCTTGCCCATATGAAATGTAAATCCATAGCATCTGTATGGACACAGAGTTCGTGACACTCTTAGACAGTCATGGAAGGTAAGAAGACAGTTGTAGTTGATGGTGATGGTTCACCAACTACTTCTTATTTGCTGTATGAAAATACATACATATTGAACTCAAAGTATTTTCTCTCTTTTTCAGACCATTCAGTGAGGTCTCTGGAGTTCAAGGCACTGAACTAGTGTTCTGTGATCTCCCTTCTGCAGTGGTTTAAAAACAAAATAAATTTAAAAGTTCTTCTGACAAGTTTCTGGACCAAAAATTCAACAAGGAGCTTCATACCCAAAGTATATTAAAAACAAAACAAAGCAAAGACACTAAAATATTCTGAGCTGAGAAACTGGCTGTTGAAAGAGGTGACCATGTCACAGCCCACAGGGACTTTCTCTGATAACATGTCCCCAAAGGAGCAGTTCCTCTTCTGGTGGCTTCTGGTCTATTTGGGTAAACTTTCCCCTGATGGGCGTCTCTGGCCTAGGATTGGCTCTAGTCCTCCCCATGCTCCTCCTCCTACTCCTTCTCCTGCTCTTCTACAGCTAGACCTGTTCAGTGGTTACACTCAGCCCGCCCAGCAAGGACAGCAAGGACAACCCTTTGTCAACCACCTATTGCTCTTCAAGCAAACCCACGGGAAGCTGACTTACGATGTGTTTTGTCTTCTTTGTTTTTGAAAAATGGTATCATCTTGTTAGAGATAGAGCTTTGA
The DNA here is from genome assembly GCF_017639785.1 of Mesocricetus auratus. NCBI lineage: Eukaryota > Metazoa > Chordata > Mammalia > Rodentia > Cricetidae > Mesocricetus > Mesocricetus auratus. Next base: position 10,881,103 of record NW_024429210.1, read on the forward strand.
ACAAATTACCTTTTAAAATCCAAAATGCAGTCACACAGTGCTTTCGTCCCTGCTCCCTTTTCCTTCCCTTCCCCTCCTCCTCTTCTGTAGCTTTAAGACACAGTAGTTCCTGTACTATGTCTGCGCAATGCTTTGCTGTGACAGGATGGAGCAAGCCTGGTGTTGGCTGTGATAAACCGGTGGCCAGAGCACTCCCAGAGTGCAGCTGGGCTCTGGGGAGGGGCTGGGAGTCGCAGGAGGAGAATGTGAAGAGGACACTGAGGACACTGGAACGCTGCTGGGTCTGCTGGCTCCTCCATGTCTCCCTTTGGGAAGCTAGGGAGGGTCTTCAGTTCCCGCTCAAGGAGTCTGCAGCAACAGGGATGTTCCTGGATGTGCTTGGTTGACTTCAGGCCTTAGCTAAAACGTTGACTCTGCAGCTATTCACGTGTTTTTAGGAGACAAACAGCACAGTTATGGAAAAGCCAAACTTGGAAAAGGATACAATATATAACCTGTCTGGCTGTGTTTCTGCCTAATTGCTTTAATTTCCTGTGAGTAACCCACTCTATTCATGCATATTCTTTGTACTCTTTACCTGTGGACAGGTACATGCCCAGAGCATCCAACCCGTCCTCTCTCATCCAGTTTGAGACTCAATGGATTCAATGCACACTTGAAGAGTCCAGCAGGCCTCCACAGATGAGCACAGCCTGACTTCAAGCCTGACTTTCTCTTAATTGCACAACCTTATGATTACTTTTTTCCTTACACAAATCACTTTTTGAAGCATCAGTAATTGGAGACTTTAAAAAAAGGTACATTTAGCAAAGAGCAACATCACACTAATAATCCACAGCAAGATTTAATATGATAAACATTTATTAAATAGCATCAGCCTCCAATAACAAAAATAATATAAATTCTAAATTGCTGAGCAACTGTTTAAGCCTCTAAATTTGACTATCCCATCTCTGTGAAGGGATGACTGAGGAGGAGGGCTTTCATTCTGTCCTTTCTACTGTGGCTCATGAGTGCTTGAAGCACAGGTCTACTCTTCTGTTCTGAGTTCCCTTCTGAGCAGCTTGCCACAGGATTTTCCTATGCCTGGATTTCTGGGACGGCATCACCCAGTCATTCTTCCCCTGGCCAGGTGAATGCTCCTCACTACTTACCAGCTTAGCTGCTGCCATTTGCCAAAGATTTGAATGATGGGGGAAGTCCTGTGTATATGTCAATAAAGCACTGTTGGCCAATAGGGAAGCAAGATAGGTGGGACTAGGAGTCAAGGAGGACTCTGGGTAGGAGAAACACAGGAAGTCACGATATAGCCCGCAAGAGAAATAAGAGGTCTGGAACTTTGCTCCAGTAAGAGAAATACTTAGATTAACAATTATGGGGTAAATACTTAAGTCAGAGCTAGCCAGTAAGAAACAAGCAAGGCCAACAGCTTCATAATTAATATAGCCTCCTGTGTGTTTATTTGGGACTCATGTGGCTCTGGAACCAGGCTGGCGGGAAGGCTTCTCTTTACATAATGGTGATCAGGAGTGGGATGATGAATTTCCACGTAGAACGACAAAAGATTTAAAGGAATTTTAGAAACAAAAGAACGGAGAAAAGCATGGGTTCTTGGTAGCAGCATTTTTCTCAGGTGTGCTCTATTTTGCTATCGACAAGCAAAGACTCAAGTGGCTTGCTTAAGGGAGTCTTCCTGACTCAGCATAAAACAAAACAAAACAAACAAACAAACAAACAAAAAAAACCAAGGGTCTACTAGCGATTTAAAGGTGTGTACGTACAGCTGGAAGTGGCAGTGACCACATCTCTAGGCTGGTAGGTTTTGCTGGATCTCAGCATGGACTGAGCTGGAATCACGCTTACGCCCGCCATCTTGGAAAAACGGCAGTTTAAACAGCCTTGTTTTTAACAGATAAGACACATGGCCAGAAAAACACAAAGATTTACAGTAAAGTCAGACTTGGATGAACAAAACCTCTAAAGGTTTACAGTGTGTTTAAAAATATACATAAGATTGAGAGACAAAAAGAAACGGCAAAGTGGTAAATAAATAGAAAAGCCAGCTGTGGTGGTGCACGCAAGTAGGAATTGCTGCAGAGGCAGGCAGATTTCCAAAGAGAAACCCTGTCTCAGAGAAAAATAAATAAAAGTAAAAGAAATGAAGTAATAATAGATAAATAAATAAGCCACGTAAAGATGGAAAATACACAGAGTCTGGATACTGCATGCTATTGTGTTTTTCAGTTTTTTCATTGCTAAGGAAGGAACAAGTGCTAAAGTACACTTGATTATAAATGCTGCTGAATTAATTCAACTTATATCTTTTGAAAATGCCTTGACTTCAAAATTTAAGTATAAGGATATGTTACTTGGGAAGGGAGCTTTTGTTTATGTTTCTACAGAAAATGAAAAGCTGAGGATTCCTTCCAGGCTTCTGTGGTTTGATGAACCAAGACCCCTGGAAGCAATGGCCCAAGTGATTAAACATGTAAAACAGCTAAGATGATGCAGTCTTACAGACCCCGAAAATACGGACTTATGCAGGTTTCTGAGTTTTGTCATGATCCCCATGGTATGAACAGTGCCCCCTTCTAGCACGAAGCAGTTTGGAATGTGTAGGAGGAAGTCTGATGCCGCCATTAAACATGTGACTTATTAGAGGCACATACAGATGAGGTAATAAAAGGGCGGTTTACCACACCGCTAACCACACCCATTTTAGGCAGGACTAAAGACGTATACGGCTGGACGTAAAGACGTATACGTACGTAGGCGGAACTACGTCACTAGCCAGGCCCACTTTTGGGCATGGCTAGGGGCGTTACGGGGGAAGGCATAAAAGACAGCACACAGGAAGTCTCGGTCTCTTTTCCTGGAGTTCGGCTTCCAGTTCGGCCACTGAAAACTGCTCCTCTGGGTTTGGTATCTTGTGAGTAATTTTCTACATTAAACACTTAGCTTTACTGTCAGTAATTGTGTGTCGCGTATTGTTACAGCGTCCGGTAAAGCCTACAGTTTGGTGGCAGCGGTGGGATTGGAATCCGGACCCAGGCACCCAGAAAAGCGGCTTCTCTCAGCCCGACCAGGCACAAGTGGACTCTCCTTTCGCTAAGTTCCTCACCACTTCGCTCGGCAAGGCACGATTCCTGCCGCCAGGAACCAGCACCTCCTACCTGCCAGTAAAGTTAGGCGGTATTCCAAGATTTCTCTTGCGGCCACGTGCTGTTTTACTGGCGGCCTGCTGACTCCGGCCACGTGCTCTTTCGCTGGCAGCCTGTTGATTTCGGCCTGAATTACTCCATTGGTAACAAACGTAACTGCTTTATACAATGTCAACAGCTAACACTATGATGCAGGATGTTAAGAATTTTCTTGTTTTTTGTATGGATGGGATTTTAGAAAGGGTTGAGGACCTACCTGAAATGTACTTCCTACCCACGATGGTGATTATTAGCTTCATAATCAATATAATTTGTTAATGAAATGGCTCAAAAATAGGAATAAACTTATACAGGTCATACAGTCATCGCAGGATAGTTTTGAAATCTTAATACAAAGGATTCAGGAAGTGCAAAATTCATTGCAGGAGAGTAAGAAAGGGTTGGTAGATAATATTCAGGATATTAAAAATGATAATGTAGGTCTGACGAACAGGTTTAAAGAGACGGAACACAAAATTGAATTACTATCAGGAAAAATGTGTTCCACAGATAGAATTGAAAAATTGGAACATAATGTTGAAACATTTAACGAAAAACACGGTTCCATGTTTGATGATTTTACTAGCAAATTACAAAGACTGGAACATAAAATTGAAATGCTAGCAGAAAAGAATTGTTCCATGTCTGAGAGCAATGATAAACTAACTGATAGAATATCATTTGTAGAAGGCAGTTTACATGCTATTGAGGTACTTGCTAAGGATGAGAATATTAGAAATTTGGAATCACATGTAAATAATGAATGTAACAAAATGAAAGATTCCATGACGTCCTTAGAAAATTATTTGTCCCAAGAACTTCAAGAGCTCAGAGAAACAATGATGAATAGACTGCAGGATTTAGAAGATGCTCAATCTGATACTTCAGAATCAGAAATACAGGCAACAGGTCAGGACAGGAGTTTCCCAAAGCTTCTCAAATGCCGGAATGATTTCCCTAAGGTTGCTATGCGTTCCCCTATGTTTTTTCCAGTATCGGTAACAGAAAAACCAGCAACGAAAAATCAATCAAATGGTCCCATTGCTTATCACTGGGAGCCTATACAGATGAAGGATCTAAAAAATATTAAGGAGGCCATTGTCATGTATGGTCTTCATTCTCCCTTTGTCAGAGAGCTCCTAACCTCATGGGCTACTGTAAATAAAATAACCCCAAAAGACTGGGCCCAATTAGCCTCTGCAGTGCTCGAAATTTCTTGTCAAATTCAATGGAGAGCTTTGTGGAGGCAAGAAGCAAAAGCAATTGAGATTCAGGAATTGCAGAAGGGTCATGAAGTACCCCAAGACAAGATTCTTGGGGAGGGTCCTTACGCTGACACGCAGGTTCAATCTGCATATGATGAGCGCATGTTGTCTTTGTGCCATACAGCTGCTTTAAATGCCTTGGATAAGGTTTGTGAAACAGGAGAGATAATGCAACCCTACACCAAGGTATTACAGGGCCCAAGGGAAAGGTTCACTGAATTTTTAGAGAGATTATCCAGAGCAGTAGAAGTACAGGTAGCGAACCCAGAATCCAGGCGTCTCCTTATAGAATCTTTGGCGTATGAGAACGCGAATCCTCAATGCAGGCAGGTAATTTGGCCATTAAAAATAAGATCAGCGCCATTGGAGGAATGGGTCCTACATACAGCGAACCTGGAATGTAAAAGTCAGGATACAGGAGCTTGGGTAGGTGAAGCTATTTCTACAGGCTTGAGGAGGCACCAGGATGCCAAATACCCTACCTGTGATGATATAGAGGCATGGGTAGGGAAGGCAATCTCAAAGAATCTAAATAGGCATAAAGATGCAACATGCTTTAACTGTGTTAGAATAGGACATCTTAGTAGGAACTGTAGACAACGCATTCCTAGAAATAATGCTTTTACCAGGAATGCATCAAACAGAAGGCCTAAGCCTCCTGGTCTATGCAGGAGGTGTGGGAAGGGCGCCATTGGACTGATGAATGCTTTTCCACAATAGACAGACAAGGTAGATCTTTACAGCAGGGAAACGGGGTTCCGGGGCTCAATGGAGCCCGAAAAGGAAGATTATCCGGTCATTCCCAGTGACAGTGGAGGACAGCCTCTCCCAGGACAATTAGAAGATCCACTGCCCATTGTAAATAATACGGCACTGGATAATACATTAGCTCCAGAGGATGAATCAATTACATCAGGAGGAGATACAAAACATATATTTTGGCAAACTTCTATACAATATCATAGACCCAAGCTGCCAGTTAAGGTAAATAATAGGGTGATTTACGGATTACTGGACACCGGAAGTGACGCCACTATCCTTAATCAGCAGTCCTGGCCACACAACTGGGCTTTAAAAGAGGTTAATGTTCAATTCTTAGGGATTGGAACCCTATCTGAAGTTAAACAGAGCGTTAGATGGATTGACTTTATTGGGCCAGAAGGACAGAGAGGAAGGTTAAAGCCATATGTTGCAGATATTGCTATAAACCTCTGGGGTGGTGATCTACTCCAGCAATGGAATATGCAGATTAACATTCCTCCTGTATCAGCTAGGAATTATAGACAAGCTCTTAGTGGTAGAAAGAATATAGTAAGACAGTACAGAAAACAGATGCCAAATGTACAGGCTGTACAGAAGCAAGATGCTAGTGCCAAACCTACAGAGCAACCGAAAGCTCTACCATTAAAATGGCTGACAGATGAACCTGTCTGGGTGGGTCAATGGCCTATGACATCTGAGAAGTTAGAGGCTTTGGAGAAGTTAGTTCAGGAACAGTTAGATGCTGGACATATTGAGGAATCAACTAGTGCATGGAATTCACCTGTTTTTGTTGTCAAGAAGAAGTCTGGTAAGTGGAGAATGGTTACTGATCTTAGAGCCATCAACAAGGTAATTCAGCCTATGGGGTCTCTACAACCTGGGATGCTGTTACCTTCTCTAATTCCTAAGGATTGGCCAATTATAGTTATAGACTTAAAAGATTGTTTCTTCACCATACCGTTACAAGAAAAAGACAGAGAAAAGTTCGCCTTCACGGTACCTACCTATAATAATTCCCGTCCGGTACAGAGATTCCAGTGGAAGGTACTACCTCAAGGTATGTTAAACAGTCCAACTTTGTGTCAATATTTTGTGAATAAACCTCTAGAAATAATTCGTAAAAAATTTCCACATTCGTTAATATATCATTATATGGATGACATATTATTGTCTGATTCAAATAAGGATACTTTGGAAAAGATGTTTGAGGCAGTAAAGGAAATTTTGCCTCGCTGGGGATTACAAATTGTCCCAGAAAAAATACAAAGAGGAGATTCTATTAACTATTTAGGTTATAAAATAGATGCTCAGAAAATTAGACCACAGAAAGTACAGATCAGAAGAGATCATTACCGGACTCTTAATGATCTTCAAAAACTATTAGGAGAAATCTCTCAATTACAGACGATTATTGGTGTAGAAGGGCATGATTTAAAACACCTGAAAATGGCTTTAAAAGGAGATAAAGACCTAAACAGCCCACGAGTACTATCAGCTGAGGCTGAAAAAGAATTAGAATGGGTAGAAAAGAGAATATTAGAAGCACATGTGGACCGTGTGGATCCAAATCTGGACTGTATTCTGGTTATTTTACCATCTAGAGAATACCCCTCAGGAATATTAATGCAGAGGGAAGACATCATTCTAGAATGGGTATTTCTGCCACATAAACAGAATAAAAAATTGAAAACTTATATAGAAAAGGTCTCAGATTTGATATTAAAAGGTAAATTAAGGCTTCGTCAACTGACTGGGAAAGACCCAGCTGAAATTATTGTACCTTTAACGAATGAGGAAATTTCCTCCTTATGGAAGGATGAGTATTGGCAAATAGCTTGCAGTGACTTTTTGGGAAGTATTAGTAATAACTATCCCAAAACAGAGAGAATCAAATTCATAAAGAAAACAATTTGGATTCTTCCACGTATCGTGAGGCAAACACCTATTTCTGGAGTTCTTACCTTCTACACGGATGCAAACAAATCAGGTAAAGCAGGGTATAAATCAGGAAAAATAAGTAAAGTAGTTCAAAGCCCTTACAACTCTGTACAAAAGGCAGAGTTATATGCCATTCTCATGGTACTTAAAGACTTTACAGAGCCTCTCAATATAGTCACAGATTCTCAGTATGCAGAAAGAGTTGTCCTGCACATTGAGACTGCAGAATTTGTTCCTGATAATACAGAATTAACTTCATTGTTTTTACAATTGCAGGAAATCATCAGAAACAGGACTCATCCTATATATATAACACACATCAGATCCCATACAGGTCTGCCAGGTCCTCTGGCACAAGGCAATGATGAAATTGATCGTTTATTAGTAGGTACTGTGTTGGAAGCTTCAGAATTTCATAAGAAACACCATGTTAACAGCAAAGGTTTAAAGAAGGATTTTTCTATCACCTGGCAACAAGCCAAAGAAATAGTAAGAAATTGTCCCAGTTGCTCATTGTACAATCAAACTCCATTACCAGCAGGTCGTAATCCTAAAGGTGTTCACAGAAATGAACTTTTGCAAATGGATGTATTTCACTTCCCAGAATTTGGCAGTTTGAAATATGTACACCATATTATAGACACGTACTCAGGCTTCCAATGGGCTACTGCCCTCAGCTCTGAAAAAGCTGACTCTGTTATTACACACCTCTTAGAGGTAATGGCTGTTATGGGTATACCTAAAACAATAAAAACTGACAATGGTCCAGCATATGTCTCCAGTAAATTGGAACAATTCTTCAAATATTATAATATAAAACATGTAACTGGTATACCTTACAATCCCACAGGACAAGCAATAATTGAAAGGTCTAACCGAACCTTAAAAGAGATTCTTCATAAACAGCCAGCGAAAACAAAGACACCTAGACACAGGTTACACAATGCTTTACTAACGTTGAATTTTCTTAATGCTGATGAAAAAGGACAAACTGCAGCAGAAAGACACTGGATTACAGAGAAGACTTCTGAACTGAACCAACCGGTGTATTTTAAGGATGTTATGACCTCAGTCTGGAAACCAGGATATGTGTTACGTTGGGGAAGGGGTTATGCTTTTGTTTCCACAGGAGAAGAAAAGGTTTGGGTTCCATCAAAATTAATTAAAATTCGATCAGAACAGAAAACATCTCAGGAGGAGGAAGATAACAGCCCATCTACAAATTCATAGTCCACCATGGGTAAAGTGACCTCCTAAAAGGAAAGAGAAGTGTTTTGTTTTTGTCTTCACAGGTAAACTCAGCAAGGAATACTGGACATATGGATTCCTGTAGAAGAATGAATAGCTACCCTGGGGACCATCAAACAAACAGTAACTCACTGTGTGGTATCAAAGTCTAAATCTCTCTATATTGTTTTTTCATAGTACCCTTTTATCTTTATTTCTTCACATACCTCAGTCCCCATTCATTTAACTGACGCTGGCTTTGGAGTTGGATTGGCTCTCCTACTCTAAACTCAAGCATATTATTTAAATACAATTCAGAATTTCTGTATTATATCAAAGAGCCATTGATATAAGACAGAAGAAATAAAATGAGGGACTGTTATCTATGGATTTCTTTTTCTGAACAGTCTAATTTCCTCCAGGTTTTCCATCTTCCCTATTGTCACCTCTTCCGGTATGCATACATATGAAAGTTAAAATATTTCTTTGTTAACATTAATGTTTGAGTTTTCCAGAGAACAAGGGATTTCCTGACAGCAATCTTCAACTGCTTCCGAAAGAGAATGAGGATCCACTTCCTTGACTTCACCTGATTCGACTGGAGGCATCTGAACTGCCCCACATCATTGACTCCACCTGACAAGCACTATCCTGAAACTGGCTTGAAACTACATCACTCTACACAACTCCGGATCAAGAAACTGAAACGGCATATCTTCTACAATCTGGCCAGAGCTTCAGATGAGAGCTTCAATCAACACTAGAACCCCAGTCAGGAACTTCAATCAAGCATCTCCTGCCATACTGAGACTGTCTGATCTACTGAGATTTTGTTATACTAACATTTTCTTTTCACAGGTCCCCATGAGATTATCATCGTCCCATCTCAGCAGGAAGTAGTTTTGAGAATTCCACGCCCCCTCTCCCTACTATTGATATTATAAGATAGTTTACACCTGTTAGTGTTAGTTTTCAATTATTTTAGAGTTGGGATTGGAAGGAGGTGTTCATATTTGGGTGTTTCTTTCAGATAAGTTTAGGTTTAGATAGAAGTTTGATACATTTTGTTCATGGACACAAGTTAGTTGTCCTTTTTAGACTAAAAGGGGAATTGTAGGAGGAAGTCTGATGCCGCCATTAAACATGTGACTTATTAGAGGCGCATACAGATGAGGTAATAAAAGGGCGGTTTACCACACCGCTAACCACACCCACTTTAGGCAGGACTAAAGACGTATACGGCTGGACGTAAAGACGTATATGTACGTAGGCGGAACTACATCACTAGCCAGGCCCACTTTTGGGCATGGCTAGGGGCGTTACTGGGGAAGGCATAAAAGACAGCACACAGGAAGTCTCGGTCTCTTTTCCTGGAGTTCGGCTTCCAGTTCAGCCACTGAAAACTGCTCCTCTGGGTTTGGTATCTTGTGAGTAATTTTCTACATTAAATACTTAGCTTTACTGTCAGTAATTGTGTGTCGCGTATTGTTACAGCGTCCGGTAAAGCCTACAGGAATGAGCGACGTCCTAATTCCCATCTTGTTTATAAATCTTTGTTTTCATTTAAATGGGATTGTTTATAATTGGTTAATGATCACAACCAATCTCTTCTTAAAGGAAAAATGGGATTATGATATGGAAATGAGTACTTTGTATTTGTATGGATTTGAGCAAATTCAAGGTCAATTTTGTGATGTGTATATTTCTCTTCTTGATTAGTATTGTGCTTATACTGATCTTTTAATACATAATGCATAATTGAATACAGACTATAGATAGTTACTTATAATAGTTAGATCTTATAGTTAGGTTAGTTGGGTTTTCTAGATATACAGAAATATATTTGAGACAGATAGATAGTCTTCAAACCTTTCAAAGACCTTCAGAAAATGGCATTTAAAATGGTTTAGGGTTTTTCTTGACAATGAGAAATGTCTGCTCCTGGAAGCACCAATTATGTCTGAGAGGAAGATGGGCATCGAAGAAACTCATCATGGAGTTTGCTTTCAACATGACAAGATTAGCCATTTGGGCAAGAAACTGCTTTTTCCTAGACTGCTTGACTGTTGCTGTATGAACTGGACATGCAGGACCCACAGGAAAGTGACTGCTAAACTCAAACAGTCCTACAGGGTTCCTGCTTCATTGAAGAGTCTATGAGACTTTCTGCAGGACACAGAAAAATGACTGACAGACTGCCAATGCAGATAGACAGTTTGAAATTTCCTGCTTTGCTGAGAAATCTTCTGGACACACTGTGGCCCATGGGCTGAAGATGGATGCCCCAACATTACAGAGAAACTTCAGGTGACTGTCCATGTAGCAAGATGTCTCTGTCAATTCTAGTGTTTATATATTATCCTTCTGTGGTCTTTGATAGAGTTGAAGGCAGATAGATAGTTATAGTTTTCCTTAGTTATGATAAAAGATAAGCTACATATAGAACTTTGGACTCACAAGGATGGGATGGATGATATTTTCTTTAAATATTGCTGAATGTTGATAGACAATATATTGTAACTGTGTTCTTGCTTGATTGCTGTTCTGTTATATATAATTTCATTATGTTAAAGTTAAGACCTTTCTTTTTGTTTAGACAGAAAAGAGGAGATGATGGGGGAAGTCCTGTGTATATGTCAATAAAGCACTGTTGGCCAATAGGGAAGCAAGATAGGTGGGACTAGGAGTCAAGGAGGACTCTGGGTAGGAGAAACACAGGAAGTCACGATATAGCCCGCAAGAGAAATAAGAGGTCTGGAACTTTGCTCCAGTAAGAGAAATACTTAGATTAACAATTATGGGGTAAATACTTAAGTCAGAGCTAGCCAGTAAGAAACAAGCAAGGCCAACAGCTTCATAATTAATATAGCCTCCTGTGTGTTTATTTGGGACTCATGCGGCTCTGGAACCAGGCTGGCAGGAAGGCCTCTCTTTACATTTGAAGCCATAGAAGCTGTTTAGAAGCTAGAAAGAAAGAGGTGGCCCCAACAACTGTACCTTATTTCTGGCATCAGTAGCCTAAATTCATTCCCCTACCAAGCATTTCCTATTCCCATGGCTAGCCATGCCCTGTCTTGCCGGGGCTCACAGGCATCAGCTCTTCAGGAAATGACTCTCAAAGTCTCTCCACAGAAGCACAGGAAGAAAGGACTGGCGTTTCATTGCTAGTTGACCACACTGTGGCAGAGAAGACCACAGGCATATGAGTAAAGGCAGCATAAATAAAAACCCAGAGACAGGTATTGGGGTTCAAGTTGAAGATCAGAAAAGCAAAGCAGTCAACAACTAGAGAGCTCTCACCTCTACCAAGACCCAGACCAAAAGGGGCGATCCTGTCCTCAGTGCAACTGCAGACTGTAATGAGTTCCTGCCTCCCCCACCTTACATTCCTCTTTCTGCCCAGCCACATCCCTCCTGTCTCCACCTCCGTGTTGTGCCCAAGTTGCAAAGTCCCCAGAGACCACCAGGAAGACAGACCCACCAAACTGTAAAAGCAAGGTTTAATTGTTCATCCAACCATGACAGGGACCCCGTCTAGCAAGCTGATGCAGCAGCCTCCAGAGGGAGTGAAGTTCCCTGTCTACCGCTAGGTTTTATAGATGAAAGTCACAAGATCACATGATTAGGTACAGATTGGTTTCTGATTGGTTGACATTTGGGAACAATTAGGAGCATTTTTCAAAGTCATATTTTGGCATGAAATACCTGTGTACCAATTATTCCCATTGGTCAGTGCTGAGAGGGAACATTCTATGGTTTCTATGGCATTGTCTTATTACTTGCAACAAGGTGGCCTGTTGTATATAGACACCAATAATTTTCAGAACTATATCCTGGAGACTACAGGGAAGGTTTTGGTCTCCCCTGGAGTTTCTTTTGTGGTGAAACAGTTCCCGGAAGCCAAATATCTAGAAGGCTAGAGGGGGTCTGGAGTTTCTTTGTATTTAGTTTTGGCCCTAGGCTCTGGGGGGCCAGAGGATCTAGAGTTTCCTGGTGTCAGAGGCCTACATGTCTTTTCTGTAGCCTGTCATGGCTACTAAAGCAGGGGGCTGAGTGAGGGGCTGGTCCCTTTATTTCTAAATTATTAGAAGTGAAGCCTTTGGGTTTAGTTTACCCCTTTCACTCCCTAGCCCTGGGATTAAAGGTGTGAGTTGTTTCTCTTTTAGACTGATTCACTCTCATGTAGCCCAGGGTGGCTTTGAACTCACAGAGATCTACCCGCCTCTGTCTCCTGAGTGCTGGGATTAAAGATGTGTACCACCACTGCCTGGCTTCTATGACTGTGGCTAGCTTTGCATTTTGATCTCCAGGCAAGCTTTATTTGTTACATCATAAACAAAATATCACCACAAGTAAATGCTTTGGAGTTGACACAAATACATCTAATAAAGACCCATGGCTGCTGTCACTGGAATGGGTAGAAAGCCAACTTTGTTCAGAAAAATCCATAATGAGGTCACAAGAAAGTCAGTGTGTCAAAAAATGACAGGGTGCGGTGATGGGCGGGGAAATTAAGATCAAGACAGCTCATGGTTGGTATGTGTGAATGTGAGTGTATGTGAATGTGACTGTGTGTGAGTGTGTGGGTGTGAGAGCATGTGAGTGTGTGTGAATGTGAGTGTATGTGAATATGAGTGTGTGAGAGTGTGTGTGGGTGTGTGCACATGCCTTTGTAAGGGGCGAGCTTCTGAAATTAAGAGGAACAGTGAGTATTTTAACAGTGCGATGGGAATGAAAGATCTCCTGTCTCTAAGTACTGAAAAGTGCATGATAATGGTTATTGCAGCTATTATTCTGCTAAAGATCTCTGTTAAGCTTAGACACTTAGCTAGATGTTACAACAAGCAGACAGCTGGGAGATTTCTGAGGCCATTCGTCTGGACTAACACATCACCCAGGCACAGATCCTTAAGCTGTTCTGTTTCAGGCAGCCCTGTGATTTCTCTGAGTCATTTGTGAATTTGACCATTCCAAACGCTGCTCCTCATTCTTCTCCTCTCTTGGCTTCCTGATATGTTCCCAGCCTCGGAGCTCATCAGGTGCTTAGTTTTGTCTGGAGTATCGTTGGTTCTTTGCCTTTTCTTTTCCTTTTCCTCCCTAGTTCTAGAGCAGTCACCTTCTGGCACCTTCAAGTTCTCACTCACTGTCACCTTGAAGCACAGCAGAACCTGGTCATGGTTCCTCACAGGGACAGAAGGACTGGGCAGAATGGGCTCTCAAGCCTCTGTTGTTAGAATCACATCAGTGAGCCTTGTCCATTTTGATGTGTTTGGCTGCAGTACTTCCTGGGAGAATGGATGGCCATGTGTGGTTTTTCCCCTTGGGGAAAGGCCTTAGACAAATATCTCAGAGCCCATAGAGAAGATTTCCCCTACTTTATACTCCTGGGATTATTGCTAATACTAAAAAATGTAGCTCCAGTTAGGTATTCCATTAAAATATGTCATGTATTCTGAGCCATTTACTTGTTACTAATTGTCTTAGGTTTCTATTGCTGTGATGAAACACCATGCCCAAAAAGCAAGTTGGGGAGGAAAGAGATGATTTGGCTTACCCCTCCATATCACTGTTCACCACTGAAGGAAGTCAGGACAGGAACTTGGAGGCGGAAGCCGATGCAGAGGCTTGCTTCCCCTTCTTGCTCAGCCTGCTTTCTTATAGAACTCAGGACCAACAGCCCAGGGATGGCTCCACCCACAACGGACTGGGCCCTCCCCCATGGATCACTAGTTAAGGAAGTGTCCTACAGGCTTGTGTATGGCCTGATTTCCTGGAGGTGTTTTCTCAGTTGTGGTCCCCTCTTCTCGGATGACTTTAGCTTGTGTCAAGTTGGCATAAAACTAGCCAGCACACTGACATTAACCCAAATGATTTTACATTGAAAACTACACCGGGGAGTGGAGAGACAATGCTGCATGGCTCTCCCTTCAGACTTTTACCGTGTTCTGCATAGCGTCACAGGATTCTCAGCTGGTTTGCACGTCCCGTCTAAGTCAGACATCAGAAGGTTCTCCTACAAGCGGGTCCCTCTGCTCTCAGCCCTGTCTCTCCGTGATTCCCCACTCGTGGCCATGCTTTCTGAAGACAGGATGGAACTGACTCTTTTTTAGTGTGCTTCCAGGGTCCTGGGTCTCAGAAGAAGTGGTTTATTTGGATAATTTTGAGAGGTGTGCAAGCCTGTATCTTACCGCCTTACCCTAATTTGCCAATTTGGAAAAGTGTGAGTGGTGATGGTGACCACATTCATTCAGGATAGAAATTATGCTATCAGTTTCTCTAGGAATAATAGTGTCCATTCCACAAGTCTTCTGATATCAACATGTCCTTTCATTGTTCAGTTTTTCTCCTTGAGCTTTATGTTAAGGGCAAGTTTCCTGGTCCCACACCAGAAGGCCTATTCCATCGAGAGGCTCCAGATACATTCATATTAATGAGTACTTATAAATACACATGGAATGAAGGAATGATGGCTTTGGGAAATGATCATTTGGCTGTGGTCATGGTCTTAATTGCTTCAGGCAAGGCTCATCAATGACAGCTAAAATTAGCCGGCATTTGGGAGGCAGGGAAAGAAGATTGCCAGGAGAGTTCCAGACTTGTCTGGAGGCCTACATAGCAAGACTCTGTCTCAAAAAATCAGGGCTGGAGAGATGGTTCGGTGGTTAAGAGCACTAGCTGTTCTTCCAGAGGACCTGGGTTCAATTCCCAGCAACCACAAGGCAGCCTGTAGCTCTACCTCCAGGGGATCACACACCGTCACACAGACACATGCAGGTAAAACACCAATGCACATAAAATAAAAATAAGTAAATCATTAAGAAAATCAAACAGTGTCTGGGAATATCGTTCAGTTAGTAAAGACTTCCCTAGAAAGTGCATGGCTGTGCATCTATGTAACCCAAGCATGGTGGTACGTACCTGTAATCCTAGCTCTCGGCACAAGGATGCAGGAATATCGAACAGCCAACTCATTCTCAAGGGGCATAGTGAGTTGGAGGCCAGCCTGGACTCATTGTGAGACGCTAGGTCAGAAAGAGAACAATAGAAAAGAAACAGGTAATACCCTGTCCCCCCCCCCACCCCTTTCCTACAAAAGACTGAAGGTGCAGCTTGGCCGTAGAGTACTTAACTGCAGGGACCAGACCCTGAGTGAGGTTCCCACTGCAAAAATTAGTTCATTGAAAACAGTCAGATGAGAGGATGGACATTCACAAAATTTCAAAATATCTCCAAATAGGATGCTGATTAGAAAGACCAACATTGCTGGGCAGTGGTGGCACACGCCTTTAATCCCAGCACTCGGGAGGCAGGGGCAGGTGGATCTCTGTGAGTTGCAAGTCAGCCTGGTCTACAGAGTGAGTTCAAGTACAGTTAGGAGCTAAGGCTACACAGAGAAACCATGTTTCAAAAAACAACAAAACAAAACAAACAAAAAAGAAAGATCAAAAGAGTAATTTTGTAGTGGAGCCATCTGACCCATGTCACCTTAAACAAGGGGACAAACCGCCTATGGCTTCTACACTAAGATTGTAGAAGGGTACAGTATCACACCGGGGATATGTCTGACAAAAATGCATAGCTTGAATCTGCCTATGAAGAAACAACGGGCTCACAAAATGGGAACATTATACAAAGCAGCAAGTGCTCTTAGAAAAACCCAGTGAGGTGGCTCAGTGGGTTTGGCTTGTCAAGTCTGATGACCTAAGTTCCATTTCTGGGACCTACGTGGTGGAAGAAGAGAGAACCAGCTCTTACAAGTCAGCCTCTTACCCCATACTTGAGTCATGGCGTGCACTTGCCCCTACACACACACACACACACACACACACACACACACACACACACACACACACACACACGAGAAAATAAATGTAACTTTAAAATGCTAACATCACAAAGGCAAAAAGGAGAAATTACACCAAATTAAAGGGATTTAGAGAAGCGTTACAACTCAATGTGTCACACCACGAATTACATCAGACTCTAGACAATGATAAGGGACACTGGTGAGCCATTTTGGTCAAATTGAGTAAGTTCTGCAGATTAGATAATACATGACTTCATTGTTAGTGTCTTGAGTTACTATGGTTGTATAAAAGAAAGTTCTTGGTTTTGGAGAAGAAACACTGTAATATGTAGAGGTAAAAGTCAGCATGTCTGTCATGTGTGCTTAAATATTTCAGAAAAAGTGTACATAAAAAGAATCAGAATTTCCTTTTCCTTCCTTCCTTCTCCCCTCCTCTTTTTTTGTTTTTGTTTTGTTTTTTTGAGACAGGGTTTCCTTGTGTAGCTCTAGCTGTCCTTCTGGCCTTGAACTCACAGAGATCCACCTGCCTCTGCCTCCAGAGTGCTGGAATTAAAGTCGTGGGACACCACTACCTGGCAGAAAGAATCAGAATTTTTATGTAAATGTGGTAAAATAATAACATTTTTGGGAATTCAAGAAGGCTATATGGAAGCTGGTTTAATCCCAGCACTCAAGAGGCAGAGGCAGGAGATCTCTGAGCATGGTCTATTCTACAGAGTAAATTCTTGGACAGTCAGTAATGGACTAGCCTGATTCCATTTTAAGATTAGAAGCCATTTTATTACAAGGTCAAAGTAAGTTCATTCCTGTTTCCCCCAAAACTTAAATTTGACCAAGTCTTGGCCATTTTTTTGGGAATTTGACACATTCCACACCCTCCGCCCTGACCTTCACTCTGATAAGATGCCCTGCCAGAAACTTTTAAAGTGTTTAGCCCATTTCCTACATAACCAAAAAAACATCCCCCAGCCCCTGGAAACACCCCGGTTTTGCCATTCTTTTTAAAACCACGTAAAACCCACTGTTGCTGTTGTTTCAAACCCTGCTTTAGAGACACGGCCCTCTCTGACGGACAATAAAGCTTGCTTAGTTTAACCAAAAGAAATTGGGTAAAAGTCTTTACTCTCATTCAGTGGGATTAATATCAGGGCACATAGAGAAACCCAGTCTCAAAAAACAAAAATGAAACAAAAAAAGAAAGAAAAGAAAACCACCAGTGAATCTTTGCACTGTTTTTGCGCAGTCTGAATAACGCAAAGTTTAAAAGCATCTCAAAACGATGAGACTATTTGTTGAGGACAATGGATGCGTATTGAGAACTTGCCAAGTAACCTTCAAAGCCCTTTGTATGCATAATACCTTCTAATCCTCTTATTAACCCCTTGTGATGGGTAGACTTACCTTCAAATTAAAGATGAAGAGAACAGGTTTAGACGGGCTGAGGAACTTGGTCCAAGAGTACTTATTAGCAGTGGTAGATGCACCGTGGAATGGAGACTGTCCGATCCCCTGGATACAATTACTGAGGATGCTGGGCAGCTCAGCTCTCTGGGAGGTTTCCTCAGTAATATCACAGCATAGAGACACACTCAGGTGGCTCTTCCAGACCTACCCCAGACAGGCCGGTGAGAGGCAGAAGTAACTCGTTTCTACCCCCATCCTTTGTTCTGAATGCAGAGGAAGACTATACCTATACTGTATTAGAACTCTTGCAGGCAGGCAAGGCCTTGTGACTAATTCAGGCCAATAAAAGGCCAAAGGAAGTGCTGTGAGTCGCCATGTCCATGGTCAAGCTTGTAGGGGTCAAAGTGCTTTTCCCCCAAGTTCTGGCTTTCCCTTCTAGTACAAGTTGAAATGGTAGAGCCGCAGGCTGGAAATAACCAGCATTCCTGGAGTGGCCTGAAATGCCACCCGCTCCTGAATTTTGTGTGAGTAGAAGTAAATTTGTTAAATCAAACCACCGAGGCATGTGGAACACATCCTAGCCTCTCCTACACAGGCAGAAGGGTTTGATCAGCAGCTAAATAAGGAAGTAACGTGGTGAATCTAAGGCAAGAGGTCAGGGACATGGAGAGGCCTGTTGAGTGGGAGATGCAGGG
This sequence comes from Mesocricetus auratus, assembly GCF_017639785.1. Lineage (NCBI taxonomy): Eukaryota > Metazoa > Chordata > Mammalia > Rodentia > Cricetidae > Mesocricetus > Mesocricetus auratus. The sequence continues at coordinate 10,899,401 of NW_024429210.1, forward strand.
CCCGTTACAGGGGATGAGCTGTGATCTAGTCAGGCCTTGTTCATCGTTTTCTAAAATAATGTGGGGAATAACATTGCCAGATCCTAGCTAAAAGTTGTTTTCAGAAAAACTGAAAACCTAGATTTAATATGGGGACTCTGAATTATTAACACACAGATCACAGGGCAAAGTTGAAACGCAGCCGTCTTGGCTAGCTCTCCAGGTGTGTTGCTGCTGTCTCTGTGTCTCTGGCCCTAGGCTCCTGCAGCCCAAAGCCTTCTCTTCAGATCTTGGACAAACCCCCTTCTCCATGGCGAACCGTTTCCTGGTCCACACTTGAAACCGCGCCCCTTCTTCCTGTGGTGCACTAGCTCCTGATGCTGGAGGTTTCCTTTCTCCATAATTTATCATCTTCAAAAACAGTAGACTATAGATGTAATCCCACCACTCTGGGGTCTGAGGAACCTGAGTTTAAAGCCACCCTGGGTTTCATAGGGAAGCCCTGTTTAAAAAAAAGAAATTAATGAAGTTAGATTAAATCATAGGCTCTAAAGACTTATTGATTGGCCTGGCTACTACAATAAAAGTATATGAGGTGAGGCTAACCTCTGTTTTGTCCATAGATGCTATGCTAAGTGACTCCCAGAGCACTGCCAAACACAGTGAGCACTCAACAAGCACTCCTTAAGTAAGTGATTTTAAAGGGATCTTGCTGTGAGGGTCAGACAAAGCTGGATTCAGCGCATGCGCCATTTCTTTACAAACCCTGTTTCAGGTCCACATGGAACAGCTGTTGGGGGAAGGTGCCACTTTAAGCTGCAAGCCACACCCTGCCTCCAACAATGTCAATGTCTGGTTTATTTTATGCTATGAAACGAACCATGTGGGTCGCAGAGAGCTGCTGTCTGCCTGTTGCTTACGGAACACACTGACAGCAGACTGACTGTCCTCCCATCCCTGTCACAGAGCCTGGATTTGCTCCTGTGTGCATTTCTGCCTCAGTGCTTGGCTACGGCCCGTCTGGCCTTCACCGTCCCGACAGCAGGCACTCCCGTGGCTTTGCAAGCTGGTTGTGTTTCTGACCCTGTGAACGAGGCTCTCACCAGCACCACATGGCTCCAGGCAAGGTTTCCATATGCTTTCTTAATTTTATTTTAATGTGGAAAGCTTATTGGGGGAAGGTAAGGGAGTAAGAGAAGGGAAGAGAGAAGTGAGAGAAAGAGAGAGCTCTTTCTTAATTTTCATTGTATTTGTGTGTGTAAAGGTGTTTTGCCTGCATGTCTGTGTACTGCTTGTGCCTGGTGCTCGCAGAGACCGGGAGAGAATGCCAGATCCTCTGGAACTGGAGTTACAGGTGGTTGTGAGCTGTGTGTGGGAGCGGGGAACTGGACCTGGGTCCTCTGGAAGAGCAGCCAGTGCTCTTAACTGCTGAGCCAAGCCTCCAGCCCCGTTCTTAAGTGTTTTTATAACTCCCAATCTCCTCACTTTGAAGAAGAAAGGGGTTAAAATTGAATGGGCTCAAAAATCTCATCCGGGAGATGAGGGGTGCCATCCCCGGGCTGCTGGTCTGGGTTCTATAGGAAGGTGGGCTGCTCTCTCTCTCTCTCTCTCTCTCTCTCTCTCTCTCTCTCTCTCTCTCTCTCTCTCTCCTTTCTCTCCCTTCCTTTCCTTCACTCCCTTCACTTCTCCCAATAAACATTCTACATTAAAAAAAAAAAGAGCAAGCCATGGGCAGTAACCCAGTAAGCAGCTCCCTCCATGGCCTCTGCATCAGCTCCTGCCTCCAGGTTCCTGTCCTGTTTGAGTTCCTGTCTTGATTCCCTTCCGTGATGAAGAGCAATGCTAAAGTCTAAGCCAAATAAACCCTGTCCTCCCCAGCTTGCCTTTTGGTTACAATATTTCATCGCAGTCACAGAAACCCTAAGACACCAGGGCGGAGGGCTCAGTCACCACCAGGCTCCTCCCTTTAGCTGAGATTCAAACAAAAGCCGTGCATCTTACCCAGAGCCAGACATGTGAAGAGGCCCCCAGCTCAGAGCGTGCTGGTTGAACACTGCCCATTTGCCTAGCTCATGAAACTGCTGGGCTGCACTTGGGGGTAAAAATTAACAATAGACGACACTTATGGGATGCTATCAAAGTTCTAGGAACTCAGCAATGCTCTACATAGATAGTTTTGTATGAGGCAATTTTATTCTTTGGTCTAGAACATCCTTTTTGATGAAACAAACGTTCTTCTTAGTCTTTGGATCTGCTCAGACAGTAACGTCTCACCGGGTCAACCCATGTTGACCCACCCCGTGCCCCATTCCCCACAGCTCCTGCTTTCTCTGATCCTCAGCACCCCTGCTCTTCTGCGCACGGAGGCATTGGGTCTCCATACTAACAGGCATCCGAAGCTCGGAGGTTTCATAGCAATGGGGTACTGTGGCTTTTTTGTTTTCTTGTCCTGTCTAGAGACAAGCTTGAAGAAGAGGGCTTCTCTCTGTTAGTGACCGTCTCTCCAGCCTTAGAGCGCTGCCTGCCGCATACAGGACAATGGGTATTCATGGAATGAATAAATGACCCTAATCCACAGATAGAAGCAGTCAAAAGCGGTCACTTCCATGTCACACAGCCAAAGTGTCCGACCCCTGGTTCCTCTCGCTCCTATGCTGTCTTTGTGTCCCCACTCAGATCCGATTCCCTTAGACATAGTCCCCACCACTTCCCCCAGAGGACTTTACCCATCCCTAGGGTTCCGAGAGAGCCAAGGTGTAGGTCCCAATTACTCATGAGCCTACAAATCTCTCTCTCCTTCAGTTCATGCCCCATCCTTCTATACATAGCCCACGTCTAGATGGTTGATTTCCAGTAGGATGGCCATTCATTTAAGGACTGGAAGGAGTTTATCTTCTAGAAACATTAGCGTTTAGTTCCTCCTGATGGATGAGCTGGACACTTCTTGGAAGGATATCCAGAAACAAGGCAGAGCCCACTCTGTGTATTCGCACTGTGTGTACATGGCGGTCACTCCTGCCGTACCCCAGTTTCCTCTTCCTGTGCTAACTGCATGATTCTTTCCTTTTACTTCCGGTCCTGAAACCCGGCCATGTTGCCTACATGCTGAAACTCCTGTGAGTGAAGAGGGCTATGTGAGCCCGCCTCTCGGAGGGCTGCTCGACCACAGGTTGTCCCCCAGATCCTCCTCCATGCATTCATAGCATGATATCTGCTTGGTGAGAAGGCACGGTTTCCCCTTTGTGCTCCTCCCACCATGGCTAAGGAAGGGAAGGGAGGAAGAACGACTGAACCTGTAGGTGGAGAGCTCTGCACAGAAAGCCTGCCGGTGGCAGATTCAACGCCCCACAGTGAGCTCTGTGCACAGAGCTCCTACTGTGTGCCCTCACTTTTGTTGCTCCCTCAGAGAAAGCTGTGTCTTCCAGGTACAACCTCCCTTTTGGTGTCCAGTTCTCTGACGATGTTCACAAAGGCACCAATATCAATAGAAGCTCTATTCTTTTCTCCTGCCAGAAAGTCAACATTAAAGAATGCTGTGGGGGCGGGTGGTGGTGGCACACGCCTTTAATCCCAGCACTCGGGAGGCAGAGGCAGGTGGATCTCTGTGAGTTCTAGACCAGCCTTGTCTACAGGAGCCAGTTCCAGGACAGCCTCCAAAGACACAGAGAAACCCTGTCTCAGAAAAAACAACAACAACAAAACAAAACAAAGAATGCTGGGGGGGGGAGTGTCAGCGTATTCCCTTTATTGCAGCCGCTGAGTCCACCCTGTACTTACCTGAAAACATCTGTGCCCTATGACCGGGCTACAGGAACAGACAGACATCCATCCTCACTGGGAATAGACTTCCATCCTCAAGGGGTTTTGGTCTTTAGTGACTCCCTAGTTCTTTGTAAGTGACAGTGTTTTAAATGCTGGAGACTGGTTTAAAAAGCAAACCCTGCTACGACCTTTTCATGGCTGGCCTTGCATGTTCCATCTGTAGTGAGGGGCAGCCCGGTGTCTGTGAACAAAGAGGAGAAAGTTGAGGTAACATGGATCCCAGAAAGAACACTAGACAAAGGACCCACAGAACCAGAGTGAAGGCCACGGTTCCGTGGTGATCTAGCTGTAGGCCTGAGAGCAGCAGACTCCAGACAGAGCAGCTGATCAGAGCTAAAAGCCACTATCGGAAGCTCTGAGGACAGGGAGACCTCTTTTACTGGCTTCCACTTTCCTCTGAAGCAGGTTAGAAACATGGGGAGAAAATGGGCTTGGGCAAACCTTAATGTTCCCGTTTGTAGCAGTAAGGAGAACAGAATCGGCACATTCAGAAATGTGCTTTCAGTCTGACGGAGGCAGCAGAGGCCATCCTGTGACACCCAATTGTGAAGTTCAACGAGGGCTGCCAGGGAGGTCACACTACACCGAGTGGGTCTCAAACTTTCAAACTCTTCCTGTGAGGCTCGCTAAACCACAGACGTCAGGGCCCACCCTAGGGTTTCCTTTTAGCTCTGAGAATTTGCTCTTGTTAAGGTCCGAGGGGAAGCGTTGCTCCCATTTGAGAGCTTATACGCAGATGTCTTCAGGCCAGGTTACCCTGCGCCCTGTAGTAGAGCAGAGGCAACCAAGGGCAGCCTTTGGGATGCTCAGCACTCCCTGCCCCCACCTGCAGGGGTCAGCCTAGTTCTGCCTTAGTCTATGGCCAGTACAACCGTAGCATTAGCTTCTAAAAGGCGGCAGCTCCATGTCTGCTGGCCTCCCGATGTCACAGTCAGTGTTGCTCATTCACTGGGGCATGCCCAGTGTTAGTTCTTGACTCAGAACTGGAGGACCAGGGCCCATTCAATGTTCCACAAATGAACACATTGTAATATATTCACAAGATCTACTGAGAAAGAAAGGCGGACCGTAATGGAGTGAGCTTTGAGCATGATTACCCTAACAGGTACAGTTATTATTGGTTTTAGAGGAAGAGTATTTTCTGAATCTGTTGAGTCCAACTTTGTCCCTGTGAAATTCTGCATCCTATTACTGGGACGCAAGCCTCTGGACAAAAAGAGGCTGCAGGGGCAAAATTAAACCAGCAGGGGGAGCCTGAACCCTTGCCCCACAGGTGTTCTAGGAAGGCATCCCAATCCCAATTATTAAATCGTGAATATTTGTCTCCCTAGCAAAGCAGCCTCAGTTTTCATCAGCTCACTGTGTCTGCTTACTAGAGGCCATGGGGAGCCGGGGCTGGTGACTGCTGACCGTCCCTCTGAGGAGCAGGGTGTCCTCACCTGAGATTTGGATGGCTCCCTCCTGTTCCTTCCAGCCATTTATTTGTATGCAATTCTGCCCTAAACTGGTGAGCTGAGGCAGGGGTGGGTGACAGAGAGCTCCACCTATGTGGCTATGGAGAAACCATAGATTTCCAGAAGGGGGTCCCCATCTTGTCAGTAGTCTGTCCCCCCTCTGTGAGTAAGGCCAGCAAACACATTGGTTCTCTAGTGAGAGCTGGTGGAACCATATTTGGTTTGTTGGTGGGAGCTTATAGGGAATGGTAGACGTTGTTTATGTCTCTCTGGGGAAGGACTTCTCAAAATGTCTTTTTATACTGCAACATGCTGCAAACCTTTTCAAAGAAGGGCGTGAATAAATGAACAACACACACAAAAATTCCCAAGGTAAGCTGGCCCCGGTGTGCATATTTGTAATGAAAGCACTCAGGAGGCAGAGGCAGGGACAGGGGCAAAGGGATCATTGTTAAATTTGAGGCTAAACTGGTCTGCACAGTGAGCACCAGGCTAGCCGGGGTGACATACTAAGGCCCTGTCTCAAAAAACAAACACCATCCCCACAAACAAACAAAATGCAAAACTTTCTCAGGCTGATCCAAAGCCTTCAGTTTGTGAAATGATCAGACCCCCAAATGCAGGGCACATGGCTCCAGTAGAGGATGACCTCTGTGCTCAGCAGGCTCCCAGGCTAAGAGACTTGCCTGTATGGAAGAGGCCAAGGCCTCTGAGGGAGTCTAGGGAGTTTTGTAGGGGAATCAGATCAAACTGATGCAAAGCAGGACCCTTTTCCTGCTCAGTCCTTTAAGCTGAAGCCTGGGGACGCGCTTGCCCTAGCAGAAGATCATCTACCCTTACATATTTAGTTTACTGCTACTGACAGATTTGCACTTATCCTATAGATATTAGAAGACGTAACAGCGCCACACAGGACCGGTTCCCCATGGGAGACTGGCTCGGCCTCTCACTTCCTGCTGGGTTTCTAAAAGTGGCTCTGGGCTGGTGCTGCCTCATTCCTACACTCTCTCAAAAGTCCTATGGTGACCATGGAGCACAGTCAGGATGCAAGGATAAGCTATAATGGAGGACACACAACTTTATACTATGTAGCTCGAATAACCCACAACAGACCGTGGGAGCTCCTCATCGGCGTCACATCCTGTCACCCATCCTGACAAGTGTTCAGAATCTGAGGGTCACTTACACTGTTCTTCCTTGTGTTTTTTATTGTATGTCTCCCATGCTGTTTGCCCCCCATAGAATCAGATCTTTCATAGTGCCCTCCTTACCAGTAGGCGTTAGAAAAGGATACTTAGTGCTTATTTTCCTTTAATAGTGCCATCATTATCAGGTAGAATAGGATACTTTGTAGTTATTTCCTACCCCATCCGTAACTGTTTTCTCTGACACTACCTTCAGCATTGGTTCTACATGATTCAAAGATCACACCTTACCATGGGATCCCCTAGCTTAAAAGTCACCAACAGCCACACCTGGTGGTACAAACCTATAATCCTAACACTTGAGAATCTGGGGCAGGAAAATCTCAAGTTCAAAACAAGCCTGGGCTACATAGTGAATTCCAGGCCAACCTAGGCAAATTAAACTAAACACACACACACACACACACACACACACACACACACACACACACACACACACACACACACACAAGAGCTTGTTGAGGAGGAGCAGGAGGAGGAGGAGGAGGAAAAGGAAAAAGTACCCAAGGAAGAGGGACTAGAAGAGGGACATTTTGCTTTTTAATTTCTTGTCATTTAGGAGACCCTAAGTCCTGTCATGCTATAGAGCTGAGTTATAAACAACACAGCATAATAAAACTACATTTAAAGCCTTTATTATTACTCACTTTGAAAACCTCATACTGCCCGAGCTGGGTATGCATCTTGTTTTCCTCATTCTCTTTAGATTCCAAAAGCACTTTACACTGCTTCCAAGATAAATATTTGTACTATTAAGAAATGAGATGTGCCAGGAGTGGTGGCTCACGCCTTTAATCCCAGCACTCAGGAGGCAGAGGTGGGAGGATCTCTTTGAGTTCAAATCCAGCCTGGTCTACAGAGTGAGTTCCAGCACAGCCAGGGCTACACAGAGAAACCCTGTCCCTCCCCCCCCCCAAAAAAAAGAAAGAAAGAAAGAATAGAAAAATAAATGAAGTTGGGGGCTGGAGAGATGACTCAGTGGTTAAGCACACTGGCCGCTCTTCCAGAGGGCACAAGTTCAATTCCCAGCCCCCACATGGCAGCTCACAACCATCAGTGACTCCAGTTCCTGAGGACCTGATGCCCTCTTCTGGTCTCTCTGGACAATGCACACACGATGCACAGACATACACATTCACAAAACATGTTAAAGATTAAATAAATACAATTAAATAAATACAAAAATAAAAAAGAAAGGAAATGTCACATGGTCAGCCAGCAGCATATAGCTTAGCAGAGCGTCCTCTAGATGTCTTTCGTGTCAGCTGGGTGAGCATTCCCAATACACCTTTTCTTTGTTGTCCAGTCTCGAGCTGCCCAATGTGGTCTCAGAAGCAGTGGAATGTTTCCTCTTCTAGCACAGACCCCTGCTTATATTCACCTCAGGTGCCTTTTCTGAATGCATGCACTGTTTAGCTGTGTGCAGGGAAGGAGGGCTCGTGCATGGCAGGCAAGCGTTCTCCTGGCAGGCTACATTTTCAACCTCCTGTTAAACTTCTAACTCCTTACTTGTGATTTTTGTCTCTCATATTGTGTTTGGGGGTTGGTAGGGCCTCGCCACTGTACTTGACAAGTAGTCACTTGTGGTGTCCCTGACGCTATGACTGTAGTGTCTTAGGATGAGGTGGGGAGGCATTGAGTTTTGTGTTTACGTACCCAGGCAACCGGCCTGTTTACTGTCTCTGGTCAGCTTCCAAGCCGGCAGCACCGCGCCCGCCCGCTAACACAGGCACAGGCTCCATGCTTGCCTATTGACGGCTTGCTCTTCCAGTTGCATGGAATTGTTAGCTTGAGCAACTGGTGGTTTCTTTTGAGAGGCAGCATCACCATTGTGCATCAGAGTTTCGACTGACTAAAATCCCTGCTGCTCAGAGAGGTGGTGAGACTGATAGGTGTGGCTTGTCCTCCTGTGTCTGCTCTTCAGCTTATTTGACACAGTTTTGGGCCCCAGAAACCTAAAGACAAACTATGGTGACTCAAGAATGGTGGATAAGAGAGAGAATGGACCAGGGGTGAAGATCTACAGGGGACAGAGGACACGAAGGGCATCTGGGGAAGGTTTTCACAATAGTTGACATCTGAACTGGATGTGAAGGCAAGGGAGGACATTTAAAGGGAGGCGAGTAGCATGCTGTGCTTGGTGCATTCGCTACATTGACTCATTTAGTCTTTACAATGGCCGCAGCCGGCACAAGGGGGCTCATGTTACTCTTATGGTGCCGGTGATAGCGCAGAGGCATAGGGAGCTTTGCTCACTTCCCGAAGCTCTCATAGCTGGTATGGAAAGCAGTCTGGAGATGCTGACAGGGACACAGAAGACTGCACTTTCCACCTTCGTGTCTGAGTTCTTCATCCTTCAGACGCTCGCTCTTCCCTGGCTCTGGGAAAATTCAATTCTTACTAAGAACCAGACATTTAAATCAGAATCTTAGAACTTGAAACCTGGAAAGAAAAGCAACCACAATGGACACTTGGCTTATCTCCTTGACTTTATAGGTACAAAACTATGACTAAATTAATGAAAACACCCTTTTCCCATTACAATTGATAGAACCTGTTTTAAACTACCTCATATGAGAAGGGAGATATATTAGGTTGAGATGTAGAACCAACCTTTATGACAAGAAAAAAACAAAAACAAAAACAAAAACTACTGTTCATTGTTAGTTATCTGTGTTCTCTCCTTTATCTTAAATCTGCCTCTGCCTCAGAACATGATGGCCTGAACGGCTCCCAGCACAGCTGGAATTCACTTATATGGCTGCAGGAAGATATAGCTACGGGAAACCACAGGCATATAATTATTTCGTGTTAGTGATTTCAGACTGAAGAGTGAACTTGTCTCTCCTTGTTTCTTCTTCTATAAACCCCAGGGAAAGGCTCCGAATGGTCGAGCTTGGGGACATGTGGCTACTCTTCTGGGTCACATTTATGGTACCAAGAGGATGAGTGGTGTTGGTGTGCCCTGGGTCTCACACCATTCCAGGGTGGGGATGGAGCAGGCGGCAGGCATTATGAAGGGCAGTCCCACCAGAGTCACATGTCGCTTTACAGAAGAAGGAGTACTGCATTCATCAGAAAGAAGGACAGTTGGGCAGTGAGCCTTTTAAGACTGTCCTCAATGGCCGACACCTCCTGGTATCCAGGTTTTCATGTAGTCCTTTGAGCATGGGCTGGACCTAGTGTCTCATTCTAATGAATAGAATAAAGGAAACTCAATGGTGTGTCACTTTGAGATTTATCTTTGAAAGCTAAAGTTCTTCCCCAGTACCTCAAACCTCACAAAGCCAGTTCCCATGTTGTAAGCCAGGAATTAAAAGCTTACAGAAAGGCCCATCTGACAAGAAACTGGGCCTTCAGACATTAGTCAGCTAGGAACTGAGACCCTCAATCCAGTGTTCCACAAGTATTGACGGTCCTGCCAACAACCTCCAGACCACTTGGGGCAGCTTGGGAGCTGAAGGACGCCCTGACTGACAGTTGCAGCCTTGTGTGAGACCCTGGGGGGTGGATGACTCAGCTCAGTGTCACCCAAATTCCTGACCCAGAAGACTGAGAGAGTATGGACATTGCTTGAAATCCTTTGTTCTAGGGTGGCTTGTTATACAGCCACAGAAAATTCACTCTGGGAGAAAGACATTGAGCAGACAGAAAAAGAAGCTGCAAGAACCCAAAATACCACCCTGGTTCTGGTTACTGAATGTTGTGAGTGCTCCCTCCCAGACTGGCACTGTGCTCCTCCCAGGGTCCGTCACCACTCTTCCTTGGTGCCCTTCCCATTCGGCAGTAGGAAAGGGAAACATACCAACAAGGGAACTGTGCTAATAAACTGGTAATAGCGAGACCCTACTCTGTGCTAGTGATTTTCAGACCCTGTTCCATGGTAGATCTCATTAAATCGCTCCCTCAAACCCAGTAAGTCTGGTTTTATGAGTCCTTTTCTACACATAGGAATCTGATCCTAACAGCGGACTCGCTGGCTCAGGACCACTTCTCTGGGAAGCGGCAGGGCTGGGACGCAAGAAAAGCACATTCATTCCGTTACAGTGTGTGTGCTCTGGCAGGCAGTAATTGCCTTTATCCGATAATCGGCCCTGATGAAACCATGCGAGGCTGGCTGTGGCTTCAAGCCTCCGTGCAAGTCGACCTGCTTAATCATTTGCTGTTCGCTGGATTACCCGCTGCTTTCCTTTCTGTGCCAAGGATAATGTCTAACCAAACCTCACGCCAGCTGAACGAGTCCCCTAGGAAGGACTCCTACACTCCCCATGTTTCCTACAAGTGAGGATAAAGGGCTGTCAGTCCCCACGAGAGACTGTGACAGCCTTGACTATAGAGGACATTGACTAGGGACTTCAAGGCCCGGACTCTTGGCCCTGTACCAAGAGTCAGGAACTCCAGGCTTGGTTTCCCCTGCTGCGCCAATGGAGACACTCGTGGGGCAGCGAGGCTGTGTTGACAGTTGCCCTTCACCAAGACAGATGAACAAGATGGCCAGACAGTTCCTAGCCATGTGGAGACTAGACAAAGTAGAGGCCTGCTTTCAGAGCATGAGAAAAATAATTTCCCTGAAATGCTCTTCTGTGTCACGGCTCAGGGCTGTACTACTGAGGGAAGTGTTTTTGGGAATGCAGAGGAGAGAGAGAGTCAGAGAGAGAGAGAGAGAGAGAGAGAGAGAGAGAGAGAGAGAGAGAGGCAGAGAGAGAGAGACAGACACACAGACAGACAGACAGACAGACACACACACACACACACACACATATATATATATATATATATATAGAGAGAGAGAGAGAGAGAGAGAAGAGAGATTTAAACTTTAATGATAGCATATTTTTAAAGACAAATGTTTTTTTCCCAGGAGGGAGTCCTAATAACAACCTCGAAAATGAATATATGTTAAGCATAATTTCACAAGAGAAAGTAATTTGAAAAGAAAAATAAAACTCAAACCGGTTTCTCATGTAAGACTTGCACTGTTTTCAACTATGATTCAGTGGCTCATGGTTCAGGGTCCAGATGCTGCTCTCAGGTCCCGATGTCTAATGCCTCCATTATCTTCACAAGAAACGAGTCTCTCTTGGTATCATGAGTGTGTTATCTCAGAAACACAGACAAACGTGTTTGTGTCTTCCCACAGAGTCAGAATTTATTGAATAACAATAAATTCACAAGATTCAGTGATTTCAATGACAGTCAATTGTCAGATAACTCCACTTACCTTTGTAATCTGGCCAAAGCACAGGCATGTTCTTTCATCCCAATGTTAATTCTTGATATTAAGCCTTATGTTGCACAGCACACAGTGAATATATCTATATATCTACATGTGTGTGTGTGGGTTGAGTCAGAGTTAAAATGTTCCAGAAGAGGGCTAAGGGGCTGAAGAGATGACTCACTAGTTAAAGGTGCTGGCGGCTTCTCCAGAGGATCTGAGTTCAGTTCCCAGCACCCACAGGCAGTTCACGAAAGCCTTTAACTCCATACCCGGAGGAGCCAATGCTCTCTTTGTTCTCCGTGGGTACGCACACATTCATGACATCATTCACATAGACACATAAGTAAAAATGAAAATGAATACTTAGAAAAGCAGTAGACTGTGAGATTCTGTATTGATAGAACAAGGGACCAGACTAATGCTGGGAGGGAGCTGCTGATGGAAACGTCCCAGTCATGATCTAGCTGTGGGGTGAAAGGCTGAACTGGGGTCCTAGAGCAGGAAACAGTGGGCTCAGGCCCAGGCCCAGGCATGTGAAGTGAGGGTAGGCAGGCGGCGGCAACAGTAAGAGTCCAAGCTGAGCTGAAGCCCCACAGACTGTCAGGGAGCTCTCTGCTTGCCTAACCCTGACATATACACTAGTGTCCGACCGTAGCTTGGTGTGGGCCATGCCGTCACAGTGTTAGATGCCGTGGAATGATCCTTCTGTACACTGTGTGAATATGCGTCACTATGATTGGTTTAATGGACAAGCTGGCCAGCCAATAGCTGAGCAGGATAAAGTTAGTCGGGAAAGTCAAACTAAGAATGATGCGATGAGGAAGGGTGGAGTCAGGGGAGTTGCCGGACAAAGCCTGAGTTGGACACACAAAATGGGATAGAGGTAAAAGCCCCGAACCTCAGGGCAGCACATAGATGAATAGAAATGGGTTAAGTTGTAAGAGCTAGTTAGTAACAAGCCTGAGCTATTAGCCGAGCGTTTATAATTAATATAAGCCTCACTGTGTTATTTGAGAGCAACTGCAGGACAGAAAAGTTCTGCCTACAGTTAGATATCCATCATTTTATGGTCTGAGCAAGGAAGTTGCACCCTTTCCTTGCTGTGACTGATAAATTTTGGGGCCTGGATATTGCGGTATGATTTTAATACAACTATGCACTCCCAGAGTCTTAGTTCACTTTGATTAATTCATAAGGTGGCTTCCTTTCTACCTCCATGAATAAGTCATTTATCAGTCTGGACCTAGGTGGTACCTGTGGTGCATTCTGTAGGTTCACCCAGTAGCTATAGTCATTCTCCTTTTAAAAAATGGACTCAATGCTGCTTATGAAACAGTTCCCAGGGCAAGGCACTGCCTGAAAAAATAAGCAAATGAACAAACAAGCAAACACAACTTCTTAGGCATTATGGAGTAACGTGGATTAGGGGGCGTAGCCCAGTCTCAACACTTACCTTACCAGTGACATGGAGGGAAAGGCTAACCCCATGTACAGACCTGCAGACCTGTGTACTGTTGAATTAGAACTAACCAATCAGTTCCACAGCTTATACTTATTTTATGTTTCCTTTTTCAGTATTGATGCAGAACATGGATGGCTGACCTAAAACTCACAGCTGTCCACAGCCTCTCCAATGCTGGGGTTACAGATGTGAGCCACCAATCCATACTGGTTAGTTGGCTCTCGAATTTAGTCCGCTTTCTTTGAGTCACAGCTGATTGGCTCCATCATTGCTACTCTGTGAGGTAATATAGATGTCCAAGAGTCCAAGACTCTAGCCAGGAGTCACCTGCTGACTCTCCACCGGATACGGGGTTTGTGTTAGCTCATTAAATATGGGCGGGGCTGGGTATGGAAGAGTCAGGGGTCACTCACCGCTTGAGTGGGAAGGGAATGGGCTTCTGTTCTTGTAAGCCTTCGATCCAAGGCAAAGTTTTGACCTCTGTGCCCCCTTATCTGGGTTTGCTTGAACTTTTCCCTGAAGCCTTGAAGCTTCCCCTCATCCAGGAGCATCTCCTCCAGCTTCTATGTTGGGCAATATGCCCATAATGGGCGGCAAGTGCATCTCTGACAGTGGGTTTACCTCCGGATGGTCCAGGTCTGCCGACTTTAACGCCTCTTCATTAGCCCGGCTCTGGACACGGCGGCTGTAGACACGCTGTGGTGCGCAGTGTCTGTGATCCAGCAGAGCTTACACTGTGGGAGGTGGTGGTGGACACCAGTCTTCACAATAGGACAAAGTGAAGTAAGAAACTCCAGCACGGAATGAATAAAGGACCCCAACTTGAGGAGTGAGACCTTTCTATTTTTTGGTCTGAGAAATGAAAAGAAGACCTGCTTCTTAAAGGCACAGCGAGTGCAGGGTGCTGAAGCAGCCGAGGGTAGCATCGCCCTCAAGCGCCATGAGTGAAGAAGACAGCGGCCACCATTTTCACGAGCTCACACTTCACTCTTTAAGGTGGGGGCAGTGGGGTGGGAACAGTCCTGTCCTAGCAGAGCACCTGGGAGCTCTGGTTTTAGGGGATGGCCGAGCGTAGGGAAGTGAGGTTGGTGAGCCAGGAGCAAAAGGTTACCTGCTTCAGAGATGAGAACTGCTCTTTCAGATGTGGCCCCCAAATGGTACCTGTGATGGTTGCAGCCACAACCCTGGTGTCTCCCTGTGGCCTGGGAGACCAGGGCTGCACCACCCCATAGTGCAGAACTGCATGAGGGCTAGGCATATCTGCTGAGAGGCCTGGGTCTGGCCAAAGTTAGGCAATCGGGAGGTTGGAAACTCAGAGTGCCAGGAGGGCGGGGGAGGTGTTAGTTCTTTTAGAAACCAAAACCGTGCTCTCGGAAGGCCTTGGCATGATGTTATGCGGCATAGGGGACCCTGTGAGAAGACATGCGCCTATTCTTCCCAAGCCCTCCCTTTCTTTTTTCTTAAAAAAAATCCAGGATATATTGACTATGTATCAAAGACTATAACATTATATTTTTGGTTGTGAACCTAGCTTTTAACAGCTGAGCCATCTCTCCAGCCCTAACATTATATTTATAGCAATGAGCAATATAGTAATTGTTTTAAATGACCTGTCACATATAATTACTGAATGTTCAAAGATAACATGATTCACACAACACATTTATTTATTTATTTAGAGGCAAGGTCTCATTATGTAATGCAGACTGACCTCATACCTCCTTGGCATCCTAGTGCTGGGATGGCAATTGTAAGCGTGGCTGTCACACATTATGGCTAGTCCTGTTTTGTGTTGACAATGACAAGACATTGAAGGTGGGGCTGGGTATTGGCTGTGAATTTGTACAGTCTCTCATCTCTTTCTGCTTTTCCCATATTTTACAATCCCACCTTAGTCATTTATCTGTTTACATTTCTATCATTTTCTTTCTCATCTGTAAATGGAGAAGACATATAGCACTTCCAGGTGATTCAGGTGACTACATCTGTAGGTCAAATACAAATGCAGTGCTTTGAATGAGATATCCTCTGATGATAGCGGGCATTTGAGTTCTTGACCCCCGGCGGTAGCTATTTGGAGGCACTTAGGCTGTGTGGCCTTGATGGAGGAGGTATGCCACTGCTGGTGGGATTTCAGTTCTCAGAAGCCACATGCTTTCTGACTCCTGTCTGCGGTTTGAGATGTGAGCTCTCAGCGCTGCCTGCTGCCCCCACTCTGCCACCAGGGGCTCTAGCCCTTTGTAAGCCCAATTAACTCTTCCTTCTATAAGCTGCCCTTATGTTTTATCACAGCAACAGAAGAAAGAGAAGCTGATACAAAGAGAAAGGAGTTAAGTCCAGGAAGTCTCTATAAACCTTAGAGCAGGGAGAAAATTCAGCAGTGTTACAAGGATGACACGGTGACCCTTGAGATCACCTGGTGCCCTGAAGCTCTCTGGTCATCTGAATCTGTGAGCTCTGGGTTCAGTGTGAGACTCTCTCTCTCTCTCTCTCTCTCCCCCACCCCACACACTAAGGTGGAGAATGGCAGAGGAAAACATCTGGCATCAATGCCGGGTCTCCACACGCTGGAGCACAAGTGTGCATTTGAACCCACCCATACATATACACATATGAATACACACATACAAATTAACAAACAATAAACCAGACCATGACCTGGATTTGCCCCTAGACTCTCGCTTATCGGTCCCCATAGTTTTGGTTAAATTCGAGCAGGCTAGAGGCAAGTAAAAACAGGAACAAGGGAAATGGGCTGTGAAACACCCTGTCAAGGGTTTCTCCATATTCACCACCCCCCCTTTCTCCTTCCCCATGTCAGCAGACTTTTTACCGGCTTCTTATGGCTAGTGGTATCATGGGACTAACCCTGTAGAGTGGAGGATGGTTAGGAATGAGCTTCTACCTTCAGGTCTGGCCCTTCAGAAACTTCCTGAAAGCTCTCAGTGGTCTCACTTGTTCAATATTTATCTGCCGGCTGGGAAGAGAACACCCAGAGAGGGTTCTAGACCCTAGAAATGATGGTCAACTTCCTGGGAAAGCGGTGCCTGGCCTGCCTGTGGATGATACCTTGATTAGGTTAATTGAGGTGGGAAAACCTTGGTGGTGGGTGGTGCCATTCCCTGGGCTGGGGTACTGGACTACGAAAAAAAGAAGAGGGGCTGGGAGATGGCTCAGTGGTTAAGAGCACTGTTCGTTGCAGAGGACCTTCGTTCAGTTTCTAGCACCTACACAGTGGCTCACAACCGTCTTAATCCCACCTCCAGGGTGTCTAACGCCCTCTTCTGGCCTCAGAGGAACCAGGCACTCACATGGTGCCGACAGGCATGCTGACCAAACACTCATACACATGAAAATAAACCAATGAGAATAAAAAGGGCAAAGTGGGCTTACCACGAGCATTCACTACTCTCTTTTGGACTGCAGATGCAAAGGATGCTGGGAATCGACCTCGCTCCCTGGAAGAGCAGTCAGAGCTCTTAACTGCTGCGCCATGTCTTCGGCCTCTGTGAGGCCTTTGTCAAGTGGTCACTCGTCAGGGTCTCCTGCCACCTGCATGGCGTGGGTCCTGGAACCCTGACAAGGGGCATGGGGGAATGAAGACAGGATGGGCACACACACAGGTCTATGGGAAAGCTGCGGTCCTGTGGGGTGTGTGCTGCCTGATGGAGCCGCAGCTGCTAACCTTGGCAACCAGGAACACGCGGGAGGGGTTAGCTGGCTTCTGTAGGAGGTCTCTGAGGGATAGCAGTCTCAAGCCTCAATGGCTTAGCCAGTTTCCATGGGTCCAAGACCTTGGACTTCCCCCGTCAACATATTCATTTACTCAGGACTTCACATACTCAAGGGTTCCTCAGCTCCCCACAACGGCTGCGGGGCTGCCTGCTTCTGCCCCTGCTGGTGGGGAGTTTCCCTTTTCAAAAATGTGACTTTTTTTGTCCTTTCCTACTGTATCAAATACTTTTAGGAGGTTTGTCAGTTCGTGTCCAGGTGAGCCTCCTGCCTAAAATCTTAGCGCTGCAGGAGGAGGCTTGGCGGTGGGCACATGGCAGAAGGCTTTTCATCTGAGCCGCCTTTTTAGAAATACAAGCTGCCCTTTGTAGGTCAGATGAGGAGCAGGAGAAAGGGAATCTCTAGGCCTGCAACCCTCTCAGCCCTCAGAGCATTATCTGACAAGCAGCGTTCCTTTTTTACACAGCCTTTGAGGTCAGAGGCCTCAGGACAAGATGGCTGTATGAAGCTCCAGGGAATGGAGCACGGATCTGAAGCCCTAAAAGGCAACCCTCTCACTTCTTCCTGCTAGGGAGGAGGGTGGATCTGGATGACCAGATTGTCTGTGGTTGGGAACCACCATTGGAGGGAACACCAAATTATTGTGCATAGTGCACAATTCACCATGACCTAGATTCAGGCTGATTCTTTTGTAGATAAAGCCACAGAAACCATTCACAGTATGCGTGAATTGTGTGAATTTCTTTACTGCACAGTGTGGGACCAGCTCTGTGTGTGTGTGTGTGTGTGTGTGTGTGTGTGCGTGCGTGTATGTGTGTTTAATGTGCATGGGTGTTTTGTCTGCATGCATCTCACTTAGTACATTATGTGTGTACCTTGTGACCATAGAATTTGGAAAAGTGGCAAGGAACTGGAGTTACAGACCATGGTGAGCCACCATGTGGGTGTTTGGAGTTGAATCCATGTCTCTCCAGCCCCTGGAACTTGTAGTTTGAAAACTAAGCATCAGTTTCCTAACCATCACCTCTGACCTTTCCACTGTCCTGTGGTGAACAGCCTCCCCCTTCCCCTGCCAGCTCACTCCACCGTCACCGGAATTGAGGCATGGGTGAGACGGGCTGCTGGCTAGAGCTCTAGTCTCCTTAGGGAAGAGTCTCCAGCACCAGGAACTTGTTGGAAATTCCAGTGAGCATGGTAAGCCAGCGTATCTGCCCAACCAGGATGGACAGTAAGCAGCAAGGGAATGTCTTTGCTTTTTGAAGTCTCTGTGACACCAAAGGTTGTGTACCAATGTAGCATGTCATCTAAAATGACAGTTTGCAGGGAAGCTGGGCAGGGGTGGGGGAGAAAAAGTTGCCAGGAGTGGGCTGTGCTGTTCTTGGCTGCACGTGGCCTTGACACCTATTACTAACCGGCACTCTTACGATGAGTTACCACTCAGTTAATGGAAGAAATGAGAAGCCAGCCTCTGGGAGTGTACATATCAAGTAGAAACATAGAAAGCGGATGGTCTGGAGGTGAGGACAAATGCCCCATTTCTTAAAGAGTCACAGATTCCCACCCTGGTAGGAGAGCTAAAGTCCAGAATTGTGTCCTTTCTGTTCATTCTGCTCAGATACAGCAGACTGTGACTCTGTGGTTGGCACGGCTGTTTGACCCACTGCTGCCATCCGGGGTCAAATGCATGCACTGGGTCCTCCCCCCCTACAGACCTCTCAAGGCCCCACTCAGAATGGGAGTCAGATCCCTGGCAGACTTAGGGAAGCTCCAGCACCCCATCCTTAGGATCCCTGTGCTCTTTCGCATAAAGTAGAGAACCCCAGGTCCCATGGGGGAACCATCATCTTCAGTCAGTGCCTGTTGCAGAATGGGCAATGGGGACACCTCGTGAAATTGGCTACTGGACCTGTAGTAGTTTCTTTTCTTGTTGTTATGGCACAATACCTGACAAGAACAACTTAAGTGAAGGAGGGATTACGCACGCTTACAGTCTGAAGAGACGCAGCCTATGGCACAGAAGGCGTAGTGCCCTAGCAGGAGGCTGATGGTCACATTGTATCTACAGTCAGAAAGCAAAGTGGTGGTTGCTGCTGTCAACTCCCTTTCTGTTTTATTCAGTCTGGCACCTCAGCCCATGGAATGGTGCTGTCTACGTTTTGGGTAGATCATCATATCTCATTTAATCTGATTTAGACAACCCCTCACAGACATATCCAAAGATTTGTATCCACAGTGATTAAAAATCTGATCGAGCTGGTGTAGTGGTGCTCACCTTTCTTCCCAGCACGTGGGAGGCAGAGGCAGGAGGATCTCTGTGTATTTGAGACCAGCCTGGTCTACAGAGCGAGTTCCAGGACAGCCAGGGTTGTGTAGAGAGACCTGATGGGAAAGTACTGTGTATATGTAAATAAAGCACTGTTGGCCAATAGGGAAGCAAGATAGGTGGGACTAGGAGAGGTGGAGGATTCTGGGAAATGTAGTGAAGGGGGCCATCGCCATGCGATTCCCGGGAAGAGGGGACGAAAGTCTGCATTCTCGGAAAGATAAGTCCTTATAAAAATATACATTAGTAATTATGGGCCAATAATTAAGTCAGAGCTAGCCAATGAGAAACAACAGCTTCATAATTAATACAGTGTCCTCTGTGTTATTTGGGGGCTGAAACTGTAGCAGGGCCCAGGCAGCTGGCGGGGAATACTACACATTACAGAGACCCTGTCTCAAAAAACAAAACAAAACAAAAACCCCATCAAGTGGGCAGGCAAGCTTAACCATCACAGAGCCAGTGGGTAGTCATGCTAGTGTGAGGTGCCACGGACTACTATCTACTTCCTTTCCGTAGACCTTCTGCTAGAAGCAACTCTGTAGACTGAAGTATCTAAAGCATCCAGATGCTCCAAAACACATTTGGCAAAGCTCCCAAGGTCTCTGGCCGTGCTGTGTCTCGGTTGTTCTCTTTTGCTGAATCTTAGCCGATGGAACGGAGTCCTCCTCTCTTTCAGCATCGCTTTCCCTACTAGGAGTTTTTTCCTCAGGATCAGCTACTTTTCCAGTGCTGTAATCTTAGCAGAGAGCTCGCTTTGACACACAGCCTGAAAGGTGGCATGCAGTCTGTCATGGGAGTCACATTGCATCTGCAGGTGTGGAGGCTGGTGGCTCTGCGGCAGTGGGAGAGTGTGGCAGCTGCTTGCTCGCATCTACCGGAGCAGAGAAAAGGGAATGCTAGCATTCCGTTGCCGCCCTCTTCTTCCTTTATTCAGTGTGGTACTTAAGCTCATCTCTGCAAAAGCCTTCCTGGGCTGTACCTCATTAATACCTATGTCTTTGAAACAAAATTCATTTTCTTTTGTGGGTTGTCATCACTACCCTTTGAACTGGGTATCTCGGGGAACCCTGTATATTGGGAAGACCCAACTCTTTCCCCCAGCCCTTCTTCACCCCACCCTAAGTTCTCACCCTGTCTCTCCTGCCTCTGGCTTTCCCCCTGCCCTGGCCTTGGAAGCTCTGGAGTTACTCTCAATACCTATGTGATTTTTAAGCAGTTGGCTTCATCTCCATGGATGTCGGCTTTCTCATCAGTAAAATTGCAATGTTAGATGCACTGCAGAATAGATTTGATGGCCCTGTCAGTCTGTCCCTTGCTTCAGACCTGGTTTCGTGTCCTAGTCCTTCAGAGGTAGTATGTTGCCCTTCCAGATAGTTCCTGCGTGCTCTGCACAGGTGGAACACAGAGCTTATCCAGGACTTGACTGTCCGGGAGGGAGCACTCACCCTGCATCAGCTGTGGGTGGTGGTGAGCTGGTACACGAGTCTCTGCTCACCGCAAAGGACCAGTCAGCCAGGGAGTATCCATCTATTCGGTGTTTGGTTCTATCCGACACATCCCTCGTATCCACTGAGAGAATACGCGGTTTTACAGGCTTTAGGCTGTGGAGTTACTCGGGATAGAACATGCCTTGAACTCACTGTGGTGTAAATAGGGCCATTTTACTTCTATGAGCACCACATGGAATTTCATACGCAGGGCACCGGACCCCACACCCCTCAGGTGCTTTGCTCATTACTTAACCAGGGAGTAACTTTTTGGAGAAGAGCGAAAACCTGGCCTCTTTCTCCCCTGAGCTTAAATGGATTTGAATAGGTTCTAGAATGGACTGAAAAGGAAATGAGATCTCTGGGTTCAGATGAAAGCTGTTCCGATGGGTTGAGAAGCAGCCCTTCTTGAAGCCAGGTATGGAAATTCAGAGGCTGTCTCCTAACTTTTCACCTCCAAATGAGCCTTGAACTCTCTTCAGATAGGATGTGTGGGGTTACAGGTGGTAGAGGCAAGCTCTTCAAAGGAGCCTGCCCAGTGAGAAAAACGTGAAACAAATGAAAAGCCAAGCAAAACAACAACAACAACAAAAACAACAAACACGGTAATTAGCAAGGCCCTCCGAGATTCCCTAGGATCACAGCTCAACGAGCTCATTAGGGCCTAAGTGGCTGTTTCCATCTGCTGGTGGCTGCCGGATGCACTCTGGTGGCTTGTTGGAATGAGGATACCCTGTCACTGCTCTTTTCCTAGCCACTAATTAAGCCCTTCTAACGGACACTGGGGGTGGGTCAGACTCTTGAGGGACTCCAGAGAAATCAAAGTATTAACCAGACACCCAGTTCACCACTGAACGTCACTAGTGAATCTGGGAGACTCAGCACCTTCCGATGCTGGTGTCCGCCAGAGTGTCCTCAGATGGACAGTAAAAGGTCCCAGCACAGGCTAGTCATTCCAATTCCCTACACCCACTCCCCCCCCCCCCCGCCCGCGTGAGTGTGAGAACCCAGGGAGTTATCAGGTAGACTGAGCACTGCTAAGTATAGGCCCTGAGTGGAAAATATCAGGGGTTGGTGATGTAACTCAGGGCTAGAGCCCTGCTTAGCATGTGTGAGGCTTGGCCTTCAATTGCAGTACTTCACCCCCTGACGCCCCCCCACCACATACACACACCAGACTAGACTATAAACCATGGAGACCGTCCCCTCGCTATGGTTCCGACAGCGACCCCTCACTGAACTCTCCCGAGGCGCTAGGCACTGTGATGAGTGTAAAGTTTTGCAACCCCACTTTGCAGATGAGAAAACTGAGGACTAGACTGCTCCACCCTGATCAACAGCGGCCGCACAGCTGGGACGCGTCAAGAGTCAAATCCCAATCTCTCTGCTGACATGCTTTTCTGTTGCGCCCAGATAATGACGTCACTCAACAGAGTGAGATGTAAATAAGGCACCCCACTTGAAGAGTCAATGGCACGAGACATTCCAGATTTTTTTGTTTTGAGACAAGGTCTCATTTTATAGCTCTGGCTGAACTGGAACTCATTGTGTAGACCAGGTTGGCCTCAAATTCCCAGGACTCTGCCTGCTTCTGCCTCCTGTGTGCTGGGATTAAAGGCGAAGGCGCGGGGCGCCACAGCAGGCCTGGTTTGGGGTGACTGTGCCCGCAGAGGGAGGCCATCCATGCAAGAGCCTGCTGTCTGTCACCTAGGAAGAGAGGCCGCTGTGGGAAGCGTCTCCACTGACAAGGAGGTCCGACGGCAGGGGCTTTGTCAGCTCCCGTGCTCTCTGGGTTCCCGGTCCCTCTTACCCTTCTTGCCCTGTTTATCCGCCTTCTGCCTGCTAAGGGATAGGGAGTCTGTGGTAAGGAGCACGGAGGAGTTTAAGGCCCTCGCACCCCCCAGCACCCAATCAAATATCTGGTTGCTTTCCATCTGCTCTTTCATCTATGGCAGAGGTTGCAAAACGGCAGCTGATAGGCCAGATCCAGGCCCAAGATGACCTACATAGTTAACATTACTTTTATTTAGTTGGCATTTAGTGTGTGTGTGTGTGTGTGTGTGTGTGTGTGTGTGTGTGTGTGTGTGTGTGTGTGTAATCAAGGCCTCACATTCTTATGTTGTAACAAGGGCTGGGTCTGGATGACAGCTGCCAGCAGGTTCATTTTACTTAATGGTGTTGCTCGATTGCCCCATGTATTCATTTGATTTAGTGACCTCTGCCTTATTTTAGCAACAGACTCCACTCTCCATTCGATTCCTTTAGAACAATAAACGTTAAACTTCAAGACAGAGAAATGCTCACTTTACATAGTTTTCTCAAGAGTGTTTATATATTTCGCTAACCTGAAAAAAAAAACTAGGTTATTTTCCAAAATACAGTTACGATTATTTGAGGTTCCCAGGAGGGGTCCATTTTCTACCCTCTGCTGATAATTTTGAGATTTTCTTGGTGTTTTTGAGAAAAACACTGTAGTAGGTCTATTGGGAATTTCTGTGTTCTTCGTGTTGTCTCTTTTCCCGTACACTCTGAGGATTTGGATATACTCACCCCAGAGGGACTGCATTCTATAGAGGATGCTGGTTTCCCAGGCAACAACAGCCTAGAGTTGGCTAGGGAAGTACAACAACCACGAGCATCCTTCCTTTGGCAATTCCAAGGGTGTGCAAAGAATGTGTCCAAGTTCAGCCACACCTACCGGAGGCCAGCTTCCAAGACAGCTCCTAGGCCCGCCTCGTGGTGTCCCGCTGTGATGAAGTTCCCTCTCAGCGGGGTAGTGCTGACCTGAGTACGTAGTAATGTGTGGCCTCTGAAGGTCCATCTTCTCATTTCCTGCAGTGCTAGCTCCTGGGCCAGTCTCTATGGTCGCTCTAGCAATCCTGCAGAGCAGTGTGTGGCCAAGAGCCTCAGAAGTGCTACTGTAACCTTTGCCTGCTGAGCTGCAGCCCTAGGTGACAGCTACATTGAAGCCTCAAGAAAGACTCTATGTGGGAGCCACCAGCTGAGCTGCTCCAAAATGTCTACATGCCAGAGACCGTATGAGGCAATCCATGCTCGTTTTAGGAAGCTAAAATTTGGGGTTGAGTACCATTCATTCATTCAACAAACATTCATTCATTATTGACTACCTGGCACCATGCTAAGTTCTCAGGCTGCAGTGGACACCAAGCCAGTGTCCTCAGAGACGCGCTTATCTAGAGACAGAGACAAGCATTAACCTAGCACAGAGACCGGGACGCTTTTGAATGGAGTTTCAGCTAAGCAAGGGGCAACATTAACCCGGGCAGGAGGACAGAAAGTACTAGAAGGGGCTAGAATTTCCCCTTGGCATCTGTCCTGACTTTATCACTTTTTGGTGCCTTAAATTTTTAAGAAAGGAAGAAGAAATTTCTCAAAGGCAAGGCAGGGACATCTTCCTTTTCTTAGGACAGACACCCCCTCCTGTAGGGAAAAATGGGCCACATGTAAGTGCTTTACAAAAACCCCTGGGAGTGCTTGTATAGGCTACAGGCCCCTGTACACAAGGGCGTTGGGACGGAGTGTGGAGCTGCCTGAGACAGGACATTAAGAGAGAAGAGGAACTGTAGAGATACTTGGGGAAGACAAGCCACCTGCAGTTTTTTTTATTCCATCCTGTTGTCATTATGCATGTTCTTTCCACAAATTGATCAGTGATACTTTTTGCTACGTATAACTGGGAGTAGGTTGGACTTTTTGACACAAATATTGTATTTTTCTTTAAGATTGATCTCAGGGGAATGCAAGGTAGTTCATAGAAGATAAGTAACTTATCCTTTAGAGAGTCCAGGTGTGTTCAACCCCAGGGCAGCTATGAATGAAGTCCAACACAAAACCATAGATTTACTTAAAATATTACCAGATGGTGTGTGTATGTGTGTGTCTGTAAACCTCTGTGCACGAATGCAAAGGCCAAAGGAGGATTGGAGGATTTCAGGTGTCTTCCTTTATCAATTTCCACCTTACTTCTTTGAGATATGGTCTCTCACTGAACAAAAAGCTTGACATTTTGGCTAGGCTGTCTGGACAGAGCCTCCTGATATCCATTGCCTCTGGTCCCTAACTCTGGGGTTATGGGCAGGCACAGTCATGCTTGACTTTCACACGGTGTGGAGACTGGAAGGCAGGTCTTCATGCTTGCACCCACTGAGCCACCTTCAAAGCCCATGTCTGGAACTCTAGATAAGCACTTAAAGCAAGGGTGCTAGCCACTGAAGTACACAAATTACACTACCTGTGCAATTCCCCCCAGGTGGCTGTGCTCTCAGGGCTTGGTGGTGACATGGTGCTGCTGCTGACATCTATGCAGTGGTGGCTGATGACAGACTGGGGAGGGTACTGCAACAGCTGCCAACACGACTCCTTTCCTGACACTGAGGTGACGCTTGGGGGACGACACTGGACATGCAGCTGCACACCCAGTCACACTCCGCGCTGCCCGTGCTGCTGCACAGAGAAAAGTCCTCAGAACTGTTGGTCTGGGGAAGAAAGACAAGCTTGAGAAGGTCCTGGAGACTCTGCAGGCCCAGTAGAGCAAGTAGGGGGTCTTCCTTCTCCTTCTTCCCTGAAAGTGATTTCCTTCCGGGAACACCAGGATGTCTGTCTGAACAGGCCTCCATCGCCTTTATAAAGTATACAGACCTCCTAAACTGAAGGGGAGCAGGGCTTAGGCTCTGGTTCAGCACTTCTGTGTTTCCATGACCAGAATACTGGAGAACTATTGGTCTTGGCCACTTGTCTCCTTCCTGGGACAAAGAAACGGATGAAAGCATCTTGAGGAAGGAGGGTTTACCATGTGAACAGAAGCAGAGGGTGGCTGGTCACAATACATTCACAGTCTGGAGGCAGAGACTGAAAAAAGTTGGTGTTCAGCTAGATTCTCCTCTGAATGTAGTTTGGAACCCCAGCCCACAGGATGGTGCTATCCACAGACTTTTTCCCACCTCTGTTGACCTGATTAGGGTAACAACTCACAGACATGCCCAGATCCTGCCAGGCTGAGAACCAGCATTAACTGTCACAACTTAAAGGTCGTTCATGGTTGCAGATATGACATTCCATAAGGACAGAGAGAGCAGGGCAGCCGGCAGGCAGAGAGATGGCAGGTGAGACAACATCTTAGGTGACTGAAGCCCTCTGAAGGGTCCGTCTCCTACTTCCTACCCTTCCCAGAAGCACTGCCATACGATGAGCTCTCTGAGGGCCTCCAAAGCCTTGATTAGGTTGGAGCCCGAGGGCCGTCTCTAACAGGCACTGCTGCATCTTTCTGTGTGTCTTTGTAAGCATGAGTTTTCTGACCCGGCAGGTCCCTCCGCCCCTCAGCCCTAAAATGAACACAGGGATGCTATATTAGTTATAAAACTGTTGGCTGGAGGCTTGGGCTTCTTATTGGCTAGCTCTGTCTTAATTATTTACCCATTCCTATTAATCTATGTTATTTCCACGTGGTCTTGGCTTATCAGAAGAACGCCTGATGCATCCTCTCTTCCTGGGCTCCATGTGATGACTCCATTTGCCTATGATTCCCAGAATTCTCCTCATCTCCTAGGCCTGCCTATACTTCCTGCCTGGCCAATCAGCCAATTGGTGTTTTAGTCTTCAGCTGAAAAGAGAAATGTACATACAGAAGGACAACCCCCATCATGTCCTACATTTAACTTTTTAGTGTATGTTTTATCTGCATGTATGTGGGTCTGCACATCATGTGTGTGCCTGGTGCCTACAGAAGCCCCCAAAAGACATCAGATCCCCCAGAACTGGAGTTACAGACAGCTGTGAGCCACCATGTGGATGTCAGGAACTGAACTCAAGTCCTTTGCAAGATCAGCAACTGCTCTTAACCACTGAGTCATCTCTCCAGCTCTGTATCCTTGATTTCAAAGTCATCAAGTCAACAGTCAATTCTAAACATTATAGATACAAAATGCAAACTTCCCCTGGTATCTGCAGAGGGTCTAGTGGTCCAAACATGAGCCTAGCAAGCCTAACACCAGGAAAAAATATAAAAATTCAATTCCTCAGTCACTTTGTCATACTAACCACATTTTAAGAGCTTAGTGACCACTATATTAGACTGGGTGGATTATAGAACATTTTCCCAGTCACCAAAGCTCTGTTAGATGAAGCTGTGTTTAGAACCACGCACATATAATAGGTTTCCTATAAAATAAGAAAATTATCTTCTTTGGATAAATGGTGCAGGTGTGTCCCATTCATGGATTAGATACTAAAGTCAGCATGCAGAGGCAAATGCAAAACAGCAAATATAGATATAAAGAAGATACATATCTTAATAATTTAGAAAGTGTGTTTCAGTCTAGTGCTCCCCTCCACCAATCTCTTCCTTCCCCTAAGGTATAAACCAGTGGCCTTATAAATACTAGGCAAGTTCTACACAACTGAGCCACATCCCCAGCAGGGGTTGGCTCTCAGGATGTCCGGTATTATGATTTTGTTCCCGCCCCCAAGCTTTGGAGTAGTTGTTTGTTTCATTGGTTGAATACAAGCTGAAGGACTTGATTTGCAGTTAGGGGTGATGTGAAAGACACACAAATTGTTTCTTCAAATTTTCCCTATAACACTGCAGGCCAGAGGGCTGCTCTGTAAGAGCTAGGAAACAGCCGCCCCAGCACAGTTTGAATCACAACTCTTTGCTCTTTTAAAGAAGCAACAGGTGGCTTGTCCACAGGTGTCAGGAGTTCTTTTTCTAGGGAAGATGTTTGCACTTTTGTCTTGATGCTGAGTAGGCGGGGCAGACTCATGAGCATGTTAGATGCAGCCACAGTGTGATTCCTCCTGGACGATCTTGGCTCAAGGCTTAGTTAAAGAAGGGGTTACCTTTCTAGCCAAATGTAAGTGTTTTTATAGTTAAACAGTACACAAAGGAAAACCAAGCAGGAAAAAAAAGTCTGGGCATGGTGGGGCATATCTGTAATCCTGGTACTGGAGAGCCTAAGGCAGGGGAAGGATCAAACATTGAGGTCAGCCTGGTCTACCAAGTAAAACTCTGTCCCTCCCAAAATGCAAATCAAAACAAAACCAATGCAGTTCCTCCCTGAAACCTTTTATGGGAAGCCAAAACTTTAACACCCATTGGCACCAAAGGTCAGTTGGGAAGTTACTATATTTCCGTGACTGCAGAAGTCCCCATAGAGTTGTTCAGACCCCAAGTCCTCTTGGATCACTCCACTCTCCAGAAAGTTCTGTCCTCCATATATCCCCAGAACATGCACTGTTCTGTCAGTTCTGGCTCTAAGGGTGTGTGGTCATAAATCCTTACTTACATGTTATACTGCACATTTCCAGTTAAGTCACACATTACTCAAGGGCAGATGGGGTTTGTTGATGGGAGATGTTATTCTGTTTATGTTTCTCTTGTGGCTAATGGCCAGGCAGGAAGGATAGGTGGGGCTACCAGATGAAGAGAATTCTGGGAGGTGTAAGCAGAGAAGAAGTCATCATGAAGGATGCCAGAGGAGTAACAGGTTCCCCGGACCTTTTTCCAGTAAGTTAAGATCATGTGGAAATACTTAGATTAATAGAAATAGGTTAGTAATTAAGACAGAGCTAGCCAATAAGAAGTCCTAGTTATTGGCCAAGAGTTTCACAATTAATATAAGTCTCTGAGTATTCATTTGGGACCTGAGAGGCTGTGGGTCCAGGCTGGTATGAAAGAGAGCTCGTAACAGTCTGTCTTCTATTACTTTTTACAACCCATACTGCCTAACATGGAACCCTCTTATACAAGGGCTTCATTTATACATTAGAAGTGATTCTCTTATGTGAGAGAAGAACCATAGGTACAAATTAAGTGTTCAGACATACTTTAGAAGTACAACCAACAGAAAAGGCCAGTATTTGCTCTTTCAATTTGGGAGATTGCATTAAAATTTTTACATTTAATTTGAAGGATTTTGTGGGAGGTATCCTCAAGATACCTCCAGGAGTAAAGACGATGCTAGGTATTTTAAACAAGACTTTGAAGGGGCCTCAGTAACTGACTTCTACCCCTTCCAGTGGAAGACCATGGACTTAGTCCACAGAGGATTCCTTCTTCATGTGAAGATTTAACAATTCAGTGATAAACAAATGGTTAATTGGAATCTTAACAGATCTAATACTCCATGAAAATACTCATTAAAATTTTGTCTTCAGCAGGACCTCATTATTTTGTGTCTCTCTTCCTGGTTAAGCATTTTATTCCAACATTAAATGTTATTTAATACTGTGCTACAGGCTATTTTTATTACATTAGGAAAAAAATCCCTGTTTTCTAATAGTATAATAATTGTAATAAATTTACATTTGAAACAGTTCCTAAGTAGGGGCTAGGGAAATGGGTAAAGTCTCTGCTTTGCAAGTCAGCCTCCAGCCTCTGCATGTGTACCTGCATACATGCACGCCTGCGTGTACACATACCGTATACACATACATATGCACGGAGAAATCCCTAAATGTGTTTTTCAAGCACCATCCCGAATATTACCCAATATTGCTAGTTTATTTTGGATTTTGGCAATATTTGTGCTTTGTTGTTGTGTTTTTTATTTCCATGAGAAATCACCCAGGCTGGCCTCAGATTTGAACCCTTGTTGCTGGTTTTACCCCATAAAGATCTGGGATTACAGATATGTACTCTGTTGGGGAAGTCCTGTGCATATGTCAATAAAGCACTGTTGGCCAATAGGGAAGCAAGATAGGTGGGACTAGGAGTCCAGGAAGACTCTGGGTAGGAGAAACACAGGGAGTTAAGATGTAACCGCCATAGGGATAAGAAGCCCGGAAACTTCTCCCGTAAGAGAAAATACTTAGATTAACAATTATGGGATCAATTCTTAAGTCAGAGCTAGCCAGTAAGAAACAAGCAAGGCCAACAGCTTCATAATTAATACAGCGTCTTGTGTGTTATTTGGGGACTACAACGCGGCAGAGCCCAGGCGATTGGCGGGGGATAAACCAAAGCAACTGGCTAGGAAAAGGCTTCTCTCTACAGTACTCCCAGATTTGCCCTTGGCTAATTTCTAAATAAAACTCAAATGCAATTATATGAAGAAAATTCTGGTGAACTAAAAGTCATGAAGATCAGCATGTTTTACATTGTTTCTTTATAAAAATATGATTAGTGTAGAAATTGGTGTCATGATTATTTTAAACTTTGGTTCCATCTGTCAGAACTATTTTACTTCAGCCACCTTTGACTCACCAACCATGTCATTGCCAATGCCCACTCCCACAGGGGCAAGAGGAGACTGTTAATGTTAGGTATTCACCTGAAATCATTTCTCAAATCTAGGGATACTGCCCCTGTCCCTGACCACAGACTGACCAGATGTTTAAGTAAGCTTTGATCATTTGCTTCTGCTGTTTTAAAATTAAGACCATCTGGGTGCTGTGGTCTGGTCAACAGGGTGGAGAGAGAAGAAAGGAGAGGCACTTGCAGACAGGGAGGTGCAGAGATGTTACCCAATGTTTGCAATCGGTCTAGCTCCTGAAAACTTGAAAGACTCCAAAGGTCTCAAACCCACACATCGTGCCCAAGGCCTGTGGCTGGCTTGCTATCCCCCAGGGCCCATCCGTTAGAGCTGGTCCTTGTTCCCCTATCAAACAACAGCGCTTGCTTCCCAGGTTGGCTCACCTGGCCACTGTCTCCTCCTGGACACTGGAAGGGTGTATCAAAGCAATAGAACAAGTCACTGGCTATTTCTTCTCTTGCTCTCTAGGTTGGTATTGCTTCGGCATCTTAGACACACCCGTTTTAATTAATTGTGTGTGTTTTGCAACGCAGTTTTCT
This sequence comes from Mesocricetus auratus, assembly GCF_017639785.1. NCBI lineage: Eukaryota > Metazoa > Chordata > Mammalia > Rodentia > Cricetidae > Mesocricetus > Mesocricetus auratus. The sequence continues at coordinate 10,929,894 of NW_024429210.1, forward strand.
GCTTTATACAGGTTCCTTTTTTTTTTTCAGGGAAAAATCATTGTGAAATTGCAGGTGATTAGGACACATGCAGCTAGAGGCAGTCTCGCTTGGAGTGGTGCGCGCTCAGGTGCATTTTCTTGTGAAGCCTTTGGATTGATTCCAAGGTCCCATGAAAGCACTTGGGCCTCACAGTGAGTAACTGAAACTCTAAGGATGGTGAGGCTCTTCCAGGATCTGTCTTTCAAGGGGTGTGCACCAGCGTCAACGTAGGTCCTCACCCAAGCCAAACAAAGGAGGTGTTTACAGGAAGGACAACTCTTCCAGGGAAGGCAAATTTCCCTTTACTACAGTGCGTTTTTGATGAGGCGGCAGGCATGGGGATGAGAAGTTAAAGCAAGGACGACGTGGCTTGCCAGGTGATGCCAGTGGCAGAGCTGGCAGCAGGAAGCCCATTGAAAAGCAGTCCAGTCTGCACATCCGAGCTCAAGGCCAACAGTCTGACTCAGTGACAGCCTGGGCTCTTCAGAAGAGTTGCTCATCTGGGGCATAAGACCACCCACCTGGAAGATGCTGTTCTCAAAATGCAAACTCCTGGGCACCACCAGGTCCACAGATACAACTTCCTGGAGGTGATGATAGACATGGGGTGACTCAGCACATGGAAATTTAAAACTGCCTGGGTCTTTTTTACTCACTGAAGATCTAAGAGTCCAGAGCAGCAATTGACGCAGCTCAACAAACACCTGTTGAATGAATGAAAGCCCTAAGTGGTTGGAGCCTTTAGAGGCTCTAATTACTGATCTCTGTTAGACCATCTAATTGAACATGCTGTCACAAAACTGGTAAAATGTTCTATCCCCCAAGGACATTCCTAGACTGGCAAGGGTGGGGGAGGGGCAGGGAATCGGGAAGAGCCTCACCTTAGCAGCCCTCTCCCTGCCTGGACTAAACTGCGAAGGTCAGTCAGGACACAGCAAGTAGCAAACCTACGGTTCTGCCCCCTGAAAAAGTGAAGGAAGGGATTTGCTAACTTAGGAGTGAGACCTTAAATTCAGATGGAGTTTTGTCACTCTGTTGGTAACTGAAGCTGGGCATGCCTCTATAAGCTTTCCAGTTTTATTCCAAGGCTGAATAGCCAAATGATCCAAATCCTTCCCTAATCACTCAGAACCCAGGAAAGAACACAAGAGGAAATGCCTTGCTGTTTGAAAGATGTATTAAGTGACCATTATCTCTTCACTTGGCATGCTTTGGCCATAACACTTGAGGACAGCCTGAGATGCTGAGGCAGGAGGACTGAATTTCTTAGGATAGCCTGGACTACACAGCAACACCTGACCACCTGATGGGGGTGGGGGAGGTGGAAAGTAAGAGGGGCGGGAGATCTACCCCATCCTAAAGGAGACTGGATGAAGAAAACTACTGCATAGTATACAAATAATGGAATACTGCTCAGCAATATAAGGGCAAAACCAAACAGCATGAATATAGCTCAAACACATCACGCAAATTCAAAGAAACCAGCTCTAAAAAATTGTGGGTTGAATGTGGTGTGACTTCCTCATTTACAATATTACAGAAAATACACAGCAAGGGAGAAGAGATCAGTGGCTGCCTGACCAAAGTTAAAAGTTGGAGACAGATTTAAATATAAGGGAATTTTCGGAACAAAACAACGGATCTGTGTCCTGATGAGATAGTTACATACTAAATCTGTGCATGCACTCATCCTCATAGAACTGTGCAAATAATAAAGTCAGTGAATGCAGAATGTTTTGTATTTTATTAAAACAGAACCCAGACATCCACAACATAAACTCCTCAGGCCGCCGAGACATTTTCCTTGCCTTTATCAACATGGGAAACACATGCACAGGTGGTCTTGTAGTATGTGAGAGAGAGGCCACTGTTAAGCACATGGCCTATGATAAGTACATTATATCTAGGGCCAAATGCAGCATGTAATAACCCAGACAATATCTTGTAGAAAATTCCTTTATTATAGTGCAAATAACTTTCAGCAGTGACATAATGTAACAACACATTTAACAACATTTTACACCACGCAGTAAATAAGAAAGTGTTTCTTTGAAAATATGTCATCCTAGGAACATTATCTTTACATTAATGCCAGAAAATGCCAAAGCTGTTTTCTCAAGGCAATAGGGCTCAATCCTTTTTTGGAAATTTTCTCTTAATGCACATGGATTTGCCATTTAGTGCATTAACAATTCTAAGAGTGATCTCTTAGGGGGGGTTTAGAGAAATTGTCAGGATTTGAAACCGGGCTTCAGAATTTAAAAAATTATTAATTTTAAGACAATTCTGGGACAACCCAGAAAGTAAAGTCACTTCAATTAACTTGATAGACACATTTACTCCAATTCTGCTGCAGATTGTCTAAAGCCTGTTGCTTATTTCCCCAGAGCCTGACTGTTATCCCTTGGGTTTAGTTATTGCAAAACTAGGACTCTGGGTGGATATAACTCCTTACATATGCAAATACTATCCCCATGAAGCTTCAAATTGCACTTTCCATCCTGAAGTTCCCACATTAGACTTCTCAGGCTGAGGAGAGTGAACTTGTCCTGTTTCCAGCTAGCCATTAGGACAATGGGTGTGTCCCCTATTTATTTAGACAGTCCAAAATGAAGCCATCACACCGTTTAGACAAATCCCACGAGACCAGTCAGAGGACCCCTCTGACCTGAATGGCAATGGTTTAACACTGTTTTCCATGCCAAGTTCGGGGGATCGGCTGCTGATGAGTTAGCTGACAGGCAGAAAGAGGTCACTTTTAATCTCTTACACTCCCACTCCCTGGAATTACACAAGTTTGGCCACTCAGAAGAGCCCTCTGGGGGGTGGGGTGGGGTGTTTACTACATATGAGTTGAATCCAAACTCTTACAAATGTATTTCACGGTGCTTTCTAAGATAAACACTCCTCAAAAGTGGCCTTTCAAACCAAGAGAAATTTATCACAGGCGTAAGAAATACCTGGAGCTCTGAAACAGCTCTCAGGGCTGACTATGGCTGAGAAGCCAGCAGGCGCATAAAGCTTTGGAAGACGCAGCTGGTCTCGGTGGACAAGTCTTTGTATAGAACACCATGGAACTGTGTTAAACAGTCTCAAAGTTGAGAAGGATCCAAATATAGCATCTATAAAAAATTCATTGTTTTAGTTTGCTTTATTTATCTTAGACTTTGGTTCTGAAACACTGTCTACATTCTTGACACATGAAGGTGACATGGCCACTTCAGTGCCTCTGCATGTTGTGTGAAAAAAAAAAAAACCTTAAAGGCAAAGCATGACAAGGGGATGCCCTAATAAGATACATACACTGTACAAACAAAACCTAAATTATATATAAACACACCCCCACCCAGCACTCCTTTCATCTTCTAATACCTGGCCAAAGCAATGCCAAGGGCCCTTCTCTCTAGAACCAATGTCGTGTGCAAAACACAGTCCTATGACTCCACCCCTATCCTTGCAGACATCAATAATCTGCGGCCCATCCTAGAGAGGGCTTCTGTTTGATCAGTTCTGCTAGTGTGGGGAAGCAGTTTCACTGGAACTGGCTGGACTCAATGACCTGAAATCCTGACACTTAATCTCTCAGATGACCTAACTGGATCCCACTTTATCCTACTTCCTGCAGACAACACAGGCAGAGGCAAAGGCAGAGGCAGCATCACCTACTCAGAAGCTCCAAAGGCATTGCTGAGGGATACTGGGGAGGGTCTCAGAAGAAAAATTATATAATGAGCTAACAGCCTAAGTTGATATAAATTATTTCCCAGTAAGTACTTTGGGGCAGTTTGCTTCTGCCTTACACTGTGTTCTGGAATCATTTCATAGTATACTATTAAAAACTGATATAATAGTTATTTTAAAAGTTGTCTATGCAATCACCTCTTATATGCTTTCCATTAATTTAATAACAACTTAATGAGCTATTATGTAAACCTAGAGTAGCAGTTCGCCTTAAGGAAGCCAATACTGTGCTAATTCACAGGAAGGAGAAAAAGCAATGCAAACAAAAGTTCACATTATCGACAAAAACTTGAGTTTTATCGAAATGTTGCAAAGTTTCCCCAAAAGCACTTATAGCAATTCATGTTAAGAAGCCAAAGTTGAGGGGAGTGGAGAATATGCTCAAATTCTTTAAGGTATAAACCCACTTTTTAATGCTTGGAATATATAATATTCCCCCTCAGACCTAAGTTCATAATTTGTAGACATTGCTCATTCTCTAATACATTAATACATACACTGAATATAAATAAATAACTGAGAAAGCCTAAAAATCTGAGTTAACATGATGCTGTGCTCAAAACAAAACAAAACAACCCCCAAGAAAACATTAAAAAACCAAACCTAGCACAATCTACATTCTATGTAAATACCCTGACTAAAATGTCGGTTGTGCTATACAATTCCACTTTAGTGCAGAAATGTTCAATTGATGTACCGTTGTTTTTTAAGTCTTTAGCACTTTTGTTTCTAAATATCATCTTGCTCTGAAATGATGATTAATTGTTACCAAATCACAAATCATCACAAATCCATTTTAGTTTAGTCTGAAGAAAATCCAGCATAAGTGTATTATTTTGGGGTGGGTATAATGGCTGGGTGTCTTTCTTGTGAGCTTTCTGCCTCTGGGCACACCACAGGTGAAGTTGCCGTTCTGGACTTAAACTGCACAGGAAGAGACAGCGGCGTTTGCCTTTTGTTTTTGTTTTCTTTTGAAGTCTGCAGATCTTGCTAGGACCCTTCTTTCAGACAGTCATGGAGTTGTGGCACCTGATCATACTATAAATAGAGTTTTAAACATTAGCCAAGCTTGGTGATCTGGAGGTCTCCATTGATCTTTATGGTGTCAATTGCAGATAACGTTTGAATACGATGGTAAAAATCAAAAAGTTGGTGTCCATCCACAAACACTCTGAAACGTGGATGCTCACAAAGAATCTCCACCTAGAAGAAAGAAAATAATCATTTAATGCACAGTTCTGGATGAGCCCTGATGGAGGGAGAAAAAAAACCCAACAACAAACCCACACTTCATTTTGGAGAAGAAAAGCAATACCCCCAGTGAATCTCAGACATCACAGGATGCAGAAAGCTAGTTAAAGTACAGACTGCTGGGTTCCACTCCTCCAACTCTCAATTCAGGAAGTCCAGGGCACAGTCAGAAAATCTACATCCTCACCAGTGCCAAGCAAGGGACAAGGCCGGAGCAGTGAACCCACTTTGAGAAGCACTGCCCCGTGTCAGTGAGAGCTTTCCAACAGGAGGACTATGGCAGTCCCTCCCACCCTCCCCGCAGGGTATAAAGGGCATCGGCCTGTTTCTCTGACACTTCATGATATCATGTCACTTGCTGAACAATTCCATCTCACCTACAGGGGAGCCTCTCCTGAGACAGGACTGGTAGTCATTATAGCATCTAATAATGGTCTAGACAAACATGGTAAACACTAAGACAGAGGGAGGGTTACACAGTAATTACCACTGGCCAAGCATGTGTAATTAACAAGGCTTTGTTAAGCCAGACTAACACTGATTCCACATGGTAAACCCTTTTCCATAATCCACCAAAGAGGTTTCTTTTCTCTCTCTTTTTTGACATGGGGGTTTCTCTGTGTAGCCCTGACTGTCCTGGAACTCACTCTGTAGACCAGCATGGCCTTGAACTCAGAGATCCACCTGCCTTCATCTCCATGCTGGGATTCAAGGTGTGAGCCACCACCACCCGGTCACCGGGAGTTTAATAACTGGCTGTGCTATGATGCTTTTAGAAAAGCATTGGTAATCACCATGCAGGAGACTCCTTATGTGGTATTAGTCACATTTAATTCACATTACTGTTTAAATTATATCATCAAGAAATTCCATTTCATTCCATTTTCTTGTTGGGAAACACTGTATTCCTCCTAGTGAGAAGGTCACAATCACTAAATTATGTGTGAAGATTCATCATCTGAGATAGATCAGTTGGTGAGGCACATTGCCTTGCACGCAAGAGACCCCTCCTTTAATTCTCTAGCCCTCCCCCCAGAATGTCAGGTTCCGAATGCACCTGTCATACCAGTGGTGGAGAGGCAGGGACAGAGGCATAGCTGGGTTCATAACCCAATCGATGAGATCCAGGCCATCGGAGAGACCCTGTCTCAAAGGAGGTGGATGATGGCGTTCCTAAGGACAATGCCTGAATTGCCCTCCAGCATGCATGCACACAGAGCTTACCATTTAAGAAACTGCATAGCAAGAGGAGCTTCCCATTCTAAAGGAGGAGCCGAGGTAAAAGGTAACTTCCTAGATTATGATTACAAGGGGGGCAATCTCATTCCTACCGCCAACGTAAAAAAACAAAAGTTACGGGTTTTTATTCTGCCATAGACCATAGGGAAACAAAAATAATCACGAGGCGCCGAGAAGTGCCACACGAAGAACGATATATGAAGGGCAGCTTTGTCTGTCCTGAATTCTGTGCAGCACGGAGCCTTCAGTCAAGGTGCCGTTGGGACTACAGCCAGGCCCCACAGGTCAGCAAGCCCTTTTTACATCACATCACATCACTGCCTATTCGGCACTGTCCCGCAGGGGAATGCCATGCTGCCGGATGAGACGGCAAGTTTGGGCTGCGTTTCCTGTCTGCTGGAGAGCAGGAGCAAATCTGCATTAGCCAAGCCCAAGGGAAGAACATTATCAGCCAGTTTGTGACCATGAAACAGACAGGGCTAATTAATCCACAGGGAAAAGTAAATACACATACGTGGACTCATTAGCAAAGGGAAGGAGAGAGAATGAAATAATAACGCTAAATTGTTTTAAACCCATAACTAATAAGGTTTTGAGCTACCCAAAGGCTGGGAAATTCTGAATACTTATTAATATTTAATAATGAACCAGACACTTGGGGGTGGGTTATCACTATGTGCCTAACACTATGTTGGGAATTACAGAGAAAATTATTTACCAAATACTTCCAGCTTGGCTTGATGGTAAAAGTCTATAATCCCAGCTGCTCTGTAAATTGAGCCAGGAGGATTACAAATTAAAGGCCAGCCTGGGCAATTCAGAGAGATCTTGTTTCAAAACAGAAATAAAAAAAGAGGGCTGGGGTTGTAGCTAAATTGTAGACCTTACCTAACGTGCACAAGGCCTTGGGTTCAGTCCCCAGTACTGCCCCCAAGTAAACAAATAAATAATTAATACCTCCATATTGGCTAAGTAGAATTGTGGTTACGTATTTAGCAATTAGGTATGCATAAGGCATCCATTAACAAAACACAGGGGCTGAACAGAATCAAGAGCCTCGGTGGTAAGCATTAACATCTATCAGCAAGCATATCTCTGTTTTTCATTCTTTTCTCATGGCATGGTGACAGGTTTCTTGGACAGGAAAGAATTCTTAAAGAGCTCTTGGCACACAGTAGGTGAGGAGTCGCAGCAGCCTTGCCAGCACTGCGCTCGAGGCACCTACCCTGAAAGGCTGGTCTGGGATGAACGGGAAGTAAGGGATGGCTGACTGTTCTTCACCCCTTTCTCCTGAGATACAGGAGTTTCTGAGGAGCTGCCTGTCCGTGAACACAGCTTTGAGTTCGATCGCCACATCGGCAGGAGGATCTTCCGAGTCACCGCAGGTCAAGCTGATGGCAAAGCTAAAAAGAAAACAGTGTCACTGAGCTGGAGTTAGATGCAACATTTTAACTTGACCCAGTTCCTCCTCCTCTGGGTTCACGGAGTTTAAACACAGAGAAGGTTACACTCAAACCAATGGATTTTGTTACCTAGAGCAGGCTCCGGAGAAGACTTTGGTGTAACTGAAAATAACTGCAACCGAAGACTTCCAATGTCCCAGGCCACCACCCAATGCCTCAATCCAAAAGTTGACAAGGGAAATAGCTTGTAAAGTTTGGTTCTTATTTATCCTAATAGCTTTTACAATGTTTCAAAACCATAAAAAAGAAAAAGGAGTCTTTTGGCCTCCTCAAGGGTCAAAGAGGAACTGTGGGCCTATTTTTGTCATCGCTGATATAAATAGCCATCTGGAGAGATGATGGCTAGGATTCATACACATTCTTTTCATGGGAACATGGTACTTTCTTGGTACTCCTAAGTAGCAACCCTGCCTACAAGAGGAGAAGGAGGAGGAGCAGGAGGAGGAGGAGGAGGGAGAGGAGGAGGAGGAGGAGGGAGAGGAGGAGGAGGAGGAGGAAGAGCAGGAGGCCACAGCTCAGCAGCTGCAGGGCTCTGCCCTTACCTTTCTGGGTTGAGGTCTACGATGCCCATCACTAATACCTTCTTGCCTGGCCGCATGCCACCTTTAATGTGCCCACAAAAAGGAACTATCTGCAAAGGAGGAGGGCAATAACAGGAAGTTTACAGGCTGTCAGAGACTAGCCAAACCCTCGCCCCCCCCCCCAGGACCTGACCCATCAGAAAGCTAGGAAAACGCATCAGAAAGGAAGGCGCCGAGCACATTGATTTACCAGTCGTGGGAAGTACACGTCGGCTTGAACCGGAGAACCCAGGGAGTTGTTTAAGTGCCCATCATCAAGTTTCTAAAAATAGAAGCACACAGATTGGCTTTCCGCTGACCCTCGCTTGTTATAGGGGGAGTGAGCGGGAGGGCGAGGAACCCACACGAGCCTGTGGGAATCCAGCAGCCCTCCACAGACACACAGGCAGAGTCTGCCCGGGACGCCTCTTTGCAGCTCCTTAAATAACCGCGAAACAAAAACCCGGGCCTTTCCCCTTGTGTCTAATCCCCTGATGATCCCCCCAGACTCGCGGGCCGGATCAGACTCAAGGTCGCGCGCGCACAGCCGGCGTGGGTGGGCTGCGGGCCCCTCTCCGAGCACCGGTGCTCCCGGAACCCCCGTCCCCAGGCCCGTCCGCGGGGACCTCCCCGGCCGCGGGGGCCCGCGCCCCGCACCCCGCACCAGCCCACGTGCACGCACACGCGCCCGGGCGCGCACCTGGCCGGCGCCCGGAGCTCCCACCCCGCGGCCCCCGGGCGCCCCGCGCTCCGCCCCGGCGGCGGCGGCTGACAGGTAGCGCGCTTCCCGCGGCGCCGCCGCCGCCGCCGGTGCCGTCGCCCTCGCCCCGGCCGGGCCCGCCGAGTCTCCCTCCCCGCCGGCGGCGGCCGCGGGCACTCACCATCGCGGCGTCGCTGTCGGCCACCGACCCCGCCATGTTCCTGCAGCGAGCCAGCGGCGGCGGCGGCGGGCGCGGGTCCGAGCCGGGCGCGCGCTCTCACGCGGGGGCGCGCGCGCGCACACGGCTGCGGGCCCCTGAGGGGAGGGGGAGGGGAAGGGGGAGGGGAAGCGGGCGGCGCGGAGGTCGCGGCGGCGGCGGCCGAGAGAGGACGGTGGCGAGGGCCGCGGTGCGTCGGTCCGGGGTGGCATTTAAAGGCGGCAGGGCCCGGCTCCGGGACCGGGGCACCGGGAACAGGGCGGGGACGCGGCCCGGGCGCCGCGGCTCGCTCAGCGTGCCCTGCCCCGCGGCCATTGGACCGCGGCTGGAGGCCGGGGAGGGAGGTGGCTGCTTGGCGAGAAGGTGGGTGGGGCTGGGAGGGGGGGCGGGGAGGGCCCAGGTGGGCCAGGTGACAGGTGCTGGGGACACCCCTGACCCCTCCTGGCCCGGAGCCCAGCCACTCACCTCCTCCTCCCGCATCCTGGGGGCCGGAGGGAGGGTGGGGAGAGAGGTCCTGGAAGATGGGGACTCCAGAGTGGGAAACCCCAGCGTGGCTTCTCTCAAAGAATTCCAACCGGGCGGGAGGAATGGTTGGCTTCTCTGTCGCGAGGAGAGAGAATGGAAGGTCCCAGGCTTGCAGAGACAGTGGACCCCACAGAAAGCAGCAGCCGGGACTGCAGGGAGGGAGTTCACAGAATCCGGACCAGGGCTTTCTTCCCCAGCGAAGCGCAGGCCCGTGTCGGGGTCCTAGAAGCTTCCTAAGGCAGGTGCCTGGCCAGATCTCAGATTAAGCTGGACACGGTCTCCGCTATTTTACTTCAGTTGTTTAGTTTGGGGCAATCAGTTCCTCACCCAGAATCTCCCGACATTCTTTGTGGAATACTTCCCAGGGAATCCACTTCTCTTTCATTGTAAGGCTCGGACTCTTTTATGGTATCCCACGCTAGTATTATTATATAACTTCTCAGATAAGGCTGCATCAACACGCCCTCTATTAGGTGACATCCTCGGCTTACCCTGTGCACTGTGTGGATCGCCACACCAACAAGCAAGGGCCTTGAGTGAGTTGCTACTGTCCGGAAGGGGTCGTCTGTGGGGCCTGGCATCTCTGAGACTTTTCTTTTGTATTTGGGCTTTACCTTTCCATACCAGCACTAACCATGGTAATCTCTGTGGTGTGGGGAGAATTACCTGAGCATGCCAAGAGCCTTTGTGGGAGCGATTCTCAGAATCACAGGCTGAAGTGTCCTGCTTTGCTCTTGTTTACTAGTCTGAACTAAAAACAAAACACCACACACACCTATTATTCTAAGACATTAGACAATTTTATAGGAAACTTGGTATTTTGAAGTCATGCTTTGATTATCTGAATTTCTCAGTCTAGGGAAAAGCACTGAAGAAATTATTTGCTATTAACTAAGAGTGGTGTAATATGTTGTCGGGATTATAAAGGGCTGGTGCCTGGGTTCAGATGTTGCCTGATAGTAGCATGCTTTCATGTCCTCACCAGAGATGATGATGGTAACTATGGTGATGCCTATCATCAATTACTGGGCAGATTAGTAAACTGGTTCACACACCTTCCCAAGAAGCGCACCCAGCACGCTCTTTAAAGCAAGTCTTGAGAGCCTGTTGCTGACCAGGAACTGAGGATCACACTGTTGAGAAGCTTCCCTAGGTCTCAGGAGCTTCTGCCTCTGAGGCTGTGTGAAGGGTTGGGCGCGGTGCTGCTGAAGGAATGAAAGCGCTCACGTAGAACTCGGGATACGCGGCTTCTCAGCTGAAGAACAACCCTTAGGTTTGTTTGTGAGTGCAGTTTAGGATATTGGGTTGCTGAAGATGCGTTTCTTACGTCTTGAGGGTATAAAGAATTAGCAAGGTGCAGAACTGCCTGGCATGTGTCAACATGGCAAATTGTCTTTTACTAAAAAACCAAAAAGCTTAATTCTCAGCTAGTGTAAATGGTTAATTGTACATAAGAGAGAGCCTAAAAGATTATCTTTGTAACTAAAAACCAAGGGTTGAACAACTTCCTACACAGAAAAGCTACTAATGAATTATTGAACTAAAGCATCCAAATTTTCCTCAGAGTTCCTAGAGTGAAGGATGGCAAACATTTCGCTATGCTTTGGTTACAGGCATTTATATCAAAAAAAAAAAAGATTAACCAAGACTGTGACTTGATTATGAAATGCAACCCGAACTCATGATAAGCAACAGCTCTGCTAGGAACTTCTTTTTAGAAGTTCTAAGGAACGAAAAGTCGAAAGCAGCGCAGTCAGATGTGATCGGTCTCAAAAAGTATGTAAGCAAGACTGAAGATGGACTTCTCAGATTAAAAGCAGGAGCCTGCTTTCTTTGTCTCGTTTGATTCTGTATACTCGCAATCTGCGCTTGCAGATGTCTAATGGTATGGGAGAGTAAAGACTGGCTGTAGTCCGGCCGTCACCTTATCAGTATTGCTGTAAGAAGTGGGACTCAAGAACGGAGATTTTCAACATTCCACCAAGTGTCCCCAACAGGATGGCCAGCCCATCAGAGCCCTGTGGTGTAGCTACAAGCTCAGGATGTCCCCGTTTGCATTCTGTTCAATAGTGCCAGGTTAATTTTGTTATAAAATTGATAAGCTTATGGTGCCTGAATATTTATTAACACTGAAGCCTCTCAAGTTTGTTGTTCCATGACATGATTCCCTCAGACTGGGCTGGGAAGGGAGACCATAGCCCACTCTGAGGAACAGGCCCTGCACAGTGCTGCAAGTCCATTCAGACATTTAGCTCTTTTTTGAGACAGGGTTTCTCTGTGGCTTTGGAGCCTGTTCTGGAACTCGCTCTTGTAGACTAGGCTGGCCTTAAACTCACAGAGATCCACCTGCCGCTGCCTTCTGAGTGCTGGGATTAAAGGCGTGTGCCACCACCGCCTGGCAAGATATTTAGTTCTTAATAATTGTTTTTGTCAATCCAGTCCCTGCTCTTATGAGCAATATTCACACAAAGCAACAAAATACCCAGGCTCAGCACTCTTTGATTTGCCTACTTAGGTAGGAGGGCACATTTATCAAGCAACTTTTCTGTATTTCAAAACATGATTACAGTTTTTAATTATTTTAGGAAGTATAGCCTGGTTATCAAATAGTTCTTTCACACACACACACAGAATTTTCTCATACCCAAACAATTAAGAGACAGCTGTAAAACTTGGCAGTCAACACTGGTTCTGAACATTTCATTAACTTCTGTTATTTATGGGGAAGCTAGACCCAGCCTCCTGCGTGTGTTTAATTACAGAGCACAGAAGGACTGACCTCAGAAAGCCTCCCCGTAAGAAGACAGTCCAGACCCACTCCCTGGAAGAGTGCTGGGCCTCAGGTACCACCGTCCCATGTCCCCTGCCCCCTTCAGGAGCGCTGGCTTCTGTGAAAGGCAACAAATCCTGGCAGAGGAGAGGCGTACCAGCTTCCTGCCCTCAGAGCTGGCTTTGTGAGTGGAGGGTGTTCTGAGACTCCTTGCAGCCAGACTGGTATCTGTTCTGAGACTCAGTGCCACGCACCGGGCCTTCTCTCCAGCTTACCTTCTGGTATTTCTAAGAAACCAGTGCCTTTTCTGATGGCAGTGTGGCAGGTGTGTGCAGCTGGACCCCAAGCCTGATGACACCCTCCTCATTGTTGCTGGACACTTCTGTTCACAGTTGATGGCTTATAGTCATCCCTTTCCTGGTTTCTGTGATTGTGTTTTCTTGTTTGGTGGTATAAAGGGCCTTTTCATTTTGTAGTTTGTGGGAGCTTGCCTGGCTTGGGTGGGTGGAAGAGACACTCTGTCCCTGACCCACAGAAGGGAAGTTAGGAAGCCTCTGCCTGACCCCCAGGAGGGGCAGAGGAAAACATCTAGGTGACACAGATTGCCAGTCTTCTTCAAAGCAGGGGACGGCTTCTACAAGGCACATGGAAGTTTAAACTGGATGTTGACATTTGAGTGTTCATGTGCTTTACATACTAACAGTTCACTGAGCTAGGCTCTGCCTTGGTTGCTATTTTGTTAATGTTTGACTTTCATAAAAAAAGGTCAGGCATGGTGGCACAGGTCTTTCATCCCAGCACTAAGGAGGCAGAGACAGACAGATCTCTGAGTTCAAAGACCAGTCTGGTTGGTCTGTGTAGTGAGTTCCCCAGGCAAGCCAGAGCTACATATTGGGACCACTCCCTGCCCCCAGCAAAGAAACAGCAACACAAAACCCTTAGAGACAAAAGTAAAAACCATGCAGATCTTCACTGAAAGTGTTTAGTTCTGTGTGTTAAGGGTACCACTGTTACCATAATGTTAGGGCTAAGAGCACACATCCCAAAATATGATTAACTGTTCCACCCACAGCGCACCGCTTTGGCGTGTTTTTAGCTGGTTATCCTGAGAATCTGCAGGAATTTTCATCTGAAAGGGAAAGAAAACTGTATTAATACCTGTGTCAGGCAGAGGAATGTCGTGAATGATTTTACACCTGGAGAGGCCACAGAACCAGGCAACCCTACTCACCGCATTTCCTGCCTCCTTCCCCATCACATGCTGTTACCCCTCCCCCAAACCCCTGCTCTCCACAGCTCAGGGTGCTGTATGGGCTTCTGGTATCCACTGTCTCGGTGGTCCTCCTAGTTCTCTGAGACTCTCGTGACTGTGCACGATTAAGCTCCTCTTCACCTGTCTTACGTCAGTTTAGTTCACAGGCAAGAGCTAGGGAGGCAGAGGAAAGCCGTCTTCTGTCCCTACATTCACACACTAGGTTCCGCTTCCGCACCCTGTTGCTTCCATGTGGGAATAGTCACAGTGAGTCTTCCAGCATCTCTGCCAACATGCTGTCTGTAAAAAAAAATGAATTCAGGGCCCAGTTCCAACGTCCCTAATCAGGTAGCCCACTCCCATCGAAGTCCAGCCTGCATTGACTAAACTTGCTACACGCTGTTCATTCTCAGTGCTGGTGGCTCTGCTTGCTCCTGATCCTGAGAACTAGTTGGGACTCTATATCTTAAGGAGGCTTTGGGCTGGGTACCACTTTTCAAGACTGCCTAGAGTAGAAATGGGATGGAGTAAAGGTAGGGGCTATCTTCATCTTTTCTTAAAAGCTTCCTCCCTATTATTACCAAGAGTAAGTAACATTAACTTCACGGGAGGGGGGAACAAAGAGAAGTCACTGTATGTGTCTTGTTTTGAGAAGGGCTCTTACTATGTAGTTCAGGCTGGCCCCAAATTATCATCCCTTCTGCGTCAGCTTCCCATGTGTGAGGATTAAAGATGTGTATGGCCACTCTTGGCTGAATCCCAGAGGTTTTCTGGCAGGGAAACTCCATCATGAGGAGGACAGCTCCCCTTCTTCCTTTGTGTGCTTGTTAGAGGAGCAAGCTTCACTCACGCTCTCCACTCCCCGCTCTCTCACCTTTCTCAGTGAGTAGGCATCTTCTGGACACCATTCTGGAATCTTCTCACTCTCAGTTCTTCCCAGAAAGTCCTGTCCACCCCAGCACAGTGCTTAATAATGTAGTATGGTGGACCTCCCATGAAGGTCCACTTCTCCCCTGGACCAGCTGGCCCATTTCAGCCCTGGCCCTCTGGCCACTTGCCTGTTTCTTCCTCTAGGTCTGGGCTGCCTTTCCTGAGCAGCTGCTGCCTTCACCCCTGGCTTCAGCAGCGAGATCTGGCAGGCAGTTCTCACCTAGTCTGCAAGCAAGAACTGTCACACATTCTGTTTGTATAAACTGCTTCTTTGGGATACAGAAATGGGTGAGTTCTGGTGCCTCAAGAGGCCACATGCTCAATCTTTTCTCTTTGGGTCATGATGCTGTAGATTGCACGGGCAAGAAAACATGTGCCAGCCCCCTCGCCACCAGCATCCTACAGCTAGTAATTATTCTAGAGGAGTGACAGCTGAGGGGTGACCCTGGCTGGTTTATAAGATTAGCTAACACTACAAATGATTCACAGTAAACGGAAGTAAGAAGGGACCAGCCTGTGGGAAGGCAGGTGGGCTGTGTTCCTAAGTAGTGTTTTCTCAGGTCTAGTGTGCATTATAATCTGTAGTATTGCTCATCCCCAGTATTCTAGTAAAAGCGCTATAGGACCACTAAAAGCCCACAGTCATTATGACACTGGAGCATCACCCGGGAATCGGAAGTATATTGTAATTTGGTTTCCTTCATCACTGAAGAGCTTGCTCTTAGCATGACCTTGTGAAAGTAGAAGCTGTGTATTGTCAACTCTGTTAAAGTCACGTGGGGGTTCTCGATACTCAGAACAAAATTGGAATTCCTCTTCAGATTTGGTTTGCCCTTCCAACTTTCCTCAGGCGCCAAGCTCCCCCCTGCTGAGCACTGTCCAGCTGAAAATGGCCTCTCTGGTATTCCTTCCAGGCATTGCCTCTCCAGGGGCTTGACACTTGCCCTCCTCTCCGCCTAGAATGTGCTGCCCCA
Source organism: Mesocricetus auratus (assembly GCF_017639785.1). Lineage (NCBI taxonomy): Eukaryota > Metazoa > Chordata > Mammalia > Rodentia > Cricetidae > Mesocricetus > Mesocricetus auratus. Next base: position 10,945,537 of record NW_024429210.1, read on the forward strand.
GGCCTTTTTTCTGGACTTTCATCTTGAAATTTTTCCAATTAAACGTCATCTTTCCTGAGGGACTTTCCCTGACGGAGCCCCCGTCCAGCTCTTCATCTCCTCGGTGTTCAGTGGTCTTACTTATTGGCACCTCAGGGGGGTAAGGAGCTGGCAGGCGGGACGGCTGTGTTGTTGAAATGAATTAGCAAACAAGTGAATGGCTGGACAACGCACGACCAGAGACCCCAGCCCCAGAGTGTGAGACCTGCAGCCCCAGTGCTACAGCCCACACATCCACACCTCGTCCGCAGTCCAGGACTGTTGTTCTCTGTGGGTTGACTCTGCACCGAAGGGTTTTCCCATCCCGAGAAGGCTAATTCTAGATAGCCAAAGTGTCTTTTAACCTAAGCCCATGTTAGGCAGTAGTCAAAATTACAAAAATACTAAACTTTTAACTTATGCCAGAACATACTCCAGAGAGCAGTGAAAAAATTGAATTTGTGTGATCAAAAAAATAGAGAAGATAATGGGGGAAAGTCCCAAATCATGAGCCTAGCAACACATAGCAACAGCCGTATTGGTCGGCAGTATCAGTATGTCATCCTCATGACTGCCTTGGCCTCAGCTGACAGCAAACGTGAGCATCTGCAGAGGCGGAGCGGTGAGGGCCCCGCCTTTTCAGGTGGCTTCTTCTTTTCTGCTGAACAAGAGCACTTGTGTAGTCAGGTGCCTGTTGGGCCAGGTTCGTCTCCAGATGTGCAACAAACGGTGCCACAGGCTGGCTCCTCTGGACGCAGCAGTTGAAGCAGCCTTTGGATGTGGGGTGCTTCCTAGGGATTAACACCTTTGAGGAGAAAGCAGAGTCAGGAGCAGTGAGTCTGCAACAGGCTCGGCGGCAGCAGCCAACCAGGAGCTGGAGGCAAAGGCTGCCTATCAGGGGCCTGCCTGAGCCAAAATGGCCCACTGTTTACACCCCTGGCTCCTAAAGCCCCTTTCCGAATCTGGGACCACCCGGCGATGTGGAGAGCGGGGGGGGGTGTGTGTGTGTGTGTGTGTGCCAACCATCTTCCTGGCAGTTGGGCAGCAAGCCTTCCCAAGAGTAGAATTGGGTAGTGAACCCCTTCTCAAGAAGAAACTATGATCCTCACACAGTTCTACAAGCCGGGCCCTTTATTCCCATTTTACTGACAAGAAAACTGAGATACGGACGCCTGGCTGCATGTGCACATTTGCTTGGGCTGGTCCATTTACCAAGAACGACATCAGAAGGTGATGATTTGGGGTTACCTACTAATTTCAAATACTAAATTGTGCCTGTAAAAAGTCTAAGAGCCAGGAGTAGGCTTTGGGGGCGGTGACTGGGCTTGTGCTGGGTTCTTGTCTTGCAAAGCTTCCCCTCTGGAATTCAGAGCGATGATGAATAGAAGGAAGAAAGGCTATGGGTGAGACTGAGGGAGCCTGGGCTTTGTGAGGTGGGGAGGAGCTGGGCAAAGGAGTCTGAGAGAAAGCAGCTCCGGAGGGAGAGGGGAGGAGGCCAGGAGGGTTCGGCAGGTGCACTGGGAGTCCTGGGCACCTTTAGACTTGTGTGGTGCCCATTGTAATCCGAGAATTTGGGAGGCTGAAGCCTGAGTCAGCCTGGGCCATAGTGAAATTCTGTCTTAAAATGAGAGAGAAGTGGGCTGGAGAGATGGCGCAGTGGTTAAGAGCACTGATTTTCCGTAGGATCCTGGTTTGATTCCCAGCACCCACTTGACAGCTGGAAGCTCGCAACTGTCTGAGTCCAGTTCCAGGGGATCTGACGTCCTCTCCTGGCCTCTGCAGGCACTGCAGACACAGGCTGCAATACGGGCAGAACACCCATGCACATAAAATTAACTAATTTAAAAAGACAAAAAAGGAGAGAGAAGCAGAGGAGGAGAAAAAGGAGGTGGTGAAGACGGTGGGAAGAGGAGGAGGTGGGAGGAGGAGGAGGAGGAGGAGGAGGAGGAGGAGGAGGAGGAAACAGTAACCATTGGGAAGGATCCTGAGGGCTGGATTTCAGAAGAAAGATGGTATATAAGCGTCTCCTCATAATGGAGATGGGTGAATCTAGATTGACGAGAGAGAAATCCAATCTAAAGAACATGTTTTCTGAACTATAAATCAACATTTCTTATACTGTGGGATTAGACTTCTTACTCTAAACACTGGGCTTCGGTAAAGAGACATCCATAGTGCTACTGGATGATGCAGAACACACATTTTCCTGTAATTTACAGTTTATTTTTGTCTAGAAGAAGTCATGTAATACAAGTTGTTATCCTTAAGAATTTTAGCTCCAGTGGGATTAGCTGGTTTCACATTCTTTTTCAGGAGTTTCATGAAACCCCCCTCTGAGTCCAATGGAGAAATTCTGTTTTAATCTCTTGATATTTTTCATTTGTGTATAACACATGGCCTCGAAGGCTAGAACAAAATCTTGGTAGTGAGACTGCTTTGCAAGAATAGTGAGCAGGGATGAACTTTAGTAACATGATGTGCGAGCAGGCCAAATGTGTCCTCTCAGCCAGGGGATTAACGGATTCTACTCTGGCATCTGAACGAAGATTACTCTCCTCACTGTCACCATTGTGTCACCATTGCTGACCCTTGTGTTAACAAATTTAACCCCGTAACACCCTCTCGCATTCCCGCATCGCCATGCTAACACGATTTATTCATCTGCTCATTTTCATGACACACAAACCGTCTTGCTCGCAGCACAGTGCTGCCCTGTATAGTTACAAAGTAAGTCAAGCACAGTGGTGCTGGAAAGCAACGTTCGACAGTCCAGGAGTACATGAAGCCAAGGCGGGTCCTGTTAGAGTGAAACTCAAGCTCATTGTTACGGAAAGGTGGCGGGGAACGTGAAGAGGCACAGTAGATAGTGAGTTAGAGTAAATACCAGGCTGGTTGTTACAGGCATCTGGGGGAGAACACAAAGAGGCACATTCTGCTAGGGAGTTCCGAGTCGCATCTGCCTGAGAAGCGGCGTGGTTTCAGGTTTGCCTTTTTCTTAGATGACAGTGTGTGTTTAGGATGAGACTGTCCTAGTTTGGTTTCTGTTGCCGCAATAAGCACCATGACCAAAAGCAACTTAGCTGCGGTTTATTTGGCTTGCTGATTATAGTCTATCGCCACGGGAAGCCAAGGCAGGAACTCTAAAAAGGAAGCCAGAAGCGGGGACTAAAGCGGAGACCATGGAGCTTGCAGAGGGTTGTGAGCTGCCACGTGGTGGTAGGAACTAAATCAGGGTCCTCTGGGAGAGCAGCAAGTGCTCCTAACTGCTGAGCCATTTCTCCAGCCCTGCTCATATAAACATACACTTACATTTATATCTGTATGTGTATATATATATATATATATATGTATAGTACATGTATTTTTTGCTGTTGATAATGTGCAATTTATCTCCTTTATTTTAATCTTTCTGGATGGTGAATTGGCAAAAAACACCACTACCAACCACACATATACAATAGTCCTAGTTTTGTGTGTTTCTGAGTGGGTGTTTAAGAACAATTCTGAATTATGACTTATGAATTAGATAATAAGGTATTAAAAAGTAAAGTTTAACTTGCTGCTCTATGATGCTAGTTTGTAAGAGCACATGAACTTATAGATCAACTATAAAATGTAAAAAGTAGTAAATACTCTTTATTCTATATCAGACATAAACCATGCTAAAATGCCTTTCAGTTGTAAAAGGCAGAATTTTTTGATACAGGGAATTCTAATTAAACTGGCATCACCAAGAACAGTGTAGACCAGTGGTTCTCAACCTTCCTAATGATGCAGTCCTTTAATATAGTTCTTCACGTTGTGGTGACCCCAAAAATGAAATTATTTCATTGCTACTTCATAACTATAACTTTGCTACAGTTATGAATTGTATGTAAGTATCTGATATGCAGGATATCTGATATGTGAAAGGATCGGTATCTAAAGGGTTGTGACCATTGGTTGAGAACTACTGGTGTAGACAGGGTTTTTTTTTATCTCTAACCATTGCTTATAAAGGACCAATGAACACGAAATGAAGCACAGGTCAGTCTTCTGCTTGGCTCTGCAACGGTGAGAGGATTTCCCCAGTATTTAAACACACACACACATACACACACACACACACACACACACACACACACACACACACACACGTCCAGTTCTACATATCTGACTGCAAAACCTTTCCGTGGGTTTTGAGCTGGCATCTCCTATTTTTGTGGAAAGTTGCACATTACCAAGTAAGTCCAGCCCTATTCTGAGACAGGAAGAGTAGTGCTGATGCTTACGGAATTGGAGTTGCTATCTTATAAAAAGATTGCCTCCACATTACTACACAGCAAGTTTACTTAAATCAGCACTGTGCAGCAGAAACAGTCCGTTAGCGCTTCAGTGACTGAACTTTGGTGTATGAATTATATTATGGTACACATTAAAAGCCATGAGACATCTGTTTTGTGGTAAGGCTGTTACTCATTAGTAGGCTTTTAAAGCTAAACCACCAGGTCTGCCCTTTTTCCTTCTTCATCCTGGAGAAGATCATTTTTGTTCCAGGGATGTTCTCCTGGGGTTCTCCACCAGGTACCCTCTCCCCAGGTGATGCCTTTACTCGTGTTGTCATTGTGTAAGAGAATCTGGCAGCCTGACCCGTCCTCTGCCCAGGCCATGGAGATTTGGTCCAGTGTTACGCTTGTCTCCCTGCTCCATAGTATGGCACTGGGCACACTTCTGAATGAAAGTCTCCTTGCTCTCTCAACATCACTCATATTTGATTCGCTCCTCTCTGGCTGTGGTGGTCAGAATGGGAACCGCCTTCATAGGCCACAGGTTTGAAATCTCGGTCCCCAGTGGGTGGAGCTGTTTGGGGAAGGGTGTGGTCTTGTTGGAAGGGGATGTGTCCCTGGGGGTGGGCTTGAGGTTTCTGAAGACTCTCCTGGGATTCCCAGTGCTGTGCTTCAGCCTTGCGGTTGTGATCAAGATGTGAGCTCTCAGTGGTTCTTCCATTCTGCCACACGGGCTCTAACTCTCTGGAACCCTAAGCAAAATTAAATGCTTTCTTTTATAAGTTGTCTTGGTCATGGTGTTTTTATCGCAGCAACAGAAAAGTAACTAAGACAGAGGCCAGTGACTCAAATATTATGACTTGAAGCCAAATGCCCCACTTTCTCCTGATCATCTATTTTAAAGAGATGCATTTATTATTTTTATTTGTGTATACATGTGCGCCTCTGTGCATTTATGCATACCATGTGTGTGCAGGTGCCCTCAGAAGACAGACAGTTATGAGATGTTTGACGTGAGTGGTGGGAACTGAACCTGGGGTCTTCTACTAGATCAGTAAGTACTCTTAACCATCTCTCTAGAGTTGGATTCAATATTAAAAAGCATCTATTTTTGTAGAATGCTCTCTCTCTCACACACACACTCACACAATGCCCGCTTCTGGGGAGAGAGAGAGAGAGAACATGGCCGTGTGAAAAATCAAATATTTAGATTATTTAGTGAAGTTGTTGGATCACAAGGTATACACATCTAATGGTTTTATAGATATGACTAATTTCTCTGCAGCATGGCTATACCAACTATATATTTTCCTATTCTCATGTGTGGTGCGTTTCCACTCACCTAAAATGACTTTAGGACAAATTCATTTTCCCCTTCCGAAAATGGACAAAAATGCAGGGCCAGGTGACCAAAATTCAGCATATTTCTTAAATGCCCAGCATACAGCTTAAATGCCCAGCATACATCTCAACTCTTGTTTGATAGGTAATATCATTCTATGCATTCTTCCCTATGGGTCAGGTCACACATGTTCTTCAGTTTGGTGTTCTAGAATTAACTGTACAACTCTTAGGAGATGACAGTCAGTCTACACAAAGACAGCAAGGTCAAAGAGCTGGAATGAAAAGTAAGTGGGCCATAAAACCAAGAGGCACTCAAGATTTAACAAGATTAGCAGGTGCTGTTGAAAAGAGCTCCCTGACCTGAGTCACAGGGAAGGGGACGCCAGCCTGAGGCTCAATTCTCTCGGGTTTGCTGGGGCTCCACACAGCTGGGAAGCTGCCGAAAGGGCCGGCCCAGCACGGTGATGACGCTCAGCTTCGACCGACAACCATCCGGTGGTATCGTTAATGATTATCTCCACTGGACCTTTGCCTAGCAATGAGTTGCGCTTTTGCATTGGTGCTACAATTAGTTGTTAATGTTTGTTTTGTCTGCCGTATGGGGGGTAGTTTCTGTCTGGGTCATGTCCAGGAGTGGAAGCTCAAGCCTTTCAGTTAGGACACAGGCAACAGTGACCTCTTTTGCAGCAGTTTCTACCGCCAAGACCACAGCTCCGGTGATGACACTGTCAACAGCAAGTGGAAGGAAGGACACAGCCCTCCCTTCTCCCTGTCAGGCTAAGTCTGTGGATGAGTGGAGCTCACTGAATTATAGACGAAGCTCATCACTCAGTGCCGACCAACCTTTCTGTCCCTGGGCCAAAGCAGTTTCTCTAGCTCAGTCATGTAAGCCCTTATGACAAGTACCATTTTTAGAACATCCTGTGCTTTATAATATATATGCTGAAACTTGACTTTCAATGCTTAATAACGAGGTGATCCCAGGAATTCTGGGTAACCCCGGGGCCAGCAATTTGCTAAATGTTATATGGACAGGAAACTTCTAGAGACAGGCTGCACACGCATGTGCCTTGTAACCAGAGTGTGGCCTTCTGTTGGGAAGTTTCATGCGGGTGACATCTGAGTAGAAAATGTATGTCCTCTGCTTGTTGAGCGAGATCTATCTACCTGACGCTTCCTTCTGACAGCGTCTCCAGTTGATCTTGAAACCCCCCTCTTTATAATTTACTTATTTGTTTTGGTTTTGGAGGCAAAGTGTCACAGCACCCCAGGCTGGCCTGGAGCTCGAGATCCTCCGGTTTCAGCTTCCCCAGAGCTGGGATTGTAGGCGGGCACCACCATGCCTGACTTGAATTTTTTCTCTCGTTATAAATGGAACCTAAATGAGGGTAAGTGACCATTTATTATCCAGACTTCCTGTCCTGTGAGGTACTGCTGACCAGTAATATTTACATGGAAGTGTAATTGATGAGGTTTGGGGAGAAGCCAGTTTACTCTGTAAGAAGTTGGCCAGAGACTCTGCTCTCTGCTTTCTTACTGAGAGTCAGCCATGCCCAGAGTAGACGTGTGCTAATGATGGAGAGCGTGGCCATGGCTGCGGTAGACATGTGCTAACGATGGACAGCAGTGGGTTGGAATTTGGCCTTGGATGGCATCAGAGACCCTGACTGGCTGGTCCTGTTGCCCACTTCCAGACTTTTTGCTTAATTTCAGTGCTAGGGAGTGGACTGCAGACCTTGAGCATGGTAGGCAGAATCTCTACCACCAAGCCACACCCACACCTTTAGACTTCTCCTTTCAGGGGAAAGAAGCCACTTGTTTTAGCAACTATAATTAAGTACTGTTTCATGCCCTGCTACTGAAAGCACTAGGATCCCAGATGTCACCACCGCGCCTGACTGGAACCAGGTTCACTTGATTCACGTCTGTGATGGTGTTTCCCAGAAAGGTCTGACTAAGGAGGGAGAGCCCTCCTGGAGTGCAGGTGGCAGCATCTCATGGGCTGGGGTCCTGGGATGAGCCAAAAGGAAAGGGCTTGAGCACACACAGCACTTGTCAGCCAGCCGCCCGGTGCTCCCGGTGCCACACCTTCCCGGCAATGGACGGCACCTCACAGTCTGCCCTGGTTATTTATTGCTAATGCTTCTTTTGTCTGCCTGCTTAGACAGTTTGTGTCTGAAGCCTGTGAGCCAGAACAAACTCTTCTCGAGTCGTTTCATGTGGCTGTTGTCTCAGTGATGGGAAAAGAAGACAAGCTTCTGCTCAGTTTCAATCAAGGACCCAGAGAGACGTTTCGTGATAGCTGTAGAATAGAGTACTCTGAGGTTCGCATCAGAAGGGAAAGGAACTCATAGATAAGTCAGTTTTGGGAAGGAATTTAGTAGCAGAAAGACGGTAAGATCAGGTGACCAGGAAAGCTGCTGTGAGATTCTTTTTTGTCTCCTAGAAATGACAGGAAGCCACACCCCTGGTAGCTCAACAGCATGGCTGCCTAAACAAGGCCTGACAAGCACAACATCCGCAGACACACACTAACGTGGAAGAGGGACTCTCATGGGACCCCACCCCTAGACAAAAGAACTACAGGCAACTTAAGGAATGCCAAGAGTGGGAAAGTCTCCCTCAGGAATGAGCTGCCTGCCGGGGCGGTGGTGGCGCATGCCTTTAATCCCAGCCCTTGGGAGGCAGAGGCAGGCGCATCTCTGTGAGTTCGAGGCCAGCCTGATCTACAAGAGCTAGTTCCAGGACAGCCTCCAAAGCTACAGAGAAACCATGTCTCGAACCCCCACCCCTCAAAAAAATGAGCTGCTTGATTTGTTATCTAATACCAAGTGGTCAGCCCTGAAATCATATGCATTACGTAATAAGTAACACTAAGCAGTGACCCTATACCAGGGATATCAAACAGACTGAGCAGGTTGTGCTTATGAATTTATGGGTGTGTGTATGTGGCTGGGCGGTGTTCATGCCACAGCATGTATGCAGAGGTCAGATGACAACGTGGTGGAGTGGATTCTCTCCTTCCACCTACGTGTGGCTTCTGTGGATGGAGCTCAGGGCCTCAGGCTCGCACAGGAAGACAGAAAGCACCTTTACCGGCAGTGGCATCTCCCTGGCCCAAGCTGCATATCTTATAAAACAGTTGCATCAAAATGGATCACAAGGCATGGTTGTGAATTGTAAAACTATAAAAGGCTGAGAAACAAAATGTGAGAGGTCTCTGGGGCGATAGCTTAGTTCACAAGGTGCTTGCCCTGAAGCATAGCTCTCAGAACCCACATTAAAAAAAACTGGGTATGGAGGTGCCTGCTTACAATCCCAGTGTGCTGGCAAGATGGAGACAGGCAGAATCCTGGAACTCGCTGGGTAGCTTGGCATACTCGGTGAGCTCTAAGCCAATGGGAGACTTTGTCTCAAAGGATGTAGATAGTGATGTTTCTGGGGTTGTCCTCTGGCTTCTACATGTGCACCATACATGCACACAACCCAGACATGAAGATCACACACATACACACAAAGAAGCAGGAGGCAAACCTTTGCATCTGGAGACGGGGAGGGAGCTTTGATTTGTCAAAAGCATAGACCGTAAGAGCAAACATTGTTAAGTTATGCTAGCAAAATTTAATTTGTTCTAAAAGGTTCTTGTAAGAGGAAGGAAAGGCCAATTATGAAATGGGAGAAAGCGTTTACATATCTGACAGAGGACTCTGAGAGTACTGATGGTGTTGTCCCTGCTTTAATACAGAATTATCCAACTCCAGTTATAAGACAGAACATAAAAGAACATTTTACCAGAAAGATTCCCAAATTGCAAACAAGGACCTAAAAAGAGATTCTCCATCATTAGTCACTAGGGAAATGCAATTTAAAACCACAATATATTAGTGCTCATTTACCAGAATGGCTACAATAAACAGCTGGCAGGAATGTAGTAAAAGTATCCCTTACATGTTGCTGGTGGGAATATCAAATGGTGCAGTCCCTCTGGAAAGCAATTTGGCAATTTCTTTAACTACAAAATGCAGCTATCATATAACCTGGACATTTATCCCAGTGAAATTGACTTACATTTGCACTAAAACCCTTGTATAAATGTTAATAGTAGGTATATTTTATTTATACTCAAGGCTCTGGGTCTTAGCCTTGTTGAAATTCAGTGACACCTCCCTTAGAGAAATTCTGCAGTGGCCGTCTGTTTCTGCTTTTGTAGTATGGAAAAGGGAAAAGTGTAGAAAATGAATGATTTGGTTTAGCGATTATTTAGTCCGTGAGAGAAGAAACCTCAAGTGTTACAGCACCGCTCTTATGGTGATCCACACCAACCTGAATAGCTCTGGAAGGAATTAGGATTCCTGCAAAAATAGCTTTATGTTTCGTGAGTACTAACTGAACATCTATAATTCGAAAGCTGTCTTGGTCAAGCAGGCAGGGTCATAGCTATCTACCTGTGCACAGGGATAGCTTGGTTGCCTTGAAGATGTCTGTGGCTTGGATGTGCTGGCTAAGAAATGGCCTGTGACCAGCAGAGCTCCTGGAACCAGCCATCCCTGGTGACACCCATGGGTTAGCATTCCCAGCAAATTCCTAGAAACTGGGGGGAGAAGAGCCAGGCAATGACTTGTTTCCGGAGAGTGAAGGTCTGGATTTGGTGTTCTGATTAAAACATAAACAATGAACATGGAGCCAAAGGGGACCCATGGCTTTGTGCAGGAGTAATGAGAAAAAGCAACCGACCCCCCCCTCCTGAACGTTACCCACCTCCATACCCCCTCACCGCGCTCTCCCTCCCTAGCAATGAGAACACATCCTGCTAAACCTCACCTTCTTGGTCTATGAGACGGGCCGACTGGATTGCACAACCGGGAATGTAGAATTCTAGGGCTGGTCATTCACTTCAGTCAAGCACGGCCGTCAGGGCCGGCTTCTCTGTCATAGGCGGCTGTTGTGGGTTGCACAAGTACACTGGTGTGTGTGGCATGTTGTATGTGTCTGCATGGTGTGCTGCACAGTACTTGTTCTTGCTGTTCTGAGCAACGCACATTGCCTCATCTACACCAGATTTCCAGATCTTTCAGAAATCCTCTCTCTCCCCGCCCTAGCAAATAAGCAGGAGCACATGTGAGCCTTTTTTTTTTTTTTTTTTTTTTTTACTACAGTGCCTCTTAAGATGCAGCTGCATGTCTTGTGGAGGACCAGGGACGTGGCATGGCTTTGGGAAACCCAGTTTGCGTTTAGAAGACCGATTCCTATTTTCAGAACCTGTGGGGATGCTTATTTAGCTCTCTGTTGCTGTGATAAACCTCTCACCAAACTACACAGGGAGGAGAGAGGGTTTATTTGGCTCACAGATTACAGTGCATCTTTGAAGGACACCAAGGCAGGAGCGCGGAGGCGTGAACTGAAGCAGACGCCATGGAGGAGCGCTGCTGATGGCCTGGCTCTCTGTCACTAGGTCAGCTACGTTTCTCATGCAGGCTACGCCCACTTGTCCAGGGAGGAGACAGCGGACAGCGGGCTGGGCCTTCCTACATCAGTTAGAAATTAAGAAAATGCTTTCCGGTCATGCCCACAGGCCGATGGGATGGAGGCAAGTCCTCCACAGAAGTTCCTTCTTCCCAGCTGTGTCTGGATTTGTGTCGTGTTGACACAAAGTAACCAGCACTGCGGACAAGCAAGCGAGGGAAGAGCCAGGCTACCCCTCTCCTGTCTGTAAGGGTGGGCACCCATCAAGGGTAGGGGCTCTCAACCCTCCTCATGCTGTGGCTCTTTGATGCAGCTCCTCATGCTGTGGTGACCCCCAGCCATAGAATTATTTTCGTTGCTACTTTATAACTGTAATTTTGCCACTGTTATGAATCATAACTGTAAATGTTTTTGGAGACAGAGGGAGGTTTGTCACAGGGTGGAAACCCACAGGTTGAGGACCACTGTGGATTCCTGTTATCCAGATCTCTCGTCTGCCAGCCTCCTCCATCCCCACGAGCTCTGGCTTTAAAAGTCAGTCTCTGTCCTCTTGGCCTCTGTTCTCTCCAGCCTTTGCCTCCATCCTCTTGCTTTCTCCTTTGCTTAGAGGTAGGGAGTAAGTCAGCCCCTCCCCATAGTAGGTCAGGCTTCTTACTGCCTGCCCCGAGAGTCTGCTGGCTGCTTCCACCTTCCTGCTTGGGAAGAGGGCTGGGTTAGCTGTGGCTTCCCCCAGAGCCCAGAGGGCCTTCTACCGTTGTTCCAGTCCCGGATAGCTGTCCAGTAAACCGCTTCAAACCAAAGGCTTAGAATAACAACCATCTGCTTGCAGTTCAGGGCTCGGAAGGGACAGCTCGGTACTTCTGCTTGGCAGTCCCTGATCTGGCTGGAAGGCGAGGGGGACTCAGCAGCTGGAAGCTAGCAAGCTCTTTTGACCACAGAGCTGTATCCGATGCTGGCTGTTGCTGGGACCTCAGCTGGGACTGTCAGCCATTGTTGCATTGTGTGACTTTTCTGTGAGTATGTGAGGCAGGGTGGCGGCTGGGGGGGGGGGGGAGGGTGGTCAGTTCTCAAGAGACAAGGTGGAAAAAATGGCATTTTTATAACTTAACCTCTTTAGTGTTCCCTCTTCCACAGTGTGCTGATATATTTAGTGCCGCTCTCTATTGGTGTTGCGCTCTCGGCCAAGTCTACTAGATGGTGACTTAGGCTGTACCACTGAACGGGAAGAATTAAATGTCATGCTGTAAGAATAACGTGGTGTGTGTGTGTGTGTCTGTGTGTGTGCTCACACTTTATTATCATGCTCACAACTGTAGTGAACATATTCTATATTGTGGTAGTCATGTCACAGTTTATTATGCTCACAACTGTAGTGAACATGTTCTATACTGTGGTAGTCATGTCACACTTTATTATCATGCTCACAACTGTAGTGAACATATTGTGAACATATTCTATATTGTGGTAGTCATGTGTAAAGATACAATCTAACCCCATTTCTTTCCATACTCACCATCCTTTCCTTGGCCTCTCATTGGTTTGAATTAGTACAGGAGACAGAAGTTATTGTGTATTCTTCTTCTTTCTTCTTATTTTTCTCACGAGGTTTCTCTGTGTAGCTCTGCAGACCAGGCTGGCCTCGAACTCACAGAGATCCACCTGCCTCTGCCTGCCAAGTGTTGGGATTAAAGGAGTGTGCCACCAACGCCCGGCTGTGACTTGTGTTCTTGCGTGGTTTCTAAACCTTTTGATATTACTTTTGGCAATATCAATATGGTCTGCGGTGGCACTAACGTTTCCTGTCCCTACAATACCTGTCCTGGATATTCCCTCTCTCTGAGGGGACATGGGAATGTGCTGGCATTTTGAGCAGTGATTAGGGTGCATGATCTAGGAAAGTGAAGGCTTTTATACCACAATTGAGGCCCTCATTTACTCTGGGTCAGTCCAAAGGGAGGTTTTCCTGACTATGTCAGTTGGACAGAATGTAAGTAGGCATGTTCTTTAAAGGGTTGTTTAGTTTTTCATTTTATGGAAGTACATGTGTACTTGCATGTGTGGATGCATGGGGGTGCCCGTGGAGGCCAGAAGACAGCAATGATTCCCTGGAGCCTGAGTTCTCTGAAAGCAATGCAGGGCTCTTAACTGCTCTTCAGTTCTGCAGGGAAGCACTTTAAGACTTGGGTCCTCCCTGAAGACAGAACCCTTCCACTGTTCTGAAGAAGTTGCCCTGCTGTCGGTGGGGATCCCCCCAGCTGAAATATCAGTGCTCTCTAAGCTCTTGTCAGTAACCCCTTCCAACAGCTAGCGAGAAAATAGGGTCCTCAGCGCCATATCTGCAAGACAACAACTTCTGTCAATAACCTGAATGGATCTGGAGACATTCCAGATGGGAGTGTAGTACAGTGGACACTGGAGTTCAGCTTTGTCAGCTACTCAGTGGCTGGGGTTCTGGTGCTCAGAACCTGTGAGGTAATGCCTGTGTGGTCTGAAGCCACCAGGTTCGTACTCATGTGGTGACAGAACTAACACAAGTTGTGCTGTGGGCTCCACTAGCAAGACAACCTTATTGCGTGGGTAACTGGAGAAACGCAAGGCAGATCCAGTCGCTCTGCGCCGACAGCCTAGGCTCACATAGCACTCCCGTCCACCCTCATAGGTTACTGCGCCCAGATGTAATCTCACACCTGAAACCCTGTAGCTTTGTTTGTCCCTCTTTTGTGGTACTTCTCAGCGTCCTGTCTTGCTTTCCTGGCTAGATCGTAGGGCCCTCTAGATGGAAATGGCAACCCGCTTGCTTATGCGGCAGGAGTTGGCATACTTCTTTGTGTGTCACCGGTGCTAAGACAGGACTCCGACTTCCACTTGTTAATGAGGGTGCAGAACACTTTAAAATGCCTACAGTCATGTTGTGGTTTTCATGGTTGTCTAAATGGGCTCAGTTTGGAAGGGCAGAAACAGGAAGCATTCATTTCCCTGTGTGTAGCCACCGAGAGTGAGTGCTCTTGTCATCGAAGATTCTGAAACCTACGATTGTTGAGTCAGTGGATTCTAGTTCTCTGGAATTCTCTGCCGAGACAGAATCGCAGATACAATTAATTCTTATGTTCATTCTGGGAATGAAGCAAGGTCTTTCCCAAACCACTGTGACAGTGCTGCCTCTCGAATCAGCCTCCATGACTGAGGTCCAGATGGGATTGCCTCCTGGAGCACTGAACACAGACTCATCTTTAGAACTGAGTTCTTTCCTTTCCTTTCTTTTGACAGTCTCAGCCTGTCTCTCAACCTGCTGGGATTACAGCCATGCACCACTTTGCCTAGTTTAACTCCCCTTTTGAACTACAATGTAGGACTCTGAGCATGGAGGAAGAAGAAAGGTCAGCGAAGGGAAATTAGCCATGCATTTAAGATGACAAGACCCCGGGGGTGTATGTAGGTAGAGAAACAGAAGGTCTTTGGGGGCTCTCTCAACAGCTCCCGATGTCCCTAGGACCCCAGAGCTTTACGTGAAGACTTGTGCACCCCTGAGAGCTGTTTTTGGCAACTTTGATTGTTACCAGCAAAGCCATCACATCACCACTGATAGCCATCCTGAGCTCACAGAACTGTAGTGCCTGAAGGATTCCTTTAGGCTGAGTTATTAGTCAGGTCCACATTCAAGTGCTTTTGGGGGACACCAGCTGATTTAGGGGACACCAACTGATTAGATTAGGTTTACTTTTTGGAGGCTTCTAGATCAGACTACACGCACGCACACACACGTGTGAATGCAAACACCAGGCACACACAGCCTTCAGGGATCCGTAGTTTTGCATACATTATCCCTCTGCACCAAGGGAGAGACCTTCTCCTAATTTAAACTGATGCAGTGTTAATCCCCAGAATTGAAGGAGAAAGACCACTGATTCAAATCATCGTGGCCAAATTAATTAAATCAAGCAGTTAATTAAAGCAAGCTCTTTTATTCTCGTACACAGGCTGTCTCTCCCCAAGCTGAGATTTGAGAGGTCAGCCTTAGAGGTGAGTAAGACAAGGGTTAATAGCTCAGGAGTAGGAGGTTTCCAAATGGGGGATTTGGTGAGCAAAACAGGCTGGATTACAGGAGCAGAACATCACAACAAGTTAGTCCTAACAACCTCCTGAAACAAGACAGGGTTGTAAAGTGGGCATAACGAGGTAGTCATAGCAATAGGTAGGTAGTCATAGCAGGAAGGTAGTCATAGGTGGTCAAAGAGCATTTTGAAACAGGGTTGCAAGATGGTTATAAACAACTCCTTGAAACAAAGACATGATTTCCATCCCTGGAACAGGCAGTATAGAACCATAGTAGTTAAGGTTACAGGTGGGGCATAGCCCAGTCATTGAGAAACAGATTTAACCATAAATAGGAATGAACACAGTTTGTCTTTACTGTAAGATGGCTTTTAAGCCTAAGATGGAGTCAGGCTGGTTCCTCATTAGGGACCCTGATTGTTAAGGCCTCGGATGTCATCTGCTTTGTTTGAAAATCAATAGTGCATGTCCAGACTTGGTTTGCCAAATCTCACAAGGCTCCAGACATCTGGAGTGAACAGATTGTGTCCATGTTAGTTAGCATCAAAATAGTGTTAAAGCCCTCAGTCAAAATTCGTCACACCAGCTATCCCAGGTTTGGTCTATGGTTGTCCCCATCGTCATTAATGAAACTGGATGTGACAAGGTCCAGATTTTATATTTTATTTGGAAGAACAGTAAACACTGAGGAATCCCAGGAGTAATTTCTTCAAAGCCGGCATGGAATCTGAGGTCTATTTGTTGCTGTTTCCTAGAGCTCACTCTGTATTTCCCCTTAACAGCAGCTTGCAAGTTAATGTAGCCCAGGCTGGACTTAAACTGAGGATCCCCCTGCAGTAGAGTTGTGTGTTCAGAGGCAGGACTGTCAAATGTCACCACAAGAACTAGTGCTCCCTTCCCCACCATAACTGGAGGGGAGGGTTAGAGGGGGCACGGAGGGGTGGGGGAATAAGAACTCTGGGCTGAATAGACTTGGTTCATCTGCAGTCTGCCCAGCATTTCTGGGAAAAGTTCCTAAAATCACCAGTTTCTAATCTTGGATCTTAGTTCTGAGGAATCACTGTCTCCCCGGTGGGACCCAAAGATCTGCTTTCAAACAGCAGGCGATCTTGAGGTCCCTGTGGCTCATTGGTGTGGACCCTCAGAGACCTAAGACACTCATGCCAGAGAACTGAGGGCAAGTTGTGCCTGACGACAGGCATACCACAGAAAACTGAAAGTTTTTTTTATATAAAACTTTAGCAGTTTGGTTGCTTATAATGAAACTTGAAAACCACAGGTATAATTATATAAAGAGCACTGGGCTAAGAGCCAGAGTCCTGTGTTCAAATTCTGACATCAGCTTGCTGTGTGACCTTATAACAAGCATCTCTGTTTCTCTGGGTCTGTTTCCTCTTCTGTAAAAGAGAAGGCGAGGAGGGGTGGCTAACATTCCATTCAGAACCCTGCTCCAGTTCCCAGACCATCCTTGACACTGACCTGGGGCCATCAGGGAAGATCGCTGTGCAGGGGAAGGAGGACAGGGTAGGATGAAGGATTACATTTAGAATGTCGAAAGAAATTATGAGGAACTATGTTTTATGAAGAAACACAGGAGTCAGAAAAATAATATTTAAATCAGCTTGTTGCCCATCTATCACCTTGCGAACAGTTTTCTTCATAGCTTCGGACCACACACGTTCTCTCCCTGTGTCAGCAGTTTTGATTCGTTGCTTTGAGAGAACAGATGTTGTCTCCCTCTGAGGCTTTTCTAAGCTAATGACAGGGAAATTCCTTGCAGCTTCAGACCCACTGGCGGTGTCCTGTGCATCCGGAGGACTGCAGTTAAACCCAGCGGGTCCTTCACAAGAGGTTCTTTCATATCTGAGTTAGAAGATTTTCCCCCATAAAAATGCTTTGGCTTCACCCGTCCTGATCCTCTAGTGGATTAGTTTCAGGGCCGGGTGCCGTGACCCACATTCCTCTTCTCTGAGCCTCCCTCTGTGCCGCAGGGCAGGATCCTGGGGAGTTGGCAGAGTGGGCCTCATGCCCTCCCCACCCTGACCACAAACTCACATCCAATATATATTTACTGCAACTTCTCAGCAGGGTCCCCAGTATGCCTGTCGTCAGTCCAGGGTGGCCTTACCCGAGAAGGAAGCATAGTAACGGGGACGGAAAGTAGAAAGAGAGAGATACTAACTTTCTTTCAACATATGTCGGTGTCTATATTATACATGTTATGTATCTTGCATACATTTCCCGTGGTGGGATTGTGATGTGTGTATGTAATGCCATGGGCTGAGACGTGCTGCCTTTAAACTCATGCGTTCAAGTCCTCGCCCCAATAGTCATGGCATTTGGAAATGGGCTCTTTGGAAGCGACTAGGATTAGATGAGGTCATGAGTACAGGGCCCCCATGATGGCATCTGAAGAGGAAGAGTGAGACGGGCTGTGTCTCCCCAGTGTGAAGACTGTGAGAAAGAAGCTGTCTGCAAGGCAGAAGAGTCCTTTGTGTGAGTTACTTGTCCTGCTGCTGTGACAAAATATTCCGACAAAAGCAGCTTAAAGAAGGAAGTTTGATTTGGCTCGTAGCTGCAGGGCACAGTCCATCCTGTCAGGGGAGGCAGAAGCCTGGGGCACTGCTCATGTTCACCAGCTGTCCAAGGATGCTGGGGCTGAGCTAGTTCTCTCCACCTCATGCGACTCTGCCCCCAGCCCAGGAAATGGCACCACCCAAACTTAGGATTGGTCTTCCTTTGTCAGCTACCCTGAACAAAATAGCCCTTCACAGGACTATTGAAAATAAAAGTTGGATTAAAAAAATCCTTCACGGACATACTCAGAGGATGGTCTGTTCACTGAGTCTAGTCCCTGTCATGCTGGCCAACAGAATTAACCATGCCTCCTTAGCAGGAACCAATCGCCCAGCCCTTGATCTGTGCATTTCCTAGCCCCCTGAATTGTGAGACATTCATGACTTGTTTAAGGGTTAGGGCAGCTCAGCCAGACTAGCATGCTATCTACCATGTGTATTGCTACAGACTAGCACGCTATCTACCATGTGTATTGCTAGGACTCCATTGCTGGAGTCCTTCCAGGGCCCTGGACCACAAGCACTACTGACTTTAATCTGTCCCTGTCTGTTGCTGGAGCCAACGCTGGAGCTGGCTGTGACAATCATGGGGACGACATTCTTTTTCCGTGAGGCTGAGTGGCCATCTCCAGGGTGAAGTGCCACGCCCATCTCCAGGGTGAAGTGCCACGCCCATCTCCAGGGTGAAGTGCCACGCCCATCTCCAGGGTGAAGTGCCACGCCCATCTCCAGGGTGAAGTGCCACACCCATGGTGGTGGTACAGAGTCAGCTTTGTTTCTTCCTTCTTCACTCATCGCCTGCCAGGGAATCAAGAAGTTTGCCACACCCACCAAGATAGCCGAACTGATGTTCCCCTGCCTGTTATCCTCACTCCCTGTCACAACCCTGTGCAAATAGGTTGGTAGGTATTCGTCCTTCAAGAATGGGGGGAGGGCGCTGAGAAACAGAAGCACTTTCTGTCACCCACTTAAAGCAAAGTCCGCATAGGACCACAGAGAACATGGCTGCGGTGGGATGTTAGAAACAGCACTTCCAGGACACGCCGGCGAGGGGGACGCACCGGCGGGGGGGGCGCACTGGCGGGGGGGGGGGGGGACGCACCAGCAAGGACTCTGAGGAAACTCCCTGGAGCTCCACAGGGTAGGATTGGGCTGGGAGGGTCCTGTTTGAGTGACTAGCTTTAAGAAGCTGGGAGACACCTGGAAATCTTCCAGATACCTCAAACGAGTCAATACCCAGGAGTATAGTTTATGTCCAGTGGAATGAGAATGGAGGTCGATTTTGAATTTGTTTTATATGTGTGTGGCGTGTGTGTGTGGCATGTGTGTGTTGAGTGTGTATGTGTGTGTACGAATGTACATGCCTTCCAGAACTGATTCATAGCTCCCGAATGCTTGCTTACTCTAGGATAAAGTCCAAGCTCCCATTGGCACAGCTGCCTGGTCCTACACCCTCTAGCTCCTGGCCGCCAATGAGACCCCACCCCGCCCCCACACCAGGACTCCCGGCAGGCATCACCAGCTGGCCCTCTCCGGACCTTGCCCTTGGCTGCTTCTCTCTTTGCCCAGGCTGCTAACTCTGCCCGCCCACCCCCACCTCCCCCACCTCCCCAGCTCCTCCCTAGCCCGTGGCCTTGGAAAGGTCTTTATTCATCTCAAATGCTCTCACTGTCTCTTCACAACTAATCTCTGACCCTGGATGAGGAGTGCCTGGCACTGTGCAACTACCCCCATGCCACCCCCCCAGGAACACTGAGGCCAAATGAGCCTAGAGGGCCTCCACCTCGGCCTGTCTAACAGCTCTTGGCCCTCTCGCCCCTTCTGTGAGTCTCTCAGGTTTGTGCTGTGCAAGGACCCTCAAGTCAGCATCCCAGGAGTCCTGGTGCATGTCCTCACAGTGTGTGTGCCTCGGGGTGAAAGCACTTTCGTGGAAACCTGGCAACCTGAGTTTGATCTCTGGAACCCACTGTGGAAGAAAACTGACTTTCAAAGGCTGTTCCCTGACCTTCAAACGTTTGCTGTGACATGCACACCCCCCCATAAATAATGATAAGCAAAAATTTAAAAATTAAAAAAATGTTTGTGCACAGATCCTATGCATCAGACAGATAAGCCGAGAGCAAAGAAACTGGCAAGAAAATGTTGGAGGCACTGTCTGAGAGACTGTCACCAGACCTTTGATAAGGCTGCCCTGCGACCCCCCCCCCAGGCAGGAGGGGTCCACAGGACTTGGCTTTTGACAAGACGTCACCACAGCTCTTGAGGAAAGCAATGGCAGCTCATTTTTTGTGTCCTTCCCACCATGCTCGGGCTCATGGGTGATAGGTGGTTTCATGGGGTCACAGCTCTTGCCAGCAACTGTACCAGGTATTAGAGGGAAATGCCTGCCTGCCCGCTGGCCTGCCTGCCTCACAGAGCTGAGCGAAACCAGATGGGGACCCTTCCCTCTGCACAGCTACCGCAGTGGGAGACCCAAAGCTGCACTCGCGAGAACCGCATTCTCCCTAGCCATTTCACTCTTGGCTGGGTTTTCTGCCCCTTCGACGGCTGGATTTGGGTTTCATGCCTAGAAGCCCGGGGGACCTTTGGTTGTGATGGGTCAAAGTGCAGCATCCTTCTAGGGGAAGCAGCTTTGGGGTTGTGCTTTCCCTTCTGTTTCCAGTAACTTCTTTGTTCTGAGATGGCTGACATCCATCACTGTGTTGGGTTCACAGGGATGGCGGGTCAGTACTTATGGCTGAAGCCCTGGCCTGCTGGAGAGGGATGACGCACTGGACAGAGAGCGGACTCGCGAAATGACCAATGAACCATGAAATGGGAGAAGAGCGTCTGCTACCCCTTTCGGCTGCTTTTCGGTCACTCTGTGATCTGTGGCGACCTAAGCTACTCTCTCTGACCAAGGATTTCCTTGATGGGCTGTTCCAACCTGCCCCAAGATTCCGGGACAGCAAGACCAGGGACAGGGAGAGTTGCAAGAGGAGGTGGCTCTGTTGCCCAGAGAAGTTTCTCTGGTATCTGCCCTCCGGCCTGGGGCCAGCGCCCACCAAGGAGGCTAGGTTAGGGTACAGTCGCACCCCCCGTCCAGAACAGGGGAGGGGGCTGCGTTTCAGGGTGGGGGCCCCAAGGCAGGGGTCCCCGGGAGCTCTGTGGAACACCCGGTTTTGAACGACTCCATTTAGAAGGAGAAGAAAAGCTCTTGGGAAACAGGAGGGCTCTGGCAGGCTTCCCAGGAGGACAGCGCGTTCCAGCCAACTGGAGCTCCGGAAGCAGGAAATTTGTGGGAAGGATGGGGCACCGAGCAAGCAGGCATCTGAGCCACGGTTTCCCCGGCAAAGTCTGCTCGGGACGGGGGCATGTTTCTGGAGGCCGGGAGGGTCCTGCCCTCCCGGGCTGTTGTGCACATAGGCAGCCTATTTCCTGTGAAATCAGTCGTAGGTGCAGGTGCTTGCATTTGTTTTCAAAACAGGAAAGGTGTAAGCTTTCCCTGCTCTCTCCAGGACAGGCTGGGGACTCCTTCTTCTGGGCAGCCCACCAGAGCCAGGGGACTGACAAGCTTCTAGGACAGCGGCTCTCCACTTGTGGGGTCTCGGCCCATCGGGTGTCAAATGACCCTTCCAAAGGGGTCTCATATCCGATATCCTGCATATCAGATGTTTGCATTATGATTCATAACAGTAGGAAAATTACAGTCACGAAGCAAGGGAAGAAAATAATTTTATGGTTGGGAGGGCGGGTCACTATAACCCGAGCAACTGTATTAAAGGGTCGCCAGCTTTAGGAAGGTTGAGAACCACTGTTCTAGGAGCTTTTCAGGCTGCCAGGTGTAAAGGGATGTGAAGTGGGGGGATATGGGAACTCTAAGGGAGGACCCATGATGTGACATTAGAGAGGAGGAAGACATGGTTATGCATTTTTAACTGTAAAAAGGTCTAAAATTAACTTCAGCCAAGCAAGACTTAACATCAGTTGTGGTATTTCTCTTTTTAGGACCCCAGCCATCAGCTAAGCTACCCCTGTCCTGCCCCATTCTGCGGTTGCTCCCCAAATTACCACACAGGAGGCTTATATTAGTTATGAATATTTGGCTGGTAGTTCTTATGCTTAAATTAACCCAGAATTCTTACCTATGTTTAGCCACGTGGCTTGGTACCTTTCCTCAGTGAGCCTTCTCATCTTGCTTCCTCTGTGGCTGGCCGGAGACTCCTGACTCCGCCCTTCCTCTTCCCAGAATTCTCCTAGTCTTCTGGCCCTGCCTATGCTTCTAGCCTGGCTATAGGCCAATCAGGGTTTTATTAAACCATTCTAGTGACAAATCTTGGCAGTGTACAAGAGCATTTCCCCTCTTTTGTCTAACAAAAAGGAAGACTTTAACCTTAATATAGCAAAACTATATAAATAAAAACAGTTATTAAGTAAGAATTGCAGTAACACTATCCAATCTATTTGCAGTTGACAAAATTAGAGAAAATAACTATCTATCTTATCTTGGTGAGTTTTGTATGTAATTTGCTTATTATAACTAAGGAAAACTGTAATTATAACTATCTCGTCTCCAACTACATCAAAGACTCCAGAAGGGTGAAATGTTACCTAATGACAGGGACATCAGACTGCCTAGACAGTCCTCTGCAACACTGGGACATCATCTTCAGCCTATAGGCCGACCATATCTGACAGACTTACTTGTGAAGCAGGGTTTTCTGAAGGGCTGTCCTACTTTCTCTTGGCAAGTTCAGCATTCCTTTCTTTGTGTCCTGCTTGTGCAATTTGGACAGCATACTGTCAGCGGTCAAGGCAAGGGAAGTTTCTTGCCCAGTGGCTAACTTTTGCCACAAAGAAAGTGGAGTTTTCTTTGCCCATCATTTTCTATGAAGGAGATTGGTGCTACCAGGAGCAGACTTATCTCACTGTTGAGAAAAGTCTGAGTTCTTGAAACATTTTAAAATGCCATATTCTGCAGGTCTTCGAAGTGTTTGAAGATTGCCTATCTATCTGAAATATATCTTTGTATTCCTAGAAAACCAAACTAACATGACTATAATTTTGACTATTATAGGTGACTATCTATTAATCTGTATTTCTTAATTATACATTACATTTTAATTTAGCTGTATAAACACAATGCCTTAAATAAGAGTAAAAATACACATATAATATAACAAAATTAACTCTAATTTGCATCATTTAACTAAAATCTATACCAATGTAAAATATATAAGATTATACAGTTGCTTTTTTATTAAAGTAGATTTAATAATCTACCCTTTTCCCCATCATTTCTGTATCATACTCCTTTTATTCTTTAGAGAGACATAAACTATGACCAGTAACAATTTGTAACCAAACCCCCTAAACAAAGACAAACAACCCTAATCCATTTTGGGGGGAATGTGGGAGTCGTTTTCTAGGCTACTTCCTGCTGATTGGGAGTGCTGGTAATCTTATGGGGACCCTGAGAGAATTTAGGATTAGGGTGAAGTCTGTGAGGCTGGATCATGTCACCCAATCACGGTAAAGCCGGTGTGGATGTAGAACTCAGAAGAAACTGTAAGAGGCACCCAGAGACGTTGAGCTTTATTTGTTAAATCATAAACAAAATATCTCCACATTCCCTTTTTAAGGACTTTATTTAATTATTTAAAAACCATATATTTTTATGACTGTCTATACCTTCTCTAAACTCTCAAAAGCTTACGTATATTTTTAAGCACACCATAAACCATTTAGAGATGTCTTTTTCTTCTTTCTAATCTGGATCTATCTTTACTGCATACTCTTTCTTTTTTGACCACGTGAGCATTTAATCTGCTAAACATGTATAGCTAAGATGAAAGCGGCTGGCTCCACCCCATTCCTTGGCCTCCTGAGAGTCTAGATTCATGGTGGAGGTACTCATAAACTCCACATAAGGGATTGGTCTCTCAAAAGAACCGAGTGCTTTTTGCTACTAACACTGTAGCAGGAGCCTCACCTCTGCTTGTCTCTAGTAAACAGAACCACCCCCCCCAGAAAGTGCTGCTATCAAGAAAGCCATGCTTGACTCTGATCTTTTGTATTTGGAATCCATTTTTAAGCTTTTATGTGGAAATTGTTGCCAAACATTTGGGTGCCACATGTAGTGGGAGGTGAGTTTCTGTCCTGCCCCATTCCGCAGCTGTTTCCCAAATTGCCACACAGGAGGCTTATATTAATTATACATATTTGGCTGGTAGCTCAGGTTTATTACTAACTAGGTCTTATGCTTAAATTAACCTATAATTCTTATCTATGTTCAGTCACGTGACTTGGTACCTTTCCTCAGTGCAGCATTCTCATCTTGATTCCTTTGCAGTTGGCTGGTGACTCCTGACTCTGCCCTTCCTCTTCCCAGAATCCTCCTAGTCTTCTCGCCCCATCTGTACTTCCTGCCTGGCTACTGGCCAATCAGCGTTTTATTAAAGCAATTCAAGTGGCAAACCTTGGCAGTGTACAAAAGCATTATCCCACAGCAGGATCCTAGAATTTCACAACTTTGACTTGAAACCTTCCTCACTTTGGCACCCAGAACTGAGGGAGCAGGCCTGGAAACCTCAAATCAGGGAGAGACAGTGGTCAAAGGGGTCAAAGGGCGCCTCCTCAGAAGGTGGCTGTTGTAGCCTTGGAGGCTGGAGAGTGAATGAGCATGGCTGGGAAAACTCCGCATCCCATGGGAAAGTTGGAGATGTATAACATCTATCGTTGATAGCACAGAGCACCAGCCCTTCATGCCTTTTGTCTCAAGACCGCTTTACACTTTTAAATATTAATAAAGGCTCCAAATAACTTGGTTAGTTGAGTTAACCTGACTAATATTTACCATATTAGTAGTTACAATTAATTTAAAAATAATAAACTCATGCACATTAATAAAAGTAACATAGTTAAGGAAAAGAACCCCGTGTTTTCCAAAACAAATACCAGGCAGACATTAGTAAGGAGGGGCACTGTCTGGTAGAAGCCAGCTGGGCTCATGTCTCGCCTGCATGACTCTCTGTGATGCTGTGTACTCTGCAACTGTTAGGAAATCCCAGTGTTCACTCAGGCGAGAACAGGCCTGAAAAAGACAAACAACCCTGCTGTATATTAGCAAAATAGCTTTGACTTCATAGACCCTCCTGAGGATTTCAGGGCCCTTAGCAGCCCTTGACAGACCTGGCTATATTTTGGGGAGGGTCGTGGAAGTACTTTGGAATTTCGAGCTAGAAAAGACATTGGGTGTTGAGAGCTCAGTGGGCAGTTTTGTAGGAGCCTGGAAGATAAGACTGTGGAGAGCGGTGCAGGAGGCCCGCTCCTGACTTTCAGAGGGAAGCAAGGACTCTACTGGGTGTTTCGTGTGAAGAGTCTGTGGTGTTGGGTCGGATGGGACTGAAGGATCAGCTGTGATTGACAAGACACCCGAAACACGGAAGTAAAACCTTTGCTTTGCTAGGACAACGGACGATGGTCAGATGGAGCAGAAGGGCCAGCTCTGCTTAGAAAAAGGCCAGCATCACCGAGGTGAAGTCTTCCGGGAAGTGTTTCCTCAGGGTCAGCATGCAGAAGCTGTGTTCCAGACGTGGCCAGGATTGGACCTCGTTCTGGCAGCCAAACTTGGCAATGTAAGAGTCACCCAGGCGGTGAGGATCGGCACTGGAGGAACCCAGAAGATCGAGAGTGAGTCCCAGATAATTGGGCATTGGATTATTTATACTGCTGGAGTTTGGTTTTGCTTTGTTTGGACTGCACTGGCTCTTTCCTCTTGAAGTAAGTATCTGATTTATTTTTGATTTGATAGGAGCCAACAGTTGAGAGACTCTGAATTTTAAGAGACTGTTTTTTTTTTTCTAAAGAGACTGAATTTTTAAGCGTTTGAATTAGTAAAGACTGGGGGACTTTTAAAATTTGGAATGTTTATATTATAAGGTTGGTACTCATGTGTGATCTTGGGGAAAAACAAGAAAGGAAAGGCTATGGCTTAACAGGGATGCGTTTGTGTGTCAGGTTGACAAGGGGTCAGTTGTGCTGGCTAGTTTTATGTCACCTTGACCCAGCTAGAGTTATCTGAAAGGAGGGAACCTCAAATGAGAAAATGTCTCTTTAAGTTCTGACTGTAGGGCTTTTGATTAATTAGTGATTGATGGGGGATGGCCCAGCCCATTGTGGGTGGCACTGTCCCTGGCTTCTGGGTTCTACATGAATTCACACGAAGGCTGAAGCCAGTAAGCAGCACCCTCCATGGGTTATGCATCAGCCTCTGCCTTCGGGTTTGAGTTCCTGTCCTGACTTTCTTTGGTGATGACCAGCGAAGTGGAAGCTGAATAAACCCTTTCCTCCCCAGCTCTCTTTTGGTCATGGTGTTTCGTTGCAGCAATAGTAAACCTGACTAAAGACAAGGCTCTTGGACAATACTTTGAGAACTGCTATCCTGGGAGAGGAAAAACAAATGAACAAACAAAAACCAAACCCAAATCTCCATTCCAGCAGAAAAATGTATAAAATGTATATAGTATGTGGTCCAAGTTCTGTGCTGAAAGACGATGGTTAAAATGTCTAATTGTTGGAGAAACCCACTTGGGAATTTTTTTTCAGATGATGGAGGATATCAAATTACTATGACATTAGAATTTTATTGAGGTACACTCAAACGAGTGGTGTGTATGTCTTTTTAGATGTTTAGCACCCCCCCTCCACGATTTACCAACTACTTCCCCAACTCTTTGGAATCTAACCTTTGACATCTATTTAAACTGCTCGTGAACATTCTTAACCACCAGCACAGCACAGCATTCTGGAGTGGTTCAAGAGTTCAAGATTCTTTTAAAGCTATGTAAGTAAAAAACCCCAAAGATCCTTGAGCTGGATGGCATTCACTGTTTCTTTAAGCTCTTTGGATTTTGAGGGTCTATTCTAGTGAGTTTGCACCGTACCTCACAGGACTCTTAAAAATAAGGGTCACCTAACACTAGGTGTCTCTACAAATTAGATATAAAGGAATGAAGAAAAAACCATATCCCCTCCCCCCCTCACACACACACATATTCCCTCAGCAGACCCCACAAAGGAATGAAGAAAAACCATACCCCCTCACTTACACACACACACACACACATACACACACACACACTCACACACACACACACACATTCCCTCAGCAGACCCCTATCCCTACACCATGAATTCTGGTGCGTGGAGTTTCCCAATGATGCTGTAGGGAGGCATGAGCTGAATTAGCATCGTGGAATGGCCCAGCCACTGGGAATCCCCCAGAGGTGGGGTGACCTTAAAGAGGATCCTTAAAAATCAAAACTTCCATGAGAAGTTGAGTGGTGCTAACCCTCTTGGCTTAGGCAGTCCTGGCAGGGGTGCTACCTGCACACAAGTCTTGGGTTAGTTCTAGTAGAAATCAATACGAGTGCCAAGTTTCCCACCTGTGTGTGGACCTGGGCACTGCACCCAGGATGTCAAAATGACTCAAAATGAGGGATTGGGGGGGGCAGACTCTAGGAGTCAGAGACGATACTTTCTGAGATTGTGACCTCCTCTGGCATTTGCCCAGCTCCTCTGTCAGGAATAGCTTGGTACTTTCGGTGACAGAAAGACGGTAAGAGGGACAGTGGAGACTGAGGAAGCAGGTCTCTGGATGTCCTAAGCCGTCACAACCAACACCCCCCTTGTGTGCTGGAGAGTAGGGGACATTCCCATGCCTAGTGAGTGGGACTCTCACTAAGTTGAGCACATCTTGACAACCGAGTGGAGGAAAGAGTGTGTGCCATGCGGACACTGGGATTCTGGCTTGGCAGCCCCAAGTCAGTCTCCCTTTGATGAAGGCCAGGCCCCCTCCTAAGGTCTTCCACCTTTATCTGGGCCTCACCCAGCTCAGGCAGGTGGGTGGGGTTGCTGCTCAGCATCAGTCCTTGGGCCAGGTCCCTGGATGGCAGTGTGACTGTTTCAAAGGCCTGCATCAGACTTTTATCAGCTGGTTTCTGCGCAAGGCCCAGGCTGAGGTTGCACAAGAGAATATGGAAAATGCCAGGGAATCCAAAATACCTTTCTTTAAATGGGATTCAGAATGTAGGCGGGGTGCTTATATCTCCGCTTGGCTTTGCTTAATGAAAAGACAAGTCTTAGCCCAGTAGGAGAAATAACCTCCTGTAGGAAAGCAGAGAATTGAGAAACTCCGAGAGACTGGGTATGAAGATGGAGTGACAAGCACCCTCTGTCTTCTTTGGCTTCCCCGAAGGCACTTAGAGCTGTTGGCACCACAAAGTGTCAGTGGCAAGCTAAGGAGCTGGCCCATGGTATTGATGGCCACCATAGAGAATTCGGACACTTCACTTGACAGTGAAAGACGGGGTCAGGGGATGGTTGTAGTCACAGACTTAGCAACCCTGAATCCCTGTTGAAAATCTATGAAAAACAACCATTCCCGTCTTTATTTTAACACAGCTCTCATGGCCTTTAGCTGTGTGGTTGTCTCTTATGGACATTGCAGAGCTTGATCCCCTTTTAAAATCTGTGTGCAACTTCTGCCTCTGTTTTTCTTAGAAACAAGCTCCTTGGGGTTGGCTTCACAGCCAGTGGCTGGTGACTCAGCCTTGAGAATGACTGACATCTCTGACCAAGTCCCAACTGAGCCAACTTGGAAGGTGTTCCCAACTCTTGACTAGGGGACTGGCTTTGCACTGTTGCATACTGTGAAGTCAGCTGTCATGGACTGTGATGTCGGCTGTGTTAGGCGTCCTTGATGCTGTAATACATGTCAGTTAATGCCAGAAGACCACCCACCATTAGATCACAGTACAACATCAGGTAACCATCAGCAAAGGGCTTTTGTCCTCTGCTAATTTGTCACATGCCACTTCGTGGCCCCTTCATCCTACGGCCTAGACTCTCTTCAGCTAACTGGCAGGTATAGAGGAGTTACAAGATCTCATTCTTCTTCAATGTCTGCCAAATACACATAGCACTGCCCACTTTAACAGTTTGCTAAGTGTATTGGACATAAAATACGTTTACACCATTTCATGTTTCCAACTAGAATTGTACCCGTCAAACACTAACTCCCACCCTCCCTTCCACAGCCTGGCAACTGCCCTTCGGCTTTCTGTCCCTTTGAGTTTGACAGTTCTGGCTCCTTACACAAACCTCACAGCACCTGCCCTCCTGTTACTGGCCTGCTTCACTTAGCACACTATCCATCCAGTGAGTGATAGACACCAGAGTTACTTCTGCCTTTCAGCTGGCCACACCCTTTTCTTAGCCATCTTAGCCTGCAAGTGACTTATTTCTGATCACTTCTCCCAGGTGAACACATTGCGCAATGCCACCTACATTCGAGGGGACCGGGAAATGCAGCCAGTCTGTAGCTGGTTGGGCAGCCATTCCTCAGAACCAATTTAGCCCATGGAGGGCGAGGCGCAGTTTGATGGTGGATAATGAACAGGCTGTCCTCTCCGCCCGTCACCTTTGTGACCAGCTACTTATGCTGGTTCAGAAAAAGAAATTATTTCCCAGGTTCGAGACGCTGTAGTCCAAATGTACTTTGAATAAATAGTGAACGCTGGCATTTGTGCAGTCTCTGGCAGTGTTCAGTGTTTTCATTTGCTGTACAGGGTTAAGTTTCCGTTGTCATTTCCCATAGGGTGGTATTTGTAGAGCCCTTGGCTCCTCCAAAAAAATTCAGTAATTAGTATTTAATGATCTTCATAGCAACATGAGGTATGTATTACTTCTTTATTTGTACATATGAGAATATTTTGCCTTAGGGGAATTTAAATCAGTTTCTCAGTTTCCCAGAGAAATAAATGGCAACTCCATTTTCTCTGTCATAGCAAACGTGAAGTCCTCAAGCTGAGCTGCTGTTGGAGTCATCTCTTTCCCCTAGAGGTAGTGGACGTGAGCCGAGGCCCCTGGAGAAGAGGGCACAGTCCTGTCATTTGGCTAGCCCTTTATTTATGGCCCCAGGGAGATGTCCAGACCCCCCTCGGTACAAAAAGAGTATCATCCACTGCTCCTGCCACTTCCAGCACCATTCAAGGAGCCCCCTCTCCTGTCTCAGGTCCTGGAGATGGAAGAGGGATAAAAAATTGTTCCTTTTCTTTCCTCCAAAGTGTGAAGCATCCAACCAGCAAAATGGCCATGTGGGCACAGAGCCCTCATTCAATACGACGGGCCATGTATAGCAACCTATGGAGCACCGTGGGAATTTGAGTGACGGGCAATTAGTTTCATCTGACATGTGGCAAACAATGCTAAGAGGTGACAACTGGCTTAAGGTGATGGCTCGGTGGCTAAGCATGCCAAGGACCTGGCTTCAAACCTCCGGTGCTTACATAGAAGCATGGCTGCATGCTTGCCTGAAACATGTGTTGTGTATGGGAGCATAGACAGAAGGATCGCTGGGGCCTTCTGGCTACCAGTGTATCTCTGGGTTCCGAGAGAGACCCCAAGGAAGTGAGGAAGGGAGTGACAGAGGAGGACACCCAATGTCCTTCTCTGTCCTGTGTCATGTGTGGATATACATTTACACACACATGTGCATATACCGTATGTGCACAGCACACATAAACTCTCTCAAGCAGCATACATGATAAATAATGAATTAAATAAATAAGTTAAAATAAAGTATTAAAGAGGTGACAGCAGAGCTAGACGTATATGGCTAGGAAATATTGGGAAGCTCTGTTTCAAACAGGATAAATAAACCCTTAGTGTAGGGTGTTTGAAGATAAAGGACAGGTAAACAGGGATAAAGCATGGCTTGAGAGACGAGGTGGGGGCAGAGATATGACAGATGGTGTGGGGCAGGGTGAGGAGCCGCCATTCTGCTGGTGAGGTAGGGTCGGGCTGTCTTTTACGGCGCTTCCTCTAGCTGGCGTGCAAATGACTCATTTCATCCCAGCTCTCTTCATTTCTAGAGGGCAAGGCCACTCTTGTCATGCTGGGGTAATTCCCCCCCCCCCCATGCCACATCGCAGGCTCTCTGGAGGTAGAGCAAAGGCTGCCCGGAGATACTTGTTCTCCCACGGTGACTCTCCCTGAAGACAAGGAAGGATTCTTGGTAGGCCTTCCTTTTGACTGATAGACTAAGCCGCTCCTGAGTTAGCTATCTTGAAGCTGAGGTCTCTGTATGACACCTGCAAGGACAGAATTGAAACTTTGAGATACCAGGACCACTGTGGTTTGTCTCTCGTCCCATAATCCAGTGTGCAAGAGAAAGGGGGTGACAGAGAGGTGCTATTAGAAGGTGTCACCTCCTCCAGGTCCTCCCAGATACCCTGCTCCCATGATTACTTGCATCTTCATTGCCCTGACAGAACATGATGCTGAGACTCGTGTTTCTAAGTAATTTACAAATGGAGGCCGAAGCCAAAGGCCTTTTGGGTCGACGGCGGATGTGTGTCAAGAAATCAAAGCCCAAAGACAGCAGCTGTGCTGCCCAAGATGCCTTGGGCCGCAGCGCTTCCTCTCAGACCTGCGTGGTCTGGGAAGCTGTCTCCCTGTGGGGTCTGGGAAGCTGTCTGCCTGTGGACACAGCCCACTTGGGGTGGAGTCCCCCCTCCTTTCTGTGACTTTGGGAGGGATCAACCTTTCTGAGCACCAGCTCTATGGTGTGAAAAGGGCCTCATGCACAGTGGCCGTTAGGATTAAATAGCAGCTTTGGTGTGGACACGTCTTGCTGTGATTCTAGGCGACACCAGGATGTCATTATGAGTTCATATGCTCCAAGGTCAGGGCACCTACACCTTCATGGCTGCCTTCTCCAGACCGCGCCTCCTTAGAGCTCAAGGGGTGAAGGGAGCTTAGCTCGCACTACTGCAAGCCTTCCTTTCTTGCTTTTCCTCTGCTCCTGGATGCGATGATGTGACAGAAATGGGTGGCAGAGGGGCTCAGTTGGTAATGCTTGCCCGGGTCCCTGTGCTCCGCCCCCAGCCCACATAAACCAGGGTCTGCGGCTCGTTCCTGTAACCTCAATGGTCCTTACACTCGGGAGGCTGAGGCGAGAGGATCAGAAGTTCAGTGTTGTTCTCAGCCACAGTGAATCCCAGGCGAGCTTGGGGTGCTTCAGACCCTGAAAGAGAAAGGAAGAAAGAGGTGAGCGATCAAAACGTTTCAAGTTGATCCCCGAGCTGGCCTGGGCTGAGCTCCCTCCTCATTCACCTCCCCGGTGTCTCCAGGAGCAGCACACAAAGGTTGCACACACAGTCAGCCGTGGATGAAAGTTGGCACAGTAGGTCTCTTGAGCTGTTAGGAGGAGACTTCGTCAGCTTGAAGGTTTTGATTACATTTTTATTATTTTCATTCTGACAGTGTAGGGGGTTGGCATGTACCACTGTGTGTGTGTGACAAGGTCAGGGATGACTTGGGGAAGTAGGCTCCTTCCTTCCACTGTGTGGATCCCAGGGAGAGAACTTGGGCCGTCAGGCTTGGTGACAAGTCCCTTTGCCTGCCGAGCCACGCTAAGCCACACTGAGCCATATTGCCCTCTTGGGAGTTCATTATTTTTAATGTCCCTGTGGTCATTCTTATTACAACCCCTCTTAGTCTGTGGACTGAGTTGCAGCCCAGAATGTCTGTGCTTTTGAGGTTCTTAGTGCAAGGGGAAACCAGAAGACACCATAGTCAACTCTGAAGTGGTAAGCCAGTTGGAGCTAAGGCCTCTTATGGGTTAGTTTACCCAATAAATTCTGGCTGGAAACTCGCACTATGCAAACTTTAACTATAGCAACCACTGTGTGAGAGGAACTTTTCACACCATAGAGCTGATGCATAAGGGGTTCATCTCTCTGAAGTCCCATAATGAGGGGGCACAGTGTTGGAGGGGACATGCATCTTGCCTCCCAGAAGCCCACAGTCTAGGTACCATGCGGGTCAGTGTCCAGATGCTCACAGGGCAGCCATCACAGGGGTCACAGCACAGTGTGCTCTGTGATTAGTTCTTACCACTGGGTATCTGGCTTCCCCCCCAAACTGGCCCTCACTAGGATCCGTTTCTAATATTATAAAAGTTGTACCATGCCATCATGAACTAATTATACACGGTACTTCAATTTGATACAAGACTCAGAAAAAAATAGATTCTCCCATTTGTACATGTCACTATAATGGCAAGATCTTTGATTCAAGTGTTGATTTCATCTTCCTAATTTTTTTCCAGCATCAAAATGATTTTATATAGAAAGATACAGGGTACTCTGCCTCCTTTGGCCCTAGTAGGGTCTGTGGCTGTGACAATGTTCAGAAATTGGGACAGAAGCCACGGTTGGGTCTCATCCGACCCTTGAACTCCCGACCGACCACCTCCACAGGGTATTGGGGTCTAGGAGTTACTCTTCAGGCAGCAGACATGAGGAAGTGAGGAAACGGCACTGGAAAGGCTCAGGACAGGGAATCTTTGAGTGAAAGTTACAGGAAAATGGATTCGGGGTCAGGACAGGGAGGAGCCTTCATAGTTGGAGTCACCTGGTCCTGGTAGAAGTACCGGCCTTCCTGTCACAGAGGCCAAGTAGAGGCTGGACAACCCTCGAGCTAGGCCGGAGTTTTGAGCAGATAAACTTACGGCCCTTTGCACTGAGCCAAAGTTGTATGGCTTGCAGCATTATCTGTCATGAGCTCAACACCACCTGCCCACCTGGAGATAGGGAACGATGCTCAGAGTCCTGGGTGGACACCGATGAGTACCTGCAGACCCACTCATGAGCCCCAGAGGCAAGTGAGCATGGCCTTGGGAGCTGGGTCTCTGAGCGTCGACTGCATCTGATGACTCAGAAATTCCTTCCATCCCCAACACTGCAACTGGTGATGCTAGTTTGTCTTGTTCTAATTACTATCTAGATGACTATTTGGCTCATCCCTGGGCAAGGCTTGAGTCAAGAAAGACCTGTTAATTAGTTGAGTAAGGTTGTATAACCACAATTGGGCACTTAAGCGCACAGCAATTAGGTTGGAGCCCAAGCACCTTGGTACACAAGGAGGTAGTTCTACTGTCAGGAATGTATGCTCCTGCAGGAGGAGGGGTGCTCCTGGCACTTCTGTTTCGGTGAGGATGGGTGAGGTTACTGCGGTAGTTATTGCTCTGGATGCCTTCTGAGAAGAAGCTGGAATCATTTTAAGCAAGTCTGCCTTCACTCCAGCTTGTGGGACCCATTACATTTAGAGCATGTCAGCATAGTGCTTGGCTTGGTTTATGAATATACTATCTGAATCTGCAGGAGGTATCGCAAGGGGGCCCTGGGCCTTCTGGTCACCAGCATTTCCTTTTCTCCCCCACCTTCTGTGAGGCCTGCCTGTTGTCACCTGTATCTCTTTCTAGCTCTCATCTTTAATGTCTTCTAGGCTTGCACTCCTCAAACACCAGTCTTCCCTATGAGAAGAGAGGGAAGCAGAAAACAGGCAGTGAGAAAGTTGACAGGGGGACACGTCTCTGTGTTCGAGTCCTGCTCTCTCTCTCTCTCTCACGCTGTCACTCTCGCTTTCTGAACCCTACCCTGTGGAATGCTAGACTGCACTGTAACACCCCAATCTCCTTGTGTCTCCCATGAAGTCATCAGCTGCCTCTGAAGAGGGAACCTCCTAGAGAGAATTTTATCTTCACTGCCCTCCAGGAGCAGGAAGGAGGGCAGAGTTGCAACAGTCAGGGAGGGGCCCCTCACTAGAGGTGGAGACCTTGGGGCAGGTTTCACGAGGCCAAAATGTGTGGACTGGCTTGTTTTCTGTACCCTGAATACAGCCTCCTCCAAAGGACACTGACTTCAGATAGGCCAAATGAGATCCAAGCCTATCTCTCCCTGTAGATGACAGAACCACAAATGGTCCTCCCTAGGCTTTGGACTGCTCTTTCCTGGGCAGAGACCATCTTAATAGCTTGTGTCTGTAACTGGGGGTCTTGATGGAAACATATGACTTGATGTGGTTTCTTGGTCTTTAGAAACTTAGCCGTCAATGGCTCTTACTTATTCCTGACCATCCCTCCACCTCCTTCCTCTCAGGACATCCATGTTGAAACCAAAGCCATGGCACGTGGTAAGGCTGGCGGGGACGCTGCATCTAGGTGGGCACGTGGATGCCAGTGCAGCCGAGTGGGGCTGAGAAAACGTTCCAACCAACCCCTCTGCACTGGGAACTCAGCCACCAGAACTGCCAAAGGCAGGCAGTCTCCGCCCCACTGCCTGTGGAAGTTCGGGGTAAAGGACATACCACTGTGCCCAGAGCCCAGCGGACAGCGAAACTCATCCGTTCATCCCCTTGGTAAACTTCCACAGACAGTGCTCTGGTCCCAGGTCACAGGAAATGGCAAGAAACCACCAGCCCTTGCCCTGGAGCTCTGGGCTCATGGCTGTGGACTCCCAAAGATGGCTGTAGGTCACAGCTGAAGCTCTGTGGTCTGGAATCAAATTTGCCTGCGTCATTCACTCAGAGGGCACTGGCCAGTGGCTGTTTTCATGTGACACAGATCCCCAGGGGTTTCTGCCTCCCGACTATGACCTTTCCAAGAGTGACTCTTGCCACAGGTCCATAGAGACAAGTAAAGCCTTTCTCCAGTGATGTCGCTGGGGATTTTAAACTTCCAAGAAAGGAAATGCTGTGACTGGGAAGCAGATAGCTCAGTGTGTCCCTCTCATTGTACTCTCTGCTCTGTGGGCAGAGGAAGCAGCCACAGAATGGTTAGACACCCTAAAAGAGAAGATCACTTTCCAGCTGAGAAATCTGGCTTCTCATCCCATTGCCGAGCTACATGGTTCTGCCTCTGATTCTGAAACAGGAGGTTACCAGATCCAGAGTTCAAAGTGTCTAAGTGATTGTTTGGGAATGGCTGCTTAAAAGCAAGTTGGGGGGTGTGCGGGTGTGGTAACAGCTGGGAGGACAGCTCAGTGGTTAAGAGCACTTGCTGCTCTTCCAGAGGACCCAGGTTCAATTCCCACGGCATCTCACAACAGTCTTTAGCTAGTTTCGGGGAATCCAACCCCCTCTTCTGGCCTTCATGGCTACTGTGCACGCGTGGTGCACAGGTAGACACAGGCAAAATAACCATATACACAAAATAAACACAAATAAATCTTAATAGCAACGGACGGAGCTGGGCAGAGCGGTGCATGTCTGCAACCAGCACTTGGAAGGAGGCATCGGAGGAGCAGAAGTTCACAGTCATTTTCCACCATCTGTGAGTGCCAGGCCTGTCCCATGAGACCATCTTAGGGGAGAGGATTCAGGCATGAGTCTGTGTCCGCTTTCCCAACAGTGCTTTGGGAAATAATTGTAGTTCTGCCCTTCTTTTAAAGAATGCTGAGTCTAGCTGTTTTTTTTTTTCCTGTCTGCTCCATCTTCACATTTTCCCATGTTGCTTAGCAACACCCGGAGCAACAAACTCCTCCTACCAGTCTTCTACCAATGGTCACTGAAAATTCCACCTCCCCTCCCCCAGCCCCTGCTGCGCTTCTCTGATGTCTGCTTTCCAGGGTTATAAACTATGCCATGCTTGTTTTATGAAAAAGTGTTTCAAAGCCAGATGGTGGTGGCGCACGCCTTTAGTCCCAGCACTCAGGAGGCAGAGGCAGGCGGATCTCTGTGAGTTCAAGGCTAGTCTGGTCTACATAGCAAGTTCCAGGACAATCTCCAAAAACTACACAGAAAAACCCTGTCTCAAAAAAAAAGTTTCAAAGATCAATTATCAGTTTGTTCTGTGGACACAACAGACATTAGGCATCAATAAGTGATTTAAGTAACTAGATATATTTGCCAATCAAATAATATGTATACTATAATGAAGAAGAAGTTTTAAGAGAAACTAGAAAATATACTAGGTTGGGATCTATGTCAGTGGTAGAGTGCCTATTTAGTACTAATTAGTATGGTCAGGGCCTTGGACTATGTGTGTGTGTGTGTGTGTGTGTGAGTGTGCGTGTGTACATGTGTGTCTGTGTGTGTGAGTGTGTGGTGTCTGTGCATGTGTGTGGGGTGTGTGTGTCTGTGTGAGATATTCTAATCGAATAATGATGAAAATTCATTTGTACCTTTAAAAAATTGTGGGGTGAAGATGAAGCAGTGATTGGAGAGATATTCATCATTTTGCTTCGATAATATTAGTAAAAAAGAAAGATTTAAAGTCAATAACTCAAATTTCTACTGTAAAATATAGAAAAGTTAAATAAATTAAACTCAAGGAAGATAGAAGAAAATAGTAAGTATAAAATTGGCAATAAAAATACTGGAAAAATAAGGTACAAAGATTTTTATTTATTTATTACATATACAACAGATTGAATTGTAGATGGTTGTCAGCCACCATGTGGTCGCTGGGAATTGAACTCAAGACCTCTGGAAGAGCAGTTAGTGCTCTTAACCTCTGAGCCATCTCTCCAGCCCACAAAGATTTTTTAACAACACAAAAAATCAGTTCTTTGAAAAAGTTTCATAAAACTGACAAACCCCAAGAAAAACTGATTAGTAAAAAGAGAAATGCAGGTGACTAGGCTGGGCGATCATTGCTGATCCTACAACACCATGATAGTCAGTAAATGCCAGGAGCCATTTTGTGCCAACACTAATAACAAGTGAAACAAACCAATACTTTGAAACCACAACTTCTAAAAAGAACCAACATTGCTGGGGAGATGGCTCAGTGGAGTTCAGTGCTTGCTGTGTAAGCATGGGGACCCAAGTTCAAACCCCAGCACCCATGGAAGGAGCAGGACAGCACTGCTCCCCATAATCCCAGCACTGGGGAGACAGACACAGGGGCTCCTTATTGCTTGGTGCCATCTAGTATAGCCAGCTGGTGATATCCAGGATCCGTGAGAGACTCTGCCTCAAAACATAAGATAGCAAGCAATGGAGGAAGACATCTGACGTCAACCTCTAGCCTCCACCTATGGCACACATATACATATGGTGTGCACCTGCACACACATATTCACGTGTATGCACACAACATAGACACACCAAAGAAAGAGGATTAGCATAAGAAGAAAATTTGGAGGAATTTGTATTTTATAAAGAAAGGGAATTGTGAAGTGGGTCCCACAAAGGAAATTTCAGTCCAAGGTGATTCTCTTGTGAGTTCTATAAAAACAAAAATGCGAATCTTACACAAACAATTTAAAAAAAGAGAGGAGAAAGGAAAATTTACTAATTTATTTTATAAAGCTACCATAACTTTGATATTAAGACCTGGCAAAGAAATGAAAAGGTCAGATGACTATACCTGTGGACAT
The DNA here is from genome assembly GCF_017639785.1 of Mesocricetus auratus. Lineage (NCBI taxonomy): Eukaryota > Metazoa > Chordata > Mammalia > Rodentia > Cricetidae > Mesocricetus > Mesocricetus auratus. The sequence continues at coordinate 10,983,463 of NW_024429210.1, forward strand.
AGACACAGAATCCTTCAGACGAGCCAGTAAGTAGAATTCAGTCACAATAATGACAGTACATTATAACTAAGGTGCTTACTTCATAAATGTAAAATAGATATTTGAAAAATTAATCAATGTAATTCAAAACAATTACCATATAATCATATTGCATATATGGTAATATAATTCTAAACAATGCCATATAATCTCAGTGGAAACAAAAATAACATATGTCAAAATCTGCCACAATTCTAGGTTGTAACAGACACTTTATCAATAGACAGACAGACAGGACACACACACACACACACACACACACACACACACACACACACACACACACACTACCCCCAAATGAAAACCTGCAAGAGATTATTGAAAGCTATCAAGCCAGATCTACAAAATACAAAGGCACACGGATTACAAGATGCAAAATTGTCATATGTCAACTTTAATTAAAGATTCAGAATAATATAACTTGCAATCTCAGCAGGCTTTTGTGGAGATTGACAGGCTAAGCCTGTTGTCTGTTTATTTGTAGAGACTGTGTCTTTTTATGTGGTCTAAGTTGGTATTAAATTCTTGATCTCCCTGCTTAGTTTTCTGAGAGCTGGGACAACAGGTGTCACATATGTCCAGCTTTTGCTTGCAACTTAACGGGACATATAAAAGGCTTACAATAGTCAAAGCCAAAGGGCTCACACCACCTGACAGCAACACTTATGAAACTACTGTAGTAATGGCAGGTTTTCATTTGGAGAAACTGCCGGCCAGCCTACCCAAGCCACAGTCACCCTGCCAAGGTGCCCAGGCCAGCCTGCATGAGCATTCATGCGGGCACTTCCTCCCTGAGCCAAGGCTACCTCTATGCCCAGAGACTGCTAACGCAGAAACACCTGACCAGAGTCACCAATGAGAAAAGGATAGCACAGCAGAGTCAGCCGTCTGAGCCAATGGAACTTCCGAAGGTGGTATAAAGGATGTCCTAAGCAGAATCTGCGGCAGCTCTGCTACTCACTGACTCCCAGAGCCTGAGTGGTTGGTGCTGTGTCTTCTCACCCCTCCCCCAAGGGGTGTCTAAGCAGGGTCACCCACAACAGGTAAGGTTACACAAATAGTCCAGTTGAACAGTATAGAGGTATAGAGTGATACATGCGTAGAATACCGGCACAAATGGAACACTAAATTTCTTTAAGTTTTGAGATAAAACTCAAGAAAACACTTTCCTGAGGTTAGACAAAGTTTTTCTTAAGGAAAATAATCTCAAAAGAGGGATAAATTAATACAGTTAGAGTCTGGTCTAAGCTGAGCCATTGAGAATATAGAAAGACACATTACAGAGTGGAGATATTCCCGTACACATTTGACATTGAGAATATAGAAAGACACATTACAGAGTGGAGATATTCCCGTACACATTTGACATTGAGAATATAGAAAGACACATTACAGAGTGGAGATATTCCCGTACACATTTGACATTGAGAATATAGAAAGACACATTACAGAGTGGAGATATTCCCGTACACATTTGACATTGAGAATATAGAAAGACACATTACAGAGTGGAGATATTCCCGTACACATTTGACATTGAGAATATAGAAAGACACATTACAGAGTGGAGATATTCCCGTACACATTTGACATTGAGAATATAGAAAGACACATTACAGAGTGGAGATATTCCCGTACACATTTGACATTGAGAATATAGAAAGACACATTACAGAGTGGAGATATTCCCGTACACATTTGACATTGAGAATATAGAAAGACACATTACAGAGTGGAGATATTCCCGTACACATTTGACATTGAGAATATAGAAAGACACATTACAGAGTGGAGATATTCCCGTACACATTTGACATTGAGAATATAGAAAGACACATTACAGAGTGGAGATATTCCCGTACACATTTGACAAAGGACTTGCAACTGTAATGTAGGACTGTGCATAAATCAGTAACAAAAATGCAACAGACAAAAATTTACATAACAGCCGGAAGATTTGAACAGATAGTTCATAAAAGATGAATGAAGCAATATGCCCAGTGTTCATAGCCATCAGGAGAATGTGGGTTAGAATCACAATGTGGTATCATTTCAAACTCACTCTTGATAGATTGAAAGTCTTTAATATGGATCAACTGGACTTCTATCATATTTCTGCTCAAATGGCATCACCACCTCAGGAAAACATTTGGTGATTTTTTTTATATTAACTTAAACAAGAACTACCCTATGATCTACTAATTTCACTCAGGGGTATTTACTTAATGAAGCACATATCTAAAAGGAATGGGGTAATAATGCCCATGGAAACTTTATTCATAATAACTCAAATTCTCAAACTTAAATAACTCAAATGCCAATCAACAAGACAGATAAACAGTTGTGTAGTCATATGACAAAACACTGCTTAGCAACCTCACCATATACACATACATCCACATTCATTTTTATTTTCTGTCTGTCTGTCTGTCTATCTATTTTCCAGTTGAACATCTTTACTCCCCCACTGGGGCTTAAATATACTGAAAGTTCCCCACTGAGGGTCTGTTCCTTGCCCTGTTCCCCCTTGGAATAAAATTAAAATTGCTCAGGAAAGAAAGGGAAACAGCATGTGGTAGAGAAAAAGATGATTTAACTACTGAATTATTACTACTATATAACAAGATCATTTTCTTCTAAGTGCTCTCTCTCTCTGTGTCTCTGTCTCTCTCTGTCTCTGTCTCTGTCTCTCTCTCTCGTGTGTGTGTGTGTGTGTGTGTGTGTGTGTGTGTGTGTGTGTAAAATTTACAACCAAGTGCGTGGAAGAAAAGCAAGGAATTTTCTTAATCAGAAATACAGCTCTCTCTCTCTAAGAGAAAGCCTCTCATTCTCCTGGATGCATAGGTTCAATCACCTGCTGGCTTTAAAAGTAATTTTCTCTTTTTCCTTTAGTATCTAGTGTCCGTGTCAAAGGCATTGCTTTCCCTGCTAGGGCTCCTCTGAGCTATGGAGAGTTGTTGTGAGTGGTCAGTAAATTAATGTACATGAAATGCTTTACAACCCTGCTAGACACATAGCACAGGCACTGAAAATGTGAGCAGTGATGAGCACTTACTCTGGTCTTATCCCAATGGCCCTACAAGAGGTGGGAGTTTGACTGAAGCAGTGGTGGGCCAATAACTCCTGGGAAGGCTTGGCGGTCACCTATGTTCTCAAACAGCTAGCTTAGATTTCCCTTAAGCCAACGAGTATAAGTTATCTGCCATAAATAAAGCAGAAGTTTCAACTTACTTCTAAAGTTGGATCTTGTTGCCTTGGCAACCCTTAAGATGCCCGTAGATGCTGGGCACGATGATGCATGACTGTAATCCCAGGCACTTTGGAAGTGGAGATAGGAGGATTACAAATTCAAGGTCATCTTGGGCTACATATTCAGATCATAAACATACATACATACATACATACATACATACATCAACAAAACCCTCTAAACTATATTCCCAGTCACCACCAAAGCTCCAGAAAAGCTGGTTCTGAGCAGCAGAAAAGCAACAATGTTCTCTATGTTCCTTCAGCTAGAGAATGTTTGTGGCATTGTCATCTTCCAATGATTTGAACTCTTCTCGGGTCAATGGATGAAAAGAATAAAATGGTAACAGGACATCCATTTTAACACACACACCTGAAAACCCCAAGGCTTGATTTTGTGGTGGCATCTTGCCTTGCCGGTGAACTTGTAGTAGTGTTATGTGCCATTACCCTGGGACTGGACGTGTAGAATGTGTCTGTTGCTCGATGTTGCTCTTGCTGGTTGTAGGTCTTAATTTGTGTATGTATTTAACCTTTCCTTCTCCTGGAACATACTTGATATTTGTTACCATTGTATATAGTTTTTGTATCAGGCTTAAAACCTTCTTCTTTAGACAAAAAAGGGGAACTGAAGTGGCATCTTGTCTTGCCAGTGAACTTGTGGTAGTGGCCACACCCTTTGGGCATGGTTTCAGGTGCAGAAGTGCCCGCTTAAGGTAAGAGCTGGGGCATGCTCTCTTGGGCTGCAATTTGGCAGGCTTTCGGCCAAAGTCCACATGGCTTCTAGCCCTGTGACATCATCCACAACCTTAGGTCGGTTTCTGTTTTCTGTTGTTTTTCCTTAAGCATGCTCTCCAGTGGCTCTGTAGTCACATACTGACAGTCTCTTTGAGAAATTTTCTCATCAGGTTCATGATCCAAGTAGTGTCTGTGGAACAATCCTTTTCCTGGCCCACATTCCAGAGAGAATGGATAGCAGGGCATGCGTAAAAATGCCTTATGTGCTGGGATTGAATACAGCCATCTTAAAAAGAGTGGAGAAGACCTGTGAATAAAAAAGGTCTCTCCTGTTGGGCATGGTGTCACATGCTTGTAATCCTAGCACTTAGAGTAGAGGCAGGAGGATTGCCACATGCTCAGCCTATAGACTGAGTTCCGGGGCAGCTAGAGCTGCATAGCAAATCTCCAAAAAATCCTCAAGGTGCATGTCAAACAGAGAGCACAGAGACAGAAAAAAGCCCATCCCGATGATGGGAGTGAGAAAAGGTTTGGGAGCTCTCATTTCATGTATGTTGCTGTGATAAAATTCCCTGAAGGAAAGCAGCCGAGAGGAGAAAGGGTTTGTTTGGCTTCCTCTAGGTTTACAGTCTGTCCTTCCAGAGTTCAGCCACGGCAGGAGCTGTGACAGTCACACCCACAGTCAAGAGCAAAGACAGCAATAGTGGATCCTTGCTGCTGGCTTTGTCCTCTGTACTGTTTAGAACACACCCTATCTGGCCTAGGGAATGGCAGTTCCCACAATGCACTGGGTCTTTCTACATGAATTAACCATGAAGACTGTCTTCCACAGACATAACCACAGGTCACCTGCTTTTAGATAATTCCTCACTAGGACTTTCCCTAGGTGATCCTAGGTTGTGTCAGTCTGACAGTTCAAGCCAACCAGCACAATCTACCAATTGTAAATTTTACATACAAACACATCACTTTAAGCCATAACTTTTCACCCTTGTCCCCAAAATCTCATGTTAATATCATACTATAAAGCAGTATGACTCCAAAATCTTCAAAACATCCATCACTTAAAATGTCCAAAGTTCATTTTGAAAGTCCAAAGTCTCTTAGCATAGGCTGCAATAAAATAAAGAAAAAAAGTATACACTTAGATGTGGTGATATCTTCCTTGTAAAAATAAAGCCTGTGTGAAGGTCAGAGAATGGAGCTTGCCACTAGCTAACCATAGAGGTCTGGAAGTCTGTACAGACAGGCAGGAAATGAGATAGCTGGGTGGAAACAGGATACAAGCAGGAAGAAACAGGAACTTGCTCTCTTGTCTGCCAAGATGCTAAGGAAGTAAGGTGTGGCTGTGGCTTGCTCCTCCTTCTCTCTGATCTCTCAACACTTTTCCCTATATCTGACTCCGGGTTTTTATTACTTGCAACTATTAAGAACTCCAGTTATGCTTAGACATGATTTTTTTTCAAAAGGAAAGAACTGAGGCGCACTGATTGTGCCAAAGTGAAAACAAAACCCAGCAGGGTGAATCCAAAGTCGGAAGCCCAATGTCCAACATTCTGTGACTCAGACTGTAACCTTCTGGACTCCAAAGGGTGTGGGCACTCCATCTCTCTGAAAGCATGCAGAGCTTTCTGAACAAGTCAGAGTAACTCCACACCTTCCCTAGTGGATATCCTGACATCTACAATATCTGGCATTTTTATAGCAACTGAGGCATTACCTTCTTCAGTGGCCTCTTAGGGTCTCTCCTCAAGGACTCCAACCCTGTCAAACATTTTGCCAGGCCTCAGCTGCTCAACATGTCCCCATCTTCACACCTTCAAAACCATATGGGTGATTCTTACATTGCCAAATTTTTCTGTGAGCTCACATGTAGCCTTGTCCCCTTGGATCACAGCTACATCAGCTTCTATGTCCTGATCTGTGGTTGAGTGTTTTTCTCTGTCCCACTGGTCACCCTGGACTGGTTTCTCTCCCACTCTTGGGTCTCCTCAGTCTCTTATGAAATAATCACTCAGAGGCTAATACTAAATATAATTGTTTGGCCAATGGCTCCGGCTTATTACTGACTAGCTCTCTCTTGTAAATTAACCCATTTGTAATGTCTGTATCACCACGTGGCCATGGCTTATTGGTAATGTTCTAGCATCTAACCCCTTCATTGACTACATGGTGTCTCTCTGACTCTGCCTTCTTTTTTTTTTTTTTCTTTCTCTGTTTGGATTTCCTGTCTGTCGATTGGCCAAAAAAGTTTTATTTATCAGCTAATAAAAGCAACACATATTCACAGCATACAGAGGACATCCCCCATCACTGATCCTAAATTAATACTTTTGTATTGTCCTAATGAAGGACAGAGGGTCTCACTGGAGTGTATTGATCTCTTATCAGTCACAGCCTGAGCAGCACACACAGATTCTTAGCTAGAACATCACATGGGTAGACCCCATCCTCGGTAGAGTCCTGAAACCTCTTGAGAAAGTCCTCCACAGTCCACATTTCTTTCAGCACTCTTGTCTAGCAAGCTCCCACTAAAACAGCTCTTCAAGCTCTGCTCACAGCATTTAACGGCTTCTCTAGAGCAAAAGGCCCAAACTAAATTGTCCAAAGCATAAAAGCTGCAGCCCCTCTGCCATGTACTGATCTCTGTTCTAGTTTGATTTGTGTTGCTATGACAAATACCCTGAAACAAGCAACCTGAAGAGGAAAGGGGTTTGCTCAGCTTGGAACTCCGTGGTACTGTCTATGCTGTCGGGGAAGTCAGCCAGTCATATCGCATCTACAGTTAAGACCGCAGAGAGGAGGCCTGCGCGCTTGTTGAGCTCCCTCTTAAGGAATGGCCCCACCCTCATCACTTCACATCAGGGACTCCCCCATAGACACTTGAACAGGCCACGCTGACCTAGATAATTCTTCATCAGGACACTTTCCCCAGGTGCCTCTAGGTTTTATCAAGTTGGCAGTTAATAGGAGCTGGCACAGAAATTAATTGATTCTGCTTTTCTAATGATAGAGATTGAACACAAGGCCACTGAGCATGTTGGGTACGCCCTCTGTCAGTGAGCTACACGCATGCTAGGCAAACACTCTACCAACTGAGCAACGTATCCAGCTCAGAATTTTTTTTATTGCTGCATGGTATTCCATCTAGTAACTATATTACAATTAACTAGATTATCTAGGCCTTCATGTTAAGGCACACCTTTCCTGGTTTAATATGGACAGACAGGAAACACTCAGTAAGTGTGAAGACAGAGAGAAATTTGAGAAGTTTCACTGTTAAAAATTCATAGACATAGAGGCTATTTTAAAATCTCGGGAGCCCTAGGGTTCTGGTGGGACTGTGCCCAACTTTTCACTAGGGAGGGAGGGTGGTGACTTTCCTGACGCTGGCAGGCACGCTGCTAGTCATCCCCCTTCTTTAGTTTATCCTTACAACGGTTCTTCTCAGCATTATCACTCCTGCTTTAGAAATGAGGAAACTAAGGTTTCCTGAGACTAAATGACTTTTCCACAGCCACTACAGATGAATAGAAATAGAAGGAATTACATGCTTTAAAAAGTTGAGTGAATTAGTGGATAAGACTGATGACTATGCGTACAAAAGCTAGAAGGTAGAAAGTGTGTGTGTGTGTGTGTGTGATCTATATGTATGTGATACAAAACAAAATGTTCTGACTGAGGATGTAGCTGTGTGGTACAGCACATTCAAGCATGTGGGAGGCCCGGGTTCCATCTCCACCACTGCAAATTAACAACAACCAGGCAAACAGAGAAAACAAACAGACCCCACCCACCGTTCTGTTTGGGATTAATTATAGACACTTGAATTCCTTACACTATTAAATTCATTTTTTATTTAAAAGTGATTTGCAAAGCACTTTAGATCCCTCCTTTGTTTCTCTCTTCAGGCCTTCAGACTGGATTGTCTTAAAGATCCTACCTTCTCTAAGCAAGTGCACACCCAACTGTGTAAGACCAGACATCTTTTTGGAGTGTCAGCTCTTTGCTTAGCAAGGCTTGCTCTACTTTGATAATTTTCGGCTTTATGCTCATAAAAATGACTGAAGCATTTATTATTCCACACAAATAAAGACATCACTGCCTTGTTGTCATGGGGATGGCCTCTCCCCACCTCCAGCCTGCGAGTCTGGTTTGTGCCACACCAACGTCACAGAGGAGGAATTGGGCTCTTGGCGTTCCAAAGCTGGAGAGAGCTCTTCTGAGATGCATAAGGTGGCTCACAGCCACTGCGTTTCCGTTGGCTTTGCCCACCGTGTCATTACGGATATTGATCCAGTGGTCGTTATTCCGTTTTCCAAACCAAAACTAACAGTGGCTCCAACCAAACACAGGTTGACCTTACTCTCCCCTAAGCAGACCAAACCCAATAACGGGGTTCCACCTTTTTGGAGACCCAAGCTGTTCTTCCTCTCTTCCTCCTTCTCTCCCTCCTCCCTCCTCTCTTCTTTCTCCTTGTATCCCTCCTCCCTCCTCTCCTCTTCTTCCTTCCCTTCCTCCTCCCTCATCTCTCTTCCTCCTTCTCTCCTTCCTCCCTCCTCTCTCTTCCTCCTTCTCTCCCTTCTCCCTTCTCTCTTCCTCCTTCCCCTCCTCTTCCTCTTTTGCTTTATTTGATTTGATAAATTTTAGGTACAGCCCTCATCTTCTTTGTCTAAGATAGTTTCCTTCTGCGTCCACATCCCAGCTAGAGAGATGGAGAAAGGAGTGCGAAGGGTGGGGTCCTCCCTTTAACACCCTCCTGGACCAGGAGAATTCATCAGCTGTGACCTAGACATTGGGACTTTTAAATGGGTGATTGTGGTATTAAAAGTCCCTTTCCCCTGAGAGCTGTTATGAATTTTACATGAGCAAGTGTGCAAACTGTAAAAAGAATAGTATGTGACACAGAACAGGCGTTGAGTGGACACTGACTAATAGAATTATCATGAATGTTTTACTGCGACATGAGATAGCCGTGGGTAAGAGTGATGGTGGTCAGGTGGAGTTGTTGGGGAAGGGTAATGCTGTGGTGGTGGCATCAGTCAGGGCTGTGGTGGTGGCACTGAAGGTTGAGGGGTGTGGGTGACTAGGGGAGTGGGCCTATGGTGGGGGCAGTGCTGCACTGTGGTAAAGGTGCAGAGACCGTGGAGAAACGCTGCTTCCTGGATTACTCACTGGCTCAGCTAGCGTAGGCAGAGTGCTGCCCACAGTGGACACCACGTCAATTGTCAGTCATTAGTCAATACAGTCTCTCACAGACAAGGCAACAGGCCAGTCTGACCTGGGAAATTATTCAGCTTCCCTTTGCCAGGTGACTCCAGGTTGTGTCAGATTGACAATAAAAATTAACTAGGACACCCCTCACCCACACTCCTGTAGAAACCTCTCACCCATGCTCCTGGAGAACTTCTCACCCATACTCCTGAAGGAACCTCTCGACTGTTTCCCTGTAGAAATCACACATGCGTTCCCTCTAGAGACCCCTCACCTGTTCCCCTGTAGGAACCTCTCACTGTCCTCCTATAGGTAACCCCTCACTGTGTTCCTATAGATAACCCCTCACTGTGTTCCTATAGATAACCCTCACTGTCCTCCTATAGGTAATCCTCACTGTGTTCCTATAGATAACCCCTCACTGTCCTCCTATAGGTGACCCCTCACTGTCCTATAGGTAACCCTCACTGTGTTCCTATAGGTAACCCCTCACTGTGTTCCTATAGATAACCCCTCATTGTGTTCCTATAGGTAACCCTCACTGTGTTCCTATAGATAACCCCTCACTGTGTTCCTATAGGTAACCCTCACTGTGTTCCTATAGGTGACCCTCACTGTGCTCCTATAGGTGACCCCTCACTGTGTTCCTATAGGTAACCCTCACTGTGTTCCTATAGGTAACCCTCACTGTATTCCTATAGATAACCCCTCACTGTGTTCCTATAGATAACCCCTCACTGTGTTCCTATAGGTAACCCTCACTGTGTTCCTATAGGTAACCCTCACTGTGTTCCTATAGGTGACCCTCACTGTGCTCCTATAGGTAACCCTCACTGTCCTCCTATAGATAGCCCCTCATTGTGCTCCTGGAAGCAACCCCCCTTAACTCATTTGCCACCAAGCTGGACTTGGGTAGCACTGTTTCCTTGCTCTATTGATGCTTCCTTATTTGGGGTGAATAGCTGTTTGTTTACACTCTCCCTGGGAAAGTCAACCTAATGTTGGGGTACCAGAAGAGGTAAGAAAGATTACATCCTGTTTCTTGGCAGCCAGCCATCTCAGTGCTATGTACAGCTCAAATTTATAAACCCACACCCTAGCCTCTCATACCCAACCACAGTAGGCTGGGCTGCCTAGAACATGACACACTTAAGAAGCACCTCACCCCTGCTGGCTGGTTGCCTATGCCCAGAGCCCCCCTTCCTCCCTCGGGACCATTGTTCATCTAGCTGCTCAGACCAAGACATGGAGTTGTCCTTCATTTCTTCCATGCTGGTTTGAGGGCAAGGATTTGGGGTACTATTTCCTGATGATTGTATTTCACTCATCCTAAGACAGATTTTCCCCTTCATAATCATAGTTTAATCAGCTAATTTCCTCAGTGAAATGGGGCTGTTCTCGAACTCCTGCAGCAGAGTCATAGTCCAGGCCAGGTCTTTGCCCTTCACCACAGCAGTGGTTGGATGACTAATCCCCCAGGTCCACTACTGCTCCACATACTCCCTCCATCCCACAGGGGCCAAGGAGCTCTTCCCACATCGGACTCCCCCATTACATGCTGTGCTCAAGTTCTGGAGCTTTCTTAACCCTATCCAGAACAAATCAACATTCCTGATGGAAGCTGTCATTCTGTAAATATGTTTATCTTATTGGTTGATGAATAAAGCACTGTTGGCCAATAGGGCAGCAAGATAGATGGGACTGGTTTATGAGGAGGATTCTGGGAAGTGTAGGCAGAGAGGAATCATCACGTGATCCCAGGAAGTGATGTAGCTCGGCAGAAACTGCCACTAGCTAACCTTAGAGGTCTATAGAGACAGGCAGGAAGTGACGTAGCTGGGCAGAATCAGAGTATAAGCAGGAACAAACAGGAAATTGCTCTCATCTACTCTCTTCACTGCCGAGATGCTGAGCAGTCGAGATGTAGGACGCCAGAGGAGTAAGAGGTCCCTGGACCTTTCTCTGGTAAGATAAGGCCACGAGGAAATACATTGATTGTTAGAAAATGGGTGAATAATTAAGACTGAGCTAGCACATAAGAAACCTTAGCCAACAGCTTTATAGTTAATATAAGTCTTGTGTGTTCATTTGGGACAGGGTCTTTGGCAGCAGTTTGGAAATCTCTTCAGGGTCGCCCCTCCCCTTTATTCATACTTTTGTTCAAACATGCCCTCTAGAGGTTTCACCAACCACTTTTTTTGTTTGTTTGTTTTGTTTTCCTCGTCTTCTTTTGCTGCTTTGAAACAATTATTGCTGTGTCCCTGGTGGGCCTGGAACTTACTACGTGGTGCCAGGGTGGCTTTGAACTTGTGATCCTCCAGCCTTCATGTCTGCGGGACTGAGGTTGTAGATATGCGCTGTCATTCTCAACCCACTTGTTTGCTTTATTTGAAATCATGGGCTTTACTTGTGTGGTTGCTCTTCTTCAGACCGCCCACCACTGCAGTGAGAGTGCTCAGTGTACACTTGTTGAGTCAATGAATGGATGGATGAATGAATGGAAACTCAAAAGACGCTTGAGAAGACTGGATAATACCCCCCAGGGCAGCTCTGCACTCTTGTTTCCCTGCCCCTTCTGCAGGAAGAGGAGGCCATTGTCTCCACCAACTCTGCTGGGTGGGAGCACAGAAGACATGTGGGTTGTTTAGCTTTCACTCTGAGGTCAGCTTAATGACTTATTTATTTGTTCATACACCACCTCATTCCATAAAGGATTAGACATGGGTTGCAGTGCATTAGTGAAATACAAAGATGGAATATAATTAGGTGAGGGAAAGAGTCAATCATGACTGATTGCCCAGAATACAAAGTCATCTATGCTCTGGATCTCAGAGTTTGCAAGCGGCCCAAAGCAGAAGACACAAAGCTTCCTGTGAAGCTAAATGATGTCATAAGAAGGAAAGGGGATCTTTGGGGGTACTGTGGGTAGTTACTTGTTTCTCCTCAGAGGGCTGGGTTGGTGGATGCAGCCCTACAGCATACTGGTGTGCTGCGCCTGTACAGCTGAACACCGTCTGGACGGAGGACGTCGAGATTAACCATGCAGACTCCTCTGTCTTGACTGAAAAGGAACCTTTACAGTAAATGTGGGGTTAAAGAAGGGAGGTCCTGGAGGACTCACTTTGAAAATCAGACTCTAAGTGGTCCATGCTGGACCAGTTGATGGCTGTGTCCACTCTCACCTTCTTCTAAAGGGAGCTACATCATCTGCTTTCCTCTTTACCAGGTAGGTCAGAGCCACTCTAGCTGTTTGGTTTTGTTTGGGTCTTTTGATGTCTGACCTAATCTCCCGCTGAGGTTCCCACTCAACCTCTAGCTGACTCATCACTTGTGGACACAGCAGACAGAGAGAGCCCAGTTCATACTCTGGTCGTTTACATTACAGAAGGTCATTGTTCTTGGAGCAGAGTTACTCACCATAGCCTGCTGAAGTGGTATATCTGGAAAGGTGGATTTGGCAGTCAGCCACCAGGCTGCCGTGCCAGCTTTGTTCCTTGGATTCTGACTTACTTTCGCTGCTCCTCCCTACCGGGGATGCTGCACCAAACAATAATTGCACCCCTTGGAAAGCAAGCCAGTCACCATTTCACCCCTTGAAAAGCCAATCATCTCTTTCCAGTAAGGAGACCCCAGCTGTGGGAATGCCACTGTAGCACTGAATTCCATTTCCTAGAAATCTCAAGATGTAAATAAAACAAATAAAAGTGGAGTTGGGTAAAGGATTCCCCCCATCAACAACCATGGCCCCAAGGTACCAATATAATCAGTTTAAAATGAGAGAAAATGGAAACATCCCAAAGCCTACCAGTGGGAAAACAGATAAACTGCATACATCCATTGGGTGAAATATAAAAAGAATAAACTCATCAAGAAAATGAGATACTGATTATCAGTGTGCCTCGGGTGCATCTAAAAAACCCAATCCATTCAAGGAGCCCATTGGCAAAGACATCATTTATGTGACTCTCTCAAGTCTGCAGCAGCAGTCCAGTAAGCCAGAATGGTAACTAGAGGGAAGGGGAGGCTTTGATGGAGACAATTTGTTGGGGACGGTGGCCACCCTGCTGTGTAACTGCTCTCCAAACATCCCAGACTGTACATGTGTTTACTTGCAGATTTTGCCTCCAAGAATTTTTAAGAGTGAAGAAGTCATTATTGACCTTAAGATTTAGTCTCCATGTAATGCTTCATTGGGTTTGAAATATCTATTGGTCTCAATTCTTGTATAAATATAACTGAAGCAAAAAGAAAAAAGATTTTCAGAGTCACTTAACTGAATTTGTAGAAGCCCCACCCTTAGTAAAGATGAGTACAAGCCCACACATTTCTCTAAAGGTTTGCTGTACTCCAGCCCTTCCCCATGGCGCCTGTCTTCTCTAGAGCATCTCCCATACCTTTCTGCAAGGCCCTAAAGAGACCAGGGGAACTCACAGGCTGTCCTGTAGCTACCTCTGTGATTTTGCCCACCTTTCCAGCACCCCTACCTGCTGTCTCTACTGCCCACACCACCAAAGAAGGAAGGTTCTCCCAGGGGCCCTACACCGGGAGCACCTTCAAAGACTTCTGTGGCTGCCTAATACTAGAAGTGTGTACTTACAGGCAGGGACAGAGAGGGGGAGGGAGGGAGGAGAAAGGGAAAGAGGAGGGGGAGAGGAAAGGGAAGAGTGGGAGAGAGAGAGAAAGGTGGAGAAGGAGAGGGAAGAGAGAGGTCATCATCCTTATGTCAAGGCTGGCAGACCTGCTGTCTGCTTTTCTTGAAACTTGGAGTGGCTCCTGGAACTGTGAGAGTCTCTGCTTCCTGAAGGAAGGCTTGGTCAACAGGTTGCTCTCATCGCCTGGGATCCCTGGAGATCATATCACTGGAAACATGAAGATATGTTTATCTGCAGAAACTCTCACTCTAGTTAGACTAAGTACAAGGTCAAAGCTTTGGGCACCCATGGCCCAGTGTTGACTACCTTCTCATTGGTATGGGGTGCTTAGCGCTGGTGGCCATGGGTGGCAGTGGGTGCCCTGTAACACAGAGGTTCTCAACCTGTGGGTTGTGACCCCTTTAGGGGGTCCCATATCAGATATTAACATTATTACTCATAACAGTAGCAAAATCACAGTTACGAAATAGCGATGAAGTGCTTCTATGGTTGGGGTCACCACGGCATGAGGAACTGCGTTAAAGGGTTGCAGCCTTAGGAAGGGTGAAGCCACTGTATGGGAGGGTGTCAGTGTTAGGAAGGGTGACAGTCACTACAGTGACCTCTGTGCTTTCCCAGCAGCAGGACACTCAAGGGCATCCCCTCACATTTTCCACGGGGTCTAGGTTGTCACACTGTTTCCAGGGAGTGACCTGGTTTTCTCTTTGGAAATTTTAGAGGTCAATGCCAACATCATGGCCATGAATCCTTCAGGATGAGCGATTCTTGTAGATGGAAGTTTCTGTCCCGCCTGGTTCTGCAGCAGTTCAGTCCCAAATAAACACACAGAGGCTTATGTTAATTATAAACTGTTTGGCCTAGTGCTCAGGCTTATTACTAACAAACTCTTTCAACGTAAATTAACCCATGATTCTTATCTGTGTTTAGCCAGGTGGCTTGGTACCGTTTCTCAATAAGGCATTCTCATCTTGCTTCCTCTTCATCTGCTTCTCTGCCCTCCTCTTCCCAGAATTCTCCTAGTCTAGTAGCCCCGCCTATACTTTCTGTCTGGCTACTGGCCAATTAGCATTTTATTAAACAAATATGAGTGACAAATCTTTACAGTGAACAAGAGCACTATCCCACATCAGATTCTGTTCCATGGATAGGATCCTTTTTTTTTTTTTTTGACTCTTTCTGTGGGCTTTCCACTACAGTCCCTGCTGGTGGGAGTGTTTGGAAGGCAAGGGTACAGGACACATCTAAAGAGATCATGTTTCCCTGGCAGTGGTGCCGCACGCCTTTAATCCCAGTACTCAGGAGGCAGAGGCAGATGGAACTCTGTGAGTTCAAGACCAACCTGTCTACAAGAGCATGTTCCAGGATAGCCTCCAAAGCCAGAGAAACCCTGTCTCAAAAAACCAAGAGAGAGAGAGAGAGAAAGAGACAGAGAGAGACAGAGACAGAGAGATCATGTTCTCACTGAGAGGTGGCACTATAATGTAATCCCAGCACTTGGGAGACAGAGACAGAATCAGAAGTCCAAGGCTACCCACAGTTACACATTCAGTCTGAAGCTTGGACTTCATGCCTCAAAACAAACAAATGACCCTGCAAACAATAAACCACCACCAGCAAACCCTGGTCATGTTCCAGGAACACCGTGGTTATAGACTAGCAAAACCAAAAGAAAAGACAAAAATCAAGACTGGAGGCGTGTCTAGAGAGGGCTCAATAGTGAAGAGCACTGGCTGCTCTTCAGAGGACCCAGGTTCAGTTCTTGGCACCCACGTGACAGCTCACAGCCATCTGTGACTCCAGTTCCAGAGGATCCAATGCCCTCTCCTGGCCTCCACGGGCACTATGTACACATGTGTTCACGTAGGTAAAACACTCATACACATGAAATTGAAAACAAAATTAAATATTTGCTTTTTTTTTTTTACTCGTTTGGCTGTGTGGCTCTTCAGGGACCTGACACCCAGCTCTCAAATAAATACACATGGAGATGGAGACTTATTCTTTCTTATGAACACCCGGCCTTAGCATGGCTTGTTTCTAGCCAGCTTTTCTTAACTAATTATCCCATCTACCTAATTGTGGGTCTTTAAGTGCTGGACCCATGAACTTTACGTTGCTGTAATCTAACCACCATCATGTGGCTAGATCCACAGCTGGAGAGTGTTGCATTGTGGGAAACATCCTGAAATCATTCGCATTTTCTCCTCCTTGGGCCTTTATTAGTAGCTGTTTGAATGCCTCCAGAACTTTCTGAGTTGGCTGTGGTTTTCCTACTATCATCTCCAAAGGCTTCAAAAGCTCATCCCTTGCAACACCCCTATTCCAGCAACCCAGCCCTGCTCCCAGAGACCCAGGAAATGTAAACCACCTTTGAGGAAAGCATGTTGTCACCATGCAAATGAGTGCCTCCAGGGATCAAGCAAAACCACCATTGCTAAAGAAAAGAGAAATAAGGGACAGCATTGCGCACCAGGCTCCGTATGGTGCTTGCATGTTAATGCATTTCGATCTAAAATAAATTGTATGAAATAAATTTTTATTGCCCTTCATAAGAGGAGCTGGAAGCCCCAGGGACACAGCCTGCCATGTGCCTTGCAGGGTAGCAGCCTCTGAAACGCCACACTTGGGCAGCTCCACACACAGGTGGCTCAGCTGAAGCTAGCCTTTAATGGTTTTACCCTAGTATGGTAGGGCAGGTGTGTGACAGCCTGGAAAATGACCATTTTTTGAAGGGTGCCAGGTTTTAGCTTTTGGTGGTAGGTACTTGTACTCACCTTGAGAAGGTACAGCTTTGCTGGGGTAACATCACCCCTAGCGTGGGCTTCTTGGTGCTTTGTCTTCCTTGAACAATGGAGGTGAAGACTTCATGATATACTCAGGGATAGGCTATGGGAAGCTGCTTCTGGAGTCGAGAGAGCAAGGTTGGCCCAGAGAGACACCCTTAGGTGTGTAGGGCCCCAGGCTTTTCTTAGGATCTTTATCTAGATTGTTTGAACCTAAAATGAATTGCAGATTTCATGAGTGCATCAATGAATATTTAGAATTAAGGGAAGAAAAGAGGCAATGTGTGCATTGTTCCGTTGATGTCCCTGTATGGCTCAAAAGTAACTCCATGCCATTGCTCCATTCACAGGCCCTGCCTGCCCTTTCTCCTGCCTTAGCTATTGACCATTCAGCTCTTTATTAGATCAAGCACGTGGTTCAGATGGGCAAAGTAACAGCTTCACAGAGTTAAACAAATGCAACATAAAAGAATGCAACACATCTTTGCATCATTAAACAAATGTTCCACAGCATAAGCAAATGTAATACATCCCAAACTAATATTCCACAACAAAAGATGTTTTCAGAGTTGGAGAGATGGTTTAATGATTAAAAGCACTGACTACTCTTCAAGAGGACACAGGTTCAATTCCCAGCACCCACATGATGACTCACAATTATCTGCAACTCCAGCTCCTTGGGATCCAGTGTCTACTTCCAGCCCCTGCAGGCACTGGACACACACGGCACACAGTCATATGTGCAGGCAAAACACCCATACACATAAATAATAACAGTAAAACACTTTAAAAGACATGTTTTCTATGTTTTTGTTATAAAGCCCCCGTGAGAAAACAAATGACAGCTCACTTCAGTGCAGACCAGCCTCTGAGGAGTGATTGGCAGTGGCGAGGTGTGGTGTGGCAGTAAGTAACATGGCCCCATGAGAGAAACGGCCATCAGGGGCTGCAGAGGGGAGCGTTGTCCTGTTCAGTTCATATTTACAGAATAGGTGTGGGAACATTACTATTATACCTGGAAATAAATGAGAACACATCTGTAGTCCAATACACTATGGATCCCAAATATGTCTATGTACCTTGCTACGAGCAGGGACGTCATTCGCAGAACCACAAGCTTCTGTTGACATGAGTAAGTGGGGACTGACACATTCCATCCTCTAGCTCTTACACCACATCGGCGTTCTACCAGTCCCGAACACGACTGTTCTGTGAAAGGGCGCAGGCCAGGGCTGCTCGCTACACGCAGTGGTCTCCTCAATCTCCTCCACTCTGCCTTGAACAATTCTTCCAACTTTCCCTTAGTTTTCACAGCGTGGACACTTCTGAAAATCTCAGTTCAGTAGAAATTTGATGTTCCTCTCACACCCATATTGACCCCAGCTTGCTCAGGACATCACACCGTAGCAATGATATGTTCTGGGCATTGGGCTTCATTTGGTGGCACAGATTTCAACTTATCCTCTTACTGATGATATTTACTTTGAAATTTAAGATGGCATTTGACACTCTCCCAGCTGTAAATTTTTATATTTTTTTGTGTGAGAAAATACTTTGAGATAGTATAAACACCCTGGTTTGCATCAAACATTACAAATATAATTCATTCACTTATTTATAGCAGCAGGTACACTGATTCTAGCCCTTAAGTATAGTATAATTTGCCATTATAATAATTTTCATCAAATTGTCCCAGAGAAGGCCAGTGAGAGACCCTTGAAGTAGGCTCTGTGCCCTTCTGTCCTGCCTGTTGTTCTTAGAGCCTTGTCTGTTTCTCTGGTACAGGATAAATCAGGCCAGTGCTCCCATGACCCAGCCCTAGTCCTGGCTTGATGCCCAAGGTGCCTTGACCCCTGCTTGATGGAAAATGTTCTTTGCAAACAAGGTGAGGGTCACTCTGAGAATGGCCTCTCATGTCACTGAGCCGCGCTCAGCCCCTGACCTCCCCTGAGCTTCCTGAGTGGGTCCTGCCTGCAAACCAGGAGGAGCATGGCTGCAAAGAGGACCACAGGCACCAAGGAGCAGAATCTGTGACAGGCTACCCTGCAGCAGAGTTGGGGCCTCACAGGCTGTGGCAGTTTGAACGTAATTGCCCCATAAGATCATAGGGAGTGGCATTATTAAGAGGTGTGGCCTTGTTGGAGTAGGTCAGGTACGGTCTTGTTTAAGGAAGTGTGTCACTGTGGGGGTGGGCTTTGAGGTCTTCTTTGCTCAAGCTATGCTTAGTGTAGAGACAGCTTCCTGTTGCCTGTGGATCCAGATGGAGAGCTCTCATCTCTTTCCCCAACGCCATGTCTGCCTGCCCCACCATATCCACCATGATGATAATGGACCAAATCTCTGAAGCTGTGAGCCACCCCAATGAAATATTGTCCTTTATAAGAGTTGCTGTGGTCATGGTGTCTCTTCACAGCAATAGAACCCTAAGACACAGGCCTTCTGCACATCTTGCTCAGGCACCTCTCTGTACTGGGAACACTGGGACACTGAACGCCAGCTAACAATAAGCTGAGAAGACCCAATGCAGCGAGCAAGGAGATGTTTGTGTGGCCTGGAGAGGAAAAGGCCTGGCCTGGATCCGCCTGCCATTCCTGAGAGCATGATGGGGCTCAGGGAATCCTGTCAAATTAGGCCTTACAAACCTCTACCAGTGTCCCCAGGAGAGAGTGTCACGAGAGGTGACCTTGTTGGACACTGCCTGGACAAGAAAGGGAGCAGAGAGGTGAGGAAGGCCAGGCTGAGCTCATGGACAGTGCTGAGGGCTCCATATGAGAGAGCCTTCTCCACGGCGGATCACACAGGGGTCAGGCTGTCCTAAGACAGAAGAAGGGAGATGAGGGGGAAGGTCCCTTTGATAGCCAGCCCCTAGAGTAAGAGGCGCTGTTGTGCAAATTAATGGGTACAGCCCCTTACCAGAGGACACAACTTTGGGAAAGAAGCTGTGGGGGACTTTCACCTTCCACTCATCTCCTCTGCAGGTCATATTGGTACAGTGTACAAGCCATAGGTTTGATCATCATGGAGACAATTGCAGCTTTTCTTAATTTTCTCTTAGACTTACTTATTGTGTGTGTGTGAGCATTCTGCCTGCATGTATACATTACATTATGGGCATGCAGGTGCCAAACAGAGGTCAGAAGAGGGCGCTGGAGCTCCTGTAACTGGAGTTACAGATGCTTGTGAACCACCACTTGTGAGCTGGGAACTGGACCCAGGCCCTCTGCAAGAGCAACAAGTGCTCTTAACCACTGAGCCATCTCTCCAGCCCGCTGTTTCTCTTGAATGGAGACAATATACCCTACGAACTGAACCCTGCCTTTTGAAGATCGTCAAGGTCTACTTACTTTGAGCTTGATCCTAGGATTCGTTGTTTGACCGGAGGAGGAATTGTGTACTGCCCGGACACATTCCCACTGGGAGAGAGGACGCACATCCTTGGATTATGATGGCCAGACACTCAGAAGGAGCACAGGAGCTCCGGTGGGGACCACATCTGGTGCCACATGGGAAGGGAACGTTGCCACAGCTTTGGGAATGAGGAAGAAGGCAGAGGATGACATCCCTTGGGTACCTCGGGGGAGGAAGAGCTTTTCTGGATGCGTGAGGGGAGAGCAGCTGCATTCCCCAGGCACAGGTCACACTTTCTGGGAGAGCCTAATGATTGTTAGCCCGGGAGTGGCCCAGGCAGGTCTCAAGGCCTCAGGTGCCTGGCTTTTCTTACCCCACCCTCCTCTCCTGTGACCGAGGCTGGCGGTTCTGTTTGTTGGGCTACTAGCCAGGACTTGTTCAAGCAGGAAAACGCACATGCTCTGACGATCAGTTTCTAGCTGCCTGGCCCAGCAGGCCTTGACGAAGGCAACACATGGAAGAGAGCGCACGAGAGCACGCGTGCACGTGTGAGGACAGGCACACGCGTTAGAGTCCTGGGGAGTCCCTGTGGGAAGAGTCCTTCTTGTGAGTGATTTCATCAATGCATTGGAAGTCTAGAGAACATGCTCCCCAGCCATCAACTCCATGGAATCACGACCCCCTATTGTCCCTCTTACCTGCTGGCTCACAAGAGAAGATTTTTATTGAAGGAACAAAGGACTCCCATTTAATGACAGTCTTAGCAGTGTGACCTAAGGGCCCAGTAGGCTATGACTCAGTTCTGCTCTCTGAGGATAGAAGATTACAGAGGACTTCCTTCCTTTATAGTGTCCTGAGTCCTCCATGTCCCCTCACGATCCCCTGCCCTTCAGGAGCCCAGCCCCTCTACGAAGTAGCTCAGTCCAGTCCTTCTGTGGTGTGGAGTGAGCAGGCATTGATGGTGGAGTCTTCCGCAGACAGCCACCAAGCCTGTGCACAGTCACCTCCTGTGTTGGATCATTTTATGTCAACTTGACACAGGTTCAATTCACCTGAGTGGAGGGAACCTCCATTAAGACAATGCCTCCATAGGATCACGCTGTAGACAAGCCTGTGAGGCATTTTCTTAATTAGTGACTGAAAGGAGAGGGCCCAGTCCACTGTGGCTGGGGCCATCCCTGGGCTGGTGGTCCTGGGTTCTGTAACAAAGCAGGCTGAGCAAGCCATGGGCAGCAAGCCAGTAAGCAGAACCCCTTCATGGCCTCTGCATCAGCTTCTGCTTTCAGGTCGTAATTGTTTTGTTTTTTTGTTTTGTTTTGTTTTACTCTTTGGGGGCCTGCCACCCAGCTCCCAAATAAATACACGGAGACTTATTCTTAATTATGAATGCCCATCCTTAGCTTAGCTTATTCCTAACCAGATTTTCTAACTTAAACTATACCATTTCTCTTTAACAAAGTTTTGCCTCTGGATCCTTTACCTTTCTTTTTCTATATATCTTTCTTTCCTTCTTACTCATGGCTGGCTGGGTGGCTGGGTAGCTGGGTGGCTGGGTGGCTGGGTAGCTGGGTGGCTGGGTGGCTGGCCTGTGGCATCTTCCTGTCCTCCTTTTCTTGCTCTTCCCCTCTTCCCTAAATTTCTGCTCCTGTTTATTCTCTCTGCCTGGCAGCCCCACCCATGTCCCACCTATTTCTCTCTCTTGCCTAGTCATTGGCCATTCAGCTCTTTATTAGACCAATCAAGAAACACAGCTTCACAGAGTTAAATAAATGCAACATAAAAGAACACAGCACATCTTTGCATCATTAAACAAATGTTCCACAGCATAAACAAATGAAACACATCTTGTTTTTTGTTTTTGTTTTTTCGAAACAGGGTTTCTCTGTATTGCTTTTGAGGTTGTCCTGGAACTCTCTCTGTAGACCAGGCTGGCCTCAAACTCACAGAGATCTGCCTGCCTCTGCCTCCCGAGTGCTGGAATTAAAGGCATGCGCCACCAATGCCAGGCTACATCTTAAACTAATATTCCACAACATCATGTTTCTACCCTGCTTGAGTCCCTGTGCTGACTTCCTTTGATGATGAACAGCGGTGTGGAAATGTGTAAGTCTTTCCTTTCCTCCCCAGATTGCTTTGGTCATGGTGTTTCATCATAGCAATAGTAACCCAAACTAAGCATCTCCTTTTGGGGTCCACAGTTCCCTACTTCCTGAAGTTCCTTCTTCATATGAGGATTTTGGCCTGGGAAAGGCCCCCAGAGTTTCAGGATGGCTTCATGTTAGGTCACCTGAAGCAAACTGGGTCTCCTCGGAGCTAGGACCGAGTGCCATGGCTTTGCCCCGAGGGATTATGAAGGAGATGCTCCCATGCTCCGCTGGAGACAGTAGGGTGGAGATGGTGGGGGGGGGGAGCAAGGGTATTAGCTACACTGGAGTCCGGCACCAGCTCCCAAAGCAGCTTTGGAGAAAAGCAGTTCTCATAGACGGTGTCGCCTGACACAAAGGGAGCTGAGCTTGCACCTGTCAATATCAGCTACCTTCCTTCTCAAGCCCCTGTCAGTTGTTAGCTACAGGTGGTCTAGAGGGGGTGTGGTAGCTTGGATGTATTGACCCCCATAAATTCATAGGTGGTGGCACTATGAGGAGGTGTGGCTTCGTTGGAGTAGGTGGAGCCTCGTTGGAGGAAGTGGCTTTAGGTCTCCTTTGCTTAAGCTACACCCGGTGTCAGATCATTTCCTAGACTGTTGCCTTCTGATCACGATGTAGCCAGAACCACGTCTGCCTCCACGCTGCCATGACGGTAGTGGACTGAACCTCCGTAAGAGAGTCGCCCCAATTAAATGTTTACCTTATAGGAGTTGCCATGCTCATGGTGTCTCTTCACAGCAATAGAAACCCTGACTAAGATGGGGAAGAGGGGCCACACACCCCTGAAACTTCCTGTCCCTGAGAATAAAGGTAGCTCCATGCACCCAAGGAAACTAGGTGCTCAGAGCAAAAACTCTCAGCCAGGAGATCCAAGCTTCTAGCCTGAGGCTACCAAATACTTTGGACCCCAGAAAGCACAATGACCAGGGTAGCCGGGCTCTGGTGCTGGTGATGGAGATGGTCTGCCTGACGGGATGGGATAAAGTTCAGAGAATACTCCAAGTATTCCCTGTGAGCTCTCTCCACAGGAAGCTTCAATGAGACCAACAGGCTTGCGTGGACTTTGGAGTTTCTCTCCCGTGTTTGTGACGTTTTCCCTTTCCTCTCCACTCCTTCCTCTGGGCTCATGATTTCCCCGTCCTTAGTTCCTCTGCCACATGCTCTTTGTGTCCCAGAGCACGCTCATATTGCTGTGGCATCCCTCCAGGCGTGCTAGGAGCACGGGCTCTGAAATGGCCTTGGAATGATGCTCAGCCCCACCTGCCGCATAAACCTGAGCAAGTCTAACCCTCTCCGAGCCTCACTTGCCTCTTTAAAATCCCCAGAGCGGAGCTTATCTGTAGTAGGCTTTCTTGGACCACCAGCTCTGCCTCCCATCCCTCTTTTCCTAGCAATTGGCTGTTAAGTATTTTTATTAGAACAATCAGGTGCCTCTGGCGGATAAAGGAAAAACAGCAGCACATCTTTACATAGTTAAATAAATGCAGCATAAACAAAAGGAACACATCTTCACAGAGTTAAACAAATGCAGCATGAACAAATGCAAGACATCTTTACATGGTTAACTGTTATTCTGTTCCACAGCACTTATCTCAAGGGAGGTTCTGGGAAATAAGTAGCCATGGGTCTGGCATGGCTATGCCTAATGAGTACCATTGATGGTGGAAAGATGGTTGTCTCCATTCTATGTGCAGACCAGGACCCTTGAGGTCAGGCACCAGCTACATTGTTTATCTAGAGAGGCACAGGTGTGTGTGCACACTGGGAAATCTGAGCAAGAGAGAAGCCAGTGACCATGTTCTAGTACTTGGACAGCAAAGTCTAGGCTAGTCCCCCTCCTCACTGAGTTTGATCCTTATCCAAGTCAGGGCAGGGCAACCGGTGGTGACCAGTGCAAGAAGTCACTACTAGGGGGAGGACTCATTTTTAGGGAGAAATACAAAGCCATGAGCAAAGGGTGGTAGAGAGGTTTGGACACTATTCCACGAGGGAGGGCAGTGGGCAGAGCCATTCGGGGCACAGGCTGACTCTGTGTTTCCAGCAGGCCTGCTGACTCAGACATGCATGACTCAGGCTTAGGCGTAGGCACTCTGACCTCTCTGTGAGTCCATCTTACCAGAGCCTCAGAAGCCCTGGGCTAGCTCCCAGCTTCAAATCTATGTTTGTCCTTCTTGCCACCAGCAGGGAGAAAAGGCCTGATGTGAGGACCGTCCCTCTAGGGTGGGCACCACAGCCTTGTCTGCTGTCCGACAAGGGTCTCCACTGGTGGGGGCTTCTAGGGAGGGTGCCCTCAGAGTGCTTGGGTCCTCGTAGAATAAGGTGTAACCCAGAAGGCACATGGATGAATAAAAGGACTTGCCCTGGAGAAAGGGGTGAGGAGTGCTGTTGTTCAAGGCTGGGGAGAGAGTGTTAGTGGCGGGTTACAAACATGATAAAACACAGCTCTGCTGAGGGACTGGCCCAGGAGAAATGAGACACAGTTGCCTATCAGGTGGCACTCACTGGTCAGTCAGAGAACTACAAGTGGCACCGAAGTCATTCAGATACACACTGGGATGGACAAACACACACACACACACACATACATACACACACTCACACACATATACACACACATACACATATACACACACACTCACACACACACACTCACACACACTCACACATACACATATACACACTCACATAGACACACTCACACACCACACACACATACCCACTCACACACACATATATACACTCACACACATATACACACTCACACACTCACCACACACATATACACACTCACACCCACTCACACATACACATACACACACTCACACACTCACACATACACATATACACACACTCACACACATATACACACTCACACACACTCACACATACACATACACACATATACACACACTCACACACACATACACACACTCACACACACACACTTCATGCACAGCTTTGCTAACAGGCAGCAACATCCACCACAAACACATTTCCTTAGTTCTCAGTGCAGAAAGTTGGATGGGTGTCTTGGGACACCCACGGCACACTGAATGGGAAGGAGCTGCTTAGATAGTTCTGTGAGATGCTTTGGGGCTGGAGGGGTCCGGGTTGGTCTTCTTTTAGCACAAGGTCAACAGCATAGGGAGCTGTAGGTGAAGGGGAGCAGCCATGAGCTGCCTCCGCTGCCTGCAGCTGGACGGAGAGACTGAGCAGGAGAGCGTGCGTTTGTGGTGTGTCGAGGCTGGCACAGGCACAGACACTGTGACAAAGGCAGGGATGACAGATGAGGCCAAAGCATGACCATTGGATCAGCCAGTGGGGCAGTCACCAGGGGCTTGACAAAGGCCAGTGAAGGCAGAGGCTACACAGTCTGTGCGGTCACTCTGGAGATTTGGGTATAGCAGAGAGAAGGGGCTTGCAGCTGTAGTGGGCTGTTCAAGGAATGGGAGGGTTTTTTGTTTTCCCATGCCAGGAATGGAACATGAGACTCAACAGGCAAGAACTGTGCCACGGAGCCACACCCTTGTCCTCCCAGAGGGGCACTTTAAGGTTGACTTTTCCTGAGAAGGGAGTGACTGGAGAGAAAGCAGTAACGGGGCAGGAGGAAGGCTAGTCAAACGATGCCCAGAAGAGTGGAGTTGCTGGAAACAAGGACCTTGGGAAGACATTTAATTACAGTTTGCATGTGAAAGAAGTTAGTTTATTTGAGTTTGCTGGGGTGGAAATACCTGGGTGGTTTGTTTTGGGAGGCAGGATGGAGAAGGGCAAGAGAAATTGTCTTCAACAGCAAGATTCCTAGAGTTGAGTGTGAGCAGCTCGAAACTCCCCGCTAATTGGAATTTCAAATGGCATCTTCAGATGTTCTGTAACAGACCACAAACGGATTGGGCTGTTTACCACTATCTAGGTCGCATTTATTAATACACAGAAGCCCGTGCTCTCTGTAATCCGTAAGATGAAAGCAGGTGCCAGACAGCAGCAAGAACACAAAGGAATGTTTTGTCAGTGTGACCTCAAAATCGTAGGGTTTTAGAAAGAGTGCAGTCAATGTGCTGGACAGGTTTGCAAAGGAGGGCCAGCCACCTCTCCCCCTCTGTGTGTGACACCTGAAGCAGCCAGTATGGCTCTACTCCACTAATGGAAGACAGTGCTCCTTGGGGACAGCAAGTGGCTACTATATGAACTTTTGTTAGACAGAGTCTTCCATGGACAGTTGCTGTGCGTTAGCTCTGGAAACTACTTACTAATGGGACAATGAATTTTATCGTTATTTGCATTTTTATTGAAAACTATGCAGAGAAAACTATTCTTTTTATGTGATCCTTAAGCGCCCACAGGTGTAGCAGGGGCAGATGGGCATTGACCACAGAAAGACATGGAGAGGTCCCCTTGGGTTTGAAGAGGCGGAGGGAGTGCTGGGGGTGTGGTAACTTCCTCCATGTGGGTTTTCTTCTGCATCTTCCAGGAGACAAGCCTCTACCACTCACAGGCTCTGTGTTCGGAATGCTGGTGATGCCCTCAGCCTGCCTGGCTCACAGGGGGTCCTTCCTCTTCTACTCCCTCTCCCAGGCTCCCCAGTGATTCCCGCTTCTCAGAGGAAAATTAACGCAGAACATAAAACTATTCACAGTAGCCCGGGTGAGCAATGAAACACTGTTTCTGTGAGGTGTAGCCCCTCAGTCTCCATGTCCAAAGTTCAAAGGTGTTCCTGAGAGGACAGTGGCTGGGGGCGCTGCTTCACCGGCTGCTCAGCTCGGGATATGCTGGGGTCTCAGGGACTATGCATACCATTAGGGTACCCAGACACTAGGGTTCACGTGTCGGAGAGTGGGAATGTGTGGGGATGTTTGGGAGGTGCCCTGCACGGAGTCCAGGAGTTGAAAATGTGCCAGTTAGCTCTGAGGGTGGTGACTCAGTGGGAAACATGTCAGAGGAGAGCGGTGAGCAGGGATGTGGCCGAGAGTGGGGTGAAAACAAGCTGTCCCTGATACTCTGTAGAGCCGAGGCGATACAGGGGCTCTGTCAGCCTTTCCGCCCAGGTGCCTTGCAGTCTCTGATCTTTGACCTATACTCTGGCTCTAAGCCTGTTGGGAGTGGGGGGTGCTGTGATGAAAGGCCTGTCCCCCCACTCTCCTACCCATCTCTTCAACCACAAAGGAAATCTACAGATGTCTGAGGGGACCTGCTGACCACAAACACGAAGCTTGTGGCTTAGAATAGCATCCCAGAGGACGTGTGTAATCCCAAGTGTGCAGAAGTTTGTCTGTGGTTGAATGTGGGACAGATTACAGTCTGCCATGTGTTTCTAGTAAACATTGATACCATTTCCCTGGGGTTATTATTAGACCAAAGATGCCACAGGAAGAGAAACTCAGCCCACGGCCTCAGATCCACTCCTGTGGGCTGGTCTCTGCGCTCTCCAGACATTGCCAGCCTAACCCGAGAGAGAAGCCAGGCTGCTTCTGCCCATGGACCCTGAGGACACCTGTGCAAGACACTGCCTTCAAGCTGTGACAGCCCTTCTTGGCAGTCCCTTCTGGACAGCTGTGTGGCTTCCAGCTCAAGCATAGTTTAATGTCATGAAGAAGCCCTCTTGCTAGACAGGAGACAGAGGCAGGAAGAGTGCCACACATTTGAAGGTGGCCTGATCTGTGCAGGGTTCCAGGCCGGCCATGACTACATAGCAAAGCTCTGCCTTAAAAACAAACAAAACTGGCCGGGCGGTGGTGGCGCACGCCTTTAATCCCAGCACTCGGGAGGCAGAGGCAGGCGCATCTCTGTGAGTTCCAGGCCGGGCTGGACCGATAGCCTCCGAAACAATACAGAGAAACCCTGTCTCGTAAAAAACAAAAACAAACAAACAAACAAAAAAAAACAGCAAACAAAACCAAAATAACCCTGACAACAAATTACTAAATATTATTGCTTGGTAGGAGTGGGAATAGGGGTGAGGGAATGGGCACCAAATTTATCTTTGCGTCTAATTTTGAGTTTTAAACCATGTCCTATTATGTATGAATGACACACATTACAAAAACCTATCTTATTTCAGAAAGACTCTTGACCATGGACTTTCAACAGCCACCTGGCTTACAGTATTCTTGTCATGGGTTCTGCAGGTATGTCCTGGTCTTTAGCTGTAGGCAAATTCTTCCCAAAGGCCAGGGACTCCCACGTCAGACACCAAGACTGGACAATGTTATCTCCAGTCCCCAGGAGTCTCATGACCTGTGGGCAGGGTGAACGAGTGAGGCTTCCTGCGCGGCAAACCTTGAGAGGGCGCAGAGTGGACAAACGAGGCATCAGAGAGCAAAGGGCGGCTAAGTCCCCTGAGGCGGGTATGCCTCACTTCCAGTGACCCCCACGAACCAGCAGAGCTGTGGAAAAGAGAAGCCTCACCCCTGCCCAAAGCGTTCAAGTAAAGGAAGATTGAAGAACCTGGCAACATTATTTTAGGTTCCAATGTTTGATTTAGTCTCAAACTCAATTTATTGCAATTTTGATAGCGTTTGAGTTTATTGAAATTATTTATGGCTGTCATGTATCGAGAGACACCAACTGTTAACAGATAGCAACCTTTAAGAACTGTTAGGTTCTGGGGTTCCTTAAGTTTTGTACCGCCATACTTCCCTGGCCTAAAGCTGACCTTTGCCCTGTGTGCTGCCTCCTGGGGATGGCACTTGTCTTCATTCAGGTCCGCCCAGACATGACCTTACTTGCTTCGGCAAAGCTTTCATTGTAAGGAATGTCCTGTCCACACAGCTTTGCTGTGTGGAGACTGCCCATTGTGTGCTGCTGTGGCCTTCAGCTGGAGGAAGCGAACCGGGTATTTCGGTATTTCGTATTTCTCTGAACTTCCCAAAACCCTCCAGGTCTTTGTCCTCGGCTAAGGCCCCTGCCTCCCCAGTGAGCACACGGAGCCACTCCTGAGGAGACTAAGGGAAGAAAGGACAGCTTGCACCAGCTCCTCCCCACCCCCTCGCTTGTCCCCACCCCTTCTCCAGAGGCCACTGCGGGAGGAGCATTCTAGGGAACCCTCCATTGCTTCAGCCATGTCCCTTCCAGAAGGGCAGTTGAAGCTGGAGAGAAGCGTGGGCAGCGGTATGAGTGTGACTTTCCACATGCTGACTCATGGGGCTGTTGCTGCCCTGGACTTCCGCACATAGTTCTGTCTCTTGCTGACTGGGAGATGGCGCTGGGGACGCTGCTTTGATCTAGTAATATAATTTCTTCCATGACTGGGTTTTACCCATAAGGACTCTTATTTTCTTCTCCAGTCTGGGACACACTGGGGTGACCTCTCACAGCCTGAGGATTCATCTGGTTATAACGGAAGTCATTGGACTGAACTGCAGTATGAGGTGGTCTGTCTCCGTGTGCAGAGCCAGATGGAAATGTGTGTGGGTATTCCAGCTCATCCAGGCACCTCTGACTGTCTTTCTAACGCCACCCATCTTTATTGGGGACATCTGTCTGAGGCGGTCTTTCCCTGGATGATTCTGCTTTATTTTCCTCAGTCTGCTGATTTCCTGGGCTTTGGCTTCCTGTTTTCCATCTTGACTGGGTTCTGTTCACGCCAAGGCAGTAAAGCCTCATTCCTTCGGGCCTCACTCCTGTGTCCAGAGCGCTGCAGGCAGCAGGTGAGAGCAGCCCCAGCTAGGTGGGAAGCTAGGCCATGTACCCAGTGCTGACCCCAGATGCCGCTGTGATTCGGAATATTATGGGATGAAGGAGCAGTGTTTAGTGCCTGGCAGAGGCAAAAGATACTGTCTGATTCATCAATTAACTTTTGTAGTACATGGGTGGATTCTTGTTTAAAAATTCAAATAATACCGACATCTACAGCATAAAAAATGAAAACTCCCTTCACTGTCCCTCCCCTTTCCCTTCCTTTCTTAGCGTTAATAATAGCGCTTTCCGGACTTGTCTTTCTGGAGAGACTGAAAGCTCATCATCTGGGGTGCGAACCCAGCTGTGTGACGCACAGCAGTGTTTGGTCAGTGAGGAGCCACAGGACCATGGTGGCCCTGTGAGATTATTTTACCGATTGATGTCACAGCCATTTTACTGTAAGTACCTTCTGTGATGTCTACACAACAGTGAAATTCTCTAACTATGCCTTTGTTCTTTTGGAATGTGTCCACATAGCGAAGCAGCCCAGGGCTATAGAGTGAAGATCCAAGTGAATTCTCAGAAGCCTATCTCCTGCCCAAATTACATGGTCTGCTTCATTGTCCCTCCTAGGATGATGTTTCAGGGAGGGAGGGAGGGAGGGAGGGAAGGAGAGAGGGAGGGAGGGAGGGAGGGAGGGAGAGAGGGAGGGAGGGGAGGTGGGAGGGCAGGTTCTGAAGAATCTGAACAGATGTTCTCATCCCTACACACAACACACACACACACACACACACACACCTGCTTCATATACACACATAAATACAAGTGTGTATGTTTTTTAAAAAATATGTGCTGCTGTGGAAAAGAGTCCCCTATATTCTTGAACTTGCTATGCAGCTAATGGTGACAATAAACTTCTGATTCCCCTCACCCCCATTTCACGAATATCAGGGTAACGGGTGTATACCACTATACACAGTTTACGTGGTACTGGGGATCAAACAGAAACCATGACCTCAGAAGTTGCTAGCCACCATCAGGGACTTTGGAGGAAGTCACTCCCTGTTCTCCTGAGTGCTGATGTCAGTGGATTCCAAGGGCCAACTCCACCTACAGAGAAGTGCAAAGAATGGGTCTGGGAAGGGGGTGGAAAAGATCCATCATGCCCTGTGAGCTTATGACGTCAGAGACAGGAGGGTAAGCGGAAGCCTGAGCTTGATTACTGCCCAAGTGAGCCCCTGGACCCCCATCTACATCCCAAGTTCCCTGCTGGCAACCGACTAGGTGGACTGACTTTGGAAATGGACTGACATTGGCAAAAGAGCCAAGTAAACTCCCAGAATGCTGTCTCTAAATTGTTCCCAATTCTATTTTTCAGATGACCCAGGACGGCCCTTGCTTAACACCCCCACTGTCTGCCCTGTGAGGGGCGAGGGTTTCTTACCATACACAGCATAGCCAGGGGCACAGCTGTAAAGAAACTAAACCCCCAGCACAGACTTGGCCTTGTTCTTCTGAGATGGGTGTCTCGGTCCTCTGGCCGAAGATCAGGAAGTCATGCTGGTCTCAGGGTACTATATGCAAATTACTAATATAGTCCATAAAAGAGAATGGGGCGACTGAGTATAATGAACATTTGCTAACTGTTAGTAGACCAGCGTTTCCAGCCCATCAACCGTGATGTGTGTTGGTAGATCTGCCACCAGCTATATCTGCACACATTCTGTAAAACTTGGGTTTCATTTTATGTAGGTGGCTACTTGGCAAATAGAATATTTTGTCAAGGAAATTGTCCTATATCCTGCCAAGTTAAACCTAATTCATGCAAGAGGTATAAAGCATGAAGTTAGAACTTGCTAGAATTAAATGAAATGTGTGAATTTATTAAGACATCTGGACATAGTTCAGGCCAGAAAACAAATAACTGTTAGTAATTTAGGTTCCAGTACCAGATTCCATGGGTTCGAATCCTGTCTCTTACTAGTTATGGGATCATGAGTATAAAATAGAGGTGTTGTCACCTAACCCATTGACTGCTGTGAGGGTTAAATGATTAAATGTAATACCCCACCATCCTTAGACCTTTACTGACACATGATCTGCAAGATCACTCGCCTTTTTGTTATTCTCCATTTAGTGGCTGCTGAGTATCTACTTTAAGTGTGGTACTCACACTGGAATTAGGTGATTGGAAAACAACAGACATTGCCAGTCACCACAGACCGAGGAGAAAACATTGGGTGACAATCACAGACAGATATATAGGTGTCTGTCCTAGGTTCCAGAGCCCAAGGGGACCCGGATGAGTAAAGGGCCAAGAGAAAGCCATAGATGAAGGATGGTGCCAGCTTGTATATTTGTTCTTGAGGGCTCTCTTGGAGCAGTGTTTCTGAACTGTGTTCCATGGATCATTGGTCACACAAAATGCGCTAAGGGTTCATGCCAGAGCAGCTGAAGAAATAAGTACTTTGAACACCCTTTGTGAAGGTTCATGATGCAAACGCATGATGTTAACTCATGGTGTGAACTCAGGGTATAAACTCCAGGTATGAGCTCACGGCATGAACTTGGTGTGAGTGCACGGTGTGAACCCACGATATGAACTCACAATAATAATTCCAAAGAGTCCAAAGCCCCTGCTGTTGCAGACCAAACAGTAGCTCAGCTCAGCTCCCAGACCATTCTCCATCACACCTTCCAAAAACATACTTGGAAAATCAGTGCCCACCAGCAGTGAGTAACGTAGGAGAAGGACAGGAAAATCAGTGCCCACCAGCACTGAGCGACATAGGAGAAGGACAGGAAAATCAGTGCCTATCAGCAGTGAGTAACGTAGGAGAAGGACAGGAGGGATCTCCTCATCACCATAGATGCTGTATGTAGATGCCCACTGTGTCTGTAGCACCCTGGTAAGAGCATTGTGGGGGAGGATGGTCTGGGCTGTTGCAAACACTCCTGCGTGGGGCGGGTGCCAATATCTAGAGCCACCTTGAGAAGGGCTGTAAATTCTGAGAAGGAAGTGACAGGTAACCCAGACAAAATTATTTGTCTTCCTTATTAGAGGGATCTCTGAAAGAAGAAAACTTATTTGTCAGCTGTCCAGCTTGGCTTGTGCCCCTAGAAAGCAGCTGAGGCCCCGGGCTCCCATGCAGGCACTGGAGGGTCTGCAAAGAGAAGCATGTAGTCTTTGGATCCTGGGCTCTCTCTCCTCCTTTCCCCATCTCCTTTCCCCTCCCCTTGTCTGTGTCTGTCTCTCTGCCTCTCTCTTTCCCTCTCCATTCCTCTACCCCTCCTTCCTCTCCCTCCTCTCTTCCTCTCTTCCTCCCCCTCTCTCCCTTCCCCCTCCTCCCTCCCCCTCTCTCCCTTCTCCCTCCTCCCTCCCCTCCCTTTCCTCTTCCCTCTCTCCCTTCTCCTCTTTCCCTTTCTCCTCCCTTTTCTTTCCCTTTCCTCTCCCCTTCCCCTCCTCTCCCCCTCTCCCCCTCTTTCCTCTTCCCTCTCAGTACCTCTCCTTCCCCTCCCCCTCTTTCCTTTCCCCCTCCCCCTCTCCCCTCTCCTCTTTTGGAGCAGGAATACAAGCATCTGGGGCTACAGGCTGGAAACCATGCTTCACAGCCCCACCCCCTCTGAAAGACCCTGCAAACCAAACTGAGAGTTTGCACACACACCTGGTGGTTTCTGAATGCTTCCCACTCCCAGCTAACATCCCCTCCCCCCCAAAGCAGGGCATAGCAGACAGGAAGGCATCGCCCTCTGCCTTTAGGGTAGAAACACCCTGGCTGAGAACTAGTAAGAGAACTGATGAGACCTGCTTGGAAGGGTGCTGTGTGGACGGACACGGGACAGCAAGTAAGCCAGTTACCACACTGTGTTTGTCATTAAGTGCGTTAGAAGATGCTATTCGGCCCTGTTGTTGTCTCCTGCGAACACAATAAAAAAAACCCTGTGAGGTTTTCAGTAAAGGCTTTGTGTCAGCTCTATGGCTGTGGATGAGAGTTTCGCCTGCTGTACATGTGTGCACTATGTGCGTGCCCATGGAGTCAGAAGGGCATCAGATCCTCTGCAACTGGAGTCACCACAGAAGGTTGTGAGCCACCACGCGGGCACTGGGAACGGAGCCTGGGTCCCATGCAAGGGTGACAAGTTCTCTCCCATGAGCCTTTTCTCCAGTGCCCTCAGTCAGCACGAGTGACCCTGATTACTGCACGCTCACAGGGGCCTTGGGCTCCCCTAGGCTTAGGGTGCTCATCCTCTTGCACATAGCACTGCTCTTTAGAGTTACTTCCAAAGGAGAAGCTTGGGGAACCTGTCTGAGGAGAACTCCAGGGGCTCTGTGGCTTCAGGGGGAGGTTCCTGCCAGGGCTTTTTAGTCCCTCGAGGGGAGCCTCACACAGTCTACCCTGGGTCTCAGAGGGTAGTTTGCCTACCCCCAGCTAGAGAAAACGATCTCAGCCTGCCCGAGGTCAAAAGATGAGCGGTCCTGAAGAGCCTGCCTCACACTGCAGTTCATACATGCACTGTGTCTGCCAGACCCCTGGGAGGAGCTTCCTAATGAAGGAGTGAGGCCTAATGAGGTTAAGTGCCTACAAGTGGCTGGAATAGGAACTCGCATAAGCTGTCAGACTCTAGGGCTCATGCTTTCAAGACGACTTAGCCCGCTTTCCCACGGGGGCCCACTGGTTCTCCCAGCTGTCCCTTTTGTCTCAGGAGCTGAATGCGCGCTGGCCAGCAGTCGTGGTTGGCTGAGGATTCATACAGGCTACCGGAAAGCTCTGCGTCTGCCCCTGGCATAGACTAGACACCCAGCCTTACGGTGAAAGACAAGTACGTTTGTACACTACAGGAGAGCTGTGTGCAGGGCTGTTTTCTTACACGGCCTGTCGTCTTCCTGGGTTTGATTGCCGCCATGCAAAGAAAACAGTTCTGATTGGTTGATGTCTTACTCTAGCATGAGCTTTCAGAGTAGCAGTCGGGGTAGAGGTTAATTTTGATTGGCCATTCTCAGCCACACCATTCCTATAAGTGCCCTCACCTCACTCCCTCACAAATACATGCAGACTTTCCAGTCCCCCGCTGTTTCTTGACATCAGGACTTTATTTTTTTTAAATAACTTATTCGTATTTTATATATACATTGGTGTTTTATCTACATGTATGTCTCTGTGATAGTGTCAGATCTTAGAATTATGGACAGTTGTTAGCTGCCATGTGGGTGCTGGGAATTGAACTGGGGTCCTCTGAAAGAGCAGCCACTGCTCTTCACCGCTGAGCCATCTCCTCAGCCCCTGAAACCATTCTTCTCAATGATTCTCCCTCTACTTCCATGTTTGTCAAACTTTTACTAAGTACATCCATCAAGGGGTTATTTTATGAGTTAAAATTGGACTTTCCTACTGTAAGATTACAAAGGTTTTCTCATGTACTTTATCAGGGCTAGCATTGGCATTTATTTGTTTAACCTGTTTGTAATTTCCTCTGATATGTGGCGCGATGCATGACTGCAACTTGATACTTTTCAGTGAGTGCCCAGGAATCTCACGATGCTGTTGACTTGTAACTAGACTGGGATTCTCCCTTCATCACACTCAAGCCATGTGCATTCTTACAGTCTTCCTACACCACCGGCTGTTCTCTCTAGCAAATGGTGCGTTCCCATTATACTATGAAGTTTGCACTGTCAGTGCTGTAGTGTGTCCTAATACTTATTGGTCTAGTCTGGAGTGTGTCAAACTTAGCACTTGTGTATCTTTTGGAATAGATAAAGTGTTTTGTTATGGGGAGGGGGCTTTACCTCACTGAAGAATACTTGACACACTTTTAGCCTCCACCTGTTAGCTGGCAATAGCAGGTATATACACCACACACACACACACACACAGACACACACACACACAGACACACACACACACCATTTGTAGGAGGTAAAAAGGTTTCAGATGTTTTTAGGTGTCCTCTGGGCACCCATGTTAATCCAGTCATTTGCTGTGCCTCTCTATGCTTATTCTTATTTATAGTATCCTCTTTCAGGTATTTAAAAATTTTTTTTGTTTTACAAGACAGGGTTTCTCTGTATTGTTTTGGAGGCTGTCAGTCCACAGGTATTTAAATTTTAATTTTAATGAAAATGTAATTATGTCATTTCTTTCTCTTTCCTCCCTCCAACCTCTCTCATGTCCCCTCCCTCCAACCCTTCCCACAACCTACTTACTCTTTCCAATTCAGCTTCTTTTTCTTTATTATTGCCGCACATGTATGTGCATAAGTACATACACACAGCCTGTCAGTCCATTTACTCTTGCGTGTATGTGTGTGATTTCAGGGCTGACCATTTGGTACTGGGTTATCAACTGGGGCTCATTTCTGGGGAAGACCACTTCCCTCTCAGCAGCCCTAGCTGGTCTGACCTCAAACTTGTAATAACCCTTCTTCAGCTCTTGCTGGTGTCTCGGGCAAGAACTCTTAACCAGAGGCTCTGAATCCTGAAGGGGTAACTTCAACCGGGTGAAGTTTCTGATTCAGCAGGTCTGGGATAGGACCTGAGAATTTGTATTTCTCTCAAGATCAGGGTGGTGTTGACTCACCAGACCACAGTTTAAGGAGCTGCAATGGAAACCAACCTTTGGTCCCTGGTAGAGGGTGGGTTTGTCCTGACACCCATCACCCCCCCACCAGTCCCCAGCCCCAGAAATGTCCTCTTGCTGCTTTCTAGAGCTATGTGGAAGCCCAACTTCCCCACACCCTACCTAACATAAAAGGGTTGGTTACAAAAGAGAATCGGAAACAGGATAGTAATGGGAAAACGAAGCTGAACCTGATTATTTTGGTATAGTGTCCTTCAACTTGGATATTTTCTAACCTTGTCAAATCTTTCCAAAACTGTCTTGCTCTCCCTGGGAGAGGCCTTCAGTGTCAATAGTCGCATGGTGCTCCCCCTCCCTTCCCTTCATTTCTTCCCTCCCTCCTCTCTTCTATTTCTCCAGCCACTCCTCCACCCCAAGTCCTCGGATCACACCTTTGTCTAGGAGATAAGAGAGGAATATGAGCGACCCATCCATCGAGGCAACGCAGGGCGCTCTGCTTTCCCCTGAGCTCTCTACCAAGGGAGATCCTGCTGGGATCAGGGCTAGACGCTTCCTTCTGTTGGACTTTAAAGTCTAACAACACCACAGCTCCATTTGCCAAAGTCCCAGTTATCCAATAAAGAATAGCCCTTGGGGACATCAGTGGGACAGTCAGTAGCAGGCTCTAGGCCTCTGGAAAAAGTCCCCTCCAGTTTCCTTCCCTGAATAGTTGTGTAGAAATTGTCATTGTCCCTGCAGATTTTAGTTGGATGAATAGGAAAATCTCATTCCTTCACCTTCCACTCCAGCTCCACCAACACACACACACTCACTCACACACACATTCACACACATACACACACTCACACACACGTACACACTCACACACACGTACACACTCACACACTCAGACTCACACACATTCACACACATATACACATTCACATACACTCAGACTCACACACATACACACTCACATACACTCAGACTCACACACATTCACACATATACACACCCACTCACACTCACACACATACACACACCCACACACACTCACTCACACTCACATTCACACACATTCACACACATATACACACACACTCACTCACACTCACACTCACACACATTCACACACATATACACACTCACACATACACACTCACACATCCACATCCACACACATACACACAATACATACTCACACACACACTCACTCACACTCACACATTCACACACACATGCACACTCACACTCACTCACACTCACACACATTCACACACACTCACTCACACTCACACACACTCACACACATTCACACACATATACACACTCACAAACATACACAATCACACACACTCAGACTCACACACATTCACACATATACACACTCACATATACACACATGCATACCACACACACACTCACTCACACTCACATTCACACACATTCACACACATATACACACTCACACATCCACACTCACACATCCACATCCACACACATACACACAATACATACTCACACACTCACACATACACACTCACTCACACACATTCACACCCACACATACACACACAAACATACTCACACACACATATACACACATTCACTCACACATACTCACACACATACATACTCACACACATACATACCCACACACATACATACTCTCTCTCACACACACACACACACACACACACACGGTGGGGGTGGCAATTCTCAGAAACTAGTTTAAATTAAGTGCACCCCCACCTCTTATCTACA
Organism: Mesocricetus auratus; assembly: GCF_017639785.1. Taxonomy (NCBI): domain Eukaryota; kingdom Metazoa; phylum Chordata; class Mammalia; order Rodentia; family Cricetidae; genus Mesocricetus; species Mesocricetus auratus. The sequence goes on from NW_024429210.1 coordinate 11,021,568, forward strand.
GAATATTCCTGCAGCCACAGGGAGCTGGGCTTTTCCATTTGATTCTTCTCTCCTCTAGCTCCTACTGTGAGAATCACATTAGAACATCTTGGCACACAGAAGAACTCCCCCCCCCCCGAAAAAAAACCTCAGAATTTAAAGCTTTCTTTACTGAGCTCAAGGTGGAAGGGAGGCAGAGGCCTAAGTATCCTCCCATCTAGGCAAACACTGGGGAGATGTGACAGGTAAAATTCTGGGAAAGCATTGTTCTACAAGTCACATATTTGTAAAAAGTGGAACTTGGATTTATTAGGACAGGATGTGTATTTTTGTAGTTTTTTCTAAATATAAAAAATAGAGTGAATTTCACTTAATCCTTGGAATAATGTTTTATATCACACTCAGGTTGGTAGCCAAGATTCAAGAAGACAGATGGCTGGGTTGAAAGTTACCCTCTGACAGACCACAGGCAGAGGATCCATGGAATGACTCTGCTTCTAGGCCTAACTGAACATGCTCATCCTGTATCAAGGAGTGTGGTCCAGATCTCAGCTTGGTCAGGGTCCACCAGATCAAGAGGGAAAGAGCAGAGCTCATGCCCAAGGCCCTGTGACTTCAACTGCATGGGATTTCCCTTGAGTCCTTCCTTTTTCTTTATTGTAAAGTTGGAACTCTGCTTTTTAAATTTACTACTGAGATGTGTGAAATCTAACAACAGAGAAACTTGAAAGGTCTGTCTAGGTTTAGGCTCCAATTTTCTAAAGAACTAAAGAGGGCAGGATGTATTCTGGGGCTCCCGAACGTGAGTGGGGGCAGGAGAGGCCGTAAGGAGAGGCCTAGCCACTTAGGAGGGCATTTGTACCTTTCCATAAGCCTTCAAGTAAGAGTCCAGAAACTTCTTCCCAGGGCTGCCACATGACCAACATGGAAACCAAGAAAGGAAACAAGGAAGCTAAGGGTGAAGGCGAGGCAAGGTTTCCCTTTCCTTCTCAAGTTCCTCTTCTAGCCCAGGAGGCAGGAGGAGCAAGAGTGAGTGACAGCAGCCTCTTTTGTTCAAAGGGAGACAGAAACGGAGGGTGTATAGGCAGACAGTGGCAGTCTGGGTGTGCTCCACCCAGCAGAACCCAACAGGGCTGCCTAGCAGAGACAGAGGAAGTGCTATTTGAATAAGAACTGGGTTGAAAAGTTGGACCTGTATTGTACTTGACCTAATTCAAACAAAAATGTTAAGCATTGATTTTATGCCAGATAAATACTGTGAGACTAGATAACACAGTGCAGATCTTATTTTCTTTTATTTAAATTAGAAACAAGCTTGTTTTACATGTCAATCCCAGTTCCCTTTCCCTCCTCTTCTCTCCTGCCCTATTACCCCCGCATTCCATACCCTTTCTGCCCCCCCAGGGAGGGTGAGGCCTTCCATGGGGGTTCTTCAAAGTCTGTCGTATCATTTGAGGCAGGGCCTTAGGCCCTCCCCCATGAATTTAGGCTGAGACAGTATCTCTCCATGGAGAAATGGGCTTTCAAAGTCCATTCATATACTAGGAATACATCTGGTTCCATCACAAGAGGCTCCATAGATTGCCCAGGCCTCCTAACTGACACCCACTTTCAGGGGGCCTGGTTCGGTCCTATGCTAGTTTCTCAGCTGTCAGTCTGGGGTCCATGAGGTCCTCCTTGTTCAGGTCAGCTGTTTCTGTGGGTTTCTCCAGCCTGGTCTTGACCCCTTTGCTCATCTCTCCTCCCTCTCTGCAACTGGATTCCAGAGTTCAGCTCAGTGTTTAGCTGTAGGTGTCTGCTTCTGCTTCCATCAGCTACTGGATGAAGGCTCTAGGATGGCATATAAGGTAGTCATCCATCTCATTATAGGGGAAGGGCATTTAAGGTAGCCTCTCTCCTAGTTGGAAGAGATTCTTGTAAATCTCTGGACAGTTCCCTAGTGCCAGGTTTCTCTTTAAACCTATAATGACTCCCTCTATTATGGTTTCTTGCTCTCCTCTGTTCTACTCCTGACTCAATCTTCCTGCTCCCTCATGTCCTCCTCTCCTCTCCTCTTCTCTCCTTCTCTTTCTCCTAACTCCCTCTCCCCTCTCCCCATGCTCCCAATTTGCTCAGGAGATCTTGTCCCTTTCCCCTTCTCTGGGGGACCATGTATGTCTCTCTCCTTGTTTCCTAGCTTCTCTGGAAGTGTGGATTGTAGGCAGGTAATCCTTTGCTCTATGTCTAAAATTCAAATGTGAGTGAGAACATACCATGTTTGTCTTTTTGTGACTGGGTCACCTCACTCAGGATGGTTTCTTCTGGTTCCATACATTTGACTGTGGATGTCAAGATTTCATTGTTTTTGTTTCCTCTGAGTAATACTCCATTGTGTAAATGTACCACATTTTCTCTATCCACTCTTCAGTTGAGGGGAATCTAGGTTGCTTCCAGGTTCTGGTTATTACAAATAATGCTGCTATGAACATGGTTGAACAGACATTCTTGTTGTATGAATGTGCATCCTTTGGGTATATGCCTAAAAGTGGAATTGCTGGATCTTGAGGTAGACTGATTCCCATATTCCTGAGGAACCACCACACTGATTTCCAAAGTGGCTGTACAAGTCGGCACTCCCACCAGCAGTGAAGGAGTGTTCCCTTTTCTCTACATCCTCTCCAGCATAAACTGTCATTGGTGTTTTTTATTTTAGCCATTCTGACAGGAGTAAGATGGTATCTCAGAGTTGTTTCGATTTGCATTTCTGTAATGGCTAGGGATGTTGTGCACTTTAAGTGTCTATCAACCATTTTAGACTTCTCTATTGAGAATTCTGTATTTAGTTCTGTACCCCACTTTTTAATTGGATCCTTTGATGTTTTGGAGACTAGTTTCTTGAGTTCTTTGTATATTTTGGAGATCAGCCCTCTGTCAGATGTGGGGTTAGTGAATATCTTTTCCCATTCTGTGAACTGCCTTTTTGTCTTGTTAACTGTGTCCTTTGCCTACAGAAGCTCCTCAGTTTCAGGAGGTCCCATTTATTAGTTGTTGATCTCAGTGTCTGTGCTACTGGTGTTATGTTCAGGTAGTGGTCTCCTGTGCCAATGGACTCAAGGGTACCTCCCACTCTCTCTTCTAAGAGGCTCAGTGTGAGTGGATTCATGTTGAGGTCTTTGATCCATTTGGACGTAAGTTTTGTGCATGTTGATAGATATGGATCTATCTGCAGTCTTCTACATGTCAGCATCTAGTTATGCAAAAGGCAAATCTTGAATTATAAATGTATCAAAAGTATCAAGAGAGTACCTCGTAGCTAGAGAGTTGGCTCAGCCTGTAAGAGCATTGCCTGCACTTGCAGGGGACTCGGATCTGATTTCCACCACCCCCTTGGCAGCTCACAAGCACCTAGAACTCTAGTCCCAAGCAATCCAACCCCCTCTTCTGGACCCCACAGACGCCGCACACCCTTGGTGTGCAGACATACATGCAGGCAAAGCACCCTTGATGTAAAATAAAATTAAAGGTTTAAAAAAGAAAGCATCAGAAGAAAACACCAATAAACATCTGGGCACAGAGGAGCCAGACATGGTGACATGTGCCCGAAGTCCCAACCCTCAAGGAGCAGAGGCAGGAGGATCTTGAGTGTGAGACAAGCCTGGTAAAGCCCTGTCTCAAAGATCGGAAAAAAAAAAACAAGAAAGGAAGGAAACAACAGCCACATACACAGCAGCTGACCACACAGAAAGACGGTGCTGTCTTTGTAAGGAAAGTGCAGACAAGAAGCCCTGAGATGCCTTGGCCTCTCCCTCTCAGTCTAGCCCTTGCCTGGGTTTGAAGACAGAGTGTGCTGTGAAGACGGAGTTCTCGTGAAGACTCGGTTGGCGTGCAGCATGGGCATTCCTGTGCCGTGCTGGTGGGCATGTCAACAAGCATGGCCATTGTTCGCATCTATCACATGAGAACTTGCAGGCCTTCTAGGAACTTGGCCCGCAGCACCTGCACGCCTATGGAGTGACAGCTGCGGCAAAGCTCCCACACCATCTGACTCTCGTTAGTACAGGGTGGGTTGCAGGAGCTGAGGGCACTCTCACCCAGAAGCCAAAGTGGGCTCTTTGCCTGGTTTTGTAGGGCTCTCAAACTATGGAGAACTTTAACGTTTTGTGGGGAGGAGGGCTGAGACAGAGTCCCACTCTGTGCCTAGTTTGTCCTGAAACTTAGGGCGATTCTCCTGATTCCACCTCCTGAATGCTGGGATTACCAAGGCATGAGCTGCTACTCCAAGGTTTTAACATTTTAAAATAGTTTTTAAAAATCAGTAGGAAAATTCTATTTTTATGATTCATGAACTTTCTGGAAAACTCTCTCATTGTCCCTAAATAGATCTTACTGAAACATTGCCATATTCCTTTGTTTGCATATTGTCTCTGCCTTGCACAGAGACTCTCTGACCTCATGGGTCCTAAAATATTTGCTCTTTGACATGTGACAGTGAAGGTTGGCCAGACTGGACTATATCCATGTGACTGAATGCACAGCTATGGAAAGCAATGGAGGCTCTTATGAATTGCTATGGAAACGCTCCTAGAATCTATTATTAAAAAAAAAAGAGTTGATATAGAAAGCATGAATCATATATTGTCTTGTGAGTGAAAGGGGAAGGATATTTTGTTTTATTTAAAATATATTTTTATATACGTTATAATTATCTGGAAAGAAATACAAGCAATTAGTTAAACATGGTTATCTATTTTGAGGAAGAGATTGGTGAACACACACCAAAGAAGGAAAGAAATTGACTGTGTGTGTTTGTACATGTGGCCATTACTCAAAAGGGTAACCAAACTAATTTTAGTTATTTTTAAACATTAGCTGTACTTATTTTGTGGATATGAGCATTTTGCCTATTTACATATGTATGTGAATTCAGAGGGGTATCAGATGCCCTGGAGTTACAGATGGTTGTGAGCTATTTTGTAGGTCCTGGGAATTATTTAACAAACCCCTGCAAGGGAGGGCATCAAGTGCTCTTAACCACTGAGCCCCCCCCCAGCCCTAAAAAACTACTTTTTAAGACATGCTGTGGCAGGGCACAGGGCACAGGGATTTTGATGACTTTGTGTGTGTCATGTTCCAGAGCCTGATTGGGAAAAGCCTCTACACTGGGCTTGGGAGTGTGTAAATGATCAGTTTGTTAAAAAGAAAATTCTGGAAATGGGAGTGGGTAGGGAAGAGAGAAGGGAGGGGATCAGAAGTTGCATCTGAGGACAGAACTTGGGAGACTGGGATGCTCTTTGGGGATGGGGATGAGACATTCTTTACCATAAATCTTTTTGCCTGTTTCTGTTTTGTTTTCCTCACAAGAATAAGGTCTTCAGCAAAGTTGGTGACATGGGACATGGGGAGGGGTGCAGTTGCTATGGGACACGGGGATGAGTGGAGGGTGCAGTTCGAAGGGTCAAGTCGGCTAGGAGCACAGTGCAGAGGAACAGCTTGCTTGGAATGAGTTTGGCCCTGGATGTCCCAGGCACCACAACAATAAACAAAACTGGAAAGGGTTTCCAGCGGTAGGGAGGGGCCTCGAACCAGGCCCAACCCCCAAGGTCCTAAAGAAGCTGTGGAGAAGCCGCCTGCCCCTTGGTGGCTTCTTTCTGACCCCCCTCCCCCAGGCCAGGCCGTGGCATCGGTGTCCTTCAGTCACTCAGCACTTCTGAAAGCGGCACTAGTAACATCGACCTTGAGAGCTTCCCAGGTGCTGCTGTCACCCAGGGTCTCTGCCCACTGTCCTGGACTACACCTTGGCCTGGCAGGAGAGCTAGACTTTCAACACCACACGGTGAAAGTCCAGCCAAGGCCAACAGGGATGCATGCCTGGTCCCTCTGCAGCATCTCCCTCCTCCATGACCGGTTCCCACCTCATTGCCGTAATGGGGGCAGCACCACACCACGCCAGGAGTTTGATTTCTAGAGTGCAGCTCAAACTTCTTCCAGTCAATGACTCCCCTTCTTATTCCTATATAGTGTGCCTGCCTCCACCAACTGCACCCATAAGCTCTCTGGAGCCTTAGAAATCTTTGCCACCACAATGGCAAGCCAGTCTCTGCTCTGGTCCACTCCACAGCCTAGTGGCTTCAACTGTAGCTTCTTAAAGTTGTTTTCATGTCCAACTGCCCTTTCATCTAAGAAATTTGTATAAGGTTGGATATATAGTTAAGTTGAATAGGTAAAGAAATCAAATGTGTACCTATGATAAATAATTTAAAAAATTGCCTTAAAACAATTCTTCGGTATAGTTTTATTGTTTATTAAACATTAAAACAAATTCACATGCTGATGAGATGGATACACCTGTTTATTTTTACATAAAGAATCAAGTCGCATATTTGAGGCTGCAGAGTGTTGCTCTGTCAACATTCTTCTGAGCTGATTGCTGTTTTGATTTTATAATCATCAACTCTGAGAATGTCGCTTCACAGAAACATGTAGTACAAAATGGCAGGAGCATGTTTAGGGGCATTCCAGAAATTGTTGGAAGTTCTGTCCTAATCTCAAACTAAAACTCATTGAATGGTTTTTAGAGTAGAACAATTCAATTAAATAGCTCAAACAACAGTTCTTGGGGGGGGTTATAATTGTTTTTGTTTTTCTGAGACAGGATTTCTCTGCACAGCCCCCAGCTGTCCTGGAACTCATCTATTGACCAGGCTGGCCTAAACTCTCAGAGATCCTCCTGCCTCCCTGGGATTAAAGCTGTGTGCCACCACTGTGTGTCCCAAACAATGGTTCTTAAAGTCAAACATTCCAACAATGTTATCCCAGATATACTAATTTGATACTTCCCTGCTAAGGAACGGTAAAAGGAAATACAAAGCCTTATTTTCCATAACTAAACTTGTGTTTCTATAAGAGCAGAAAGTCTTGTCCATGCAGTCAAAACATGCAATCACACAATCATAACATGCAATTATGCATTTTAGGCAGCATTCGTTGGCATTGCATGGTGATGGTGTGCACGGTGGGAAGTGTACACACTACGTGTTCACAACAAGGCTACAAGTGACATCACTCAACGGGACGTGGCTGAGTGCTTCTTCTTAGTCGTTTTCCATTTTACTGTTGCCAGATTCTTTGTTTCGTGTTTTGGGTTTTTTTGTTTTGTTTTGTTTTTTCGAGACAGGGTTTCTCTGTAGTGTTTTGGAGGTTGTCCTTGAACTCGCTCTGTAGGCCAGGCTGGTCTCAAACTCACAGAGATCCACCTGCCTCTGCTTCCCAAGTGCTGGGATTAAAGGCGTGCGCCACAAATGCCCAGCTTGTTGCCCGTTTTTTGTTCAAACCCTGCATTCAGTTATGTGGCTGCATATGGGGTCCTGACCCACAGTTTAAGAAGCTGTGGCTCACACTCCTTTGTCGTAGTTTTGGAGGCTGAAGATCTGAGTTGCAGGTGTGGCACATTCTGTACTGCAGTGGGGGCGGAGTTCCCTGGAAGTTTTCCTGGGGTGAGCCGACAATGGATAGATTAATCAGAGAAAAGACATATGAGCTTATTAATGAGTAAGGGAGTTACTCAGTAACCCAGTATAGTTCTGTTGCATATATACTGTGTTTCATTAGAGAAGTTGGCATTTGGGAAGGAGAGGGCTAGAAAATGATACCTGTTGAATGAGTGAATGGACTCAATGCATAGACAATAGCAAAAATTCTATAGGAAATGGAATTGGCCCAGGGAGAGAATTGGTCCAGGTGTGGCCACTTTCTTTAATCTTCCTGTAGATGTGCCTCCCGTTCATGAAACCCTACCCCAGCAACTCTCAAACTGTGGAGCATGACCCCTTTGGAGGCCTTGAACACCCTTTCACAGGGGTCGCCTAAGACCATCAGAAAACACTTATATTTACATGATTCATAACAGTAGCAGATTACAGTTATGAAGTAGCAACGGAAATAATTTTATGTTTCAGGGTCACTGCAACATGAGGAACTGTATTAAAGGGAGGCTGAGAACTGCTGCCTTAACCGAAGGAAATGGTTCTCTTATTGGTGGTCTGGTCTTTAAGAAGGCAAGGGAGGAGCACCAGAGGGAGGCCTGAACTTCAGCTCCAGAGCAGCTTCAAGGGAGCCAGGAGCCTCAGACCCAGGTGCAGCCTCAGAGGGAGGCCTGAGCTTCAGGCCCCCAGCAGTGTCAGAGGGAACCATGAACCCCAGACCTGGGAGCGGTGTCAGAGGGAGGCCCCAGCCTCAAGCCCAGGAGCCAGGAGTGATCGCTGGGTGAAATGGCAGTAGCAGTTTCCAGCAGTAGCTTCCAGAAACTATCGCAAAAATTTCCTCTGGGAAAGAGCACCTGTGTCCCAGCCAACATCCACTGACATTTCTCAGTTGGAGACACCCAGCTTCTGGACCCCTCAGCCCCAACTAAGAGACCACAGATGCCAGCCCAGACTACTTTACTCAGCAAAGCTTTCAATAACCACAGAGGAAGCAAACAAGATATTCCATGGTAAAATCAAATTTAAACAATACCTATCCACAAACCCAGCCCTACAGAAAGTACTAGAAGGAAAACGCCAACCCAAGGAAATCACCTATGTCCACAAGAACACAGGAAATAGATGAGCCTACAGCAGCAAACCCCAAAGAAGGGATTGAACACACAATGCTGTCACCAACAACAAAAACAAAAATCACAGGAACTAGCAATCACTGGTCATTAATATCTGTTAATATAAATGGTCTCAATTCACCTATAAAAAGACACAGGCTAACAGATTGGATACGAAAACAGAATCCATCCTTCTACTGCATATAAGAAACACACCTCAACCTCACAGACAGACATTACTTCAGAGTAAAGGGTTGGGAAAAATATTCCAATCAAATGGACCTAAGAAACAAGCTGGTGTAGCTATCCCAATATCTAACAAAATAGATTTCAAACTAAAATCAGTCAAAAAATAAAGAAGGGCATTTCATATTCATCACAGGAAAAATCCATCAAGAGGAAATCTCAATTCTGAACTTCTGTGCCCCAAACAAAAGAGCTCCTGTATTTGTAAAAGAAACCTTACCAAAGCTTAAATCATAAATCAAGCCCCACACACTAATAGTGGGAGACTTCAACACCCCACTCTCACCACTGGACAGATCTGCCGGACAGAAACTTAACAGAGAAATAAAGGAGCTAACATATGCTATTATTCAAATGGACTTAACAGACATCTATAGAACATTACACCCAAACACAAAAGAATATACTTTCTTTTCAGCACCTCATGGAGCCTTCTCAAAAAATCGACCACATACTCATCAACTGAGCAAATCTCAACAGATACAAAAAAAATTGGAATAAACCCCTGTACCCTATCAGATCACCACATCTTAAAGTTAGAATTCAACAGCAACATTCATTTCAGAAAGCCCACAAACACATGGAAACTGAACAATGATCAACTGAACCACCACTGGGTCAAGAAAGAAATAAAAGACTTCCTAAAATTCAGTGAAATTGACCACACAACATTCCCAAACTTATGGGACACAATGAAAGCAGCACTGAGAGGAAAGTTCACAGCACTAAATGCCTAAATAAAGAAACTGGAAAAATCCCACACTAGTGAATTAACAGAAAAACTGAAAGTGCTAGAACAAAAAGAAGCAAATTCAACCAGGAGGAGTAGATGGCAAGAAATAGTCATATTGAGAACTAAAATCAATAAAATAGAAACAAAGAAAACAATGCACAGAATCAATGAGACAAAGAGTTGGTTCTTTGAGAAATTCAACAAAATAGACAAATCTGTATCCAAACTAACTAAAAGACAGAATATCCAAATTAACAAAATCAGAAATGAAAAGGGAACATAATAACAGATACTGAAGAAACAGAGAGGATCATAGGGTCATACTTCAAAAACTTGCATTCCACAAAATTTGAAAACTTTAAGGAAATGGACAATTTTCTGGATAAGTACCACATACCAAAATTAAATCAAGAACAGATAAACAATTTATATACACCTATAACTCCTAAGGAAGTTGAAACAGTTATCAATAGTCTCCCAACACCCCCCCCAAAAAAATCCCAGGTCCAGATGGATTCAGTGCAGAATTCTACCAGATGTTTAAAGAAGATCTAATACCAGTACTCCTCAAATTATTCCACACAATAGAAACAGAAGGAACATTGCCAAACTCTTTTTATGAGGGAAGTTACCCTGTCACCCAAACCGCACAAAGACACAACTGAGAGAATTACAGATCAATTTCCCCTATGAACATAGATGTAAAAATACTCAATAAAATACTGGCAAGTCTAGTTCAAGAACACATCAGAAAAATCATCCACTCTGGCCAAGTTGGATTCATCCCAGAGATGCAGCGATGGTTCAACATCTGAAAATCCATCAATGCAATCCACCGTACAAACTGAAAGAAAAATACCGCATGATCACCTCACTAGATGCCGAAAAAGCCTTTGACAAAATTCAACACCCCTTCATGATAAAGGTCTTGGAGAGATCCGGGATAACAGGAACATACCTGAACATAATAAAGGCAATATACAGTAACCCAACAGCCAACATCAAACTAAATGGAGAGAAACTCAAAGCAATCTCACTGAAATCAGGGACAAGACAAGGCTGTCCACTCTCTCCGTATCTATTCAGCATACTACTGGAAGTTCTAGCTATAGCAATAAGACAACAAAAAGAGATCAAAGGGATACAAATTGGAAAAGAAGCCAAACTCCCGCTATTTGCAGATGATATGATAGTTTACATAAGTGACCCCAAAGATCTACCAGAGATCTACAACTGATAAACACCTTCAGTAATGTAGCAGGATACAAGATTAACTAAAAAAATCAATCAGTACTCTCCTATACACAGATGACAAACAGGCTGAGAAGGAAATCGGAGAAACATCATCCTTTACCACAACCACAAATACCATAAAAGATTGTGGAGTAACCAAAAAGTGAAAGACCTGTATGACCAAAAAGTGAAAGACCTGTATGACAAGAGCTTCAAGTCTTTAAAGAAAGAATTAAAGAAGATATCAGAAAATGGAAATATCTCCCATGCTCTTGGATAGGTAGAATCCACATAGTAAAAATGACAATCCTACCAAAGGCAATCAGCAGATTCTATGCAATCCCCATCAAAATCCCAGCACAATTCTTCACAGACCTTGAAAGAACAATACTCAACTTCATCTGGAAAAACAAAAAACCCAGGATAGCCAAAACAAGCCTGTACAATAAAGGATCATCTGTGGGCATCACTATCCCTGACTTCAAGATTTACTACAGAGCTATAGTAATGACAACAGCTTAGTATTGACATAAAAACAGACAGGTGGACCAATGGAATAGAATTGAAGACCCTGATATCAACACACACACCTATGAACATTAATTTTTGACAAAGAAGCTAAAATGGAACAAAGAAAATATATTCAACAAATGGTGCTGGTTTAACCACCTGTCAACATGTAGAAGAATGCAAATAGATCTATATCTATTGCCATGAACAAAACTCAAGTTGAAATGGATCAAAGACCTCAATATAAATCCATCCCCACTGAACTTCATAGAAGAGAAAGTGGGAAATACATTTGAATGCATAGGCACAGGAGACCACTTCCTACATAAAACACCAGTAGCACAGACACTGAGAGCAATGATTAATAAATGGGACCTCTTGAAACTGAGAAGCTTCTGTAAAGCAACAAACATGATCAACAAGACAAAACAGCTCCCTACAGAGTGGGAAAAGATCTTCACCAACCCCACATCTGACAAAGGGTTGATCTCCAAAACATACAAAGAAATCAAGAAACTAGAAATCAAACTACCAAATAATCCAATTAAAAAATGGGGTACAGATCTAAACAGAGAATTCTCAACAGCACAATCTCAAATGACAGAAAGACACTTAAAGAAAAGCTCAACATCCTTAGTCATCAGGGGAATGCAAATCAAAACCACTCTGAGAGTCCATCTTACACTGATCAGAACGGCTAAGATCAAAAACACCAATGGCAGCTTATGCTGGAGATGATGTGGAGAAAGGAGAACTCTCCTCTATTGCCGGTGGGAGTGCAAACTTGTACAGCTGCTGTGGAAATCAGTATGGCGATTTCTCAGAAAATTAGGAATCAACCTATCTAAGACCCTGAAATACCACTGTTGGGCATATACCCAAAGGAGGCACATTCACACCACAAGGACATTTGATCAACTATGTTCAAGCTACATTATTTGTAATAGCCATATCTTGGAAACAACCTAGATGGTCCTCAACTGAAGAACTGATAAAGAAAATGTGGTATATTTACACAATGAAGTTCTACTCAGGAGTAAGAAACAATGACATCCTAAAATTCACAGGCAAATGGACAGAACTAGAAAGAAAACCATCCTGAGTGAGGTAACCTCAAATCAGAAAGACAAATATAGAATGTACTCACTCATAAGTAGATACCAGACATAAAGCAAAGGATACCCAGCCTACCATCCACAACCCCAGAGAAGCTAGAGCCCTCTTCCAGAAATAGATGAAAGCAGATGCAGAAATCCACAACTAACCAATGGGCCAAGCTCCTGGAGTACAATCGAAGTGAGGGAGGAGTGATAATATGAACAAAGGAGTCAAATTCGTGATGGGGAAACCCACAGAATCAGCTGACCTGAGCCAGTGAGAGATCACTGCCTCAGGTCTGACAAATGTGGAACCTGCATAAAACCAAACTAGTCTCCCTGAATATAGGAGACAATGGTGTGACTGGGACAATGTATGAGGCCACTGGCAGTGGGTCAAGATCTAACTCTAATGCACAGACTGACTTAGTGGAGCCCATTCTAGATGGAGAGATACCTTGCTCAGCCTAGACACAGGGGTGTGGGGGTGGAGAGGTGCCGTGGTCCTGCCTCAATGAGATGATGGGACAGACTTAGTAGACTTCCTAGGGGAGCAGATGGGAGGAGGGGGATGTGAGGGGAGCAGGAGGAGAAGAGGGAGGGGGAACTGGGATTGGAATGTAAAAAAAAAGGCAAGGGAGTATTAAAATTCCAAAATTTTCTGGTTGCAGCGGCCTTTAATTTAACAAGCAGTATAACAGGGCACGACCCTTAGGGAAGATGCATTTTGACCCCAGCAGAGTCCTGTGAGAGCCCACTTCCTGTGTCACAGACAGCTGGCTTCTCACTGTGTCCTTGTGGAGGAAGAGGCTAGGAGCCTCCACCGCACCTGTCCCCCCCCCCAGCTCTGCACCACAGGGACCCCACAGAGAAAGGAGGTGAACAAGGGACGGCTGGGACTTTCACATCCCAGGTCACTGCCCGTGGAAACCCGCAGCCAGGAGCTGCCTTTTATTCTGGCGGGCCTCTTGAACACCAAGGGTGAGTAACAGGAAGATCACAGCCGCGCTGAGCTTTGCTTTAAAGAGACATATGCCCCAGCATCAGCAAGGAGACCTGCATGTCGATCACTTTATCTGCACACAGAAAACTGTTCACCTGCCTCCAGGTGTGAATTCTGTTCAAGATGCTAAGCAGGAAATTGCTTCGGAACCTCTCCAGGCCCGGGACTGAGCTCTCAGGGCTGGGCGATTAAAACAGCTCTTCTCTTTTAAACCAGCCTTGGGAGGGATGGAACTGGGGACGACGGGCTCCTGCATTCCGCAGAAGCCTAGAATAAAACGCAGGCAGCCCTGCCGCGCAGCAGGGACAGAAGACTCCGCTGTTCTTGTCCCCTTTCTTTTCCTGCCACCTCCTAAGGAAGAAAGTTTTTCTTCATGCACCTCTGGGTATGCAGAAATTGAAAATGAGTGCATATTCTGGCTTTGTTTATGGCTGGTAAAGGACTTGGGGGTTTGTGCATCAGGTCTGGGAATTGCCTTCCACAGCCACAACCAGAAGGGGCCCAGATGACGGCAAAGGCAGGGACTCCTGAGCTGAGACACTATCCTGGCTACTTTTATGTCTCTTGACACAGCTAGAGTCATCTGAGAGGAGGAGGCTTCAACTGAGAAAACGCCTCCATAATTTCGGGCTGTACACAAGCCTGCATGACATCCTCTTAATTAGTGATCGATGGGGAATGGCCCAGTCCATTGTGGCTGGGGCCACTCCTGGACAGCTGGTCCTGGGTTCTGTAAGAAAGCAGGCTGAGCAAGCCATGGGCTGCAAGTCAGTAAGCAGCTCCCCTCCACAGTCTCTGCATCAGCTCCTGCCTCCAGGTTCTGCCCTGTTTGGGTTCCTGTCCTGACTTCCTCACCCAGTTGCTTTGGCCATGGTATTTTATCATAGCAATAACAACCTTAACTGGGACAGATAGCGAGTTGCTTCATGCTTGTGGGGTGGTTTGAGATAGCCTCCCAAGTGTCTAGGAAGGATAGGGCATTGCTCAGAAACCGAGCCTCACCCTAGAGTGTTTGAACTGGGCGAATAACATGAGGGTCTAGCGCCACCTAGTGTCTCCTTGGATCTTGTTGAGGACAGGACGCTCTTGCTCTTTTTCTGTGAAACTAGCTCTAACCTCCAGTGGGACCGAAATGAAAGAACACTTTTTTATTCCTTCTGTATGGGGCTGTCCTCCTGCCCATGACGAAAGACTAGAATTTGGTGGGAGACGCTGAGAAGCCACAGTCTTAATGTGTCTCAGGCGAGATTGTTGGTGGAGGGGAAGGAAGCCAGAATGACTCATATGTAATATTTAGAATCTTCGTCTCAAAAGATTGGCTCATACTAGGAAAAAAAATTACTTGGCCCTATTTCATGGCTCCTGTGCTTTTTCAAACCAGTTTTCAGAGCTCTCAGAACCAGTACAAGATCTGTTTGCAGAATCCTTCAACCTGCTTGTCACGGAACCCGCCAAATCTTGGCCATCAGTCTCTCCTTTGAGCTCTTGCAACACTGACCACCTTCTAACTTTCTGCTGATTACAGCCACCATTTGCTGTTTGTTCTCATTAAAATATCTGCCGTTCAGGGAAACGGTATCCCCATTTCACTCTTGAGAAAACCAACCCTCGGGAGAGGGGAGACACATGACTGCCCACTTCCCAAGTGCTAGTATTATGTTATGCACCACCACACCACGCCACGCCATGCCACGCCACCCTGCACACCACACCCAGCTTTCCAAGTCTCCCTCGCAACCCTGCCCACCTTGCTTTAAGAGTCGTTTGCGTTATCTTATGGGTGTGGGTGTTTGCCTGCACTGATGTGTGTGTGCCACGGGCATGGCTGGTGCTTCAGGGTCCAGAAAGGGGTGCTGGACCTCCTGAAACTGACAGTGGAAATGGGGTTGCAGACGGTTGTGAGCCACGATGTGGGTGCTGAGAACTCCGTGGGAAAGCAAAGGCTTTTAACCACCGAGCCCTCTATTCAGTCCTTGCAGGTGGTTTTTGAAGACACCTTTTATTTCACTTCCTGCCCTGGGCCAGTCACTGTGACCCTCAAAGGTTGAACCCTGCTGTAAATACCTGCCTTCCTCACAGCATCTGTTCTGCTGCCAGCCCTCAACGAGGCTGACACGTCCTCAGTCTGCCCTCCTCCGCCAGTGGAAACCACCCCAGAGAAATAATCCAGAGGGCCGAGCAAATGTGCAGCGTCAGGACCATGGCTTTGTCTCTGCCTCCTGCTTGTTGGTTTTATGCAATGGAAAAGTAGAAAATTTCCCTGCTTACTCCTCCCTCCAGTCCCCTTCCCTAGACTCCCTCCACCTGCTCCGTCACACAGACACACCTCCAGAGGAAGGCTAAGTCAGGCCGCCCTCTGGATTCCCTCCTGACACACATTCTTACTTAAGCACACAACTTCTCACAGAAGGTTTGAATAGGGGACAAGCCACAGCCCAGCCCAACCCTGACCTCCACCAACCATGCAAAGTTCCTGGCTGCTGTCAGCCTCAGCAGGTGCTCTGTAGGGACACCAGAGGAAGCTATGTTGTTAGCCTGTGGAGGGGAGATTAGGACACGTCCTCCTCAGATAAGACCACTGAAGATGAACAGACACTCTATGGAGCCGGGTGTGGAGTGTGGGGAAGGAACAGTGTGGGCTTTGCAGATGCTCACTCTGCCCAGTCTTCACCTCCTCCCCTTTCCACAAGGAAGTCTGTCTCCTTCTGCAAAATGGATCCTAAGACACGTGCAGGCATATACACACACATACACACACACACGCGCGCGCGCGCGCGCACACACACACACTCACACGCACACACTCACTCACACATGCACAGACTATACCATACAAACCGACCTCCACAGGCACCCTACAGGCCCCATGACCACACACGTATATACCACACACACTCCATACATGCCTACCTCCACTCCCGTACCACACACCATACACACCACACACCTGCCCACAAAGCCACATGCACCCCACAACCCCCACCATGCCGTTTCCTAGATGCATGGAACCAGTTCTGTTTATTTTTTGGAGTTATCTTGGAAGGCAGCTTTTCCAATAAAACCCGGGTGGCCAGGATTGCACACACGTCCTTTAGCGGAAGCAGGAAAGGCAGGAGCAGGAAGCCCTGTTTACCATCTATGGTTTGCAGGAGGCAGGGTCCCAGGGGCTGTCTCCTGTGTCACAGGAAGGACACAGAGGGGGTTGTCCATGACAGTGCAGCCAGGCTAATGCAGCCACAAGGCGACAATGCAGTCCAGCCTTCGGGGGAGGCACTTGGCACAGATTCAGTTTGACATCGTCTTTCCTCAGATGCCTCCTTTGAAAGTCTCTTGATTTCTTCACAGGCTTTTCTAATTTAAGATGCCTCCACCAGCTTGGCAGCCGTGGAGTTTCTCCACCAGAGAGGAAATAGCCTGGAGAGGCTCCAAAGGAACAAAGGCCTCATTAGAATCAATCATGCACTCTAAGTACATACGGCCAAGAATCTTTATTGATGATCTCACATACAAATGCAGTGGTAATTAAGAATATAATGCAGACGGCTTGAGCTTAGCAACTCCTTCCGTAATAGAAATTTACTAAATTAAGACTGAGATTTTTGAAATCAGGTCTTTAAAAATATCCCCTCTATTATAACTATCCTCTCCTCCCTGCCACCCACCCCTTGGTAATATAATTAGTTTAAAATGAGATTCACGACACAGTTGGTGGCGCTGCCCACTGGTGTGGTAGCACTGGCTCTCGGACACGCTGCTCCTGTGACCCAGGGAAGCAGGAGGGGAGGGGTCATGGAGGCCCGTTAGAGGAGGCTTCGCTGTGTCACCAAGCACACAGCAGGATTAAGTGTGGCCTTCCAGGCAGAAGTCAGCTCACTTCTGTTCTGTTCTCCCAGACCTGGCATAAACTAGCTTCCTTTCTAAGAAAGAAGTGACTGCGGCTTTACTCCTCTGAACAGAAACTGGGCATGAGCCAAAGGCGCTGGGGATCGTCAGAATCTCTCCTCTCTGTCTCAGGGCAGAGATGAACCCCATAACCTGGGACCCAGCCCCTGTCCTCCATGCTGAGTCATCAATGCCTCAGCTTTCCTGATCTGCCCCAGCAGAGGGCAATGCCCATCCACCTCAGCCTGTCGGGAGTCCAGAGGAACTCTGGGACCTGGGACAACTGTAGCAGGAGCTTCAGCCTGCCTCCCCAACTTCACCCCCCCCCAGTTTGACCCTTGTCAAAACTGGAAAGGGGACTGACTCTGTCCTGAGTATGCCAGTCCTTTCAGAAGACCATGTCAGCCTCTTCCGTCATAGTCACATGAATAATGAAAATACTTTTGAAATCACACAGTTTGGTCAGACTGCTCCCAGGGAAGCTATGGACCCTCTCTCTTCCATCGAACTTTCTGCCTCTGTCCCCCAACCCCTCCAGCCCTAACACACAAAAGCACCTGCTTCTAATTGACCCTCTCCTGGGAAAGCCCAGGTTTGCTCAGGACACTTCTGCGACATGTCATTAAACAGCAGCTCTGAGTCCGGCATGGTCCTCACACCTTTAATCCTAGCACCAGAGAGGCTAAGGCAGGAGGATTCCATAGGTTTGAGGCCAACCAGGACTATGTAGCAAGCTCTAGCCCAGTCAGGGATACAGAGTGGCCCTGGGCTTTACAAGCAATCCAGCAGCAATAACAATAGTAGAAACAAAATGCTCTTTGGTAGGTTCAGAGACACACAGAAAATGCTTCTTGCTGCCCCTTAAAAGTGTGTGCACTTAGCCAGGTGGTGGTGGTGCATACCTTTAGTTCCAGCACTCAGGAGGCAGAAGCAAGCAGATCTCTGTGAGTTCAAGACCACCCTGTTCTACAGAGCAAGTTCCAAAACAGCTAGAGCAAATATGCAGGGAAACCCTGTCTCAAAACACCATATGTACACACAAGCACATGTACGTGTTTTCATGGCGTCAGCTCCCATCACTGGTGTTTAAAATCCTAAGAAATGCTCAAAGCCGCAGGGTTGCTTCTGGAGGCTCTATTATTGATGAGATAAATAAAGTCCATAGCACTCTTTCTCTGGATGAGCCCTGGTTTACTGACCTGGGTTCCCATCATGGCAGATGCCGAGTCAACCTTAGTTAAGTGATTAATGACTCTTGTCAAAAACCTTTGGAAGGGAAAAATGCTTTACTTCCAAATCTTGAATTGAGGACCTGTGGTCGGATGCCAGCCAGCCTGTGGTTGCTGTCTGTACACTGGCTGTAGGGAACATGTCTACAAGCTCTCAGCTGTCACAGTGCTGCTGGCCGGGACCACATTTACCCATTCCACTTCATCTCTGCGCACAGAACCCTCAGCCTGCACCCACTGAACATCAGCTGAGCGACTTAGACCTAAACATTTCCACACCAGCAAAACTGAACCACCACCAAACACTGCGTCTTGTCCAGCCACCTCTAAACTGCTGCATTCCTCATGCTTTGGCTCCCCAGGCCGTCACAAATCTGCCCAAGCTTCCCCTTAGCCTTTTATTCCTTGTAATCCCATCTGAGCCTCATGGCGAGTGGAAACACCACTTGCCCTGGGAGCCCACACAGCCCACAGCCACACTGTTCCTCCAACCTACCACAGCAGAAGGCCCCATGGGCCTGCATGGAGCAGTCTTTAGGTTCCCAGCATATGCATTTTCTCCTCGTCATTGGTAGAACTTCTTGAGGACAGCAGCTCGATCTCCTGCTTTTCACACGGCTCATGGGATCTGTTTCAACATGACTCTGTAACCTGAGTGAGCTAAAGATGGGCTACGGGTTCCGACAGGCTCCATTCCACTCAGCGAGACCCTAATAACTTCACAGAGCGCATGGCTGTGCACTCAGCGCTGGGTGTCCACAATGGAATAAAACACAGAAACTCACCTGAGCTTGTGTAGATTTTATATTCCAAGTGCGCTTTCCCTTCAGCCACTCAGTTATGCAGACAGCTGGATGACCTTCCTCATCTAATCAAGGGAGAGGTTCCTACCATATTAGAACCAAGTGCCAACTGTCTCTGAGACTTGGAAGGAAGTACCCTTTTCAGTGACAAGCCACATGATGTAGCTCCCCGAGACCACGTGAGAAGCCGATGAAAGAGAAGACAGGCCTGTTTAAATGCCAGTTGTTAAACTGCAGGACTGCTCTGAGAATGGGCACTCAGTGGTGAGGGTTCCCAAGACTCCCAGCTCATCCTCCACATGGGCTTCCTGTGCCGTAACCTGAGTCCCCACAGTGGGTCACTGACTCAAGCCACCTTTGTGAACTGGCCAACAGTGACGTGCAGAATGAAGAAGCTATGTGAACAGCTGGTCCCTGATATGCTAGGGTCTCTCTGCCCATCAGCTCTCCACACAGCACAGGTTCATGTGCTGCCTTAACCCGCCTCCTGTGCGGGATTAAAGTCATCTTGGTCAGCCCTGTCCAGGTTCCGTGACCACTGAGGACTTGTGGAACGGGAGAGGGGCTGCTACCCAAGGAAGTGTGGGTGCCTGACACCCACTACGGTGGTCAGCAGACACTACCCTGTAATAACAAGCCAGACGCTGAGCTAGAGGACCACACGGAAGACTTCAGTGGAGCCCAGAGCTCACTCTGTGAGGCTGATCCCGCATGAGGCATCTGCCTGCCCTGTGAATTAAAAGGCTCTTCCTCCCGCTGTGGCTTCAGGGCTGGCTTTGAGACACTGAGAAACACGATCTGGGCTCTGCAATACACTCATTGTCCGCTTAGGAGGACCCAAAAGCCACTGGGATTCCTCTGGTTGTCTCTGTACTGATAGTCGTGAGGCTAAGACCATCGTCCCAGTTGTTCATTCCGGATCATTTAAGTTAAGCTTGTATCTTTCTGTGAATATACGTAGAGGGGAGAGAAGCCTCGTCATGGTGTCCAAGAGGCTCCATTCCCCTGAGTGCTAGGATTAAAGGCGTGCACCGCCACACCTAGCTAGGATGTATGCTCCAGCACTCAGGAGGCACAAGCAGGCAGATCTCTGAGCTTGAGGCCAGCCTGGTCTACAGAGAGTACAAGGACATCCAGAGCTACACAGAGGAAGCTTGCCCCAAATAAAGAAGCAAGCAAACAAGCAAACGAAAAAAAGAACACACATTCTTTGTGATAGCATTTAAGAATAACTAACCCAGTTAGTTGAGACTAAGAGCTCCCTCCATCCCGCAGGACATCTTTCATCTGGAGATGCTTTTGTAGATCCTGCATCCCACCAAATGAAACATCTCTCCTACCCAGCTTTATTCTGCAGTCAGTTATTGCTTTGAGACTCATCAACTAACCACCACAGAAGAGTGGATCATACGGGTGCACGATAAATGTTTACTGAATAAATGAATGCGATTCAGATGATCTATCGGGGAGCTACTGGAGTCAGCTGGTGCCTGAGACAAGGCCACTGTGCATGTTTTAGGCAGCAGGGACCATCCTTAGTTTTTGTCCCTGGCTAGAGCTGAGGAGCCTTTCTCTGATCTCATCAATGCACATGTAAACTCAGTGTGTAAATATTGTATTGAATGCTTCCACACTGCCTACTGTCTACAAACTTAAGATTAAGTGGGCTGGCTGCAGACGCCACGTCTGTAGCAGAGAACATCCACGTGATCACTGACCCCACATCCAATAGCAAGAGCCGCCAGCATTTACTGAGCCTCGACATCTGCATGGCACTGTCCTGGTCTAATGCCACCGAGTCACACTGCTGTCACAAGGGTGCTCGCCTGATCTCCACTCTACAGTGGAGAAAAGTGATTTTGGAAGGATTTACCCACGTGGCAACTAGTTAATTCATGGCAGAGTCAGGGCTGAAGGCATCTATGTGGCTTCAGGCTTGACGCTGTCATTGAAAGCCACACAGCTTCCCGACACTTCAGGTCGCCCTTCCTTCGGGGACAGAATCATCATGTGGGATAAATGCTGTACACTGATGTACACTGAAAACTGTAAGGCCCCACGTGCCTTTCATGCTAACATGCTGTCGTCCAGTGCAAAGCAGTGTGCCAGCAGGAAGCACTAGAAGGCTAAATGGTGTTTCTTCCCACATCAGCAGCCCCTAGCGAACACCCATTTTTGTGCTGTCTACACAAAGACTAAAAGAGAGTCTCAGGAAGCTTCAAAAATTAATAAGGACCCACACTCCTCCAGGAGTTGCCTTTGCTTGGTGGTCTTGTATGCTGGCTAGACACGAATTCATTTAGGAAGAGAGAGCCTCAATTGAGAAAATATTCCCGCCAGACTGGCCTGTGGGGCATTCCCTAGATTGATGACTGATGGGGAGGGCCCAGCTCACTGTGGGAGGGGCCAACCCATGGGCTGCTGGTCTTGGGAGCTAGAAGAAGCCAGGCTGAGCAAGTCATGAGGGGCAAGCCAGTAAGCAGCTTTTCTCTGTGACCTCTGCATCAGCTCCCGCCCAGAGTTCCTGCAGGAGTTCCCTGGATGATGAACTATAAACTATAAGATAACATAAATCTTTTCCTCCCCAAGTAGCTTTCGGCCATGATGTTTTATTACAGCAATAGCAGCCCTAACCTAGACATCTTGTTTCTTTGGAAAAGAATGAGGTGAAGTTTGTGCCCTGTGGTCAACTCCCTGGGCTGTCAGGGGTAGGCCAACAGTGGAGGTAAAGCTGTCCAGGCTTTGGGATCACTTTCCAGAGAGGAAGGAAGTTCCTCCTTCCCACAAGCAGCAGCAGCAAGGCAGTGAAGTTAGTGGACTCAAAGCCTCAAAAGTAGCTCCTAGCTTCCCCGGTCACGTGGCCTCTGATAAGTCACTCAGCCTTCCTAAGGCCGTTTTCTCACCACTTCAAGGAAGGTGGTAGTGGTCATTTTGATAAGGAGAGAGAAGAGTTTGTGTCAGTGCCTAGCATACAGCAAAACATCAGCCAGGGACCAGCCAAAGCTGGAGAGAGCCGTGTCTTTCCTGTGACTGTGTGCACTAGTGGGAGAGGAGGGGGAGCCACTGCTCAGGATGAGGAGATGAGGGGAGATCCCTCAGGCCCCGGAGAAACAGCCCCCCCCCCGGAATCCTGGGAATCAGGAGCTGCCGCTGCTCACAAAACTCTGGCTTACCAACAGAACCGAGAAAGAGCAACGGCAGGACACTGTGTAAGGGCGGTTCAGTGCCTTTTCCTCATTAGAATCTTCTTGCTTGAGGATCCGTTGTCTCATTAGATCTCAAAACAAGCCCAGGAAAGGGCCCAAGGAAAAGATCAGGCCCATTTCACAGGCCGTGAGATCCACTAGGAGGTGATGGAATCCAGGGTTTGGGGTGCCACCGTTTCAGGAACACCTTGGTGGAGAAAGTGGGGGAGCACTACCTGCTTCTCTACCTCCCGACCCTCTGGAACCTTCCGCCAGCTCTGAGACGATGGACATTCTCTCCCACCAGGGCTTTGTCACATCCTGTCCCCGCTGCTGGGACAGCTGTGGTTCCCCCACTCCACTGCCCAGCCCTTCCTCAATTCATGCCCTCTCTTCCTTCTGATAGCGTCGCCGGAAGTCCAGGCAGAGCCCTTAGTTACATGCTGTTTTGCAGTCAGGCTCTTTTCCTCAGTGCTGCCTGTCACTGGTGGTGACTGTGTGTTGAAGAGTGCAACCTTTCAGTTGAGTCCATTGGCAGAGGCAACTTCTGGAAGGCAAGTTCCTATCCATCCTTCTTTCCATGCGTTTTCAGTGATTAGCATCCAATGGCCATTTATTTGGAGCGTGAACCTGGGAGATGTGTGTATTTGGGGGAGGTCAGGGTCCTCCCGTCTTCACCTCTGGATCCCCAGCTGGCAAGGTATTGGAGGGGCCAGTCTGATGGAGCCATTTCAACACTAAGACCCTTCCAATGTACAAAGTAATGCGATTCCATTGCCACATACATAATCAGCAGCGTTCCCTCACCCTAGACGGAAGGGACTCCTACAGTCTATGTGTGGCTTGAATTTTTATGATGTGAGTTATTCAGGGGATCAGAAAAGGCCATAAAAGTAAATTTCAGTCTGCCAGAACTGGTTCTGACTCCAAGGCTACATTAGTTCTGTCTCTGAAAGTCATAATGTGGAAGGAAAAGTATTTAGTGCGTCTTTATTGAAGGTACTTAAGCACTAGAAGCGTAACTGAGAGTTTTTCTAAGCACTGTGAGGGCCAGGAAAAGGGTGACGCTATGGTTAGAACGTCCTCCTTGCCCCAGCAGCACACTGTTCGGTTTCGGGGTCCGGCAGAGAACTGGGAGGTGGGGTTAGGTCCCAGTGACCGTGGTGGTCACAGCTTGATACCACACCCTTTACTTACCTCCCTTCATTGTTGTTGGATTCCAGTGTCTCCTGGATCTGCCTCCTGAGAGAACTGCTCGTTTTCACGCTTCTGAGGAACCCAAGCTCACACATCCATGTAACTGACTGTTCTGAGCACGTGACCAAACAATTTTCAGGGTTGCCCGACTCTCTGCCTCCTAAAAATGAAACTAATCTGGTTAGGTGAAGAGTTGAGTTTAAACTGCACACAGTAGACTCATGGCTAGCCCTGCCAAAGAGCAGGTACATAGCTTCGCCTCAGCCAGTCAGTCTACTTTGTATTTCTTCATCTTGAATTGTTATGTGCTGAATTGTAGTGACACCTTCTAAACTCTCGTCTTACGAAGTATCCCGTGAGCTCAGCCTCTTACCAAGCCTACGGCTAAAGGGCTAGAAGGAAGACCACGTCAGAGCACCAACCCGGTTTTGTTGTGTTTGTTTCTTCATCAACAGCTTTGTGGTCTAAGGAACCTGAATTTAAGAGCGGGGTCTTGCTACCTTTCCTTTGATTACACAGTGTTTAATGCTGCTTGGGCCTGGAGAACAGCCAGGGCTTTCAGAGACTCGTGGGAGGGTTTTGGGGCCTTGCTGTTCATCAGAATCATGTGCAGGACTTTCTGTTTGGGGGATTCCTGGGGTCCACCCCAGAGCCACGGCAGTCAGTGTTGAGGCAGCAGCATCTGGTGGCTCGGATGTGCAGCCAGGAGGAGAATCACTGATGGCGGCTGGAGGGATTAAGCCATGTGTGCCACAGCTCTGGACAAGAAGGAAAAGCTAAAAACATGTGGGAGACAGCACATCACAATCACACAGTCACTGCTCGCATCTGGCCTGTCCTTGCTTTGTACCACTCTGTCCTCATTTGTCTGCCTAGGCACTGGAGCCAAGATACTTCATGAGCTCCCTCAGCAACCACACCATCTTCTAACACAGTAACCACGCCATCCTCCGACACGGCAACCACGCCGTCCTCTAACCCAGCCAAGCCCCTTCTCTATTTTCTCATTTGCAAGTTTGGGTAGTGGAGCCTTGCACATTCCATTTTCCTGTATTTTAATCCCCCTGTCTCCAATCTACGTGATTTCTGCTCCTTCAGTTATTACCTCAGCCATGGTGAGTGTAGGTGCCTTAGTCCCTGGATGTAATTCTGAGGTGTTCCTTGTCCCCAGAAACAAAGAAATCAAGTTGCAGCCTGAATGACTTGCCATGTAGCTGTGGCTGGTCATTACTTAATTACATGCTAGCTATTGACAGGTTTAGGACTCTGGAGATCATCTTTAAGCCTGATAATCTTCCCTCATAAAACGTGGAGAAACCGCAATGACCATTTGAGATGCTAAGTCACAGAAACATAGCTTATGGAGGTTCCCGAGAGTCGAGAAATTTGCACACTTAGTATGGGCACCTTTTTTTTTCCTAAGAAGACAGTATAGTTTGTAGCTTTTTACTAACTTCTTGCAGACAAGATAAGATTTCTCTATGTATCTCAGATAGCCCTAGAACTTGAGATCCTCCTACCTCAACCTCCTGATGCTGATTGCATGAATATACGACATCTAAATGAATATCTTGGACTGGCTATGTCACTCAGTGGGTAGAGCGTTTGCCTAGGATGCATGAAATCCTAGGTTTGAGCCTCAGTATAAAACCTGGCTTGGCAGTGCATCTCTCAAATGCCACACTGGAGAGGTGGGTCATCCTCAGCTGCCTACATGATGAACGCCAGCCTTAGCTTCACAAGACCCTGTCAAAAAATTACCTGTTTTATGTTTCCCTTTTTCCTCCAGAGCCCCAAACATAATTCTCCTGATCTGAGGGACTAATGTAGAACCTTGAGTTTCTTCTTTCTGTTTCTCGTCATTACTAGATGTGGGTTCCTGGCCAGAAGAGAGGGGATCTAAAGCCACAGGGAACTTGTATACTAAGGGCTCAGGAAACAAAGACACCTGCATCCTGGTGTTCAACAGCTCTTCAGGACAAAGAGTTGGTGTGGGTTCGTGGGCGACCTATGACACCGTAAGCAAACATCACTCAAGACGCAGGCCAAGCTTGGTTAGCTGGGAAGAGTGCCTGCCCCTCGCTTGCAAATGAATGTGATCATGTTCTTTCCCCGAACTCTCCGGAAGGGCACAGAGGTGGCCATCTGTCTATGGCAGGCTTTTCGCCTTGTCAATGAAGACAGTCTCTAAGCTGAAGGAGCAAGAAGTTAAGCTCTGAAGGGCCTACTACACCTCCTGGGGTTTCTGGGGCCCTCTTCTGTTTGCCTTCAGGAAGAGGATACAGGCCTCTGTGACTGGGTTCCTGGTAGCAGGAGGGAGCTGTGAGTGTGTATGGAGCCATGGGAGAGGTCACAGAGAGAGGAGACAGTACTGACTGACAGCCGCCTGTGCCAGGCACGTGTCAGATCCTTTGCCCATGCTGAAAGCCTGGGGAACAGCTGCAGGGAATGGTCACACAAGGAAGCAGCCACTGCGCAGAAGTTACCCCGGAGATCTGGACAAAGTCCCCAGCTCCCAGAGACTCTCACTTAAGGGGGATAATGACTCTTTACATCACCCGTGACATTGACTGCCAGTTGTATTCCAGTAATTCACTCTTTTTTTTTCCTCCTATGGCCCCACCATCCAACAGAACCTTCCACACTCATGAAAATCTTCTAAAGCTACATTCTTCAATATGGTGGCCGCAAATACTCAAAATGAGCCCAATGTGAATGAAGACTGGAACTTTAGATTTTATTAAATCTGTTTAAATTAAAATAGTCACGTGTAACTAGGGGCCACTATATTAGACAGTGGATTTTGTTTGTTTGTTAGCTTGTGATGTTCATTGCTCTGAGTAGTGATTTTGGAGACTCGGACAGTGTATTTCTATGGTGTGTTCTAATTCCTAGCTATAGACACAGTCATCTAAAATAAAGACTATGTTTTCAGTGGCTCTCTCAGAAACTGGGGAAGTTTGGGCTCACAGATATAAGGATTAGTGCTGTAGCCATTTCTAGGCTATGTCCCAAAAGGAAGGGTTATGCCTTCTCCATGACCTTTCACCCCCTCCTTTCTGCTAGACCAGGATGTGTCCATGAGCAGAGAGAGAGAGAGAGAGAGAGAGAGAGAGAGAGAGAGAGAGAGAGAGAGAGAGAGAGAGAGAGAGAGAGCGCAGAACCATAAGATTAAAGATACCTGGATCCCCAAAGACGACTTCATGCAATATTGTCCAACTCTAGTGCTAAAACTGCCTGTATGAGAAACTGAAACTCCATTTCATTTAAGGACCTGTTATTTTGTGTGTCTGTGACACTGGGACACACATATCTTTGACCCCAGCTAATATATTATCCTCCTGCCTTTTGCAGAGATGGAGGGAACAAATTTCCTACTGCGATTTTGACTGATTTCAAAGCTGCGATCTTTATGCAGCTTAAGGGCAGAGATGTAGAACAATGGTTCTTTGCTGAGAAGACACTTGGTAGGCTGGTCCTTTGGGAGAAGAGTAAGATGGGGGAGCTAAGCCCCATGCATAAGAACACTGAGTAATGATGACTGAGAAACAGAATCAAGATATGGTCAGGGCTGGAGAGATGGCTCAGTGGTTAAGAACACTGGCTGTTCTTCCAGAGGACCAGGGTTCAATGCCCGGCACCCACATGGCAGTTCCCAACTGTAACTCCAAGATCTGACACCCTCACACAGACATACTTGCAGGCAAAAGACCAATGCACACAAAATAAAAATAAACAAATTATTTTTAAAAAGAATGATATGATCACTGGGCGTTGGTGCCGCATGCCTTTAATCCCAGCACTCCAGAAGCAGAGGCAGGCGAATCTTTGTGAGTTCAAGACCATCCTGGTCTACAAGAGCTAGTTCCAGGACAGCCTCCAAAGCCACAGAGAAAACCTGCCTCACCCCTCCCAAAAAAAGAATGATATGGTCAAACTTAACTGATGGGCATGAGCTTTCTCAGTGGTGGCATCTGTTGTTCCTGTGCGGTAATGTCTCCTGAATCCTAACACTGCTGCACATCTTAGCCTGGTGAGGATCACTTTGGAGAAAGTGAAAGAATTCAGGGTTCGGGGAGATGAACAAATGGATAAGAGCACCTGCTGTATATGCTTGAGGGCCTGAGTTTAGATCCACAGCTCCCACTTAAGAAACCAGGCATGGCTACGGGTGCTCGGTGCTCGGTGCTCGGTGCGGTGGGGCAGAGAAGGAGGATTGCTGTCTGACCAACAGTGCAGCCCAAACCCAGCAGACTCCGGGTCCTATGAGACCCTGTCTCACGGCAAGAGAGTGATGGGTGAGAATACCTGATGCCTTTCTCTGGTCTCTGCTCATGCACACAGCACACACACATACACTCACACACTGGAGCACACACACACACACACAATAAATAAATAATAAAATTAAAAAGAAAAACAAAACAATGAGGACAGTTGGAGAACAAAGCCAAGAAACAGGGTCAGTCAAGTGCACAGAGGAAGCAGTGTCCCAGCAGAGAGCCACTGGGGTTGGGGAAGTGCTTTGAAAGTCCCTCAAGGTGTGATGGGAGGGGCGTGCCGGCTTCCACCACAGGTGGCACACACATTCCTGCAGAGCTGTGCAGCCTGCGATAGCCTCGCACAGCTAACACTAGGCTCTACAGGGCCATCTTTCCCCCTATATTCACACCCAAAGTGGGGCAGCGCCAACCAGGAGAATGGCTAGCCTGGTTTGAAGCAGGAGCTCTTCTTCCCTTACATTGGAATACATGGTCATCTAAAGAGTCAGAGAGGGACAGGACGGGCTGCTGAGCACTAAGACAGAGAGCATGGGTTTGGGCATTCTGGATTTGAAACAAGCTGGCACTTCACATCCCAAATGACACCTGAGGTGGGATGTGTGCTGCTCGCTGAACAGTGGCTGCCGTCAGAGCTGCAAGAAACAGTAACCCTCAGAGTCGATGTGCTCAAGCGAGGAAACTCCAGGAGCACCAGGATGTGGGCAACGTGCTATGGCATCCCGCTCATATAGGTCATCTCCATTTGGGTTCAGTAACAGGCTGAGGGTTAGGATGCTCTGGAAAAAGAACATTCTAGAATCTCTTTTGTTGGCAGGCATCTGGGGCGGGGGGGGGACAGAGGCAGCTAGAAGGACCTGCCTGGAATTCTCTGCCCTCACGCACACCCCTCTCCAGCAACTCAGTCACAAGACACATGTGGCTTAAATCACAGAGGTGCACCCGTTTCTAAACACTTCAGCTACTTGAGGCTTCCAGCAGTTGGGATTTGTTATAACTTGAGTAGAAACTGGCCATGTGGGGACTCGACTTCCAGCCTTCACTGTACTGACTGTACAGTTAGCGCTGTCATCCATTGCCTAGCATTCCAAAGAGGCGTGTTTTTAATTGAGCCCCGAATTGTGAAGGAAAGCTGTATTTTATTCAGATGCACACATGTAGTAGTTGTGTTGCGATATGCTTCCCTGGAACTTCCTTTAAACACAGTAGGCTGTCCTGATTGGAGACTGTATGAAGTGTGTTTCTGTGCACTTCCGAGGCTAACATTAGGGACAAGCGTGTCTCCCAGCTTGACTCTTCATTACAAGCCAGCTAAGTGAATACGAGCTGGGTGGTTCTGAAAGAAGGAAACGCCTTCCGTTTTAAGGTAATTGATCTCTCTCACAATCAGAGAATTATCTGACATTGGCCTCACATGGCCCAAATACCTCAGAAGTGATGACATCATTAATTGCAAGGGGAAGAGCTCCCGGATGTCAACCCTGTGTGTGAAGACCCCTGGTAAACCAGTCACACATTTTCAGTCTACATCTCAGTGTCTGCTGAACCTATCCCATAGCACTGTCGGAAGGGCAGAAACAAACATCGGGTACAGCATTTTGTTGTAGATAAAGTATTCCAGAGAAGAAAGAATCAAGGAGCTTGGAAATTGCTGGCTCTGACTTCATCATAGGGGATTAATCTAGAGTTTTGCGAGTTTAAGTGTATATGCTTTAAAAGGCTCCTGGGTGAGAAGTATGGCTGTCATGGGAGATGGGGCTCCCCGAGCACTTCCCTACTAGATTAAGAACCTGTGCAGCGCCATCAGCCAGGCTCAGCCTGCTGGCAAAATATGGTGTGCCAGATACAATGGGATAGTAAGAGATGGCATTTACAAAATGTTTGGAGTAGGAATTGGCACATTCACACCGTGGCTCGCTGCTGGCAGGGGCTGTGCTGAGGTTTTAGTGGGGAGGAATTTGATGTCTGTTCTCCCCGCACAGTTCCTGCCTGTGGAAGAACTAAGGGCTGCACAGTTGGCTCTGTACAGCATTTCTGTCAACATTGTAGGTTTTTGCACAGAATTACCCAGAAGGGATAAAAATGTTCTTCACTTCGGCAAGCTAGTCTTGTGAGCAGAAAAACATACAGCGGTCACAAGGCACATGGGAGCTTCCTTGGCTGAGGTTTTGGAAGGGACTCTGGGTTCCTCCCTCTGAGGGAAAAGTGCCACAACACTTTGGGCAATAATTAAAATGTGTTTGTTTAAATATGAGTCATGACAAGCCTGGGGATGAGAATCTTAGAAAGAGGAAAAGCTATCTGAGCAAGGGTAGTACCCCAAAATAGCGCACGATCACGAAGACTCCTGGGGATCAGGCATTTCAACCCCAGACTTCCCAGCACCAGAGCAGACAGACCAGTGCCCATGCCTCCCTCACCGGGCTAGTCAGGGCATCTGCTGTGGCTCCCTCACTGGGCTAGCCAGGGCATCTGCTGTGGCTCCCTGGTCGTGCTAGGCAGAGCACCCAGCACACTGACCACTCTTGACAGAAAGCACCTCCCCACGGAGTTTCTGGTGGTACAGTTTCAGGGCGTAGCAATCCAGCTGGCAGATATTCAAACGGCCAGAGTCTGAGAAGTACTGAGAAGGTGTTTGGAAGGGAAAGGATACAACAGAGAACATCCCAGGATGAGAGAGCACAGGGCCAGCGTGACAGGGGCCCCGGGAAGCCAGGGGAGCCTGGGGCCTACATTCGGAAATTGGAAGGGGGCCCAAAACATGCTAATTCCTGGTTGCATCTTTTCTTTTTTAAAAAAGTTGTTATTGAGGCACATTAATTATACATAATGCATAATGGATTTCAACCTGACATTTTCACGCATGCGCATACTGTAATTTGATTGCCCTCTCTTGTCTCTCTCCTACTCCCCTGTCCTCTTTGCAAATAGGTCCCCTCTACTGTCCTAGGCCCGCTTTCTGTAAACAAATGGGTTTCACCTACAGGAGCATGGGCCCTATATCCTCCGCTATACCCCTGAAGAGAATCTCTCTCCCTCTCCCAGCAATTGACTGACTGTGGATCCCCAAAGCAAGTCTCTTCCTGTTAACAGCTTTCTCTCTGCCTGCTGGGTCTTCAGGAAGGGGCCTGGTGCCCCTGCCAACTCCATGGGGGATGCAGGCAGGCCGCGTATGCTGCCCCTTGTCGCGCCCAGAAGACAGTTGCCCTCCACCCCATCCCGGCCTTGCAGTCTCATACTCTTCCTCCTCGCTCTTTCATGACGCTCCCTGGGCCTCGGAGGGGGTGACGCAGATGTCCCATCTAGAGCAGACCATCAATAGTCTTTTGTTCTCGGCACTCTGACTGGTTATGAGTCTCTGTGGTGAACTCCGCCCAAAAGAAGTTTCTCTGATCAAAGTCGACAGCTTGAATATCTAGAAGGCAATTTGATGGGCACATGACCACTTAGCAAAACAACACTGGCTGCATCTTTCAGAGTCCTTCTGGACAGTGAATCGGGCACACCAGTTCTTCATGAATTCTCACGCAGTAAGCTGTCTATCCCGAAGCCTGCAAGCCGCATGGTGGTGTGACTCTGCCCGTCCCATCCATGAGAGCCCTGCCGGCTGGCTCCGGGCTACTCACAGGACGACAGTAACTGCTTCACGGAAACTGTGGCCTTGTCGTGACCCTCAGCCCTAACCTGTGCTCACTCATGGGGTTTTCCGCAGCACTGTCTCCAAAGCTAGCTAAGGAAGAGCACTTTCGCCCGGGTCCTGCCCTCTGAGAGGAGTGGGAGAGGAACAGGGCAAAGCCAGTGAGCAGAACAGTCCTCACCCAGACTTAACGTTAAGCAGGAATGGGTTAAGACCCACAGGGGGCTTTGCAGCGAGCTCCTGTGCGGCCATCACGGGAATGTCACTACTCCGCTGCTGCCCTGAGTCACGGACCATTTACCAGCTATTTTACTAATCGCATTACTTCACAGTGGGTGGAAGCTTCCAATTGGCCAGGAGTCCTCTGAAGCTAAAACGATCCTCTTTCTATCACATTGAGCTTCTAGACTCCAGCCAGCATTTTAATATACCTGAGCCCCAAAGGACAGCCTTAAAATAGGGACAATGTAGACAGCAGCCACGCCATGTGGCTTAAATGAAAAAGGTCCAAGCCTATTTTCCCCCTTTCTGGGAAGCTGACCTAAACACATGAGGATGTACTATAAATGACTTTCAAGACTTGACTTGTAGGTTCTAATTATAAATAAGATGACAATACTTGGTTTTTGAACGGTGCCGTCTTCCAAGGTGCTCAGAATGCTCTTGCCTGTGAGAGGCAGGCAGGGCAGCCTCTATCCAGTTGCAGATGCTGATTCTGAGGTCCCCTCGGGTCCCTGAGTATGAGATACCAGGGCTCAGTTAACTTGTCTGGGTGTCTGGGTGCTATCTGAGGGAGGCGCTCTCCGGGTTTGCTTTGGCAGTGCCTCTGTTGGCTGTGCCTGGACCCACAGAACTTTTCAGGTGGCTGAGTTGGCTCCACCTGGTGCTTTCCTGACAAAAGCCTTGTCCAGCATTGTCTGTCGCCTCACTCCCAGACTCCCGGGTGCCAGCGTGAGCTCAGCTTCCTGCCCCTGTTGCCAAGGGAGGGCCCCCTCCCTGCAGGTGCTCAGCACTGAAGCCTGCCCTCAGTAGACTCTCCACCTCAGTGTCCCTGCTCCAGGGCAGGGCAGGCTCAGGCTTGTTCAGGAGTCTGTTTTGCTGTGCCAAGTCACACAAGAGGATCTGTGTGGTCTCAGGGTCCCTTTGAGACTGAGCGTCTGGTTCTGCAGAAGAGAAACACTATAAACAGGCCTGGGGTATTGAACCTAGGACTTTGTGCATGGAAGGCAAGTGCTCTATCACTGAGCGACACAGCCCAAGGCTTTCGATGAAGACATTTTGAGGCAGGATCGTGCTAAATTGCTGGTTCTGAACTTGGGATCCTTCTGCTTCAGCGTCCGGGCTCAGGTCTGTGGCACTGGGCCTAACATCAATTGGGTTTTAAGGCGGGGCCTCTCATTGTGCCCGGCTCAGATGAACTGTGGAGGACAGAGGACAGCATGTCCACTCCCCGTTCTAGCCTGCCAGTTTCAGCGCTTGCCTCCCCGCCCCCACTACCCTCCCTCAGCAGAAAGGGGGCGGAAGGCTGGAGAAGACGAAGTCTTGTTGGGACCTGTCAGCCTCCCTCAGAGATGTCCTCCTTCTCATTGCCACCCATAAGTCACAGTGGGTGTCTGTGTGTCTTGGGTTTCTGGAAAGCTAGCATATTTATAACTTAGGCGACCACTCAGTGGGGCAGCATCCAAGTTCCCACACAACACACAAAGCCTGGTGCCTCGTCGTTTCTTCCTGCCAGCTCAGGCCTCTCCCTTCTCTGTGTCATCAAGGACACAAGGTCCTTTAGGTCACCAGACTGGTCCTATTCACTGGAACCAAACTGGAAGTCTCCTACATTAAGGTCTTCTCTGTTGTGAGGGGAGGAAGGCCTCTCTGCTTTCCACCTTGAGTGTGAGAGTGCCGGAGACTTCTCGACATGCCTTTAACTTTCCCCGTAAATCCTAACCAGAAATATAGTGTGCACAAACAAACTCACACACATACAAACATAAAGAACAAAATTAAGTCATTTGCATAATTTGGGATGGAACTGTAGATAATGTTAGGTAAAACAAGCTAGAATCAAAAAGATAAATATTTCATGTATACAACGAAGAGTTTTCTTCTTTTTCTTTTTTTCAAGGCAGAGTTTCTCTGTGTAACAGCCCCGGCTGTCCTAGAACTCGCTCTGTAGACCAGGCTGGCTTTGAACTCACAGAGATCCGCCTGCCTCTGCCTGCCGAGTGCTGGGATTAAAGGTGTGCGCCACCACCGCCTGACTTTACAACAGAGATTTTTAAAATATGCTTCTGACATTTAGTGACAAAACAAGCAGCTTAAATTATTCCTTAGTATTTTGTTATTTATGACAATTCTGTATTCAACTGTCATAAAATGTTCAATATTTTAATAAAATTGCAAATTTACCATTTTACCATTTTAATTTGCCTAAAATTGATTTGTTTGCTTGGTTTTTTTTTGTTATGCTATGTGATGAGTGCTGAGACAAGGCTGGCCTGGATCTCACTCAGTGTCCCAGGCTGTCCCTGAACCTGTGGTGATTCCCTCGCCTCAGCATCAGAAATGCCCGGGTGATAGGCAGGGACCACCATACCCAACTCTATTTACAGCTTCTCTCAAGCACAGCACAGCTTCTACTCACTTCAGAGTTCCCCTTTTTCTTCTGACACTTGGCAAGTCCTTTTTCATGGTTCCATGCTCAAGTTATGGATAACAAATATTTGGTTATGTTTTGCTCAGAAGTTCTCAACTGTCTGGAAAGACTGATGGGTTTCCACAAGTGTGTTCATTGTCTTTAACCAAAGATCTCCCTGCTTTTCTCAGAATACCTCATCTAGTTTCCCTAATCAAGCAGAGCTTCAGGAAGTGGCAGAAAGATACTGCCAGCCACCCTCCTGTGACTGACCATAGCTGCCCTGGTGGTACCCATTCTTCTTTTGGACTTATTATTTATTTAGGTGCAGCAAGGGCTACCTCTACCTGGTTACATTATTACTCTGTTGTCTTCCAAAAGATGTTTAATAACAACAGCATAAGCAATGAAAATATAAAGGGATGACGGGCCAGGTGGTGGTGGTACACACCTTTAATCCCAGCACTCGGGAGGCAGAGGCAGGCGGATCTCTGTGAGTTTGGGGACAGCCTGGTCTACATAGCTAGTTCCAGGACAGGCTCCAAAGCTACAGAGGAAACCTATCTAACAAAAAAAACAAACATCAAAAGTAAATACATAAATAAATGGATGAAAGAAAGTTTACATATATTTCTTGGTTGCTTCCTTCATGGATGATAAAATTTAGACACATCTATGGCCACAGCCCATAGCAGAATTTCTCTGGGCTGCAGACCATAGCTCGACAACCCCTTCCTTCTTTTTCTTAGTAAACAAAATACCCATTAACTCTGGAAGCTATTACACAAATGCCCATTGTGCTGACCGTGTTTGACCCCTTTTAGAAAAACTGCATACTTGTTGGAAGTAATTTGCAGAACTGTGATCCATCTGTACTTGGTGTTTAGCAAGCTCCTGCGGAGTAAGAAAACGTTAGATTGAACCTCACTGCTGAGAAAGTCAGACAATTTGCATGTAGTCCACAGGGTTCTACTGCTGGCTGCCTGTGCAGAAAAATTCCAAGTCAACAACTTTCTTTCTTGGGGTATCAAACTCTTAAGAGATTCACTCTTCCCTGAGTCCAGGGTGGACGAACTAATTCGTAGGTTAGGAGGAGGGTTTTCTAAAAGAGAAGGATCAGCGCATTTCACAGAGAACTGCAGTGAAGTCAGACACAGTTGGATAAAAAAAATAGAAAAGAAAAAAAAAAGGAACTGCTCCTAGGTGTGGTGGAGGAGAGAGTTTATTGTAGACTTGTGGGGGAGCATAGGCAGAGGCAGGGACATCGGGGAGACTCCAGAGTGCACATGACCCTGAACCATGTGAGGAGACTGGAGGGAAGGGAGGGGGCAGGGGGGAGAGGGGAACCAGGCATAGCAGCCAGGAGGCCAAAGGTACAAAATGGGGTGGACAGCCAAAATGTCTGCGTTATATAGGGAAGAGCCTCTGGGAAAGGGCAGCCCGGTCTCCTGGGCTGGAGAGTTCAGGGTAGAGGGCAGGGTACGCCCACCATACCCTGTAACAGGTAGGATCTGAGGGCCGCTTGGAGGACATTGCTGCCAGGTCTGCTTTGATATGTTAGACAGGCTCCTCGGGCATTCATGGTAGGGTGGGAGGTGTTGAAATTTAACAACTGTGACATCTTGAAGGGGGGGGGGGTCAGGAAACCAATTCATTAAGGCCCAGGTAGAATACTGGGCTATAACCCAATGGCCTGAGCTTATTCCTACAGTGACTTTAGATCTTCATTTGGTGTCAGAGTGAATGGAAGTCTGGGGGTGTTCATGACTCTCAAAATAAAAATATAACAAAAGGAACCCTAGATTGTGATGAGACGATGCACCCTGGTTAAAATGATATCGAAGTGAAACGTGAAGGAGACGACCCCATTAAAGGGAAATTAGTCGGCACGGGGGGGGGGGGGGGGCAAGTATAAGTGGTTCCATTCATCTTCTGTCTCCTGGAAAGAGAAAATGGCCCCCAGCCCAGGAAGAGAAGTCTCTGGGCCCCCAGGCAGCTAGAAGCTTGGTAGTAACCAGGGATGGGACACTACAGGGAGATACTGCTAAGAGCTGCGTTTTCCACCACAAACACCAGGACAGCCTCCCCAACGTGGACACTGAACACCTAAGTGGGTGACCTGTGTGTGCTGAAGGCTCAGGAGGAAGCTCTGTTCTGTGTAAATCCCTAAGACTTCCCCATGACCTGAGGGGCATGTTCCCAGCCCAGCAATGGATAATGATATCCACAGGAGAGGCCCAGGGAAGACGTTTTTCTAGTCTGACTGTATCTACCAAAAATTCACGTTGAGGGGTTTTTGTTGTTGTTTGTTATTGTCTATTTATGCTATGTGTTTTGCCTGTATATATATGTCTGGGTGAGGAATTGACTACAGTTGCAAGCTCCATGTGGGTGCCGGGAATTGAACCCTAGTCCTCTGGAAGAGCAGTCAGTGTTCCTAACCTCTAAGCCATCTCTCCAGCCCCTCATGTTGAGGTTCTATCTCTAGTGTGAAGCACTTAGAAGGTGGGCCTTAATAAGTGACTAGGAAACAAAGACTCAGCTTTCACAAGTGACACTAAGTATATCTATCCATTCACAAATTGATTGGCTCTCTCAATAGCGAGTCTGCTGTAAAAATCAACCTGACTGCTTTTGAGCCCTGTTGTGGAACTTTCCCCCACGGAAACAAGAGCAAATATCTACCTACCCCAGATAGGGCAACAGTGACAGACCACAGGAGCAATTCTGCCTAGTCTAACCTGAAGCAATGAATACAGCATGGGTGAGGGGTCACTTCAAGGAGCAGGGAGGACCCCTAAGCAGTCACACCACTGAAAAATCTCACTCCAGCACGGATGTGACGTTTCTATAATCGCATAGGTGGAGTCCCTCCTTCAGTTAGCTTTCCACCTTCTGTATGGTCTAACTACCTCCCAAACCATAAGGCCATGCTGCAGCAGCAGAGTAATGCAGCTGGAAGGGTGTAGAATCTCCTCTTTGTATTTTTTCTGGGGCAATTTGTAATCCCCAGCGAGGCAAAATTTCCTTTACTGCCTCAAACATCTTTTCCAAAGTATCCTTATTTGAATCAGACAATAATATGTCATCCATATAATGATATATTAACGAATGTGGAAATTTTTTACGAATTATTTCTAGAGATTTATTCACAAAATATTGACAAAAAGTTGGACTGTTTAACATACCTTGAGGTAGTACCTTCCACTGGAATCTCTGTACCGGACGGGAATTATTATAGGTAGGTACTGTGAAGGCGAACTTTTCTCTGTCGTTTTCTTGTAACGGTATGGTGAAGAAACAATCTTTTAAGTCTATAACTATAATTGGCCAATCCTTAGGAATTAGAGAAGGTAACGGCATC
This sequence comes from Mesocricetus auratus, assembly GCF_017639785.1. NCBI lineage: Eukaryota > Metazoa > Chordata > Mammalia > Rodentia > Cricetidae > Mesocricetus > Mesocricetus auratus. The sequence goes on from NW_024429210.1 coordinate 11,059,147, forward strand.
CCAGGTTGTAGAGACCCCATAGGCTGAATTACCTTGTTGATGGCTCTAAGATCAGTAACCATTCTCCACTTACCAGACTTCTTCTTGACAACAAAAACAGGTGAATTCCATGCACTAGTTGATTCCTCAATATGTCCAGCATCTAACTGTTCCTGAACTAACTTCTCCAAAGCCTCTAACTTCTCAGATGTCATAGGCCATTGACCCACCCAGACGGGTTCATCTGTCAGCCATTTTAAGGGTAGAGCTTTTGGTTGCTCTGTAGGTTTGGCACTAGCATCTTGCTTCTGTACAGCCTGTACATTTGGCATCTGTTTTCTGTATTGTCTTACTATATTCTTACTACCACTAAGAGCTTGTCTATAATTCCTAGCTGATACAGGAGGAATGTTAATCTGCGTATTCCATTGCTGGAGTAGATCACGACCCCAGAGGTTTATAGCAATATCTGCAACATATGGCTTTAACCTTCCTCTCTGTCCTTCTGGCCCAATAAAGTCAATCCATCTAACGCTCTGTTTAACTTCAGGTAGGGTTCCAATCCCTAAGAATTGAACATTAACCTCTTTTAAAGCCCAGTTGTGTGGCCAGGACTGCTGATTAAGGATAGTGGCGTCACTTCCGGTGTCCAGTAATCCGTAAATCACCCTATTATTTACCTTAACTGGCAGCTTGGGTCTATGATATTGTATAGAAGTTTGCCAAAATATATGTTTTGTATCTCCTCCTGATGTAATTGATTCATCCTCTGGAGCTAATGTATTATCCAGTGCCGTATTATTTACAATGGGCAGTGGATCTTCTAATTGTCCTGGGAGAGGCTGTCCTCCACTGTCACTGGGAATGACCGGATAATCTTCCTTTTCGGGGCTCCATTGAGCCCCAGAACCCCGTTTCCCTGCTTTAAAGATCTACCTTGTCTGTCTATTGTGGAAAAGCATTCATCAGTCCAATGGCGCCCCTTCCCACACCTCCTGCATAGACCAGGAGGCTTAGGCCTTCTGTTTGATGCATTCCTGGTAAAAGCATTATTTCTAGGAATGCGTTGTCTACAGTTCCTACTAAGATGTCCTATTCTACCACAGTTAAAGCATGTTGCATCTTTATGCCTATTTAAATTCTTTGAGATTGCCTTCCCTACCCATGCCTCTATATCATCACAGGTAGGGTATTTGGCATCCTGGTGCCTCCTCAAGCCTGTAGAAATAGCTTCACCTACCCAAGCTCCTGTATCCTGACTTTTACATTCCAGGTTCGCTGTATGTAGGACCCATTCCTCCAATGGCGCTGATCTTATTTTTAATGGCCAAATTACCTGCCTGCATTGAGGATTCGCGTTCTCATACGCCAAAGATTCTATAAGGAGATGCCTCGATTCTGGGTTCGCTACCTGTACTTCTACTGCTCTGGATAATCTCTCTAAAAATTCAGTGAACCTTTCCCTTGGGCCCTGTAATACCTTGGTGTAGGGTTGCATTATCTCTCCTGTTTCACAAACCTTATCCAAGGCATTTAAAGCAGCTGTACGGCACAAAGACAACATGCGCTCGTCATATGCAGATTGAACCTGCGTGTCAGCGTAAGGACCCTCCCCAAGAATCTTGTCTTGGGGTACTTCATGACCCTTCTGCAATTCCTGAATCTCAATTGCTTTTGCTTCTTGCCTCCACAAAGCTCTCCATTGAATTTGACAAGAATTTTCGAGCACTGCAGAGGCTAATTGGGCCCAGTCTTTTGGGGTTACTTTATTTACAGTAGCCCATGAGGTTAGGAGCTCTCTGACAAAGGGAGAATGAAGACCATACATGACAATGGCCTCCTTAATATTTTTTAGATCCTTCATCTGTATAGGCTCCCAGTGATAAGCAATGGGACCATTTGATTGTTTTTTCGTTGCTGGTTTTTCTGTTACAGATACTGGAAAAACCATAGGGGAACGCATAGCAACCTTAGGGAAATCATTCCGGCATTTGAGAAGCTTTGGGAAACTCCTGTCCTGACCTGTTGCCTGTATTTCTGATTCTGAAGTATCAGATTGAGCGTCTTCTAAATCCTGCAGTCTATTCATCATTGTTTCTCTGAGCTCTTGAAGTTCTTGGGACAAATAATTTTCTAAGGACGTCATGGAATCTTTCATTTTTTTACATTCATTATTTACATGTGATTCCAAATTTCTAATATTCTCATCCTTAGCAAGTACCTCAATAGCATGTAAACTGCCTTCTACAAATGATATTCTATCAGTTAGTTCATCATTGCTCTCAGACATGGAACAATTCTTTTCTGCTAGCATTTCAATTTTATGTTCCAGTCTTTGTAATTTGCTAGTGAAATCATCAAACATGGAACCGTGTTTTTCGTTAAATGTTTCCACATTATGTTCCAATTTTTCAATTCTATCTGTGGAACACATTTTTCCTGATAGTAATTCAATTTTGTGTTCCATCTCTTTAAACCTGTTCGTCAGACCTACATTATCATTTTTAATATCCTGAATATTATCTACCAACCCTTTCTTACTCTCCTGCAATGAATTTTGCACTTCCTGAATCCTTTGTATTAAGATTTCAAAACTATCCTGCGATGACTGTATGACCTGTATAAGTTTATTCCTATTTTTGAGCCATTTCATTAACAAAATTATATTGATTATGAAGCTAATAATCACCATCGTGGGTAGGAAGTACCTTTCAGGTAGGTCCTCAACCCTTTCTAAAATCCCATCCATACAAAAAACAAGAAAATTCTTAACATCCTGCATCATAGTGTTAGCTGTTGACATTGTATAAAGCAGTTACGTTTGTTACCAATGGAGTAATTCAGGCCGAAATCAACAGGCTGCCAGCGAAAGAGCACGTGGCCGGAGTCAGCAGGCCGCCAGTAAAACAGCACGTGGCCACGAGAGAAATCTTGGAATACCGCCTAACCTTACCGGCAGGTAGAAGGTACTGGTTCCTGGCGGCAGGAATCGTGCCTTGCCGAGCGAAGTGGTGAGGAACTTAGCGAAAGGAGAGTCCACGTGTGCCTGGTTGGGCCGAGAGAAGCCGCTTTTCTGGGCGCCTGGATCCGGATTCCAATCCCGCTCCCGACACCAAACTGTAGGCTAAACGGACGCTGTAACGATACGCGACACACAATTACTGACAGTAAAGCTAAGTATTTAATGTAGAAAATTACTCACAAGATACCAAACCCAGAGGAGCCAAACAGTTCTCAGCTAGCAGCCGGACCGGAAGCCGAACTCCAGGAAAAGAGACCGAGACTTCCTGTGTGCTGTCTTTTATGCCTTCCCCCATAACGCCCCTAGTCATGCCCAAAAGTGGGCCTGGCTAGTGACGTAGTTCCACCTACGTACGTATACGTCTTTACATCCAGCCGTATACGCCTTTAGTCCTGCCTAAAGTGGGTGTGGTTAGCGGTGTGGTAAACCGCCCTTTTATTACCTCATCTGTATGCGCCTCTAATAAGTCACATGTTTAATGGCGGCATCAGACTTCCTCCTACAGAAGGGGATTGTGAGGAGTAGGGTCTGAGAACCCTGTCCTCCTCCTCCTTCTAAGGGGGAAGTAGACAGGGCTGTTATGCTATGGGGAATGTTCATAGGCACGCTTTACACACACACACACACACACACACACACACACACACACACACACACACACACCCTGTGCTATCCTGGGATCCCGCAGTCCCTACCAACAAGATCTTCACCAATTTTAAGTCCTTGACCTTAGGCCCTCCCCGTTTCCAGAGCTGTGAGCTGGATAAGCTTTGATATTCAGTTGTAGCAACAGGAAGGTTTGATGGGATCTGGAAAGTACTGGGCTGTCTTTGCATGTAGCTCCCTAGTGTGGTGTTTGTGAACACAGCACCATTTTCCTTATATGACAGGCATTACACTGCTGATTCACCTGCCTCCTTGGTGTCCATCCATTCCTCTGGGTTGGTAGATCTGCCTGCTCTCTAGGCATGGTGGGAAAGGCCCTAGGAACAGAAATAAGAGGCAGGAAGAGGTGAGGTCTATTTTGCTGCATAATCAAGGTGCCTGATATGCCCAACTGTGATGGCTACCTAGTCACTGCCACACCATGGTGGGTACTGTGGCTTGCTGACCCTGGCTGGGGAGTGGGTACCATGTAAGTTCAGAACCTAACAAAACCTCCCACACTGGCTACTTCAGTCATAGCCCCCAAGGCCTCTGGTCCCCCACCATGCTGTGTTTTCCCCTGTAACACAGGCCTTACATTTCCCGTCATTTCCCTACCCCACCTCATAGAACCTCTTCTGATTTTAGCTAGGTAACTCTCACCGCATCTTTGAATTTCAGCTTCCCTCCCTGGAAGGTATTTATTTCTCCAATAGGTATCACGACTCTGTGATTTTATTTTTGATTGCTGTCCTCAGTGTATAAGAATATGAATTTTCAACTGGAAAGTGGTGGCACACGCCTTTAGTCCAGCACTCGGGAGGCAGAGGCAGGAGGATCTCTGTGAGTTCGAGGCCAGCCTGCTCTACAGAGTGAGTGCCAGGTCAGCCTCCAAAACTACACAGAGAAACCATGTCTGGAAAAACAACGACAACAAAATATGAATTTTCCATGGTCCACATGCCATCCCACGCCCAGGACCACACCTGGCACAGTGGAGACACCCAGTAGATATTTTCAGAAGGTCTACAAACTTGTTCTGGAGCACTGAAGTCTAAGTTGGCGGCTAGCATTGGAAGACATTGAAGGACTGAAATCAATGGGGAGAGTGCGCAGACTCAAAGGTCAAGGTCGAAGGTCAAGGGTAAAGGAAGATGTGATCAGGGTTAGGAAAGGGGCAGCACCAAGGCAACTCTGAGGAGCCAAACAAATGATGAAGCCTGAGATCGTTCAATGACAAATGCGGGGCAGAGAAGCGTCCGCAGACAGACAGACTGACCGCCTTTAGTGGGAGAGGACTGGATGGAGAACAAGCAGATGGGACGTGATTGGGGGCAGTGGGCCCCAAGACTGGACGAGATTAGGTAAGGCTGACTTTTGGAAGGCAAAGACCCTAAGCCTCATTTCTAGGGATTCTGGTTGTTTTTATTCTAAAGGCAAAGCAGAAGCTGCTGACAGTTTTAAGAAGTGGTGTGTGTGTATGTGTGTGTGTGTGTGTGTGTATGTATGTGTGTGCACATATGTGTGCACATGTGTGTGCCTGCGTATGATGCATGCATGTGTGTGTGTACGTGTGTGTGTGCATGTGTGTTTGTATGTGTGTGTGCACATATGCTGGTTACTGTGTGGATAACATATTGGAGTCAGATAAGTTAGAAGAGCATTGGGCATTCAGGGAGTATTTGGAATAAAAGACTGGGTATTTTGTAAAAAAAAAAAGAAAACACAAAAACAAAATTGTATTTATTCATTTATGTGGTAGGGCTGGGAACCACTATTTTAAAACATTCCTTCATTTCAGCTACCCATTGCCTAGAGAGCTTTAAAAACCATTCGCTTCATTCCAGGTGTGGCCTACAGATGGGGAGTTTCCCAGGCTTCTCCAGACGTTTCAGTTGTAGAGCAGGGCTGAGAGCTGCCGCTGAGTTACCCGAGGAGACCTGAACTCCAGGTACCGGCTGAAGACCACTACAGATGTCCGACAGCTTGTTAGACATAGGCATCAGGCTCCAGCCAAGCAAGGACTCTTGAGGAGACTCTTTGGACCATCGGGCTCAGGAGGGGACTCATCAGAAATAGACACTCATGGGCCACTGAGTCAGAAGCCCTGGCGGAGGGCCACCCAGGTAACACTGGTTCAAGATAGAGTGAGCCAGGCATGGTGGCTAGTGCCTGAAATCCTAGTATTTCAGTCTGAGGCAGGAGGATCGCCATGGCTTTAAGATAAACTGGGCTATATATTGAGTTTCAAGCCAGCCTGGGTTACAGAGTAAGAACTTACATCAAAACAAACAGATAACCAAACAAAAATAGCATAGGTTGCGTGTGTCTCAGCTGTCAAATGGCCACTGTGCGATCATGGGGACCTAATTTTGGTCCCTTAGAACCTGCATTAAAAAATAAAATATAGCTGGGTGATGGTGGCACAGGCCTTTAATCCCAGCACCCAGGAGACAGAGGCAGGCTGAGCTCTTTGAGTTCGAGACCAGCTTAGTCTACAGAGTGAGTTCCAGGGCAGCCAGAGCTACACAGAGCATCCCTGTCTCAATAGATGATGATGATGATGATGACCATAAGAGGCTGGTAGCATGCCATGCCTGTAACTCAGCACTGGGAAGTCAGGTATAGGAAGGTCCCTGGAGCATGCAGGCCAGACAGTCCAGCAGCTAGGATTCTAGATAGATTATCAAACTCCAGATTCAGTGAAAAAAAAAAACCCAAAACAAACAAAAGCAAAAGCCACATGAGAGAATGATTAAGAAGAAAAAACCACCTGATATCAATGCTACCTCTACACACATATGCATGCGCACCTAAACACAAAACAGTAAAAGATTGAGAACCATAATTCCAGTGGGAGAAAGCAATAATTTCAGGATAAGCCTCCGTTCGGAAGCTGGTGGGTTATTTCAGTGGCTTGGCGGTCCAATACAAAAGACTGGGTGAATGGGTTTCTCTTCGAGAGACTCCCTACCTTCTTGTCCCAGGACACATCTTCTCTACCCAGTCTCTGGTCTTCCACCCAGGCTCCTGCTGGCAGCCTGACTTCCGGATGCATTTCACAGGAAACCAAGAAAAGACAGGCAGAGGGAGCAGGGCAGGGGGGCCTGAAGTCCCCACCGGAAGCAACAGGGAAACAAACAAGGAGAGCTAGGCGAGCGGGAGACTTAGGATGAAAGCTCCCACGGGGCATTACTCAGCCCTTGCTGTGTCCCATCACATGCAGCCGCATGCATGATTGGTCTCATCTCCTCCAGCTTGAGACTTCGTGGGGCATTGGGCAGATCGCAAGCTGTCTTAAGGGCGAACCAAAGGAGGGGCCGATGTCTCAATCTAATGAGAGCTTTCCCTCTGTTTCCCGGCTTTGTGGGTTCATTCCCCCTTTCAAGATAAAGTCTCACTACAAAGTCCGGGCTGGCATGGCGCTCGCACTCCACCACTGAGCCACATGGCACTGTCAGCCCCTCAGACCCTCTAGCCTGGTTACCTGAGGTAGAGCTGCTTCTCTAAATGCTGCTCTCTGAGGAGGATGGGGGTGCACGGGTACTGATCCAGACTTCCAATTTTAACACAATGCCATGGTGGTAAGAGAGAGAAGAGACGGAGAGAGGGGGGAAGAGAGGAGAGAGAGGAGAGGGAGGGAGGAGGGAAGAGAGAGAGACGAGGGAGAGAGGGAGAGAGAGAGAGAGAGAGAGAGAGAGAGAGAGAGAGAGAGAGGAGAGAGAGAGAGAGAGAGAGAGAGAGAGAGAGAGAGATCTGCGTGGATGGTCCCGGGGATCTCAGTGACAGTCATCAGGCCTGCTCCCTGCTCACACTCACAATCTCTGTTACCTCTGAGCTGTCTCACAGATCCACTGGTCTGAGGGGAGGGTAAGGATAGGGTGGAAAATGAAAGAGATCCCAGAGGAGAGAGAACAAACAGATAATGAAAGATTCATGTTCACTGAAGTTCAAGTTCATCGGTTCTCCATGTAGTCAAGGACAGCGAGATGCTCACATGCATCCTTGCTGTGCAGGGACACAGCCTTGCTCTTCCCCCAGGGTTTTGCAGTTCCAGGAGCTGTGGGCTGCTACCCGTGTTGCTCTAAGACCCAGCTAGTTTGGACCTCTGGCAGGGTTCCCATGGCCCTTTGGGTCCCTGAGCTCCCCAGAGCCCCTGTTCTGACATCTGCACTGGCCGCAGAGCTGTGGAGAGGGTGAGTGGTAACCCTGAGAACACTGGTAAGAAAAACTAGTTAGTTCATACCACGTCCTTTAGTTGTGAGCCACATTGTTGAGAGAAACCAAGGGGAGATGGGGTGGCATGACTTTGCCCGTTCTCCTCAGGCATCCCAGGTTCCGCCTGCTCTGCAGTGGGCCCTGGCTGCCCCCCCCCCCCCCCCCACTGCTCCATCTCACTCCACCATCCTTCCTCTGAAACAAAGCCTGCCTTCAGACTCTGCTACCAACGTGTGCCTGGCCAGGGGCCAGGGTCTAGCTGCTGCCAGAAAAGCCACTTGGCCAGAGGCATGGCTTTCCCTGCGTGAGCGTGAGAGGCAACTACCATTTCCTCAGGGTCTCCTGACTCCACTGGATTCAGAACAGCTGAAGGCTGGGCTGGTGGCCTTGGAAGCCCCCCACTGCCTTAACACCCCACCCGCCCACCCATTTCCCTTTCCTCCCCTTTTAACCTTCCTTCCTTCCTTCCGCCCTCCCCCCTTCCTCCTCTCTCAGGGTCTCACTATATGGCCCTGACTGGCCACAAACTCACAAAGATCTGCCTGCTTTTCCCTGCCAGGTTTTGGGGTTAACCGCCAGGCTGGGTTCGTGTGAGAACCAAAGTTGTTATGTTTTAAGTTTTAATTACTATACCTAGGAGATCTATAGAACAAAAAAACAAAAAACAACAACAACAAAAAAAAACGCTTCTAACCTTTAAGCCCCTTGCCCAAGGACAGGTAACTTCCTGAAATGCTGGAGGCTACTGTTTATGTGAGGTAACAAGTCACAAGTTTTTTTTTTTTTATATTCCCCCTAAACAAGTTTGTTTGACCCAACTGTACGTAACATACTCTATCATGTGTAGGTGGGAAGTATGTAAGCAGGAAATACATCAGGATATATGCTTGCTCCTGATTTGACCTGGTGGGAAATAGGTAGCCTTATGGGTTTGCCTTTGTAAACCTCTGCAAAGTGTGACTTGTCGCCAATTTCTTGGAACCCCTGAATGGACCTGGGCAGAGTCCATCATCCTGGCTAGTATTAATTAAAGCTTGCTTCAAACTTGGATCAAAATCGTGAGAGTGGTTGTTCTTGTCCGAGTAGTTAGTCTCTCACTGGAGGATGACCTTGACTTCTGACCTTCCTACATTTACCGCCCAAGATTAGGGTCTTGAGCCACTACTGTTAATCCATAGATGGGAGGAGAAAGACCACTGACCCAAATCATCATGGTCTAATTAATCAAAGCACGCTTTTTTATTTGTGTTCATGGACTGCCTCCCCTAAGGTGGGGCTCAAGAGATCAATATTAGATGTGAGGAAGACGAGGGTTTTATAGCTCGGGGTTAGGGGCTTCCAAATGGGGGGGGATATCGTTGGGGTTACACGAGCAGAATATAACTGGAGGTCAAAGCAAGGTAATCACAACAGATAGTCATAACAACCTTTCTGAAACAAAGGTAGGGTTGCAAGATGGTTATTAACTTTTTGAAACAAAGACATGACTGCCTTTTCTGGAACAGGCAGTACAGAACCATTTGTAGTTAAGGTTACAGGCAGGACATAGCTCAATCCCTGAGAGACAGAGGTTTAATCATAAACAGGAATGAACATAGTTTGTCTTTACTATAAGATGGCTTTTAAGCCTAAGATGGAGGCAGGCTGGTTCCTCACTATACCTGCCTTGATGTGGCTCTGGAGATCAAATCCAGGGCTTCATGCATGCCCTGCAGACACTCTACCCACTGAGCTACACTCCTCCTTCTCCCTGCTTTCCCTACTCACTCTTGATTCTGTCTGCTTCTTCTGCCCAGTCCATGTCTTCAAAGCATTGCTCCCACATAGACACAGGCACACATTAGTTGGTACGGCACAGCTCCTGGGGTCCCCACTTCAGCCCCAGGTACCCTCAGTTGATATCACACAGCTCCTGGGGTGCCCACTTTAGCCCCAGGTACCCTCCCAGCTGCTGCCCTAGTTTCTCTCCAGCAGTGAAACGTCTTGGGACAACTTTCTTCACATTATTTCCTGTTCCTGGCTTGCAATCATTGTGCGTCACTGCAACTGCCCCCCTTCTGCACTGTTCCACTCAAACTGCTCTCACAAAAGACTCCACACTACCCCAGTCTTGGGTTCTCGAGTTGTCAGGCTTGCATAGAAAACACTTTCCACCTGCTGAGCCTCCTCAAGTTCTAAGCCCTGTTTTATTTCCTGAGACAAAGTTTCTCACTGAACTTGGAGCTTTCTGACCCGCTGGACAGGATGGCCTGAGCCTTTTCCTCCCTAGTATTGTCATTTAACGGCATGGGCTATTTGGTATGCCCAGCTTTTTATATGGGTGCTGGGGACTTGAACTCAGGTCCTTGGGCAGCAAGCACTTTAGCAACTAAGCCATCTCCAGAGCCCAATACATGTAAAGGGAAGCCTTCCCGCCAGCCTGGTTCCAGAGCCCCATCAGTCCCAAATGAACGCACAGGAGGCTATATTAATTATGAAGCTGTTGGCCTTGCTTGTTTCTTACTGGCTAGCTCTGACTTAAGTATTTATCCCATAATTGCTAATCTAAGTATTTCTCTTATCGGAGAGGTTTCCGAGCTTCCTATCCCATGGCGTTACATCTTGACTTCCTGTGTTTCTCCTTCCCAGAGTCCTCCTGGACTCCTAGTCCCACCTATCTTGGTTCCCTATTGGCCAACAGTGCTTTATTGACATATACACAGGACTTCCCCCATCAAATAGAGAGTGCTCGGAGGGAAGAATTTGAACAGGGAGGCTGGAGAAGAACCTAAATCACACTAGTTCATACTGGGGTGAGCAGGCCTTCCTCAGAAAGCAGGTGGTCGAGCTGAGGCCTAGAGGCATGATGGGAGTCAGCCAGGAAAACCAAAGGCAGACACAGGCAAAGAAGACCACTGCTGGCGACACCTACAGCCCAGCTCTGGTTCCCTGACCCCTTCCCAGCATCGGGCGGTGTCTCAGTTACTTCAGGTCATCTGGGTTTCTCACATGGGCCTGGATTCTGCCACACAGCCCTCCTGAGCAAACAGCTTCTTTTATCCACCAGTTGCTCCAGCAGAAACAAGAGTTTTCCAGCCCCTCGCTCGCTCATCACCCCATGTAGCACGAAGGCAAGACCTGTCATTATGCCCCTGACATGCAGTAAGACTCCACTCACTTGCCCTTCTGCCCTTCCCTGGCCCAAGACATCTGCCCCTTGTAAACTTCAGTAACATCTCAGCTGCTCACCTAGCCTCCAAGACACTGCCCAGGTGACTAATCACATGACCGACTTCAAAGCCTTCAGCATCCCCCCTTTTTCTTTAGGCATGAGTTCCGCGGCTTCTGTGAAACGTAACCTCCCTCCATCTGTCTCACTGCATCTTGGGCTACCTCTCCTTCTCTCACTGGGATCCACCCTCATGGCCACCTGCCACTTCCCACAGCTGTCCCATTGCTGTGAGCTCCTTCTCTGTTGTGTGACAAAATTTTTCCCAGGGAGAGGCGACTCGAGTCTACTCAACCCAGATAGGAAGCCCAGGACAGACCAAAGTATGGATACCACCAAAGACCAACCTGGTGAACCGCGTGTTTTATTGGGGTTACTTACAGACATTTGGGTGAGGGGTTACTTACAGGAGTGGAAATGACTAGACATCATCAACACCCAGCTCATCCCAGGTTACAACTCACAAGGCTGGGGACCTGGAGCACACTGCTCACACAGGCAGCTCAGCAGTTGGAGAGTGTCCTTTCCAGATGTGGTGGCAGTTGGCCTAATACTCTTCCAGGCAGCTGGTCTGGTCTCAGCCACTTTTTGCTTCACTCTTAAGGAGAACTGTCAGATTTTATTGCTTACCCTGGCAGCGAGGGGCCCAGTGAGTCTGATTGGATTCAGGAACTTCCTGAAGCTATTTTTAGTTGTTTACCCTCCTGTTTAAGAAGCTTCCTGCAAGATGGAAAGAGGGGCTATGATACACACTGCTGAGGTCCATTCCATGGCGTCATGGAAACTGCAGTTGTAGTATGCCACGGGATTGGTAAGGTTCACTGGCCTGAGCTGCCTGTCTTCAGGGTCCACTGAAGATCACCAAAGCAAGCAGATCACTGCTGAGATGAGCTCCTGGTGTCCGCGCCCTCAGGAATGGTGGCCAGTCTCCTGGAAGCTTTCATATCCCACTTAGAAGTCAGGACTCCCTTCCTGGCTGGGTGTGAACTTTTTCCCAGCCTCGTGGTGCAGCCGTTTCCCATGCAGGCCATCAGCCCCTTTCCTCTTGGCCCCTGTCCTGCCCCCATTGTCAGGGCTGAGAGTACATCTGTGCCCTCTCATGTCTCCTCCATCTCCCACTTCCACAGGTCTGGGGCCATTTTTCCTAATGCAGAGAAAACCCCGCTCTCAAGCTCCACTCTCACAGCTAGTTTAAAGGGTCTCCTGCCAATGCTGAGGGGCTTTTAGGCTTTTGAAAACCAAAGCTGGAGGACTGGACAAAGGGGGAGAGTAATAGGAAAAACAAGCATCATTCAGAACAGGGTGTGGTCGCACAGCCCAGCACTGGGGAGGCAGAGGGGCAGGAAGATCACGAGTCTGAGGCAAGCACATGTTACATAGCAAGTATCATCTTGGAAAAGCAAACAACAATAACAATAAGATCTAACAGGAAAAACAGATCAGTAAATACTATCAATACCTACCTTTAATTATGTAAAGCTGTGCTACGTCTTTATGCTGCATTTGTTTAATTATGTAAAGATGTGTTGCTTTGCCTGCTTGAGGCACCTGATTGGTCTGATTAAAAAGCTGAGCAGTCAATAGCTAGGCAGTAGAAGGATGGGCAGCGCTGTAATTGGAGTTTCCTTTCCACCTGGCCCCACAGCCATTTGGCTCCAAATAAACACACAGAGACTTATATTAATTATTAAATTATTTGGCCAATGGCTCAGGCCTTTTATTGGCTAGCTCTCTCTTAAGTATTAACCTGTAACTATTAATCTATGTATTTCTACATGGCCTTATCTGACCACAGAATCCCTGGAGCATCCTATCTTCCCGGTCACTACATGCTGTCTCCCTGGTGGCCTCACTCTTTCCTCTACCCAGCATTCTCCTCATCTAGTAGCCCCGCCTATACTTCCTACCTGGCTACTGGCCAATCAGTGTTTTATTAATCAACCAATAAGAAAAACATTTATACAGAAGGACATCCTGTAGGTATTTTGGATGGATCAGGTGACACAGGTATTCTGGCATTCGGGAGTCACAGAATACTGAGTGTTACCCAGCTCAGGTGGAAAGGTATCCTGGAGCTAGGGAGCCAAGGACTACCACAGGTTACAGAAGCTTAGCAGCCTTGCCTCAGGGAAAGGCTTCCCAGTGTATCTGCTCTGCTCTGGTGGATGGAGAGCGGAGTGTAACAACTCTGCTCTGCCAAGGGAAGGTTTCCCTGGCAAAAGTGTTACAGTCCTGCTTGCTCTGCTCTGCCCAGGGTCGCCTCTGCTCTGCACGCAAAAGAAGATCTTCACCCAAAAGCTCATCCAGGGAGTTTATTAGGAGGGAAGAATCCAGGAGAGTGGCTGCCCTCTCCTACAGTGGCAGAGGACAGCAGGGGAGCAAAAATAGCCACAAGCTGAACAGACACAGGGTTTATATAGGGCTTCCAGGGTAGGGATTGGTCAGATTTTAGTGCTGAGCTCACATTGGCTAGAGCTCTGCTCAAGGATTGGTTAGTTTTCTGCACAGGATTAGGGTCAGATTTGGCTCTAGTTTTAGGGCCAAAGTGTGTTTCTTTCTTTGGTCCTTTTTAGCCTTTTGGCTCTAGTTTTAGGGTCAGGGTGCATTTCTTTCACTGACTCAGATTCCAGGGACAAAGTGTGTTCTTTTGGCACTGGTTCCAGGGCCAGGGTGTGTTTCTTTGGCTGGCCCCTTTTCCCTACACACCCCCGTCACAGGACTGGCAGGCAGAGAGAATCAGTAGAAGGGAGAAAGAAAGGGAGACGCCAAGGGCCAGTCAGTCACCAACCAGCCAGCCACGGAGGAAGCAGGAAAGTAAGACACTCAGAGGATTGATTTGCCCTGGGGAGTCAGAGCTTTAAGAGACAAAACAGGAAATAGAGGACAAGGGAAAAGGGGAAGGGACTAGGGAAGAGGAGGAAGGGTATTTGTACCAGAGGGGACAGAGGACTGGATAAAGGAGACAGATGTGGCACATACCAAAATGGAGGTTTATAAAAGTAGAGGGCAAATCCCCTGTGAGGATGAGGTGCTTAACTTTAATTGGGCATGTCGATTAGGGTGTCAAAGGCGGCTTTCGATTTCTGGACTTCAATACTTTGACAGCTGGACCTTGGTGGCCAGTCTCAGGAGGAGGAAGTGGCCAAATGAGGGAATGGACATTGGTTTGGTGACTAGCTTTAAGAATGTAACCAGAGGGTTTTTTGTTTGTTCGCTGTTAGTTTGTTCCGTTTTTGGTTTTTGTAAGGCAGAGGGAATTGGAGGCAAAGAGAGAGGCCTGCAGGCGGCATGTTCACCATGCTCAGGCTGGCTGGAATCCCTTCAACCTAGGGTTATCTTGTTCGTGTCTTTGGCTTCAGTGAGTCCCGCTTATCTTGGTCTAAACGTTCTGTGTTCTCATTAACAGTGTTTTCTTCCCTGTTTGCTTTCTTTCTGATTGTCTCAGACTCAAGATTGGTTCTCATGCTTTGTGTAAGTTTATAAATAAGCTACAGTGTGAGCTGGTGAAGGACTGGGAGCAGCATTCACATGCAGAATCGCAACATCTACAATGGGGCTTGCAAAAAGTCAACTGATAATCCACCAGTTAGCTCCTCATTTGGTCTGAGCCCAGTGTTTCCTACTTGTGAGGCCAGATCAAGGTCATCAGGGACCCTGAAACTCAATTAATTTGAGATTAAAATAACTACTAAACAATAAAATAAGTTAAGGGAAACCCTGTCCCGCGCTACCGTCTCGCCAGCAAGAACGACGCGGCACACTTAGGATCCTTCTGCAGAACAGCTTTAATGCGTCTTGAGAGGGAGAGCATAAGCTTACAGAGCGGAGACCCAGGGAGCGAAAAGCCCAACCCTTATATAGCTCAGCAGTCCCCGCCTCGGACGTGTCATCTCCTGACTGGCTCCTGCTCATCAGCCCATATGACGCCACGGGAGAGGCAGAGAGTAAGGGATGGAAAAGTAGCAGGCACATGCGCACCAAGGTTGTTTACTCCAACTGACAACGGGTGTCAGCGCCATCTTGTAACAGAGAATGTGGGGGCGGCTCCCCACAAAACCCTATACTGTAGTTATCTCCAATGAAACTACTTCGATGTTTTATTTCAATCACTGAACCCTGCAGCTCTTTGACTGATGCCTGCAATCCTAGATTTTGGAAGACAGAAACCAAACCAGAGTGTTGTTATGAGTTTGAGGCTAGCCTGGGCTACATTGTGAGACCCTGTCTCAAAAAACAAATGGAGGGAGGGAGGGAGGGAGGGAGGGAGGGAGAGGGGGGAGGGCAGGCAAATTCTTTCCTCAAGTTCCCTCCTTGCAGGGAGTAGGAGGAACTGGCCTTATTGGTGGCTGTGTGGCCTGCAGGCATGTATGGCTATCTGTGAAATTCCTTAGTGCCCACCAGAACAAGGGGTGTGGAGGTGAGCAGAAGCCCTGCCCCTGCGGTTATGGTAGCCTTGGGATCCTGGCGACCAGCCAGACTGTGTCCTTCTGATCATACTCCCAATCATCCCAGATGCCCAGTTCCACAGAGACAGAAGGGGCATCGTCTCTAGAGATGGAACTGTTCAGGCGCGACACACCCTCAGATCACAGTGGAGCAGTGTTTGTTTCACAGCTGATACAGTCAAGAAATTGAGGGGGGTGGATCGAATAGGCACTGGGGACCAGTACTTTACTCTAACACACTCTAAAAGCAAAGGAAGAAGGAGAAGGAGGAGAATGAATGAATGAATGAGCAGCAAGTAAAGGCAAAAGCAATTTTTGGGCTCCATTTATGATCACCATTAATTCTCTTCCAGGTCCTTCCTGCCCCTGAGTGTTTCAACTTAAATCCTAGTAAGAAAACAGAGTGTTCACTTACATGAAATGTCTTGTAACTGAATGGCAAGTACTGAGGACCCTGCAATTCTGGGTTAAGATTTCAGTGTCCCTGCTTCCCTCCTTGTGGAAGAGTGCAATGTTCGCTTGAGTTTACTACTCAAATTTCAGAACATAAAGAAGTTTGGCAGGAGTGAACTGGTCAAAGGTCCTTCTCCAGCTCTTATGAAA
This sequence comes from Mesocricetus auratus, assembly GCF_017639785.1. Classification (NCBI taxonomy): domain Eukaryota; kingdom Metazoa; phylum Chordata; class Mammalia; order Rodentia; family Cricetidae; genus Mesocricetus; species Mesocricetus auratus. The sequence goes on from NW_024429210.1 coordinate 11,075,267, forward strand.
ACAGAAGTTCTAGCCAGCCAAGATGGTCCAGGCCTGTGATCCCACCATCACTGGTGAGAGGCTAGCCTGGGCTGCACAGCAAGCCAGATAGAACTGTTCAGGGATACTTCATCCCAACACACATACAACACAAGAAACTCACAGCAGTGGGAGCTCTGATTAGATGCCTGCCAGAGTCATAACTTTCCCAAAGAGTAAGTAGAGCTGGTGTGTGTGTGTGTGTGTGTGTGTGTGTGTGTGTGTGTGTGTGTGTGATGTATCTGTGTGATGTGTATGTATCTGTGTGTATGATGTGAGGCATTTTTTTTTCTATTTTGCATTTGTCCAAAGAATTGGAAAGGATTGACAGGTGGATTGTAGGTACTCACATATGGGTCATACAGATGGGCATTCAGAAGACCATTTAGGGGTGCTGGGACGCTTGAGAGCATCACCCCTTTACTCTCCAGCTCTGAGAAATCTGGGTTCCATGTGACTTGAGGCTGAGTTAAAAGGCTCAGTCCAGTCTGAAATCCTGGGTGTCACAGAGGAGGCCAGGGGCATTAGACCTGGAGCCACAGACTGCTCTTAGCCACCACTTGTGAGCTGGGGATGGACTTCATCCTTTGCAAGATCAGCAAGTGCGCTTAACCACTGAGCTACCTTTCCAACTTCTGAAAGATTTTGAAACATTTATTTAGTTTGTGTATGCATGCTTGTGTTTGTACCCACAAGCCATGGGGTCCATTCCCTCCTTCTGCCATGTGGGCTCTGGGCATGGATCTCAGGCCATGAAGCTTGCCAGCAAGTGCCCTTGCCTGCTGGGACATCTAGATGGCCCCATAGGCTGAATTCTCGAAGACATGCCTGTTGGAATGCTACTGGGCCCAATTAAAGTGTAAAATCCAGTTTCCCATTTTCATCCAAAGGGGGGGGCGCCTGTGGGGCAATAAGTCCCATTTCAAAGTGGAGAAGACAGTTTGTAGAGGAGGTGGGCGTGCAGCTGTCCCAAACTCCTGCCCTTTCCTCTCTTTTAATATTCTAACTCCCATGGGATTAGAGAGGTAGCTCAGAGGTTACGAACACTGGCTGCTCTTCCAGAGGACCTGGGCTCAGTTCCCAGCCCCCACGTGGTGGCTCTGCAGGCAGATCTGCCTTTTATGTGGTTCAGTCACCTTTACTCTGCGCTGCCCACACTGCTTCCTCTCTGCCTGGACTCCAGCTTTCTTCTTCCCAGAGCTGTCTTTGTCCCCGGAAGTCCTGCCATACCTCTTGTCCTGCCTAGCTATTGGCCACTCAGCTCTTTATTAGACCAATCAGAAGGCTCTTTGGCAAAGACACATCTTCACAGTGTACAGAAAAGTTTATTCCACAACAGCTCACAAAATGTCTGTAACTCCAACTCCAGAGGCACATACCCATGACAAAACACCAACACACATAAAATAAAATAAAAAATGTAAATTAAAAAATATATATTCCAATTCCCATGGGGCTTGAAAGTTAGGACAAGTAAGTTTTCTGCTCACAGGGTAAATACTAGAAGCACCAATGGTACAAAAGGAACCCCCCCCAACACACACACACCAGTGTTCGCACATAGAAAACAGCTCGTCTGTGCCAACAACTGAAGCCTCGCTTCCCTTCCTTAGAGTGACAGAAGGAACGCCAGGCAGATCCTCCCTCCTTTACCTAGCACACCTGAACTTGGTTAAAGCCCTGTGGTGTCCAGCGACCCCACCCTGTGGTGATGCCTCGTGAGGCTTACTTTGGGCCCCTGTGTAGACCTAGCCTTCAGTGCTACTGTGACTATGCACCTGACCACAGGTGACTAAGCACATGAGGGAGTTAGCACTCTGCTCCCTCAGATGGTAGGTCAGATGATGGACTGGCCTCATTGCTGCTGGTGTCTTCATTATCCCCCCCATACACACACAGGAGCATCGGGCCATCATGGGACGGGCACAGAACTAGACTTTGAGGGGCTATTTGTGCGAGTGAATGGTTGCAGCCACACAGGAATGCCTTCCATGCAGCAGGGCATTTTTGTTCTCAAAGTCACGTGCAGCTGGGGAAGTGACAGTTGTCAGGCAGCATGGGGACTGCTGGACTGTTTCCCCCTGGGCAGCTCATCCCTGGGCCTCACTGTCACAGGGGAAGAAATGGGGTTCCTCTTACGGAGAAGCATTTTATTTCACGTAGAGCCTGTTTTCATAGGACCAGCTTTCTGACCCGGGGTAGAACTGACCAAACCGGGAACGCACTCCCAGATACCCATTTTCAGGAGCCTCCAGGGCAACTCAGTTGCTCAGGGTGAGTCCTCGTCTACAAAAGGAGTCAAAGGGCAGGCTTCCCATTCCCCTCCTCCCACATCCAGGACTTACGGTTCAAATCTCAGGAACAAAGCCAGGCTGAGCCATTGGACTCGCAGGTCCCAGGTATGGGAGGCAGGTTAGCCAGTACTGGGTCCCCAGCTGTGAGCAGGAACTCAGGTGCCCATTTCGTGACAATACTTGCATTCTAATACCAACACCTTATAGAAACAAGAAATGGTACATTTTTCGCATTCTTCAGTCAGAGAATGGAATGGAGGTGAGCGACACAGGCAGAATTCATGGAATGTGAATGTCCTTGCTGTTTCCTCGGTTGGCGAGAATGTCTCATCTTTTCGTTCTCCAGGTGTGACAATGCCCTCTCCTGCAGCCTATGTCCACCCCTACCTTGGTAGCAGTCCTGAGAGGACTGGGAGGCATCTCGGTGCTTAGGGTTGTCTTTGGTGTGGGAATGGGCTCAGTTCCAAAGAGTAGAGGCTGAGGACTGACGGCAGGAGGAAGAGGCGTAAGGCCCAGGAATCCAAGAAAGGTCAAGGGGCTGAACAGACAGCAGAGTAGACATGAGAGCAAGGTCGGCTGAGCCGTGAGGGCGCAGGCTGCTTGCAGGGGCCTGACTGTGATAGCTGGGCAGGCGGGCAAGCTGGGAAGACAGTTCTTCACGTAACAAGATTCCTGTTCCCTGCAGGAAAGGGTGCAGAAGTAGGGAGACCCGAAAAGAAGCCACCACTGAGAGCTATCAGACTCCGGTGCCAGCAGATGCTCTGGGCAGGACAGAGGGCCGAGAGTTTATTTTGAAAAGGGAGGAGAGCTGTGGAGGGTGGCTACAGAGGGGCCAGCAGTTCTGATGGTGGGAGCTGAGGGAGTTGGAAGCAGGAGCTACACGGACAATTTTGTTTCCCCAATTCGTGTGCCTATATCTGTAGACACCTCTGGAGATGTCACTTTGGAGAGCTAATTATGTTTTATAAAATCATAAGGATGGGCCCCCATGCTGAGATGATGCATGCTCTTACACGAAGAGGAAGAGAGCCGAGCCCTCTCCACTATGTTGTTTGAGGCTCAGATATCTGTCTGCAAGCCAGGAAGAAGGCCTCGCTAGGAATGGAGTCTGTAGGATCTTTGATCTGGAGAGCTGTGAGAAATCAACGTCTTGCAGTGAAGCAGCCCAGGCTGTTATTGTGCGTAAACGCTGATTAAGACCCACGCCTTGGTCATCTGCTAATATGAGGTGGTCACAGGTGGGGAGGACGCAGGTGCGCAGTGGGAAAGGATTAGGAAGGCGGCAGGGAGTCACAGAGAAGTGAGAAGGCGGCGGGGCGGGGCGGGGCGGGGCTGCGGAAAAGGCTGCCCCCTGAGAACTCAGCCAGGTCCGAGGACACACATGGTTTAGAATCCAGACCTCACAAGGGTAGGTTCCTCCAACTGCCTTCAAGAGCCCACATAAGAAGAAGGTTAGACTGGTCCCCAGAGGGATTTACCAGACCAACAACCCAAGGAACAGGACAGACATGTTAAGGTTGCAGGGAAAAGACACACTCACACACATACATGCCATTATAACCATGCATAATTATATGCACACATGATTGTGTGTGGGCTGAGATGCATAATAGATAAATGGACAGATGGATAGATAGGCAGAACAGACGTGACTTACTAAAATGGAATAGGGTAGGGAGGTTTTACATATACACATATGTATGCATATATGTATATATATATATATATATATATATATATATATATGGCAGCTAGCAAAGAATGATTCTGGTAAATCTTTTCTAGAAAAAAACAAAAACAAAAACAAAAACCTGAGGTAAGTATACCACTTAGGAAGGTCGAGGTCAGAATTAGCAAATACGGACTACAAGCTACAGACTCCATCCTGTGCCCAGAATGGTCACCAGTACTAGATGGCCAAACTCTTGGGCTGAGCTCTGAGTTATTGACACAGGGCTCAAGGAGCCAGCCTCGGGGAACTGGGATTGGCCCCTGACGTGAACCTGATTCTAGTGTGGGAGCAAGTGAAGGGTAAGCCTGGCTACGTTTGTGAGGTCACTGAAGAAGCTTTAGTACCGGGGAGCCTGCTGTAGAAGACAAAAGCTCTCACAGCCAGCCATGGTTCTTGGTTCCCAGAAACCTGAGAGAGCTAAGGGTAGCTCCAGGGATGAAGTCGGAATTTCCCTGGGGCACATGCATAAAGCAGTCTGCTGAAGCCCCAGAGTGTACTTGGGCTGTGGCCTTGGAGTCCCAGGCTGACATTTCAGCCCATACTTAGCTTTCAGAAGTGGGGAATAAGGCCAACTGTGACTTTCATGATGGAGTGACCTTCCACGTAGCCTAGATAAGTACCTGGGCTCTGCTTGAGGAGCCTTTGAGAGAGGCCCAGGCTGAGGACACAGAGTAGCCATAACTGAGAAACACCTTTCACTTACTTAATTCCCACTTCCTCTGGGTGAGCAGCCCCAGATTTCAGGAAGCTTCATTCTCTTCCCCTCTTGTGGAACTCTCTGGTTTTAAGCCTTTGTTTACATCAACCACGGCAAAACCAGTCTCCGGTTACACAACATGGGAGACAGGAATAGAGTAATGGTGAAACCTGGGGACTCCCATTAAGGCCAAAGATGCTGAGAGATCAGCTATTCTTGTAGGAGTTAGCAGTATTAACGCCTGACTTGTCACAACTTCCTCCAGACAGCTGCTAACACTGACCTTGTAAGCCCCCTCTGTCATCCCGGCCCTCTGCTGCATAGGAATGCTTGTTCTTGTTACCTAACGTGCCGAAGTGGGTTCAGTGTGAAGGGTTCCTGGACTACGTTTTGCTCTTTGTCTTTTTGTTCAGGTTTGTTTGTTTCTCCTTAGAGTTTTCTCAAAAGAATCAAGAAATGGTCACCGAGAGAAACCTCTGAGAATGTAACTGAAACACACTGATTCCTAACAGGTAGAGTTACCAAAGGAAAACACAGCTGTGGTGTGTGTGTGTGTGTGTGTGTGTGTGTGTGTGTGTGTGTGTGTGTGTGTGTGTGTGTGTGTGTGCCTGTGGTGTGGCTGTGTTGGGGTGAGGGAGTGACCCAGGCAGAGAAAAAGAAGAGACCAACATGGCCTTGTGTGGGCAGGAGAAGGTGTGCTTTGCAGTATCTGTGAGTCCCATGTCTGGCAGGTTTGTCTCTTACTAGTAACACATGGTATGAGTTAGCTATCACCTTGGCATTTCCTCCAGTTTGACCTGTTTTGACATCCAACCAACCCACATTGTTTTTCTATCTTATTCTAATTAGTAAAAGATGAGATTCTCTTGGCCAACTGAGAGTTTTCTGAGGTGCGATGTCTTTGGGATAGGATAGGATCCCAAACATAATTTCTGTGTGTGACAAAAGTGAGAATTTGGAAATAGACTTTAAGTCAACGTTGCAGAGAGAGGACAAAGTTCCCAAAGCCATCTGCAGTATTACAAGGGATTACAATAGCTCTTGACAGGGTCCCAGCTGTACCTCCGTCAAAGGGTCCTCAGCTCAGGGACATTTACCCAGCATCTACTGCTGAACAGGAAGGACACGCAAACGCAGTGGCTTCAGTAGGTTCACAGACGGCTAGGGAGGCAGTATACATAGGCCCAGTAGTAGTTGGCTCTGTGGTGAAGTCACGGCCTGTGGTCTGAGCATGGAGTGCCCTCCCCAGGCTCACGTGTTAAGGCCTTTGGTTGTCAACTGATGGCCTTGGGGAAGTGACTGGATTCTGAAGGCTCTGATCCAGTCAGTGGGGTTATCCCTTGATGTATTCATAACTCATAGCATTGTTGAAAGATGACAGAAGGTGGAAGAGAGGCCTACTTGGGGCAGTCTTAAGGGCTATATCTTGCCTGCACTATGTTCTGTATTCTGTCTCTACTTTGTGCTCCGGGAGAGGAGTAGCCTCTGACATGTGTTCCTGCCATGGTGATACTCTGCCTCACATGGGTTCTGAGTTAATGGAAGCAAGAACTGTGGATGACATTCCCCAAACCATGAACCCTGGTGTGTAGCAATGTCCTCTGAATTGAAATCCTCCCTCCTTAGAAGGAGAAGGGATGCTCAGAAGAATCCTGGAAGTTACAGCATCCATTCACAAGGTCCCTCCCAAGATTACATAAATCAGTAACTACTGCCATGGAGGGAAGACTTCCTGGGGTTGCCTAGGGGTTGTACAGGGAGCACGAGGTATGCAGTTTTAGCGAGCTGTCACTCATGCTGGGGTGGGTTTTTGGGTAAAGCCGCTGCTTTGTGTCACCCATATTCCTGTAAGTAGTCCCCCCCTCCTGTAAACAAGCCCTCATCCACACACCTATACTCGCAGTAAATTCACTGGTCTATCAAGTTAGACTTGGGTGGTAGCCTTCCTTCTGTCCCTGCTGTCCATCTGGATGAACTGGTGTCTGCTCACATTGCTCTCTGAAGTTTACACAAGCCACAATAAATAAATCCTCCAAGTTGTTCCCTTGTGAGCATTTTAGCCACAGCTCTGGAAAGTTAGCGAACTCGGAGAAGCGCTATAGAATAAGCAAGCTCTGCTACAAGGAAATCTGCAAGGTCTAGAGTAATCAAAAAAGTCTTCCTGAATGTATAAGCTATGGGCTGACTCTAGAAGCAAAGCGATAAGTTTAGTGTGTAAATGCCTTCACATTTTTAATTACAAAAATAGTAAGTGTTCATTGTAGAGAATTAAAAAGATACATAGTATGGGGGAAAGTTCAGTCCCTCTACCAGGGAGTAACTCTTGAGGCTTCATTCTGTACCCTGAACCCCATTTTACCACTCTAGCCTGTAGTGGTTTTGTTTTTTTGTTCTTTAACTCTTTGGCCACTGTCTCTTTGTTCTTTGGGGGTCTGCCACCCAGCTCCCAAATAAATACACAAAGACATATTCTTACTTGTAATTGCCCGGCCTTAGCTTGGCTTGTTTCTAGTAAGCTTTTCTTAACTTAATTATCCCATCTATCTTTTGCCCCTGGGCTCTTACTTTTCTCTGCTTTTGTATATCTTTTCTTTCCTCCTTTTTAGGTGTCTGGCTGTGTGGTTGGGTGACTGGCACCTGGCACCCTCCTTTCCCTCTTTTTTTCTCCCTCCTCCCCTCTTCTCCTCCTCCTGTTTATCCTCTTTGCCTGCCATCCCCGCCCATCCTTCCTCCTGCCTAGCTATGGCCATTCAGCTCTTTATTAGACCAATCAGGTGTTTTAGGCAGGCAGAGAATCACAGCTTCACAGAGTTAAACAAACGCAGCATGGAAGAATGCAGCGCATCTTTGCATCATTAAACAAATGTTCCACAGCATAAGCAAAAGTAACACGTCTTCATATTCCACACACCAGTCTAATTTATTTTGTGCCTATAAAACACCCTCCTCTTATTTCGAGTCCAAAATGCTTCTGCTGCTCAAGTAAGTAGATGAGCTGCTGCTGGGCGTCTCACTGAGGTAAGTCTCACTTATCGCCCCCTCTTCCCTTTTCACCAGCCTCATTCTTACTAACCCTCAGCAGCAGCTTCCTCAACTTACCCATTTGGGCTGTCTCAGTCAGTTCAGGCTGCTACAAGAAAACCTGAGTGGTTTGTAAACCTGAATGTCATTCAGCCCAGCCACTGCTCCTCCTTCCCAATGCCATCACCATGGGGGTTGGGATTAAATGCAGGCATGGGTTTTCTGTCCCCACAGGTCCTGCCACCCTCCTCTGTCCCCAAAGAAGCACACAGACACTATATTAATTATGAAACTATTGGCCGTGACTAGGGTTTCTTATTGGCTAGCTCTGTCTTAATCCATGTGTTTCCTTTTTATATTAATCCATGTATTTCCACGTGGTCTTGCCTTACCAGGGAAATGCTGGACCTGCAACTCCTTTGCCTGCTACATGATGACTGCTCAGCGTCTCAGCAGAGAAGAGAGCGATTTCCTGTTTGTCCCTGCTATAGCTTCTTTCTGCCCAGCTACATCACTTCCTGTCTGTCTGTACAGACCTCCAGACCTCTAGCTAGTGGCAAGCTCCATTCTCTGATCCCTAGACAAGATTTATTTGTGCAAGAAAGATGTCACCACAATTAAACATGAATTTTGGAGGGACACAGGCATAGTAAGGGCCACAGTGTGGGTCTGTCTTGGTTTCCCATCCTTTCCTCTTTAAGACCCTGTAATGTGTTACACACATTATTACTGTCACCATTTCCTGGCATCTTTTCATTAAATACCTCTACTTTAATAACCTGGGTCTTTCTGGTTCTGCTGATGGACTTCTGACTCTCTGCACTGCCTCTCCTCCTGAATGATGAGGTCCTATGGGCCCAGGGGCTGCTTGTCATACCACAACTTGGTAACCCTTGCTATGTTCTCCCGCTCCTGCTCCAACCACCCCTATAGACACCAGTGTCACCCTTTCCAAAGCTTGCCCAGCTCAGCCTAAAGCTGACAAGCTTCTGAGGCAGTCGTGGGTCTATAATGAATTTGGTAATTAATCGTGCATTTCCTGTGCCAGGTCTTCCGTGCTTTCCACAAGTTGGTGTTGTACACACATTTTAAAGGGTCTTAAGAAGCACATTGATTTTGAGCACATTTAATGGAAAAATAAAGTCTCTCCCCTTTAAAGAACATAAGTATAGAGGTTAGCGAGATGGCTTGGGAGTTAAGAGTGCTTGCTGCTCTTACTGAGGACCTGAGTTCAATTCCCAGAATTCACATGGGGGTGGGAGTGGGGGTCTCAATCACTTGTGACCACAGCTCAGGAGATTCGATGCTCTTTTCTGGTCTGGGAGGCACCAGCACACATATGACAGATAACACACACACACATACATAAACAGTAAAGAAAAATTTTTCCATGTTTCAAGACAGGGTTTCTCTGTGTATCCCTGGCTGTCCTAGAACTCACTTTGTAGGTTAGGCTGTCCTCGAACTCACAGAGATCCATCTGCCTCTGCCTCTGAGTGCTGGGATTAAAGGTGTGCACCACCACCTGTTTTGTTTGTTTGTTTTTGTTGTTTCAGTTGGTTTGGTTTTTGGTTTTTGGATCAGTAAAGTAAATCTTGGGAACACAAAAAAAACAAAAACAAAACAAAACCCAGGAAGAACCCGAATAATTTTAAAGCATTTGGAGTCTGTTTGCCTTAGCTAGTCACTGATGAGAGGAACATGGCTTTCATACTCTAACAGTGTCAGATGTTTGCTGGACAGTCAGATACCAGTGGGTTCTTTTATGGGAAATTTGAGGTCACTGTTGTTATACCTTAAGGTATATCATAAGATGGCAGAGGGGAAATTATTTTTTAAAGTAATACGGGACATATTTGAAGAAAAACAAACCAAACCAACCAATAACTACGCAGAACAAAACTTTTCAGAAAGAACACTGCTATGGTTTGGCTGCGTCTCCTGTGAATGTCATCTGATGGAGCTTGAAGCCTCAAATTATGTTAATGGTGTGTGGATGCGGAGAAAGCTTTCATAATGTGGGCTGGTGTCTGTGAACTGAGGACTGACAGGCTCTCGAAGGTTTGCTCTGCCTTGCTACAAGATGCTCTATTATAAGATGATGTGACCAGGCCTGTCCGGAAGCTAAGACGACCCTGGTGCTCACGGGCCTCCAGAACCAAAATAAGCCTCTTGGTTTTAGAGATTACCCAGGGAAAGTTCACTTTAACATTTTAATGACAGGCTGGGCAGTGGTGGTGCACACCTTTGATTCCAGCGCTCGGAGGCAAAGGCAAGTAGATCTCTGTGAGGTCAAGGTCAGCCTGGTCTACAGAGTGAGTTCCAGGACAACTGCGGCTGTTACATAGAGAAACCCAGTCTCTATAAACAAACAAAAAACAACCCCAAAACATTTTGGTGACAGAATTAGAGATCCCTCAAGTAAACGTCCGTTTTGTAGGAATTGTTTCAAATGCACACGCTGAGTGAATAATCTAATCCACTTATTTCAGCAAATATTTGTCAAGTACCTACTGGGTGTCAAATGAGTTTCTCACAAGACAGTATCTCTACTCAGAAACTCTGATTGACATAGAGATGTAGAAACCGATCTGTCATTTTGGACTGTAGCTACTGATGAGCAAGGGATGAGATGGTACCATCCACACAGAAGCAGGGGAATGTGTCCCAGAGCTGAAATATACAGGTTGTCAAGCTCCCAAGAGCTCCATTTACAAAGCCAACAGTGGGGCTCTTTAGAACTGTGGAGCACTTTAGCTAAGAGCATTCCAGGCATGTGTAAGTTAATTCTATTGTATAATTAACTTACTCTGTGTAAGTTGATTTGCACGGCTATTGACCCACACTCAGTCCAGCTGGATCCAATGACAACCAGATTAGTGATTCAGACTAGACAAGAAGATGGGCCTCGGCCAGAATGAGGCGGCAGTCAGTTGTGCAAGCTTTCTGAAGACATGGAAAACAAGCTTAGACGTCACCATAGTGTGAGTGAGGGGAGCTTGAAATTAGTTTTAGAATGTGTCCATTGTCTACTCTTATAGTCCTAATACCAGGAAAAGGAAATATGAGTAATTGCTGTCCAAGACCGAAGCTGGTTTTCACAGTGAGAAATCCTCTTTCTCTGGGAATGCTAGTCTGTGGGATTTTGTAAATGGCTTTTATAATTACAGACTATACTATTAAAGACGGGCCATTCAATTAGCCATTTGCCTCCGTGGAACGGGGAGATCCCATAATGACGGGTTAATGGATTCCATGCTTAATAAAAGTAAAAGGGACCATTAGACTTCTCGTAAAGTCAACAGTGTAACTCTTTGCTGGCCACTAGTTCCTTGTTAAACTGGCCTCAAAAACAAATGTATGTTGATCCCTGAGATTCCACAATGGTTTAATGGGTTTCACAGATGCAATCAAAGGTGGTTTTCCCAGCAACTTGAAATTGGGGCATCGGAAGCTTAAGTGAAGGTCATATGTGACCTCAGGTTACTCTAGACATAGGACACCCAGAGCCTGGTTCCCTGTCTCCTGGATCTCCCAACTGGTCCTGTTTACCCTAGGAACTGTGCTCGTCAGTGTCTGAAGGGAAGCCAGTGCTGGAGAGAAGATCTAGCCCTACTTCAGAGGGTTTATGAAGCCCCAGAAGAATTCAAGGAGGGGTGGGGGCTGGCAGTGGCACAGGGCAGTGTGTGACCAAAGCACTGGGAATAAAGGGCTCTGCCCACAGAGTGGAAGGGGAGATGCAAGCTCTACTTGTGGGGTTCAGGGCTCAGGTGTTCAACCATTTGTTCCAGGGGAAGCAGGGTTATTCCGGGATGCCCAGTTCAAAAATGGGTAAAAAGATGGGTCAAGGGCTGGGGTTTAAATGTCAAAGAACAAGTGAGCACCAGATGGCTACCAGAAGCAACATGCCTTTCAGACTTCACTGCTCAGCAAAATCTAAGGCATCTTGCTAAAATTGGATCTCGGGATTCTGTTGCTTCGGGTTCTGCGCTCAGCAGGTGATGATGATGCTGGCTTATGTACCCACCACCAAAGTTCCAGAGTAGAGGGCAATCTCCCTCTTTCTCTTTCGGGTATGCATCATGGTTCCAAGAAAAGGGCAATAACTCCATTCCTACTCAACACCACGGCTGGGCCAAGCAGCTCACTGTGGGATGAGGCTCAGATCAGAGCACAAAGATGCTAAGTCAATGGGCATAAGAATGATTGGACAGAAATAAAGATAATTCCCTTCTTGTGAGTCAGAGGGGAAAAAAACCTCTTTTTAAATGTAAAAGAAAAACATCCTTCATTACTTCCACTATGGCTAGTGCACTGAGTGACACTCCCCTGCAGACCGGGACTGGAGCAAACACTCTGGTCCAGGTCCAGGGACAGGGCTTATGAGTTTACTCTCTCCCGTTCCAGCCCCTGTGAAAGTGAAAAGGGGGTGATTCCCTCCAGGCCATTGTCCTTTTCTCATGACTGTGACAAAATGCCCGAAAGATACACACGTTATTAAAGGAAACGTTTATGGATGCTTGGAGTTTCAGTCCGCATGGCAGAGTTTGTGGCGATATCAGTGTGAGACCAAGGCACCTCCCTTCCTGGTGCACCAGGAAACAGAGGACCGGACTGTAAGTATGATCCAGCTGTGATTCTCAAAGCTGTGGCTCTCAAAGCCTGCTCCCAATAGCCTGTGTGTGCACTTCGGCTCCTGTCTTCCAAACAGCATCACAAGATGGAGCCTGGCCTGTGGGGCACATTTTACATCCCAATCTTTTTTGTTTGCTTGTTTGTTTTGCACTAGGTGCTGTGACAGTTGGTGTGACTACTTAACTAGGTCATAGTCACTTGTCGAACACCCTAGTGTGCAAGGGATGCAGAAGGTGCTTTGTAGCTGTGGATGACGTCTAACGTCTGCAGTCAGCTGTCTGTAAGGAAAGGACTGAAGGGAAAACCCCAAGGTTTTCGAAAGGACCTCAAGTTTCCGCACCACTGCGATCTCCAGCCTGCAGCCTGCCCAGTTGAGTTCAGGCTTGCTAGTCTCCACAATCCCACGGGTCACTTCCTGGAAATAGATCCTGTTAGTATACAGAATCCATCCTCATTATTGGTAGTCCTGTATTTGTGAATGTGAGTATTAAATTAGTCTGTAATCCCAAACCAATCCATGCAGCCTTCATCCAGCCATTCACCCACTCGCTGCAAACGCAGTGGGCCGCAGCCGTGCAGAGCACATGTTTCCTGCTCGGGCTGAATGAGATGACCGCTTCTCCTTTCATTTCTCTAACTGTGAAAAGGGGTTCCTTCGGCGGCCCATTTAGCCACAATTTTCACATTTTTTCTGGACAGTGTCACTGTTTGAAACAACACTTTAGGACAACGCTGGCATGCTGGCTAATGGTCGTAAGCACCGGAAGACGGGGTATGCCTTATGGGGAACACAGTGCTGGGCAGTCTTCTTTCAGGCATGAGACACAGTGCTGGCTGTGAGTCCAACGTTACCGAGCCAATATCATACATTAAGTAAGGCATCTTTAAAGAGAAACACGCATAAAACAAGGTTGCTGAAAATGTGACCAGGGATTCCCAGGAACCTAACCCTTTATTTTCCCCAGGAGCAATGGCCCAATAATTGCTAATTCAATGTTTGTAGACCCTGACTACCACGAACAACAACGAGAATCAGCTCTCTGTGGGTGTGTGTGTGTCTTACAGATGAGGTACTGTGCCAACCATTCCTTATGGTGTGCAGCACACAGGTGACCAGCCTATTCCCTTTCTGTCTTTGTGTCCCTGACTGTACTCTGCAAAAGGAGGACAGGCATCTAGGGAAGGACGAAGTCCATGTGTCCACCTCTGATGCACAGCTCCTTTCCCTTCTCAGCTCATGTGTCAGAACATGGAATCGTTTGGGTGTTCCTCCATCTCCCGACACAGTCAGCAGCAGGCTAGACTGGGTAATAAGTGGACGGCATTTCAGCATTTGTAATGTAATTTGGGTGATTACTTTGCCAGTGTAAACCAATCATGTATATTCTAATTTGAGCATCTTTACCAAAAATAAACTTATTTATGAATAGATAAGAAGATAATCAGACTGTCTGCAAGGCATTGGGCCTGTCTCCCAAGGTACAAAGAGGCCAGCCTTGCCTCAGAATTAAAAAAATAAAAATAAAAATAAAAAAGGGCTAAGATTCATGTATGCTACCCTCTGTCTTTCACCTCCATGGTCAGGTTTAGTTTTTCCAGAGGCTGTGGTGTAACTCCAGCCTACTTGATCAGGGGCTGCAAGCTCCATTCTTGCTTCTGAATTTGTCCTCTTCCATGTTGTCGACTGTCACATGAGAAAGGTGATGCTTTATTTCAAAGCCCACCCAGTTCCTATGCTACCCAAGCTCACACCCTTCATGGATTCATAGGCCATTTCTGCAAATAGGAGGAATCACATGGCCCTTGGACTTGACAGGAGCAGTGAGGGAATGGGGAAAAAAATGAAACAGACATACAGACACACGTAGAGCTGAGTTCAGGTAGGCTGGGCTCTCTGATGGAGAAACCGAGGCAGCCTGGAAGCTCAGCATGTTTATTATATACAGCTGAACAGAGAGGGGGTATTATTTCACACTGCTGAAGAAGCTGGGGTCATTACAGATAAACAAGGAGACGGGGCTTCAGCTGGGTCTAGGAGACAGGTGTGGCTAATCTTGGCAGGAGCAGTCTCTTTAGGGGAGCGTTGATGCAGAAACCACAGCTTCCATCTTAAAGAGAATAAGTAGTGGTTTATTCTGGACCCTTTTTAGTGACTGTGGCCTAGTACACAGATTTAGGTTTCCTCAGATTCCATATTCCAACGTGGAAGCAGTTTCACAAAGTTTTTATAGTTTTAGAGAACGGAGACGTCATGATTTTAAAATACGTTGGCGGGTGCATCAGAGAGGCAGGCGCACGGAGACGGGGAAGATTTCTATAGGCTGAAGATGCTGTCGGATGGCATTCTTAGCTTTTGGGTTGGTAGAAGCAGAAGTTAGTTGTCCACGAAGTCAATAGTTCCCAAAAGGCTTTTATCTACTGTTACAAGATGTTAGTTCTGACAGAGAGTATGTGTGTGCGTTGCATGCATGAGTGTGTGTGTGTGTGTGTGTGTGTGTGTGTGTGTGTGTGTGTGTGTGTGTGTGTGTGCCGGAGGTCCAGAACTTAGCCCAGTATAAGGCCTCTGGACCCACAACATTCCAGCCTCTCCACAGTACTGAAATTCTCATCAGCCAATCAGTCTATGCAGAGGGTTCCTTCTGGAGTTTCGTTCAAGATCAACTTTTCAAAAGTTTTCACTCACAGGAGCAGTCTTCAGGCCGTAAATATCCAAGGAAAGATAGCTATGGTGGACATTTTTCTGCATACACTATCAACACAGACACATGGACTTGAGGAAGGATTTGGCATTTCCTTGAGCTTAGCCCTAGGAAGGTGTTGCCAATTTCTCATGGGTCTGAGGCTCCGATCCTTGACAAGGCCATGCCCATGTCAATAGCACACATTCACTCAGATTTCACACACTTGGGACTTCCTTCACTCCCCACACCTAGGTGCCTGTTTGACCCCCAAAAGCTTGCTTACAAATAATTCTTTTTTTGCTTCAAGAATATGCCATGACTTAGAAAAAGAACCATGCACAAGCCACCATTGACCCTGAAATGAAATGCCATTTAGACAAAAAGGGTGAAGACTACTTTTGTTCATGCCTTCTGGAAAATCAGAACACTGCACTTCTCAGACACCCACAGCACATGTCAAGTGTTCAACACAAATAGAAGAAGGGGAGAACATGCTATAGTTTGAAATGTTTCTGTAGTCTCAGTCCTTTGCTTGAGTTATGATTTCTGCAAGCCATGCAATTAAATGAGAGAAAGAAAAAAAAAGAATAGGGCACAATGTCAGTTGTTGAACAAATATGCTCATTTAACTTTTTGAATTTTTGAAGCTTCTTCATGATAAAAAGATTCATATTATTTTCAAAAATTCTTCACCTTTTGATGTTTAGCGATTCCTATGACATTAATGGCATTCTAAACTATTGTAATGGTGGAGGAACAGCTGCTTTGTGACTAAATTGGTCCACTAGATGAGAGTCACACTACATAAATGCAGTGTGGGAAAGTGCAGAATGTTACAGACATATGTCGTAGGCCAGCTTGCCACAAGTTAACCCTGCTCCCCCAGAGCCGGCTCTTTGGATATTTGGCTGGATCCAGTGTGGCTCTACCAAGGGCTGTGTCCCACCTTCTCTGCCTCCCTTTGTCCTTAGCTGCTGAGGGGCTGCTGTTGAATCAGAGCTTGGGAAACTGTGGCCCATGGTCCCAAAGCAGCCCATATTCTAATATTAAAATGAAGTTTTATGAAAATGATCCATGGTCACTTGTCTGTGCACCGTCTATCTGTAGATGCCTTTTACTGTACACGACAGAGTTCAATAGTCCAGACTTTGTGGCCCATCACGCTGCAGACTCTTCCCACCATCTGATGCTTTGCACAGCGTTTCCTGACCCCCAAGTCAATCGCTCACATTGAAGTATGCCAGTTTTAACATGCTACTTCTCCAGGGATTGCTTGAATTTTAATAGGGAAGTAATTTCTTCATCTAAAGAAATTAGTGACTAATAACCAGATTTTGATCATTAGCTCAGGATGCTCAGGGGGATATTATGGAGTGGGGGAATTTCTTAAGCTCAATTACTACCCACTCCACTTACTCATCAATGAAGTTGTGGGTTCACCTATGAAGGATTTTAATAAAGGTCAAGGGAGGTATAATTATTAGCACAAAAGCTCTAAGATATTAGTCTGAGAACACTTGAGAAGTACCAGACACACAGCTGCAATGTGCCCCAGTCTCACTCAATTTAGTTGGGTTTTCTATCCCTCCCTCCCTCCTTCCCTCCCTTTCCCTCTTTCTCCCTCCCTCCCTCCCTCTCTCCCTCCCTCCCTCTCTCCCTTCCTCCCTCTCTCCCTCCCTCCCTCCCTCCTTCCCTCCTTCTGTGGTTTGGCACATACTAAGAATGTACTATAGCACCACGTTACACCTTCAGTCTCTAAATGTTTATTATGAGCTCTAGACAGTAATCAGAAACATTTAGAGTTCATGTAAAGGGAACTTGATTGTGCCCTCGTATTTTGGATTTTTAATTTTCATAGATATATTACCTCACAAAGATTTCTTTTTATATGGCACATGAACAATTTTTCTCTCTGATGATCCATGAGCAGTTATGTTTATCTTTTAAAAAATTTCCAGCAACAAAACACAGGAAAGAACTCATGGCACAGTCTTGCCCGGGCACTCAGGGCTCTCTTTGTGGCTGTCACTTAGCAGACTACTGTGATGCAGCTGAGATACTCCAGGAGATGGGACTCCTGGCCTCTCACCCTGCGGTGGACTAAGTCTTGGAAGTTACCCTCCTCACACTAGTATTTCTTCAGAATACTACTGATCATAAGCCAGATTATTCTTTTATCCATTCCTTAGGACAATGTGAAAATTGTCACTTTCATTGCACAGGTAAGGCAACCCAGGACCTGAAGGCTAAATGACTCCTTTAGGTCAGTCAACTACTGTGGTCCAGTCAGACCAGAATCCCAAGGCTTTTTTTGAGTTGTTACTGTGTGGAGTTTTGCTCCCTGCACCTGTCTCCATGCTGGAGGGATTCTCTGACTGGAAACATTAGACTAGCTGTCATTTGTCTTTCACCTAATTCTCATTCATATTCTTCTGCCTGCCCCCCTCTGCAGACAGTCTTGCTGAATACCCAGATCAGGCTCACCCTCACAGTCTTCCCACCCCAGCCTCCCGAGGGCTTGAATGTGCAAGGCCACACCCAACTTTCACCCAACGGTCTTGAAAGCCAAGGCTTTGTTGCTCTTCATGCACAAGGGTGGTAAAGGGAACCTAAAGAGATTCCGATAGACTCTCTGGTCATAGTAGTTCGAGCACATTATCCCAGCTCTCAGAAGGCCCAGGGCAGAGGGTTACTGAGAGCTGTTGGTTACAAGAAAGGACCTTGTCTCAAAACAAACAAGCAGGCAGTGTTCTCAACAACTAAGTTTCCAGTGAAGAGCACACATGAGCTCCCCATGTTTAGTCTCAGGATGTTCTGAATGCCACTCCTGGACCCTCCTATAATGGTAGGTCTTTCTGTAAACAAAGGCAAACCAATTCCACAATGGTGCTCTGTGGTGGTTTGAAAGAAAATGCTCCCCAAAGGGAGTGGCTTTGTTGAGGTAGGTGTGGCCTTGTTAGAGTGTGGGCTTTGAGGTCTCCTATGCTCAAGCTATACTCCCAGTGATACGGTTGACTTCCCGTAGCCTTCTGATCAAGATGTAGCTAGTAATGTGTCTGCCTGAATGCCGCAACATTGCCTGCCGTGATGATAATGAACTAAACCTCTGAACCATAGGCCACCCCATTAAAGGTTTTTGTTTATGAGAGTTGCGGTGGTCATGGTGTCTCTTCACAGCTACAGAGAGATAACTAACACATGCTTCTCCTCCAGCTGACCTAGTATTGGGTCAGGGCACACTCAGCAAGCCTGGCATGTTAGGTCCAGCTCACACCTCTCAACCCGGACAAGATGCCATGTCCAGGCAAAGACAACACAAGCATCCTGTGCCCACTAGTCTAGAGCCTTAATTGATCCAAAGGGATATTTATCAAAAGAAATAAAAACTGATGGCAATGAACAGAGTCTACATAATACAACCAACACCACACAGTTTATCAAGAAGACAACCGTATCCTAAGCTCAGCCTGGCTTGAATGATGACTCAGCTCTTCCGGGCTGGGCGTGTTTGTGCAACAGCTCATCTCTCCCCGGCTGTTGCTCCCTCTTGGCCAGGTTCCTCTTTGCATTCCATTCAGGTACCTCTGAGAGATCCTTGGATCAGAGGAGACCTAGAGCTCGCAGAGGGGTGGGGTCACTCTCAGGAGCTGGTGAGCCCCTCACACATGTCTGTGCCACACAACGGCAGGGACTCCTGCTGGCGTAAAGACCTTTCTTCAAGTCTACACATGTCCAGGAGGCCACCAGAACACACTGGTGTCTTCCCATTCCTCTAAACATTTTGGGGAACCCACGTCATCCCTTAGGTCACGGGATCAGATCGAGCTGATCCCATTAATCATACTAGAATCACCTTTCCTGCTCAGAGACCAAAGACGGCAAGAGTCATTTCTGTTGTTTTTCATGGGATTTGAAGGAAGAGTAAGTGTAGGAGGGAAAGAATGGCTCCACTAATCCTGTCAGACCTGAACAAGAATACCCACTGAGTGTGCAGTACTGAGGATGCAGGGTGGAGTTACCCAAGCTCAGCGCTAATTCCAGCTGCCCCCATGCCGTGTGCCGCTGCCAAGTGGCACTGTAGACAAGACTTGTATAGGGAGGCAGAAGTGAACTTTCAGACTAAGAAGTTCAAATGACATTAATGCACTCAATTAAGCCCTTGATGAATGCCACACCTTCCGTGTTATACAGTATGCTGTGTGTTTCTACAGTCTTGTTGGATAACTTAAATTTGCCTTCAATAACTTCCTGGCATTGTTTTTAAAGTTCTATGTCTGTCCATATTCAGGTTTGTGGGGGTTTTGTTTTGTTATTGTTGTTTTGAGACAGGGTTTCTCTGTGTAACCCTGGCTGTCCTGGAACTCGTTCTGTAGACCAGGCTGGCTTGGAACCCAGAGGTCCTTCCTCTGCCTCCTGAGTGCTGGGATTAAAGGTGTGAGCCATTGATAACCCAGGCGTGTGCTTCAGTCTTCCTGTCACAGGGTTTGAAGCCCAGTTACCATTTTTAATGTCACATGGTTTACACAGTGTCTGTAAGTCCCTAGCCATCAATGTTTATGTCCTCTTTTTAGACATTTCCTTACTTCACAGTCCAAGCTAGCCTTGAACTCCTGACCTGCCAGCCTTACTTAGCCTTCCAAGTGCTGGGATCACAGCAATTCACTACCACATCTGGCTAAGCATCAACTCTCGCTAGCTAAGAAGATGCTAACTGAAGTTAAACATGATGTGGCAATTTCAGGAGAATTTCTACTTTAAGTTAGTTTGTTCCTTAGTAGCTGTTTAACTTGCAGAAATTCAGAGTTGCAGGTAAAATGTACTCAATGTATAGTGGTAATGAGGATTCGTTGATAAAACCGATAAATGGTTATAGCTTTTGAAAGTCATGGTTTAAAAACCAGCCATTTGGGGTGGGGTGGGGGTCACGTACAAACAGGATAACCTAGGAGGGGTGACCCATGTTCTCCTTCGGTAGGTGAAGAACAGCAGCTGCTATGCAGCCATCGACGGTTGTAGGCAAGCCAGAGGTGTTCAGAGGACCTGGCACTGTGCTGAGCCTAACACAACAGTCATCCTGGGAACGGATGACACAGTCCCGATGCAGCAAGGACGACCCCGGCACTTGTGCCTTTTATGTTTAGTGGAAGAGGAACCGGAATCCGTCAGTGTTCGGTTGTGTGCCACAAAATCCTAGACAGAAAGCACTGGTTGCTACGAGGCTGCGGGAAACACAGCTTGCACAGTTTGGGCGACTCCCTTCCCCAGCATGCTGCTGCATGGACAGAGCAGGTTCTCAGGAGGATGCAGGCAGGGGTGGGAGGGGAGGGATGTGGGGAACTAAAACAAATTACTTTGGGAGCCATGCAGTCGAGCACTCACAGCCCGAGCAATTTGTTTGGCTTGGAGGCAGATGTCTTCTGTCAAGTCTCATTTTAGTAAGTGTTCGTAACTAATGGAGAATGAGTTTAAACCATTCAAAGCCACTGGTGGTCCAAAATGACTTACCTTTTACTGTCGCCAAGGGAAAAAAAATACTCATTAACAGAACTTTTTGTTTTTGGGGAAAATCACGAGTTAAAGACAGAGGAGCTCTGCCCTAGGGATTCACTTCCCGTGACCATAGGTCACAGCCTCCTCCAGCAAGAAGGCAGGACACTAGCTTGCAGGGGAGGCTGCAAGGTTGCAGGAAGGGCTTGTGGCTCTGCCCGGTGCCCAGCGTCGGGGCAGGGCACAGCGCTGTCAGTGGACACGAGCCCCCTCCCCCCACTTCTGCTTTCTAGAACCAAGCCGTCTATAGAAATGCCCTTGCCGCTCTCTGCCTCTCTAGCTGCCGCTAGCGTCTCACTGATCCATGTGGGCTTTTCTAACCCCATTGCCTAGGATAAAAAGGAAAGAAAGAACGAAGCAAGCTAGTGTCTACTCTGACAAACTCCTCTACGGTAGCAGAGCAAAAGCCGTCGACACCCTGGGAAGCGATTGTTCCCACTACAATCTAGCTCCTGAAACCCAGCCGGATAACGGCAGACGGGGCTCTAAACGTCTTTCGTCACATTTGCCCTCTAACTCAATGTATGGTAGTATTGAGTTCATGGGGGGACGGGGGCGGGGGGGCGCTCCAACTCATTTCTAAAACTCATACTTTGTAGAAAAGTTTTTCACAGGAATTAAAAAATATTCTTTTAGAACGATCAACATGAGTCTATTTAAAAGACACATAAGGGGCGTAGAGGTGGGTCAGCAGTTAAGAACTCAATGTTCTTCCACTGGTTGGGTCCCCGGCACCCGCATGGCAGCTCACCACTGTCTGTAACTCCGGTTCCAAGGGAGCTGACACCCTCTCCTGGCCTCTGTGCACCGACATGCCTATGGTGCACATGGTGCATGTATCAACATGCAGGCAAGACTCTAGCACACAAAACTAAAACTAATGAATGTTTTAAAGAATAACATATTTAACTTAGACACATATTGGCGGGAAAACACTGTTATGTGCAGCAAGAGACAACAGTCCATGATGGTGTAGACTTGAGCCCTGACTACATTTACTAATGCGTGCAGGGTCAGGCAACCTAGTTCACACCCAAACCAGCCTCAGTGCTCTCATTAAGAGCTTGTAGCAGAAATAAACAGAGCATCCTATAGGCAGATAGGGAGTATTTTTAGTTTTACTATGATGCAAGTATATTTTTAGACTTTGAGCGGGGAGGTAAGTTATTACCGAAGTCCTTGTCACTTCACTGTCTTTGTGGGGACCCCTTCAAGCTGGTCTCTGAATACCTTCCAGATTCAGCTTCTACAATTCACCCATGTGGTTTGTGTGGCAGCCTGAAAGTATCTAGTTATATGTACACACACACACACACACACACACACACACACACACACACACACGCTCACAAACATTCCTAAAAATAAATGTTTCCAACTGGAAAGAAAACTCTTTTCTTTTTTTACAGCCGTGACGCGAGGGCCTTTTTTGACCTGGTTGATTCCTGGTTTCTTAGTGCATGCTCCGTACACAACTCCTGCACACATTTCACGTGAGCCTCTTTGGCTGGAGGCTGCCTGCCCTTGGGGAATTAAGAAGTGTGGCTCCCTTACTATTACAGAGCTTAAAGCAGAGCCAAGAAGTCTCAGGGGGCTTCTCTCCCCAGACACGTGAGGGGAAGAACACCGGAGCACAGGCAGAGCCTCCAGCATGGGAGGAGCCAAGCTGGGACTGTCATAGACTCTTGGGAAGAAAAGAAATTAAAGTATTACTATTGTTTACAGGTCAAGTTCTTTCAAATCTGTTATCAACAGAATGGGTCTTTTTCCTCTTGTTTATTACGAACAGGAATTGAAAGGTGTACATTCAAGCCTGGGCAGGGCTGAGTTGGGAGGTGTCTTCATGGCTGAGAACCCAGGCTTACCATCCTGATGGTCAAATTACAGAAGCAGCAACCCAAGATGCTCTTCTACATCAAATACTAGAGACAAATACGTTACTTCTTTCCAGAGGTATCTGCGCTCCCAGGAAGTTGACCATGGGACATTGAAAACATTTAACTGAAAGGAATATACAGAAACACTGGTAAAACGGCAGACATCAGAGTTTCAAATCACCTTGCCTAGGAAACCACCCATTCATTCAAAGATGGCTCTAAATATAGCTGTCTGATGTAATAGGGAGAGAAGGGAGTGCTGAACCTAGCCAACCTTGCAGGGAAAGTTACGGCTTCTGTATTTTTTTCTCCTTCTTCCTCCTTCCTGGACTTACGATTGCCTTCTAGGAGTTCCGGCAACTTCCTGTCTTTCGTGTCGCTGCCCAGCAAGACCAGTGGGGAAGGCTCTGGCGAGTATGTTTTGCGTATTTTATCAGTAAAGGTAAACCCAGAGATGAGTTCAGTGCAACATGAACTTAAAGGGTAGCGAGGTGAGGAGAACCAATCTGCAAACACCGCGTTGGCATGATCAGACCACACCAGAGCAAACACAGACAGCGCACAAAGCTGTAGGAATCAGAGATGTTTTCATGAGAAAGACCCTTAGTCTTTACTTCCCCCTCCTAGTGTGCCAGGGACAAGAGGGAAGCAAAGCAATTGGGTTCTGTCCTGGACAGAGAATTTACTAGTTATTTGCTGACCAGTGCATGTCAGCTCAAGCACAGAGTAATCCCAATGTTTCTCCACAGGGGTACCCGGGGGCAGAGCAGGAGGCAAGGCTACCCTGGCTAGGCTAGGTCAAGGGCTTGGTCTGAAAAGGACTTAAAGCAACATGTTAAACCCACTGAAAGCCAGTTTCCATTTGCGATCACAAGAGCAAATGTCAGTGATAAGCTACTCTCCTCAACCAAAAATAAAACGTGAAAAAAAATCTTTCATTGGGCTATGTCTTGAACAATGGCTGAGGCCACAGTTGGGTTTTAACAGTATAAACATAAGTTTCCATTTAGTGCACTTTTGGTGTTGCTTTTAGAACAAACATCTCTATCTACACGGAAGCTGAGGAAAAGAACTAACTCTGCACGGTTGTTTTGACAGCAAACGCCCAACAGAGCTTGCTCTGGGCACAATCCGTGTCTCAGCCTCCCTGGTACTACATGCTCCACTCGAGCGGAGACGGACAATGATGGCACAGCGACTGTGACTGCAGAGACAACTGCAGCTTGACTTACTTCACATCTGTCCTGTGTGCCTGCTTAGAGGTTTAGCTGTGCTTACGTTTTCAGAATTTGTGGTGAAACAGGGTTTTGTTTTAATTAATTATTTATTTTTGCATTAATCACAGACAAACAGATTCTTCTGTTTAAGGCGTTTTCTTTTTTCTCCAATATTTTAATATTAATTTAATTGTTAATGAATAATTTAACAATTCTATTATTAATTTAATAAATAAGATTTACTGTTTATTCTTATAACTATTTACCTTTATAAATATTTATGCATGGCATTAATAAACAGATAAACACTCTTCTGTTTAAGATGTTTTCTTGCTTGGTTAATCTGTTCCCTCACTTTTCAAAATTAAAATAACAAAAAATGTTTCTGCAACAAATATGGATTGACACTTCATGAATAAGGGGAGAAAAACAACTTTGACAAAATCTCTGACAAATTTGCCAAAGCTTTTCACAAACACAGAAATTGTATAACCACTGTCCATAACAGTGGGGGGTGGATATGGGGAGGCTTCATTCTCTTCTTCAAAAAGCATATTAATGAAAAGAAGAGGCTGGGCAGATGGCTCACTGGGGAAGACCACCAGCTGTGCAAGCACGCAGATGCCAGTTCTAATCCCCAGCATGCATGTACAAGCTGTAACCCTAGTGTTGGGTTGGGGACACAGGCAGGCGGACCCCAGAGCTTGCTGGGCAGCTAGCAAGCTGAAATGGTGAGTGATTTCCACTTTGGTGAGAAACCGGACAACAATCAAGAACGATGTGGGCCTCCTGCTCTGACCTCTTCACGTGCACATGTGGGCACAAGCACACTAAACAGACAAATAAATAAATAAATAACCTTCTTACATTAGCAACTTATTTTTAATGTCATATTTATAAAACAGAATTTAACAAAGAATATTTCTTTTCTGACTGTTACTGCTCACTTTCTTTTATGATTCTCATCAAAAGTAATTTTTCATATAGAGGAAGGGGCTGTTAAAAACAATTAACTGTGTGCCAAACATCAGTCCAGTGCCCAATCCATTATAATGTTTGTCTTCGTGGCTCCCAGACTCTTCCCCAGACTGCCTGGTTGTTCTCCATTCTCCACCACAAATTTGATTTTAGAGGTAGCTCCCTGACCCCTCTTTCCAGGCTCATCTTCCATCTGCCTCCCGAATTTGCTTGTGGAGAAGAGAGCTGAGCTATGAAGTCAGTCTTCCGCTGAGCAAGAGGGCCTGTCCACCTGGGCAGTGAGCTGGCCTGGGCCAGCATGGGAGAGTGGAGTGAGAGCCGGGAGAACAAGCCCTGCTTGGCTCTGACACCCTCAGCCGTTTCTCCCCAGGAGCACGCAGCAGCCTGCCAATGGTGCAGACAAGAATGCATTTTTCTGAGATGCAAAATTAATCAGCGATGCCTGGAACCGCACCCTCCACACCCAGGCTCCAGCCTAACCCAACCCGTAATCTCTCAAAGAGAAAGGGCATTTTCTTTTCAATCTGCATCCCATGTTCCCTTCCAAAGCTCAGTCTTCTAGCCTGATCAGCTCAATGCCCTTAACTCCGAACAGTGATTCAAAGCAAGAGACAAAGTATTTCTCACCCAAATTAGGCATAGGATGATCATCACGGTTCTCTCTCTGAAGAGTCTGTGTCATCTAATGATGATTCATATGTCATTACATGCTATATTTTCTTCACATTGACGATGGGGGAAAGTTATTATATTTTTCATTTTTACTTAGCTGAATATAATGAATTCCACTGCTGGCCTATTTCTGTAATCCACCAATCAAAGGAAACTGTAAAGTTCACCATAGTAACAGCTCAGTGTCAGCGGCCCATGTGAGAACCACACAAGCATGAGAGGCACTGGCCAATCACAGGGCTCGGTAATATTCCCATCTCATAGCAACCAGGAGATCTGCATGGCAACATTAGTTGCCATATGAAAGAAAAATTAGGAGTCCTATTCTGTTAGCGAGGAATAAAGGTATTACCCGTTGAGTCACAGCTGTGAGGACCCGTCCTAAAATAGGTACCTAAACATAGCTCAGATCATACCTGCCACGTCCCTGAGTCCTAGGTTGGGAGATGCGCCCCCTCCCACCAGGCAGAGCCACCTGTGGAGTGAGAATGTCCCAGAGATAAACAGCTTGCGAGCAGAGGGAGAGTCCTTTGAATAGACACAGCAGTAAAGGATATTTGCCAATGAATTACACAGAAATGTATCCCCTGTGGGAGACAGGGCAGATACTGTTCTCCGTTTTCCTTCTGTCCCTCCTCCACCCATTCTCCCCCCACCTTTCCCATCTTGGTTAACAGCAATACAATGCCTTCAGTGGCTTTGGGCAAAGCGTTGGCTATTCTCTCCCACATCCGCAAACACTGTTGCTCCCATCCTCAACACACATTCTGAATCCAGCCTCCTCTGCTCCCCTGGCCGTCCTCCCTTGGTCCATTCAGCATCACCTCCCACCTGGGGGCAGCAGCCTCCTGGACGCATCTCTGTTTCTTGCCCCTGTTCCCCTGCAGCCTGCGTCAACACATCAGCGTCCACACATCAGCCACAACACACGGGTCCTTAGTTCCAAGCCTTCTGATCTCTTGCCGTCTGACGTTCGTGGAAAACCCCAGGGATGGTAATGGGAGTCCTCGGCGCTCTTCCCCACGTCCGACAGCCCGGTTCCCACCTGCAACCGACCTACCGTTGCTTGCACTTGCTCGCTCTGGTCGTTCAGCATGGCAGGCTTCCCCCTACCTCAGGGCCCTTGACTGGCACATTCGTCCCCAGAGGTTCTTGAAGCTCGTCCTCTTGACCTCCTATTGCTTACACGGAATATAGTTTTCTCAGTGAATCGTTTTCTAGTCTATTTTAAAACGGTGCTCTGTCTCGCCACTCCCTTTCCTGGCACTAGTGGGCACACAGAGCGTAAACCTAGCTACTAGTACACGGTCCGTAAACGCCTGAAGATCAGTCAGTGAAACAGTTTTGCAGACAGAGACCGCAGGCATAAGAAGCTGACCAGGTTTGAGGCTCCCAGTTAGACCATATTAGAGCCTGGGCTTGAACCAAGATCCCCAGCTTGCGTTCCTGTCTCCCACAGTCCTGTTTTCCTTCCCCAGTTCTAGAGCCCCTTCTAGTAAGGGCCGTGTCTGCACTAAGAAGAGAGAAGAAACCCCCGGGGTAACACGGCTGCAGTGGGCATGGCCACCAAAAGATAGGTGAGTGGGAGGGTTACCCGAAATGGTGGTGACCTCTGCCATCGCTAGACGGTTTTTCTTGGACCTAGAAATAATCTATTTGACCATTTGGCATTCCCATCTCTTGTTTGCTTGGCTCAAAACAAGGATTTAAGTGGAACTTTTGGTCTGCAACATGTTTTTAATTTTTCTTACATGTTTGTTCTCACTGCCACAGTTGTATTAGGTACACACAGCATGACTAGTTGGGGAAAAAATGAAAAAAAAATCAGACATCAAATATGGATTTTTAGTCTCTGAAATGAATTGTTATTAATGTTTCCAGAAGCTTCCTAGCATTACAAAACTATGTGGAACAGTGGCTTTCAGTTAAACTGATAACGGACACTCTTAGTGGCATACCTACATTCTCCACCCCCCAGAAATAGTGGGGGATAGGAAGGGGAGGGGGAGATGACGTGACTTGGAGAGGAGTAAGGCCCCCCGGGAACAGGGCAGGGAGCATAAGGGACAGAGGGGAACACTGCTCCACAGGGGCCTACTGTTTGGGAAATGCTGTGGACACATGCCACCAAAGGCGCCCAGAGAGGAGAAACACAAACAACAGAACATACTAGCATTAGAGGAGTGGGGTGGACATTTGCTAAGTGCTTTCACACAGACTTCAGTTTAAGCCCTTCAGCAAGCCCCGAGGGCAGGAATTACCCTCTGCGCCTGGTGAGTACACCCAGACAAGCTGATGCTGTCACAGGGCTCTGTCACATGGTCACATGGCAGGGATGGCACAGTTGCCCACCCCGTGATCCTCGTTCCCACCAGTTACATTGTACCTCCTGTCTTCAATACGAATAGTTTATGCCATCTAAGCACACACACACACACACACACACACACACACACACCTGTGCACACCAAGCATCTGGAGCCACACATGAGAACAAGATTGTACACAGAAGTCCTGGAGGAACCCAGCCCACAGCCCTGCTCCTCTCCCGCTCATCCCACATGACGGAATGAGTTACATATTCCCAGAAATGCTAAGGCCCTTCCCAAAAGCCGTGGAAGAGACTGCTCTGTGCTCCCTCCCTATGGACATAAAACTTGCAAGGGAGACTTTTCACCCATCAGAGTCTGGAAGGTCAGCTCCCTCCACTAAAGGGATGAGGGCCCAGGGAAGGGCACCAAAGCAAACGGAATGGGGCCTGAAGTATTGTGCTGAACTTCTGACCCTGCTCGCAGGAGCAGGCTCAGTTATGCAACTGTCTTCACTCCCTTCAGTATTTTGACTCAGAGAACATTTAAACCTCAGCATGGGTAGGCAGGATGAGAGACCTTTTATGGATTCTTGACTTATTACAAAAAAAAATCCTCACAGGAGCAAAATGAGCAAAGTACACCCCTATGTGTGTATGGAAAATCCTAGCTTAAGAAGAGGATGAACACGAAGCCAGCCTGCCCTACGACCTGGCCTTCTGACGCTGTCCAAGAGGGACTCTCCCTAGAATATGCTCCCAGGCTATTTAGCTGTGGAGAAGATGACATCTGTACATCAAGGTAATTAGAGATCCATCTTGCGGCATCAGGACCACCTCTCGGCTCATTTGTGTGTTGATCAAATAGCAGCAGCTTCTATCTGCTACTTCCAGCTCTAAAGAACTTCCCTGACCATCCGATACCTGAATCCCCTTGGTGTTTTTCATGTTTGAACCCAGCGTGAAACACTGGCATGCTTGCAAATGCCATAAAAGACAGTGCTGCCTACTGAAAAGGGTCTGGTGAGACTGGCCAGTGGTGAGCTCTTTGGCAAGTCGATTTCAGCTCTGCCATGTGTCAAACGGATACAAGAGCGCCTATCTTACACAGACTTTCTTCTGCAGAATAAAGTACTGTATTGGGAAAGGACCTCATACAATGTCTGGAAAATGCAATTCAACTATTCTCTTGCACAACTATATAAAGGCAAAGTATGAACACAAATGAACCAAGAAGTTGGCCAATGTAGCATTCTACTCAGATCACAATCTTTCCTGAAACATCCTCTTTAGCAACATGAGCATGAATTTCTCTGGAGAGACTGAAATACCACCAACCCCATTTCAAAATAAAGATGCCCAGCTCCCCAAGTTTCAAGACAAGTCTGCTCCCATTCTTTTTAAAATTAAGTATCAATTTAGTTCTCAACATACTCAATGATGAAGCCTCCTCATCCAATGGTAAGAAACACTAGATTTAAGCATTGCTCTCTTCTGATTGCTGTAATGCTCCATCTCGTCCTGTTAAAGCCGTGGATAAGAACAGCCTTGTCTTGTTAGATTTTACCTCCATAGACCTCATCTTGTTAGATTTTATATCCATAAACAAAAAATCATCTCTATAATCATGGAATGGATCTCATGCTTTGAACAAATGAAACACTGATTGTAAATGATAAACAGGAGAAATTTTATTAACTCCTCTCTTCTTTTAAATGTTTGCATACATTATTTGATACTTCTATAGGTAGGTTAGAGGATGGCAGTTGGACCCGCCACATGCTTACTGCCAGAGAGTAAAATCAGGTAATCAGCTGTGGAAATTGATCCTGAGGAAGAGCTGTGGCTATCTGGAGGCCCAGCTCAGGCTTTGGGTACCAGGATGGGAAACAAGATGACTCTGTGAGCCCAGAGAAAGGAATAAGAAGGGAAAACTTTAGGACTGATGGTCTGGGATTCAGATGCCCGAATGATGTCTGAGCGCCTTGGCAGATTGGGATATGACAGATGTACAGAACAGTGTTGCCCAGGAGACCTGTGGAACAACTCTGGAGCATTTGTCCCACGTTTCCAGAAAGTGCTATCAGGGAACAGAAGAGATGAGTCTGTCCACTGCTGATATTAGTGAAAAATGTTGTAGAAAGTAAGCAGTGGTAAGGAGGCACCATCTAGAACTACAGGAACGCCTTCAAGGACCCTCTCCCCGAAGGAGACCTTGACTGTGTTTGAACCCAAGCAAGAGGAGCTGTGCTCTGATGACCCCACAGACATAAAAATGGAAACATCTCAAAGAATACTTGGAAACCTTGCCACTTAGGGTCTGGGTCTCAGCTCTGGCACACTGACGTTTCCCTAAGCATCTTTCTCTTGACTTACTCCCTTCAGACCCAAGGAAAGCAATCCCAGTGCCCCTTGCCTGGCATTCACATGCCATCAGAGGTGGGAATTTGGCTGCTGCAGACTTTAGAGTCAGACTTGGCTTCATGGGCAAGTGAGCAGTCAGGTTAGAGAAGATGGTAACCAGCTTACCCAGTGTTCCCCTTAGGCAGAATGCATGAGAGAAACGGTTGTGGAAAAAGTGCTCTTGCCAGCCATACTCAGAGGCCATTTTAAAATGTCTAATCTGTAGTTCAAGAACATATGTGACCATCTGTTAGTTTGATTAAAAATATTTAAAGAACTTCACTTTTTTTTTTTTTGCTGCCGACCCCACAGATGTTAGTGTGATGTTATCTGACTCGGACTCTGCCCTAGGAAGAAACAGGGCAGGGCATGTTCCTGTGACTCTGCTACTTTGAAATTCATGATTTCTGCATCTATTATGCAACACTCCCTTAGATGGTTTCGCTCAGGGGATGCTTTCTGAAAGGCCAGTGTTACCAAACACGGAAACCAAAATCGTCGCACGTGGCAAAGGTCCCTTGGTATGGACAAGTAGGCCTGCCCACCAACCTAACTCAGAGAGCAGCACCCTTGGCAGACAGCTTGCTTGAGTGGGGGACATTTTCACAGCCCTTACCCGGCCCTCTCCACATCCTGGGAATGATGATGAATGTCCAGGGTCTCTGTCAAAATTCCATTGCTCTTGGGAGGCGCAGCTATTGCTACAAGTCAATCCCTACTCTTTTTTTTTCTTTTCTTTTCTTTTTTTTTTTTTTTTGGTTTTTCGAGACAGGGTTTCCCTATGTAGCTTTTGGAGCCTATCCTGGCACTCACTCTGTAGATCAGGCTTGGTCTCGAACTCACAGAGATCCTCCTGCCTCTGCCTCCTGAGTGCTGGGATTAAAGGCGTGCACCACCACCACCCGGCTCAATCCCTACTCTTATAGATGGTGGATTTCATGTCACTTGACAACAGCCATGTCATGTCCAAAAGACAGTCTTTCACAGCCCTCATTCCCATCCTCTGGCTCTTAAATCCTCCTGCCCCCCCCCCCGCCCCTTTCAGGAGGTTCCCTGAGCCTTGAATGAGTGACGCAGATGCCCCGTTTGGGGCCGAGCACTTCTTACTACTTTGACTAAGTAATGTCTGCATCAACTGTTGACCCCTGCAGAAAGAAGCCTCTCTGACAAAAACTGGAAGCAGAACTAATATTTGGTCATATAAATTCTTAAAGGGCAGATACACAACATGGCCTTTTAGGAAAACAGTATTGCGGGCCCATGATCTCCCCAGCCACAGCCTGTTGACCAGGTTTACAGGACTGGGCATGAGTCTTTCCTGTGGAGCAGGCCTCAAATCCAATGAGAAAGCAGTCGGACGCTGCCTTAACAGGCATGCCACTATCGCACCAGTGGGTACCTCTTGCCTGGCAGGCGGGTGTTTTGGTTTGCAGCGCTGACAGCTGTGTAAGACCACTGATGACCTTTCTCTCACACAACCTGCGTCGCGCCTGCTGGCACAATGAAAACTAGCCAGCAGAGAGGGAGCTCAGTTCCAGCTTGATTTCTCTGGCCTTGAAACCAAAACGTATGGTGTCTTCAGCAACAGAACCTTACCATCTAGTTCTGGCACACAACCAAAAACAATACAGGAAACAAGCTGTATAATTTAGGGGACCTCTGAAGCCTCCCCTGACTAACTACCGATACGGAAATATTCTTACATCTAACACTGGGACTTGTGTTTAATAACCCGTGGCTTTGGGGAGGGATATTATCCACTTATGCAGGTACCTCTGCTCAAGTTATTTTTATTATATTTTTAAGACACTTACAAGATAGGTTTCCACATGGCTTCTTTTATACATCCTTATTTCAGCTTCTCCTTCCCTCTCCTCTCCCCTTCCCTTACTCCAGCCACCACTTAACTTTCAACACCAGTGTTCACCTGCTGTCCTCTTTTGTTTTATGAAGTCCACTACCCTCCTCCCCTAGGGCCTCTGTCATCCTCCCCTCTAATGGCAGCTGTTTAGTTGCACGGCCTCTCTACAGGCACCCCAAGTTAAACACGCTAACCTCAGAGTTTGAAGCTACAGGATTCGCATACGGAAGAGAGGGAGTCACCTCACTCAGTATAACTTTTCTGGTTCTACCCATTTAACTGCAAATTTCATAATTTCATTTCTTAGGGCTGAATAAAATTCCATTGTGTAATATGCACCACAATTTCATTATCCATGTGTCAGTTGGTGGATAGGTGCACCGGTTCCATTTGCTAGTTATTGTGAGTACAGCAGCAATGAATGTTGACGTTCACAAACACGAGCACGCAATGGACACGCAAGGGTCCCTGCAGCAGCACACAGAGTTGTCTGAGTGTGTGTTCAGAGCAGCACAGACAGGTCGTCTGAGGGTTCTGTCTTCAGCTTCTTGAGAAATCTCCACACTGGTTTCCATGGTGGCTTCACTGGTTTTCCACTCCCACCAGAGTGTACAATGGACTTTCCTTCTGCACACCGCCCCCCCCCAGCACTTGTCACTCATTTTCTTGGCAATGGCCACTCTGACTAGGGTGAGATGGAATCCCAGAGAACTTTCATCTAGCATTTCCCTAACGACTAAGGATGCTGTGCACTTTAAACAACGTTTATTCTCCGCTTGTTGTTTCTTCTGCCTGTTCAATTCCATGGCTGATTTTTTTTATTGGATTGTTTGCTTTCTTGACGTTTGTAGGTTATAGATGTGAGTCCTCAGTTGGACAACTAGCAAAGATTGTCTCCTGTCAGATAGATGGTTCTTCACTCAATTAAAAGTTTCATTTGCTGTACATGAGTTTTTTGATCCTGTGGTCCCTTTTATGGATTGTTGATCCTAGTTCCCGGGCAACTGGAGTCCTCTTCAGAGCATCTTCACCTAGATGATGTGTGGAAGGATTCTCCCTACATTTCCTTCGGTTGTTTCAGAAGTTCGGGTCCTATGTTGAGGTATTTTATCAACCTTCTTTCTTTCATGGAATAATTGAGAAGTGTTGCTGTTAGTTCTAGTTTGAAGGTCTGATGGGATTCTGCCATGAATGTGTCTGGTCCTGGACTTTTTTAAATTGGAATTTTTTTATTACTGTTGAAAATCATGGCTTGTAATGGACCCATCCAAATGATCTC
The DNA here is from genome assembly GCF_017639785.1 of Mesocricetus auratus. Taxonomy (NCBI): domain Eukaryota; kingdom Metazoa; phylum Chordata; class Mammalia; order Rodentia; family Cricetidae; genus Mesocricetus; species Mesocricetus auratus. Next base: position 11,108,487 of record NW_024429210.1, read on the forward strand.
ATCTTGGTTTAACTTTGGTAAATCATATAGCTCTAGAAATTCATTCACTTCTTTTAGGTTTCCCAATTTAAAAGAATATAAAATTTTAAGACATGCCCTCATTTTCTTCTGAATTTTGTTGGTGCATGTTATAGTGCCTCTCATTGTCTCTAATTTTGTTTGGCTCTGGTCTCCTGTTCTTTTGGTTAGTTAGATAAGAGTGTCCCAGTTTGTTTACCTTTCCAAAGGTCCAATGAATTTTATTGATTTTTTTTTACTTCTACTTCGTTAAGTTCTGCCCTAATCATAATTATTTCTCCACACCTACTACTTTTGGGTTCAGTTTGTTCTTGTCTTTCCAATGTCTTAAGTACATTATTAAATTATTTGAGTTCTCTATGATTATTGTCCCATTATTTTATGCAGGTTATAGACTTCCCTCTTAGGAGCCACCTTTATTATATCACAAAGGTTTCAGAATGTTCTGTTTTCATTTTCATTCAAGTCTAAATTTTAAAAACTTTATATTTTGATTTCTTCAATGATCTGTTCATCATTTAATATTGCATTATTTAATCTTCATGAGTTTGTATATTTTCTCTTGTTAATTTATAGCTTTATTTCATTTTGGACAGATAGAATACAAGACATATGATGGTCAGCTTTACTTGATACAACCTATGACCTCTTGTGAAGGGGATCTCAATGAGGAGCTGTGTAAATTGGGTTGCCCTGTGATTTTGTCTTGGGGAGATTGTCTTAAATTGATCTAGGAAGATCCAGCCCGCTGTGGGTAGTACCATTCCCTAGAAAGGGGATCCTAAGCCTTATAAAACTGGAGAAATCAGAGTGGGCACAAGAATCAAGCAAGTGGGCAAGCATTTATTCATTTCTCTCTACTCTTGACCTTGGATGTGCTGTGACCAGCTTCCCCACACTGCTAGGCCATAACCTGGAACTGTAATCTGTATGTATCCTTTTCCCACTAAGTTGCTTTTTGTCAGGATATTTTATCACAGCAAAAGAAATAAAACTAGAATAAGATGCTATTTCAATTTTCCTGTATTTGTTGAGACTTGCTTTGTGTCCTAGTGCATGATCTATTTCAGAGAAAGTTCCATGGGCTATTGAGAAAAATGTATATTTTGCATTGTTTGGAAGAAATGTCCCATAGGTGTCCATGAAATCCATTTGATCTGTGATCCTATTTACTTTGATGTTTCTCCATTTGTTTTTTTGTTCAGGTGATATGTCTAATGGAACAAGCTGGAGTACTGAAGTCATCCACTGTTATTGTGCTTTATGAAAATTGGAAAATTTATATAAACTTTATTTATATACTGTGTTTTATAATTGTTGTATGAAATTGAATACACCTGTGCTTGGTACACGTGTTTAGAATTATAATGTCCTCTGGATGGATTGTTGCCTTGATCAGTTGGAGTAATTCTTTGATATTTTCTGACTAGATTTGCTTTTAAGTTTATTTGCTCAGCTACAAAAATATGGAATAGTGTTGCCTGCTTGGATTTTGGTTCCATTTTCTTAGAGCACATTTGCCCATCCTGTCACCTTGTAAAAGTATCAATCTTTGATGGTGAGATGAGTTTCTTGGAAGCAGCAAAAAGATGGATCTTGTTTTCTAACCCAGTCTGCTAGCCTGTCTCTTTTAATAGGGAATTGAGTCATTAATATTCAGAGTAATTACGGAAAGATGGGTGCTGATCCCCGTCCTTTTGGTAGTTTTACAGTATTTGATGTTTTCCTTGCCTTCTTTCCTTTAACGATTGTCTTGGTATCATTTTTTTCCCTGTAGCATACTGGGTGTGTTTATCTTTCTCTTTAGTTCAAAGAACCCTGCCTAGTATCCTCTGTAGGGCTATTTTGGAGGTTATAAATTCCTTCAGCCTGCTTTTGTCATGGGAAGTTTTTCTTCCTCCTTTTACCGTGCTCCATAGTTTTGCTGAGGAAATGAGTCTGGGTTGGAAGCTGTGGTGTTTTAGAACTTGAAATATAGCTTCCCAAGCCTTTCTGTCTTTTTAGGTTTCTGCTGAAAAATTAGCTGTTATTCTGATGGGCCTGCCTTTATATGCAACTTGATCCGTTTCCCGTTTAGTTTTTCAGTGTCCTTTATTTGTTCTGTATATTCAGTGTTTTAGCTGAAATATGATGTGGGGAGTTTCTTTTCTCACTCTATTTGCTGAATGAACATCTCTTTTCCTAGACTTGGGGATTTTTCCCCTGTGATTTTATTGAACATATTTTTTACACCTTGAGCATGAAATCCTTCTCTTCTATGCCCTTAATTCATATATTTGTGCTTTTATGGTCTGTCCAATATCTTGCATGTTTCATTCATAATGTTTTTTTCTCAAAAATTATTGCAAAAATTAATTTGACTGAGTGTTCCTGTGTCTTTATCCTGTCTTCAAGCCCAGCTATCCTGTCCTCCACATGATCCATTTTACTGGTGAGGGTTTCCACAAAGCTCTTTTTTTTTTTTTGACTGACTATAATTTTCATTTCCTTCATCATTTTAGTTTGGTTTTCCTTCATTGTTTCTGGCTGTTTGTTGAATTATGTTTTCATATCCCAAGTTGGCCTCCTGATTTTATTCAGCTGTTTCTTTGTGGTGTGAAGTTCATCCAGGAATTTATTTGTGTCCTCTCTGGATTCTCTGAACATATTTATAACAGTTATTTTGAATTCTTTGCCTAGAGTTTCATATACGTTGGTCTCATTGGGGGTTAATGTGGGATTAGTGTCTTATTTTTCATGTTACTTGTGTTTTTGTATTGGAAGTTACTCATTGTTAGACTATTGGCTACATTTTCTTTTATTTTTAAATTTGAATCACAAAGGAGATTCCATGGGAGATATTTGCAGTGTTCAGGAGAGACTGGTTTATAGTGAGGCTGGAATGACAATTTCTTTTTGTTAGGCTGTGTACAAGGGCAGCAGTCTCTATAGGACAAGCCCCCTGAGAGTTGAGTGTTGTCTGCAGCACAGTCGCTATTCAGCACTAAACCCAACAAAAGTGGAGCTGCAGTTGACTACAAAACAGTCACTCCTTAAGTACCAATTGTTCTATAAAGTAAAGGGACACCAAAGGCATTGTGTGTACTAATGTGCTCTGTATCGTGCACATGAGTGGGAATAAAGAAAAAGAAGGGAGAAAGAAGTCACAGTGGGACTAATGACTCCTGTTAGACTGCTAGCTATGAAGTGGGGAGAGGCATACGCACATAGGAAGGATGGAGGCATACTTACGTGACATCCTCTTTTGGAGGTAACTGGTCTGTTCCTGGCACTGAGGTCACAGAGACGACCTCTGCCCAGCTGCCTTGCTGGGATCCAGTCAAGCAGGTCAGTGTGAGGTGGCTGGAGCTAGTATGTCATTCCTACTAGTTCTGCATTTGGGAGCTGATGGCCCACCCTACACACACACATGCACGAGTGCGCGTGCGCACACACACGAGTGCACACACGCACCGGTTTTTCTACTAGAATCCTTTTGCTTATTCTGAACACATTGCATTTAACTCAACCTATTTTAATCAAACTAAAGTGTCCTGGTTGATAAACATTTTATAGAAATTTGATGATTATAAAATTGGGGAAATGTTATTTAGGATTTGTTTCAAGGTTTTCTTAATAAGGGGGTGGGGGAGATAGAGACTGGTTTCTCAGAGAGCAAAGAAGAAGACACAGCCTCTGGATGGGATGTTGGATTACATAACTATATCACCAGTTCTGTGTCTGATGAGGCTCTGCAGTATCATCAGCTAAATGTACATGACCTAAAGATGTTAGCCATAGGTCTCTCAACTCGTCAAACACATGCTCAGCTTCACAGTGCAGCTGGATTAAAGCTGTGGCCACTGGCTGCATGGTTTTGGGTTGTAGTGCAGGGTGTGAGTACAAGACAGGTTTCCTTAAAATAAGTGAACTGCCATGTCCTGGGAAAAGATGTCACTTAGGATAGGAAATGGGAACTTGAGAGGGCAGTTTTAGAATTCGGTGATGAGTGCCCGCCCCATTGAAATCCCGGGTCATGACAAGCCTAGGGATTCCCAGCAGTGGGAATGAGCTGGCCCTGGCTTTCTGGGAGCAGACTGAGCACTGCAGTGCTGTGAGGCTAGACCAGGGTTCCTGCCTGAGTGCAGCATCCGGGTCTTGCTGGCTGTAGTTCTCCTACACTAAGCTCTGTCTGCTCTTTCAGCCACAGATTGCAGCCTAACCTGCTCTTCTGTGGGAAGTTAGGGAGAGAACCTGTGCCAGTCCTGGGGCTGAGGGTCCAAGAGGAAAGCAGCAACCGCTCTCCCAGCACCGCAGATGAGGCCTCATGGCAGTGCGGTGGGAAAAGTGGCCACTCAGACGATCCGTAGCACAGCCCGGTGCCGACCGCGGAAGGAGCAGCTGGTCTTCAGCATACGCTAGCTCTTACTCTGGGGACCTCCGAGGAGCCACCAGGAATATTGAGTTAGGGGCCACTTCCTATAGCTAGGAGAGCCCCAAAAGTCATAATAAAGATATAGTAAAGAGGATTTAATGTTTATAGGCCCGGTTCATTCCACATGGATAGGTTCTATGACTGATTCTCCTCTCACTGAGTTGTTCACATTCATTTGGTCATTTGCTCATAAGCACTGAGGAGGGAGGGGGAGAGAGAAAGAGGGGGGGCAGTGAGACAGAGAGAGTGCCTGAAGCTTACCCCCATGAAGAAGTTCCTGCTTTGGCTTTCCCACTGGGAACAAACCAAAAGTTGTGTTATACATCTTCTAATACTTTCTTAGGAATAAGCAGAATTACCAGCAGCTTGGTTTAAAAGTTGTAACTTAATTTAAATATGGTTATGGTTAAATGAGGAAATCAAAGGATTGCTAAATCCTTGCAAAGTAGAGGGTTTTTTTTCAAGTGAGTCATCATGGAAGGGTTGGGAAGCTTGTCTCTACCATGGAATCACTTTCTGAAAAGAGATGTGCTCTCTGAAGAATTTTGGCTAATCTGTACCCCAAGCCAAGTGACAGCCCTGGAGACTGTTTTGTTGACTCAGATCTAGATTCTGTCCTGGCCACTCACATCTGAAGAACAAAAAGACTGAATAGTTAAGTCCTGAGAAACAGACAGACTTCAGACAATTCTTAGAAAGAGCCCTAAAAGAGAGCTTCTAAATGGTCCAGTTGCCACCGCTGCTGCAGCCACCAGGGATGGAAGGTTCCAAATTGTCAAACCCCAGAGAGTAACTACAAACGGGTTTTGTTGTTTTCTAACCAAACACGGCTGTCAGAAACCTGAGATCTTGATTTTGAAGACATCTCTAACTAAATAATACTGACTATAGAACTGTTGGAAAGTTATAAATAAATTGTTAAATAACACAGTACAGCTAATTCCTCGGGTGCTGTTTCAATTGTGAAGTAAGGATCTCCGCCAATGGCGTGGCGCTTGGCACACAGCTTTCCCGTGGGTGGAAGTCTCTAGAGCGTTGTCCACTCACATTTGCCCGTGTCGCTCTACTCCAGCAGGCGCAATAACGTTATTACTTCTCGTTTGTTTCCTCCTTCTAACTCGAATCAGTAGGCTGACCTTACACACAACTCAGCATCTGTCGTCTGGGCATTTGTTTGCAATATTATCTTCCACGATGTTCTGGAGGAAGAGGGAGCAAAATGCAAAGTCTTCTTGAGAGGCCAGTGTGGGGAAACCATGCAGCTTTTGGCATTTCCTAAGGCAGCTCAGCCACCTCTGCTACGTCTGTACTGACACTGAACTTTTCTTTCAGAAAGTCCTGTTTCAGAGATTCGAGCCTGCTGATAAATGCGATCCAACTGAAACGTGAGGAGTCACAGGCACCGCAAGTGTACCTAGCACACTTGTAAATCGACTCCCCCTGGTACTCCTGAACTGGGCTTCCAAGTCATCCCCACATGCTTTAGGGGCAAGCTGAAGTTTTTTATAAACATAATTTTGAGATAATAGTATATCAACCCCCAGGACCAGTTAGGACTCAGAGCCAAGTGTTCTACAGTCAGTCAGGCATGCTGCTGAAAAGCCTATGCTTGGCATTGTTAGGAAGCTCACCAAAGTTCCAGAAGACATGCAGGGATCCAGTTTCTAAACAGTTAAAGAGGAAAACAGAATGGGGTCTGTTTTGGAAGAGGTACACACATGCCTCTGCTGATTCCCAGGGACTAGGAATAAAACTCTCCTGAATTATGAAAACCTACAGGAATTCAGGTCAAGTGTTGACCTGAGGCATATGCCTGTGAGTGAGTGTAACAGTTAACATTTAATGTTTGCTTGTGAGTGAGTGTAACAGCTAACATGCAAATGCTTGCTTGCTACATGCTGGGATGTATGTGGTGGTTTGAACATGAGAACGAGTGGAAGGGTGACCTTCCAGAACACCGAGAAACTCTGTCTCATTCTAAATCTCTCCTTACAGCTGTGCTCAAAGCTGATTTGTTTACATGGAACAAGGGGACCATTTTCCCACTCAGGATCTTATTATTTATGTCACATTCAGAATGGAGGGACACTCAAGCTCTATAGGCGATCAAGAGCAAGGACTCCTGGGTAAATCGCTATGTGCCTATTTCACACCTGCTAATAGTAGCCAGAGAAAACAGGAGAGAGAGGACAGGAGCTCAAGATAAATGCTTACTCTTGCTCAGCTTCACAGAGTTATAGGATCCAAAGACTGTGCGGAAATAATGCTGTCTATGCCATTGTGCAACCACATTGTAAGTCAGGAGATCTTGTCACCTGTTAATACTTTTCTGCAGCATGCTCTCCAGGACCTCTAGGAACCCGATTGCATTTATGTGCCCCTGTGTTGGGGAAGTTCTGTGTATATGTCAATAAAGCACTGTTGGCCAATAGGGAACCAAGATAGGTGGGACTAGGAGTCCAGGAGGACTCTGGGAAGGAGAAACACAGGAAGTCAAGATGTAGCTACCATAGGGGTCAGAAGTCCGGACCCCTTTCTCTCCGGTAAGATAAATACTTAGACCGGTTAAATACTTAAGTCAGAGCTAGCCAGTAAGTAACAAGCAAGGTCAACAGCTTCATAATTAATATAGCCTCCTGTGTGTTTATTTGCGACTGAGGCGGCTCTGGAACCAGGCTGGCGGGAAGGCTTCTCTTTACACCCCTGTAATTAATTCTCCGAATATTAGACATTTAGGTTGGTTTCCATTTGGGGACACTATCAACCTGTAGTTAAATCTTTGCACATACACGCAACTCTCTCTCAGTTGAACAAATGAGATAAGCATTTCCAACTGCATTTGAGAAAATTATCACTATAAGTCATGGTAGAATTTTAAGTTAATTTCAAAGTTAAATTAAAATTAACCCCCACCCCATCTTGCCAGTCAAATGGCCTACTTTGTTTCATAGGAGGTAGGCAACCACAAGTACTTAGAATGACCTTTTAAAACTCCTACTAATGAAGAAAGTATGTTTTCTTAGAAACATACTGTGCACGATATTTTACCCAGGCCTGAGATCAAAGCCTCTAAGTCAAGGGCCACACAGCTAGTAACTTAAAGATCACCATGGAACTGTATTTTTACTTACCTGTACTAAGTTGCTTTAGTATTTCTTCATTTTGCTTCAATCAAAATTGAAATAAGTTTTGGGAGGGACCATCTGGGAGTACCCACATCTTGTCCAATGGACTCAAATGTTCCTCCCTATTTAAAGTGCATAAGATATTCCTTCCAATTCTGGAGAATTTTAGAGTATATGTAATGGAACGAGACTCCTATAAATCAACTGTGGCTAGCTTCTCTGTTATGTTTCCAAGAAAAAGTTCAAGTTTTCTACATTAGTAAGCACTTTTAAAGGTTGTGTCAGTGTGGCGTTTTTGTTTTGTTTTTTTTCTGACCTCTGCTGTGTAACACTATTCCGGGAGAGATGCGAACAAATGTCCACTCACACCGAAGAGAAACCCGACAACAGACCAAAGCACAGTGCCATCAAAGTCCAACTTGGTGAACCAGTGAGTTTTATTGGGGTTATTTACAGAAATATGGGTGCATGGCTGTTTTGTTTTGTCGTTGTTGTTTTTGTTTGTTTTACAGGTGCAGACATGACTCTATGACAGCTGCATCCTCACAGGCCACACCAGTAGGAGGTACAGCTCCTGGAAGCTGGAACTCTGGAGAGTACCACAACCTGCAGGCACTCAGCAGGCTGGAAAATGTCCTTTCTAGACAGCCAGGTTGGTCTGAGCCTCCTCTGGGCAGCTTAGCTTATCTGAGAGTATGTCTCAGTGGTCCTTACTACTGACGTATGCTGGGGACGGGAGCCTGAGGGAATCTGGCCAGTTTCAAGGATTTCCTGAAGACACTGAGTTGTTTACTTACAGGGCTTAATATGTGTCCCTCCAGGATGGAGTCCTTTGTCTCCTTCATTCTAAAAGTTACCCAACTCTTCTCAACCACACCCACAGCCCTGGGGCCAGCTCTACTGTTCTGCCCAGGTGAGGTGCAGGGGGTTGCTGCAGCCAATGAGGGGCAGGCCTGCTCTCCAACTCCTGTGGCCAAGATACCAGCTTTCCTGCCTGAAGTAGGTGGCAAGGTGTGAGGAGGTGTCTCTCCCTCACCCACTCCACAGCAGACAGATAGTGGGGCCCTGCTCCTCGCTGCCTGCAGTGGGTGAGGAGCTAGGCCAGCCAGAGTTTGCCCTGGAGGTGACGACGAGGGAAAGTTGGCAGGCGGTGGGCATGTGTGTGTGTGTGGTATGTGCTTGTGAGCCTATGCCCGGACCTGTGTAGGCCACAGGGGTTTGCCAATGTCTTTCTTGCTTGCTTTCCTTGGGACCAGGCTCTCACTAAGCTGGAAGTTCACCTTTTGTGCTAGGCTGCCTGGCCAGAGCCCACTGGATCCACCGTCTCCATCCCTGAAATGCTGAGGTCACAGGCACATGAGGTCATGACTAGCTTTTTATATGAGTGCTGGATTCAAAGTGGGTTCTCATGCTTGTAAATCAAGCAGTCTCACTCAATAAGCAATCTCCCCAGCTTCCTGGTAAGCTAATTTGATGACTGTGACCAAGGCCTTAAGTTGTATAATATAATAGTCAAAGGATCCTGGGGTGGGGAGCATGGTGTGGGCTGCAGAAGTGACTGAGCCATTAAAGGGTCCCAACTGCCCTTCCAGAGGTTCTAGGTTCAGTTCCCAGCACCCAAGAGGTGGCTCACAATCATTCGTACTTAAGTCCCACGGGATTTGATGTCCTCTCCTGGCCTCTGAGCACTGTTTGCAACTGGTGCACAGGAATTCATGAAGGCAAAAAACACCCACACTCATAAAAATAAATGAAATGATACCAGAAGTATAAAAGCAATTTTAATATTTTAATATTCACCCTGCCCGCCCCAATGCAGTGGGAGATCCTCTCCCATCCCCCGGGGAAGGACCTTCTGGACCTAAGCAATAAAATAGGGTTCACCAGACCCACTGCTACCTCCAGTGGGGGCCGAATCAGGCTCCACACACCCAGTCTTCAGGGTTCCACTCTTGCTTGGCATCTCACTGTCACCTGAAGCTGGGAGCGGTGACCCTCAGCAGTGACTCCTCTGGTCTGGCGTCCTGTGTCACCGGTGAGTTCAGCCTCTGTATTTTTGTATTATTCCCTTGTGTGGTGAGTTACAGTCCTCATTTTTTCACCCTTTGCTGCCTGTGCAACTTCACTCTCAGAGAAGAAGCGGGACAAGAGCTGGTGCATTCGGTCGATTCGCTGAGATAATGGAGTAGCCGATGCCCCAGCTGCAAGCACCGCCCACATAAGGCTTTCAGGTTCTTTCCTCTCTGTCAGTCACAAGAAAATGATAGCATCCCACGTAATAAAAAACATTCAGTGTTAAAAAGCAAAGACAGCACAATTACAACAGCAAAAAAAGGCTAAAAAGAACGAGGAAAAGGAGAGAGAGAGAGAGAGTATAAGAAAACAGGCTTATTAGAATATAGTAAATTTTTATCTCTGAGGAACTGGCTCCAGACAGAGTAAACTGGATCTTGGATTTACTCCCAGCATGGATTTATCTTGTGGATCAGACCAAGGAAGATCAGACTGGGAACCAGAGAAACCCTGGATCTCAGGCTGCTGCTGTGGGGAGAGACTGTTCTGTCATCATGATTGCTTGGAAGATATACTTTTAAGTTGGGCACTGGGCTCATCCAGACTAATCATGTAGCTCCCGGCAGCTTAGTAGGACAGCAGGAGGTACCTAGTAGGACAGCAGGAGGTACTTAGTAAGGCTCCAGGAATAGGACCCCAGAAGGTACTTAATAAGACCTCAGAAGGGTCTTAGTAGGGCCCCAGGAGGGACTTAGTAAGACCTCAGAAGGGTCTTAGTAGGACCCCAGGAGGGACTTAGTAGCATCAGGAGCTTTTCAGGATGGGTCAAATTCTAGCAGCATTCTCTAGAGGCAGAGGGAAGCGGCTGTGCTTGACTGTGAGCAGGTAGGACCAGGAGGACACTGAGGTTATCATGAGTGAGAGAGATTGAACAACCATGTAAGTGAAGACATGCACTCTGAAAGTGTAGAATGGCGCAGCCACAGCTCAGGAAGCCCATGCTTGCCCTCCCAGGCTCCTGCTCACTGCAGTGTTAATGGGCTGACTTACTGTTCTTCAGAACTCAGGGTCCTATAAGCCATTTCCTCCAGATTGAAACACTCACTTCTGACGGGGGGGGGAGGGGACCTCAGGCAGCTTAGGAATAAATCTAAAAGGTTCAGAAAACTCCTGATAGTTAGAAATTTTGCAAGACCCTTCTCTAATGCTTCTCTAATGTTATAAAAGTGATAGGCAGTTGCTTTAAAGCATCCCATCCCCAATCCCTAGCTGCCAGCAAGCTGAATGGAGAGTCGCCCATGCTGGGGTGAGCTTTAGATGATGTAGCTGCCTTTGAGTCACCAGTGCTCTGTAAGTAACTCCAATAAACACACTGGTTCATTAGGTTGGGCTTGAGTGTAATCATTTGTTTGGTCTGTCAGTGCCCTATCTGGGGTGCATAGATGTAGTCTCTTCCCAGAGAAAGTTACACAACATTCTAAGGTGAAATTCAGCATCTAATTAGCTAAGCCTATACATGCCCTCCTGAGAGCATGCTATCCTTTTATACACCTCCTTTATATCTGCAGATCCAGACACATAAGCTTGGGAAGGAATATTATCATACCCAAACAGCCAACTCTGATCTGGCCCACCATTGATGAGGCCAGAAGCTGAGAATCCAACCTCTAAGATAAATGGGATCTGAAGTCTGGACCCAGAGAAGTTTCTGTCCCTTCACTTCACAGCTGAGTAAACTTGAAGTGAACTTCTCAGTCTCCCGGGTTGGCTCAGGAAGTGGGAGGTTCCAGTTCAAGGAGACACTGAGGAGGAAGGGCTGTAAACGGCTCAAGGAAGACTCTGGGAAGAGGCAAGTTCTCATGCACTCAGGGGCCAAAGGTCCTGGCTTCAGACCCAGCCTTCACACTCATGGTCTAGACCTCCAGCAATGTAGCTGCTCCCAAGCTCATTTTCCTCATCTATAAAGTGAAGATGATAATGATCCTTTTGTAACGTCTGTGGAAACGGAAGATGTGATTTGAACTGGTCACTAATTGGTATTTGGGAGATGAAACAACAAACAAAATGTTGGTCATAGCCATTCCTCTGAGAAAAACAGACCTTCAGGGGCGGCATGAAGGTCTACTGACTCAATGAAAGTCAGTCTGAAGTAATTCCTAAAAATAAGCAGGGCATTCAAGCTGCAGGTCACAAGGACGAGGTTTTTCAGTACGAGAAAATGCTGTCCAGCCACTCACAAACAGATGTCACCCTGTAGTGATGCTCTTGACTGGGAACTATATGCCCCCCTCTTATCCCCACCAAGTATGCCTCGTACTACCTGATGGTACAGCCTAAACCATGTAGACGTATTTTTATAATGGGCTCCCAAGACTGAGACCAGATGTAATATAGTATTAAATTTGATGAAAGATTTTTAAAAGGAGAGCAAGTTACTTTATGATGCCTGTATCCAAAGGAATGATTTGCAACAGGGCTACTGAAAAATGCAGTTGGGGGTGTTCTCTTCCAACCAAAGGGAGCATTAACCAGCAGTGAGTAGCTCTGGGATTTTGTTTGAGAATTTAAGAGTTGATAACAGCTGAATCTGTATTGTGTGTTGGAGGTGGAACACCCTCTCACATTTACCCCATTGTATAGGGTATCATATTTCCAAATGGGAGATTCTTGGAGAACTGGGCCTCTGAGACTGCAGATTTCAGATAGCACCAGTATTGAAAATGCCTCAGTGGTTGTGGTGGTTTGAATGAAAATGGCCCCCTTAATATAGGCAGAAGTTTCTGTACCAACCACCCACTCCCAAATAACCACTCAGAGACTTATTAATTGCAAACACTCAACTGATAGCTCAGGCTTATTACTAACTAGCTCTTACAACTTAAATTTATCCATTTCTATTCATCTGTATGCTGCCCAAACTCATAGCATTCACCTCTCCAGCATGTCTTGCTTACTCTACATCTTTAACATGTAGTTTTCCTCCTCCAGAAGCTTTGGTTTCCCCCCCCCCCCCCCGGCAGCTGCTTGGGCTCTGCCACAGTTGCAGTCCCCAAATAACACACAGGAGGCTATATTAATTATGAAGTTGTTGGTGGTTTGCTTGTTTCTTACTGGCTAACCCATAATTGTTAATCTAAGTATTTCTCTTACCAGAGAAAAGGGTCCAGACATCTTACTTCTCTGGCAGGCTACATTGTCTCTGTTGTGTCTCTCTTTCCCAGAATCCTCAACTCCTAGTCCCACCTATCTTGCTTCCCTATTGGCCAACAGTGCTTTATTGACATATACACAGGACTTCCCCATCATACATCTGGCTGGTGACTCTCTGACTCCGCCCTTCTTCCTCCCAGCATTCTTAGTTTGGCTGTCCTGCCTATACTTCCTGCCTGGCTACCAGCCAGTCAGTTCTTTATTAACCAATGAGAATAATACATGTTCACAGTGTGCAGGATTATTCTACAGCCCCATAGGCCCATAGGGGGTGGCACTATTAGGAGGTGTGGGCTTGTTAGAGTAGATGTGGCTTGATTTGAGGAAGTGTGTCACTAGGGGGTAGGGTTTGAGGTCTCAGAAGCTCAAGCCTGGCTGATGTTTTACTGTCCCTTCCTGCTGCCTGCAGATCCAGATGTAGAACTCTCAGCTCCTTCTCCAGCACAAGGTCTGTCTGCTTCCTGTCATGACGATAATGGACTAAACCTCTGAAACTGCAAGCCAGCCCCAATTAAATGTTTCCCTTTATAAGAGCTACCATGGTCATGGTGTCTTTTTACAGCAATAGAAACCCTAACTAAGGCAGGGGTCTTCCGGTAGCCTGAAATGCAGACCAGTTAGTTATCTCTGAACCCATTCTGGCTGCATAGGTGCTATTTGAAGACTAGTGATAACAGAGAAACCATTTAGAAAATGTGAGAATTACCTCTAAAGAGCAGCCATATCCAAAAAGAAAAAAATAGCAGAATGATACAGATTTTAAAAAGAGAACTGATCCCATAGTGAGACCGACAGCCTTGTAACTGTCTTACTCCTTTAGGTTGCTGGAAGTCAGAAGACTCAAGGTTGAGGAAAGCCAAGGGAGGCTTTTAAATAAGTTTACCAGCTTGTTTTTTCCTTAACATGATCAAGGCTAAACTTTTTGTAAGGAAGTTTTCTCAATAATAAAGGCAAGAAATTCCACCCTCAAAGATATTTTCCAGTTTACAGCAACAGCTCTGATTGCACAATATCCTGGGTTTTCTTCTAAATTAAATTTCACATTTGCAAATGTTGATAAACAAACAATTCCTGCTGATGTTCTTGGATTTCATTCGAAATCCTGGCTGGCTTGGGGGAACCCTGCAAAGCTGTTTTACTTGAAAGGGCTGGGTTGCCTCTGCCTTCTCTTCAACAATGCTCTAAGATCCATTCTGCCATCTTCCTTCCCTATCTGCTGTAGACTCCTAAATGCTCCTAAATGTTGACAGATCTCTGCCTCCTAACTCTGGCTTTCTCCTGAGTTTCCCTCCTATATAGTCAAATGCTTCCTGGTCCCCCCTACCTGGATCTCCCATTCTCAGACTCACCATAGACGTTAAGATGGTCTCTGTTATACACCCCCTCTTGAAAGGTTCTCCCCAACCAGTGCCAAGCTCCATCTGTGCACAGGAAACCTGAGTACAGTTTTAGAGACACACTGGAGAGACTCTGAGGGTAGTAGCAATTTGCTACGAGGTAGGGAGGTGGTGAGCAATCCCAAGAGACTTAAACTATCCTAGTGACACCAGAGTGTAAAGGAGTCTCGTATGTGGATTGTTAGTTAGGGCAGGATAGACCGTACAGAAATAACAAAGAAAACCAGTTTTAAAAAGGGAACCACAGCAGAAAACATGCCAATTGTCCAGCTTCCATGCAATAAAACTAGGGGTCCTGTCAGCCTCTGTTCTGCAACTTAGTGTCAAGAGTTCTGTATGTCCTAGCATAGGGACAAAGGAGAATGAACACAAAATTGGACCTCACTTAGGTCCCTTCTCATTGTTCTGCTCATTGTTCTGCTGCTGAGGGTGACTGTGTTGAAGGCTGTCCCAAGAGGCTGCCGAGAGCCACATGTGGTTGGGAGACCCCCGTGGATTTTCTTCACCCACAGGACGATTTGCTGGTCAGTGGCAAGGGAGCACAAGGCAGTTAACACAAACAGAAGACCCCTCCATTTATTTCTGCTTTAGTTTTTAGCATATCCCACAGATTAGGGACGGACATGATCTGGACTCATGAGTGTTTAAAGAATGGAATGGCAGCAATGAGCTGCTCCAGGCAGATCCTCTGCTCTGCAAGTCACCCAACAGGAAACCCTGAAGAAATTAGAGCCCCACAGCCTCAGATGAACTTTGAAGTGGTCATCAACATGGCCAAGATCCAGGTGGAGATCAAAGAGCGGTAGGTAACCTAGGGCTGCAGGATGAAGCGTGTGTTCCTCAAAAAAGGGGCTGTTTGAAGAGGAACCCTCAACTTCAGCTTTAGGGGACCTGAGGTGACCTTGATGAAGGAATCACATGCAGAGTTGCCTAAATAAAAACGTATTGACTTTAAGTAAGTGCTTAATGCCACACATAAAAAAATAAACACAAACAACAAACCAAAAAACCTATATTGTTTGTAGAAAGTCAGCATTTATTTTTTGGCTCAAAATTTCTCTAGTGTTTTCTGTGAAGGGAATACAAATTGAACTTAGCTGTTAAAAAAAAATAGAGCTTTGTCATTGTCCCAAGCTAGCTTTGAGAGAAACTAGAACAAATGCTCTCAACTGTTCAGGAAGAGGAAGTTGGTGAGCCAAGCAACCAGCAACAGGCTTGCTTATGAAGCTGTACAGAGTTAGCCTCCTGGAGACCACTGGGGATTCCAGGCGTGGAATGTGTCGTGGAGAGATGGTGGATGGACAGTGTCAGGAGAGAGGAAAGGCAGAGCTGAAGCCAGCTGCCCACTTAGAAGGGCGGGGCGGGGCGGGGCGGGGCGGGGCAGGCACCTGAGGGTCATGATGGGGGTAACCTGGCAGAGCAGGACTTGGTAAAGATGGGAACTAGAAGGGCAGGGGTGTGGTCAGTGGCAAAGCTTGGGGCTTTGGCCCCAGAATGAGCCTGGGCTGAATCCTTTCAGAGTTAGTAGAGTGCAGACTGGAGCCTGGGATGAGCCTAAAGACAACCCAAGAAGCTTGCTGTGGTGCTGAGATCTGTCCCCTCAGGCCCGGGTCTCACATTTCCTCACTGCAGGCCACCCAGCTCCACTGCTCGGTTCTGGGTCCAGACTTTCTCCTGATCTGCTGGATACCATTGATTGGCCCTTTGGCTTCTGGTGGGACTCCACCTTCAGCAGAATGTGTCCCAGCAGATTTCCACTGTGATAGTCCCCTGTTTGGGGCCAGATTTGTACCGTCAGAAGATAAATTAGTACGAAGGTAAGCCAAGGGTGTAGCTCGATAGTAGAGTGCTTGCCTAGCTTGTGGCCAGGCCCAGGGGTCAACTCCCAGGCAAACATTTACTAAATGCTTCGCTCCAAGCCAGACAGAGCTATGCATTTCTGTGGGGACTCATTATCTCCTCAGCCCAAATCCACGGGGTGGGTGTATGGCAGATGAAGGCACAAAGGGATATGG
Source organism: Mesocricetus auratus (assembly GCF_017639785.1). NCBI lineage: Eukaryota > Metazoa > Chordata > Mammalia > Rodentia > Cricetidae > Mesocricetus > Mesocricetus auratus. The sequence continues at coordinate 11,124,679 of NW_024429210.1, forward strand.
TTCTATAGTCACAGAGCTTCTAAAGTGGACAAGCAGAGCTCTAAATTCAAACGTCTGGTTTTTAATTACTGTGCTATACTAAATAATGGATGGGGTGTGCGGGTGCGTCGGGGACAGAGGCAACATAGTTTCGTGACCTGAAATAAGAAAGTGTGCGGGGAAGTTGTAATCACAGAGAAGGGAACCACAAACCTGGAGGCACCACCAAGGGAGAGAAGGCCTCCGCTTATGCATGCAGGCACACTGCTGGTTTTCATTGGTCAAACCGAAGGAGAGGGAGACGTCCGAATTTTCTGGGTGAAATTTGCCTTGCGCTGGCTGGTGGATGGAGACGAGATTTGAGGCCCCTTGCATTGCAATGTATAAGCTCTTAAGTCAGAAAGGTCCAAGCGCTCGAGGGGAGGGAGGAGTCTGAGTCAGCGAAGCTCTCCAAACAACTGTGGAGGGCGTTTGACCCGGCCTTTCTGCTGCTCCCAATTGCCAAAACCCCGGGGGCAGGCGGGGCCACACCCTCTGATGAATATGCATGACTCCCAAAGCTTCCTGGCTGAGCAGACTCCTGCGCTGGCCACCTGACCAGTGAATTCTAAGGCTATATGAAAGCGGCCCAATGCAAAATCATAAACGTTTTGAGATTTTAAAACTGATTTTCTCCTCGTGGATTCTGGTTTGTTTAATTTTGGTTCAGTGCTCCGCTGCCTGCACTTTGTAGAAGAGAAGGTGTGGGTGTCAGAAGGCTGGACATTCCTGCTAGGGTTTCAAAGACCTAAGTGCCTTTCTGACAGGGAATTAGAGGGAAGGCGGGAGCTGGCCTTCGACGACTAAAAGAAGAGGGGACTCACATGACGTGGACTTAGAGTGAAGTCCACAACTGCCAAGTTGAGCTCCCCTCACCCATTGTGAAGGCGCACCCCGCCCCTTATATAGGGCAGGTCTTTCAATCCGTTTCTGAGCCACTGTGGTGCAAGTACTAGAATTTCACAGACAATCTCTCTCTAGCCTTGGAGGCACGTGTACAACAGACTGGCTGATGACCAAACCTGCCCTGTTGTCTTCATAACTCACACACGTTGTTTGACACGTATGTCAATTAGTACAGGCTCCAATTGTCCTAATACCTGGTTGAGACACTGGTATCATTCTGAGTTATGGACTAACAATTTTTAAAGCCATTAAAGACACAATGGTTTAGAAGCAATTAGATTGGCCATGTATTAATATTTGTATTTGGTTTTCTGGATTTTGGTTGATGGAGATTTTTCCTCCGCACTGGCAATATTAGTTTGTGGTACAAGGCAAGCTTTGGGGAACTGGAGCCACTGTTTTCTGTTGCTATTGTTGCTTTAAGAGTTCACTTTAGAATTCACTTAACAGAAATTACTGGAAGATTCCTTGAGTATGTCTATTCCATTAGTTCCTCCATTAAGGGAGAGTCTCTGCTTCTTGCCTACAAACTGGAAATGGAAGAAATAGCGTTACAAAAGGAAAACCAAACAATAGTGGAGGGTACAGTATGAAAGCATTTAGCTTCCCCACCCACGGCTGTCCCAGAGCACTGACAGTGTAGTGTGAGCAGCCTGCGAGATGTCACTACAAGTGGGGCGAGGGTCACATAACACAAATGTCCTGGTAATGTGTTTTCTAGAAGTTACAGCCAAGTAACCATTGATCCCTAGTGGAATTCCAGATGACTAGTAGGAAGCAATAAGAATTAGCAGAGGTGGGGTGAGGAATGGGTGATGCTGACCGGATGGCCCGGCAGTTAGGGGCACCGGCTGCTTTTGCAGAGGACTCTGATTCAGCTCCCAGCACCCACATGGCACAGCTCACAACCATCTGTAACTCCAGTGCCAGGGTATCGGACACCCTCTTCTGACTTCCAAGGTCACCAGGCACACGCATGGTACACATATATGTATACAAGCAAAGCTCTCTCGTGCACAAAATGAATAGATCTTTTAAAAAAGAATTTACTAAGGAGTGGTCAAGGGACTTTATTACTTTAAAAAATTTAATGAAGATCTGAAATTTATCACAATCCAAAAGTAAACTAAAATAAAAAGTTTCTCTGTCTCTCCCATTCCCTCCCCTCCCCCCCAGATTTGGTATTCAAAATCTCCTGGCTGAGCTTATAAAAGTAAAGAGCCTAGACTTCAGCATAATAAGAGATTGCAAAGGTAGTTCAACTATCCATGAGTGTGTTTGTTTATGACTGCATGTCTATCTTTGTATGTACATGTACACACTACATGCATGCCTTGGGGCCTTATATGCCTTTGATTCCATGTTCTGTCACTTATAAGCTGTGTGACTACACTGGACATTTCTGAGTTTCACTTTTCACAATTGAAAAATGGGGCTATGGTAAGTATTTCATGTATATTGAAGAAAAAACATGTGACGTAAGTACCAACAAAAGGCAATCATTATTGATATTATAATTTAAAAGATAAAATTCAAATATAAAGGGCTGGAGAAATAGCTCATTGGTTAAGAGCACTGGCTGCTCTTCCAAAGCACCTGGGTTCAATTCCTAGCACCCACATAGCAGCTCACAACCTCTGTAATCCCAGAGGATCCAATGCCTTCTTCTAACCTCCACAAGTACCAGATATGCACATAGCATACAGATATACATGCATGCAAAACACTAAAAATATTTTAATTCAAATATAAATCAGGAAAGAAAAGAGATAAAATTTTAATTTACTGAAAGATTGATATATAATAACCAAATATCATGTGTCAGGTGCAAACTGAAGCTTCTTAAGATAATTGGCATGCATAAGCTAAAAACAAACCGTCTCAATTAAAGTTGGTCAGGTCCCATTTGCAATTCCCTAGTCCTTTTTGGTTGGTATACTTGAGAAAGAGCAAGGGAAAAGCTATATAAAAACTTCTCTTTGGTTCAAAATCCCAAACAATAATATCTGAGAAATACTTGGAAAAGATGATGCCTCTGTCTAGGTAAAGGAGTTACATAATGGCTATCTTCTGATGCTGACAAGATTTGATATGGAGTATGACAAGGTGACAAACAGTAGGATTGGAACAAATGATTAGTAGTTAGTATGAGATAAATATGCAATTCAACACATAGAACAGGTCTTTAGCAGTGCAATGAGTACTCTTGAAGAGCAGTAAACTCAAGAGTACTCACAGTAATTCCACAGCAGGTAGAATCCGGCTGTGAGGACTAGGGCAGACAGCATTGCCATACAAGAGAAGCAGGTAGCCTATCTTAGAGTTCATCATGCTCCCTAGCTGTTCAGGCGTGACTAATCAATGACCACTCTCTTTCTGGCAGAGCTAAACTCAGCCTGGCAATCCCTTCAACACAGTGCTTCAAGCCATGATGACTAATGACGCTGACTACCCGCCCAGCACAGATGATGCCTTAATGTCCTAAGATGCTAACTTCTAGAATTCCCCCAGTGTCACAATGGCATGTCTGTAAACTAACTAGAACAAAAGTCATAGTTAAGCACAAAAGTATTTCCAATTACTCATATGCACATTTGTTGATGTCTACATGTATATCTTTGCACACATCTCTACATGGGGATATGCAAAAGCATTTCTTGGTCCTAACCAAAAATGAAGATCACAGAAGGAAACAATGCATTGACCACAGGTGCCTTTAAACAGCGAGTCCTAGTTGTTATACTTCCTGATGCATTCATTTTTTAACCTCAAAAAAATTCAGACTTTTTTTTTTTTTTTTGCTGGGCATTGGTGGTGCACGCCTTTAATCCCAGCACTCGGGAGGCAGAGGCAGGCGGATATCTGTGAGTTCATGGCCAGGCTGGACCGACAGCTTCCAAAACAGAGAAACCCTGTCTCGTAAAACCAAAAAAAATTTTTTCAGACTTTTTTGACCTTATACCAAACTGCATAAAATTTCATATTTATTGCTTGTGGTGTCATATACCTCCATCCTAGGCCTCAGAGGCTGAGGCAGGAGAATTATGAGTTCAAGACCAGCCTGGGCTACATGGTGAGTCTGAGGCCAGCCCAGGCTATATAGTGAGATACTGACTCAAATTAAAATAAAAAAGATGAGTCTGTGCAGACAAAAACCTAAGGAAGAATGCATACAGAGAGGTGGCAGATAGGTAAACTCGCTGTCCTGATAGCCTTTCCATATTGCCTCCAAGAGGGAGACACAGTGTCGTGGGCTCATCCAGGGCAGTTTTTAATATAGAGCTCTAGTCATAGAGGAACTCCGACATGTCACGTGGGTGTGGGAAAGTTTGTGGGAAGAAATGAGAGGAAGCCTGCCGCCCAGCACTTCCATAGATTCCCAGAAAGGAAAAAAAGCTTGGGAGACAGGGATGGAAAGCCTGTGCTTGCTCTTCTTAACACTGGATCTGGACACAGAGGACTCTTCTGGGCAGGCCAGAACCTGACAGGGGAAGATGTCAGTCTGTGGCTAGGAATGCCGGATAAGTAAGGGAGAATGGTACATTGCGTGTCTCACGGCTAAAACTCCCAGGCATTAAATTATGACACCGTTTACAGCATCTTCCTTTGTCCACTGTCAAGATTTGAAAAAAGAAAGCTGGAAACAGATTCCCTTCGAGGACCCCTTCCCACCAAATGATTTTCAAAGAAATAAAATATTCAATCTAAAGGCTGCGTGTCAGATTGCCTGTGCTTAAACTCTGTCCCTGCCTTCTAGTAGCTGTATAAGCTTCAGGTTTCCTGTCTATAACATGGGGGTAATTTTTCTTAAGTGAAGCGTATATTTAACACACAGTAAGGGAAGGCAGAATGACAAAACATGGTGACTACTTACTGGCAGAGCAAGGCTCAAGACACCGGTGACCTATGCAATGTGATGTATCGAAATTAGAGCCAGGATTGCTTTTAAGAATCGAAGACTTCTACGTTCCCTTTTCCTTTCCTCTCTGATGGCTGAGATCATCTGCTTGGTACCTCCCCTCCCTGTGCCAAACTGACAGCCACGGCTCTGATTCTCTGTGGCCCCACAGTGACCCCACATTCTGGTTAACACTCCTCCATTGTGAAAGTCCAACTCCATCTGTCATCTGATCAATGCACAACCGTCCCTCAAGAGGTTAGTAAATGCCTTTTCTATGAAGCGTCCTTCTCTTTTAAAGCATAATGCAATGTTATAATTTGACTTTCAAGAGCCACTCAGGGTGGAAGGAATGTTCAGACAGGCCCATACATCAACATCTCCCTGCTCCTTCCAGAGCACCTCAACTATAAATATATCGAGATGAGTCCTAGAGCTAGCAACACACACCTAATGATTTTCCACTTCTAGGCTCTCAAGAGCCCTTCTCTTAGAAAGCAAAGCTAATGTGTTTGTTCCCATACCATCCCTTTGAATAACAGGCAGAGGCTGTTATACTCAAAAGGAAAAAAAAATCATCTAATAGCGCAAAGTAATCCAGGTGGAAATCTGTTGCCCTCCCAACTCTTTCCTCACAGTCTACAGGATTCTATAGGTCTGGGTCATAAAATGCAGCCATTTTAAGACTCCTAGCTCACCAGAAGGAGAGCTATTTAGAAATTAGGTCACGTCTTCGGGCTTCCTGCCAGACTCTTGCACAGGAATAGGAACATCATTGCCTGAGTATCTTTGAACACAAAGAACAATAGCAGATAATGTTCTGTTGCGAAATGCTGAACAGCTATATCCCTTGTGTGTGGGGTCACTTGGAGTAAAAATTTCCTCACAAAATTTAGGGAGCTGAGCAGAATGCTTTCAGTGTCTGCCTTTATAAAATAGACTATTTCTGGTTTCGTTTTTGCTATTGTAATTTACGTTTTCCGCGCTCTGAATTCCATACTGTGTAACTAAAGGTGTAGGCTGCATAGATGAGCCTCTGTTGTTTTTTCTCTCCTCGTCTGTTTTCCCATCCTTATATTGGCTCTGAGATACATGTAAATAATGACAAGGATGACTGCTGGAAGAGTTCTGACTCCTTTAGTTCAGTCCTTGGAGCATCCTTCCCCCTTAAAGCATGATGTAATGTCATGATTTAACTTTCAAAATCCACTCAGAAGGGACTAAGACACAGGGCCAGATATCCAGCCAGGACTTTATGTCATCAAGGGGCTTTCGCAGATGTAGTTCCCTGCTCTTTTCAGGGAAATGAATAAGTTCAAAGTCCCACAACAGGTAGCACATGGAACCTGCTGACCTCAGTTCATTGCCAGAACCTGTTCATGATGGAGTTCCCAGGACAGTCTGCAAATATCTAAGTTTGCAAATCATGATCTGAAACCCTCTGGAAAGACGAGTCCAGTAAATACTTCATCAGCCTGCTGTTCTTTGAAGATGTGCGGCCTAAGGTGGCCTGGCCAGCTGACAGTTTTCAGATAGGAGAACCAGACAGGGAGCCTACCGGACTCCCAGAAGTTGCAAATGGACAGTTGTCTTCAGATGCATGGCATGGGACAGAGCGTCTGCTTCTGGGCACAGAGGTGCGCTGTGGGCTCGGGCAGGCAAGTGAAATTTCCTTCTGCACATCTCAGTTAGACTTTGAAACTATCAAGAGTTTCTTGTTGCTTTTCACAAAAACTGCTGCCAAAGCATTTCAAAACATCGTTGCCTAGTTGTGTCTTAAAAGAAAAAAAAGCTCCTTGGGGGACACAAAGTCCTATTCCAGGAGAGATCAATAGGAAATGTTAATCTGTCAGTAATAAGTTATTGTATGTATTGATTTCCATGGCTTTTAGGGCTCTTAGTAGTAACCGAGGAAAGGCTAATCATTCTGGAATGTGTGTGCCCTTAGAACATAGCTCCAGGGAGTAGGGAGCTCACTGCTTTGTGGACAATATATTGTAGGGAGAGAAAATTTCCTTTAATGTAATGGGATCCTCCATTTCAACTCCTCCTTAGCATTTATAAGACAAACAATACCAGGAATGGAACATTTAGCAGCCATCTGCTTTGCATGCAGAATTGGACAGAATGATTCACATGTAGCAGCATGCTTCTTTAATCTTTTCTTTAAAATACTGCCAGCAGCATTGTTCACTGAAAGTCTCTCTTTAGTGCAGACACTAGCTAAGACACATGCCAGACCGCAATTCCCCTGTCACGGTCCTTATGAGCAGTGCTGGCTATGAAGCTATGTTTTCAGAGGCGACGAAGATACTGACACGTGAAAGAGAAAAGATGCAAGAGAATTCTGGAAGCATCTACTACCTGTGTTCCTTAGTAGACTGCATTTGTTCACCTGCCACAGGCTCCCCTCGTTCAGGCTCCTCTGTGGAACCTTCTCTGAGCTCGTGCTGCAGACTCCTCCATGGCCTCGCAGCGAGTCACGTGACCTTCCAGCGAACCTCCAACTTTCTGCCTCACCCACTTGATGCTTGTGACACTGCCCAGTTGTCGCTGGTGCTGTGCTGAACACTTCTTTGAGGTGTATCTTCTCCATCCCCACAGGCCTCATCTGGCGGGATACTCAGCACATTGCGTGCAGTCCCTAAGTAGCGATCTCATTAGCGATCATCACGATCACGCCCCAGTTTGACCAAAAAACAACCAGAATGCAAAGCGAGTATTGGTGGGGAGAAGAACGGGACTCCACCACGGGGTTAGCTCTCTGGCAGCCACTGTTTATTAGTGTATACTTAGAAGAGCTGCTGAACCGGGAGGAAGCCTCAAGGAAAAGCACAGAGAGCAAGGAAAAGACAGAAATGCACAGCAGGCAGACTTTTATCAGTGTGTTGCTTCCTGATACCATCTGTCTCCTCCTGTCCGGTTTCCTGTTTCCTTCCACTTCTTGGCGCTCTTGTGCTGCCCCGCCCGTGTGTCTGGTGCAGCTCTTACCACTGTTTGGGTGTAAGTAATCAGGAGAGGACGTTTGAGTCTGGGCTACACTTGACTTCAGAACTGGGTCACAGGGGTTGCACTTAGGTTCTTAGAGGAAGCATTTTAAGCCGGGCTTTTATTTAGTGTACGTGCATATGCAGAGGTCGGAGGACAGCACGTGGGAGAGTTGGCTCGCTCCACTATGTGTGGGTCCTGGGGATGGCATTCAGGTCCTCAGGCTTGGTAATAGCCAGTTCCATACCCACAAAGCCACCTTGCTTTTAGAAAAAGGAACTGGGAGAGGATTTTGAAAAGTGGCAATCATCAAGGACTTGGGAATAAGGGGGTTCAGTTGTCCCTACCGTTGGACCCAGAAAACAAAGTGCAGCCTTGACCGGGGAGAAGAACATTGTCCCCACCCCCCATATGCTGGATCAAAATGAGACGCAGGCTGGAGGACTAACTCCTTTCCTACTCTCAAGCTGCTTGGTGTTGTGATGCAGAGGTGTGGAGTATGCTCCTTTAGAAACTGCTGGTCGGAAGGCAGTAAGAAAGCGAAGGATGGGGGAAGGGCCGGCAACTGGATGTCTCTGGCTGAGTTAAGCAGGTGAGAGCTGTCAGGCTGGCACCCCAGACCACCTGGGAGGAGACTTTCAAACAAGGGACGTCTACACCAGATTGGCCAGTGGACAGGACTGTGGGAAATGTCCTAGCTAAGCTGATTGATTCGGGGAGACCCAGCCTCTGTAGGCAGCACAGCTCAGGGGGTTTTGACTGTGAACGAGGGGGAAAGAAGGAGGCAGAGAACAAGCGAACAAACCGAACAAACCGGGTGAGCAGGCACACACGGTCCTCTCTCTGCTCTCCACTGCGGATGTGCTGTGACCAGCAGTCTCAGGTCTCTTCAGTGGTCACTTCCCCACAGTGATGGGCTGAAACTCGGAACTACGAGTTAAAACTAGCCTTTTCCTGGTAAGCTGCTCCTTAGTCAGGGTTTCTATTGCATGACCAAAAGAAACTTGGGGAGGAAAGGGATTTTTTAATATACAAAACTCAGGTCATAGTCTGTCACTGAGGGAACCCAGTGCAGGAACCTGGAGGCAGGAACGGAAGCAGAAGCCATGGAGGGAGCTGCCTTGCTCCTCATGGGTTGCTCAGCCTGCTTTCTTATTCCACTCAGGACCACACGCCCAAGGGCAGCACTGCCCGCCTCTGCCCTCTCTCCCATGGTCCTGGCCCTCCTACACCAATCGCTAATCAAGAAGATGCCCCACAGACTTGCCTGCAGGCCATCTGATGGAAACATCTTCTCAGCTGAGGTTCCTCTTCCCAGGGAACTCTACCTTGGGTCAAGTTGACAAAATACCAACCTAGCCACCAGGACACTTTAATCACAGCAACAGAAATGGACTTGAGAAGGTCATGTGGTCTCAGCCCCTCTGTGGCCTGCTAGTCTTGCTGTCTTTTAATTCTTTTGGAGCAGGTCAGTTTGGAAAACAAAACAGATTCTCTACTATGAGCTATTCTGGAGACACGGCAAGTCATCAGAGTTTCCTTCCTTGTCAAAAAGTCTTCTAGAACCTTGAGGCTGCAGTATGAGAAGCCTAGTATAACAGTTAACATTGCTTTCCTCCACTCTTAGATGAGAGTTCTGAAAATAAACAAAAGAAGCAAGAAGTCCCAGAGTCCTGGCGTCATGGTGGCTCCAAAGGAACAGATTTTGGTAGGGAAGAGAGCTGAGGAGTCCTTATGGGATTCCACGTGAAAAGTCCAAGTGCCTACTTATATAAGCAAGGCAAAGCTTAGACTATGGTATTTTCTCCAGGGTTATGTTTGCATGCACGGACTGGCAAAGCCTGGGCCAACTGGAGCGACCCAGTAACTTACTTCCCCATTTTCCTTCCTGTTTAGTTATGGAGACAATGATGATACAAACTTTAATCTCACAGAAACTGCAAGAGGGCCTTCACCAGCTAAGAGCCTCACATTCACAGGAGGAAAGAAAGAATGAAAGAGAAAAGAAATTACTCGATGATTACAAATATTAAGGGGACCTACTTTTTTTGGCAAATGGTAGGACTTCATTCCAATCCAAGACTGATGACAATGTAATCTATTCCCATCAGGGTTAGTTGTTAAAGTAGCGGGAGGATATTGGAGATATTTCAAAGATACTCGAAGAGATGGCTGTGTTACTGAGACCTAACTCATGCTCGTGAGTGGAACACATTGGCTGCCTGAGCTTTGGTGTCTGTGCTAACATCTTTGCGAAATATTACAGTCACACCTCATGTGTCAAATGCTGTTATCGTGTTATTGATCATGAGGCCTGCAGGGATTCAAAAAGAGCTCGCTATCAGGGAAGTTTTTAACCTATCCAATTCTTAAAAGGAGTGTCACAGTTCTGGCACAGAAATACTGAACCATTTGAAAAAAAAAAAAAGAACCAAGAAGAGATTATAGTTCTTAAAAATCTGATCAGTATCTTACCTAAAGAAACAGATAAAGTCATCATAAGAGCATTCGAAAAGAAAAGTCCAGAAAGAATGGTGAGGGGCCTCACTAGTAAGAAAGAGGGCCTTTTGAAGAGATTACAGCGCAGTGGTATGAGCCAACTCACCCCACACAGTTATCCACATAGGGATGGTTGTCTTTGCCAGACCTTTTCCTAAATATATTGGCTATTATCTCCAGACACTGGACTTCTTTAGAGACTCAAGGGGAAAGATGCAGCATGTCCCACAAATGAGTGAGGACCAATATATAATATACAGTCGTTTTGGCAACAAGAGATGGAAAATTGATTCAAACTGGCTTACACAGGGGTTGGCAAACAACAGCCTGCAGGTTGGCCACCTGTTTTACTGGAACACATTGACATGTTCCCTTTTGGCAAAAGAAACAGTGGTTTTCCCCCTGGGTACAGAATATAAAATTTCACGCAGATTGTGACAATTTAGGACACGTGTTTATCACTGGACCAGGATGGCTGCCAGATAAGTGCTGGGCACGTTTCTGGCCCACGTGGAAGCCTCTGTGGAGGCTGGAAAACAACAGCAATGAGTTGTGCAGAGTGTTTGGTAAGTTAGTGTGTAACGGCTTCCAGCCAGCTGGACCCCCAGAGTGTAGTAGCCCTGGGAACCTCTCCTCGTCTCCACATCTAAATCTTTGCTTCTCTCTCTCTGATTCACGTTTTGTTTTGGCTTTTTTCTCTATCTGGTTTCTCTCACCTCTCTCGAAACACAGCAGAAAATACAACTGTAAGTATCTCAGATGTTGTTAGTCTTCCTAAACTAATAGCTAGTTTTGTTTTTAGACTTATTTTCAAGTTTTTAGAGATAGCTTTCAATTATCCCCATCAAGGTTAGAATCATCCCTCAGTAGGAAGTGGGGTCATATTCTAAGGAGTTCTCTCTATACCTACAGGAGCAGGTCGATTCTACAAGAGAGAGATGATAGGCAGGTAAGCTCATGGGAATTGACTAAACAAATTATTTCTTTATGTGAGACATAGGTCAATATTTTCCCCTCTAAGTGACTGATTGCATTAGGAGTTGTTTAGACACGATAATGTGTCTTTCATATGAAACTGCAAAGACAGGAATGTGGTTTGGCATTTCTTGAATACAGTACTGCCCTGGCCTCCATGGTCCAAGATGGCAGCAAGTATGTCTGCAGCCCTAGGAGCAGAAGGGAGGGGCTGAGGAAGGGCAAGAGGCACACACCAACTGTCACTTTGGGAAAGTTCCAGAAGACAACATATCCAAGTTGGGCAACCCTAATCTCAAACTCTGAAATGCTCCCAAACTGGAAATGGTTTGAACACTGAAATGACACCACTGCTGGAAAATCCCACATTATGAAACATCACTTATGCTCCAAATTGCTACTAATACTCCATAAAATTGCCTAAGGCTAGGTGTACCTGAAAAACAAATTAATTTTATTATTCACAAATCATATCAAGTTCAAGGTCATCCTCAGCTATATTGTGACTTTAAGAATAATTTAAAAACAAACAAACAAAAAACCCAAATAGTCAACGTTCTGAAAAATCCTTTGGTCCCAAGGACTTTGGATAAGGGAAAGTCCCCCTGTCCTTCTTCCTCCTAGTCCCTTCCATGGAAACAGCCTCTTTCTTTTTCATGGACATCAGTTTGCTCAACTTAAAAAAAAATCCGAGTTTCTATTACTACAGAGTTAGAAAACACACACTAAAGGACCAATAGCCTATCTGTACACTGTACATTCATTTTCAAGCTATGTAAGACTAAAACCATTTCTTTAAAACAATGTTGTTTATTTTTGTTTGTTTGTTTGTTTTTATATCTCAAAGCTTCCCCTCTCACCCCTCTTCAGGGTTCCTTCCCACCGTTCCCCACCCACCCCTCCTCTACTGCTTGCCATGAGATGCAGGTAGCTCTCCCATGGATGGCAGACAGCCAAGGCATATCAAGTTGCAGTGAGACTAGGCACCTCCTCTTCTATTAAGCCTGGATGAGGCAAGGAGGAAAGGGCCCTCAAAACAGACAAAAGAGCCAGAGACAGACTCTGCTCTCACTGTGAGGTGTCTCACATGAAGACCAAGTTACACAATCATCACATATGTGCTGGGTCAGCCCCTCTATTAAAAACTTTTATGATGTGGGTTTTTTCTTTAATGTTATGTGCATCAGCGTTTTGTTCAAGTGTATGTCTGTGCACCACTTGCGTGGCCAGAACCGGGTGCTGGGTCTCCTGGAACCTCCGTGTGAGTGCTGGGAATTGAACCAGGGTCCTTTGGAAGGACAGTCAGGGCTTTTATGCTGAGCCATCTCTCCAGCCCCCAAAGCATTTCATGTTTATTTAGTTTATTTTATGTTAACAAATATTAATTGTTTCTGTTCCTAAAGTACAAAGGGATATTCTGGCCTAGTTATATGTGGTAGGAAGATCACATCAAGAATTGATTTTTTTGTTATAGTTGGATGCAGGATGTCTCCCGGAGGTTCATGTGTGCAAGGCACAGTCCCCAGTGCAGGAGAGGAAGTGAGTGGATTCTGAGGGCTCTGGCGTCAGCAGATTAGCCCATAGATTAGCTCAAAGGTCATATTTAGGACCTTAGGTAGTAGTCGCTTTTTGCTGATGTGATAAACATTATCACCAAGGCAACTTAAGGAAGAGAACATTTATTTTGGTTTATGGTTTACAGGGATAAGAGTCCATGACATTACAGCAGAGGCAGGTGGCTAGGACAGGAAGCCAAGAGCACACATTTTGAGCTAAAAGGCCAAAACAGAGAGAGTGAACTGCCAATAGGATGGGACCTTGAGTTCTCAAAGCCCACCCCACCCAGAAGTGCATATGTGCCCCAGCAAGGCCACACCTCCTAAACCTCCCCAAATAGTGCTGCCAACTGGGAACACAGTGTTCAAACAGATGAGCCTTTGACATTCCTATTCAAACAGTCACACCCGTGACTGAAATTTAAATACACAGTTATTGTTCATTTATGTCATGTGAGATATCCCTTACAAAAGCAACACCGATGCCCTAATGAAGAATGAGTCTCCTAAGGTATGTTCATATCACCTTAGGAAAAATTCTGTGTGATTCTGTAGGTGTCACACTATAAAAGGAGACAGATCAACATGTCTTAAATTCTGACTCAGACTTGGAGGCATCAAATGCAGGGAACCACCTTCCTCTGGCTCAGCTATCACAATGGTTCAGAGTGACCAGGGTTCTTTGCCACGGAAATAGTGTCCTAGAACTGTTTGCTTCAATGAGTGCTTGCAATGAGTCCATCCAAGGCCCTTCAGCAATCACTGATGACCTCCTCTTTCAGAGTGAGCTGCCTGCAGAGGTGATGGACATAACCTCCTGTCACAGAGGGATGCCACCCACGGTGAGTGAGTGCATTTAGATTTAGAAAACAAAATGTAGATCAGGCCTCATGCCTGTGAAGGAATGGGAGAGGGAAGGATTTTTTTAGTGACTGAAAAGTTCCAACAAAACTAAGCTTCCGTGCTGAGGGTATGCCAGGCTTGTGAGCCAACACCCTTCCTGCAGTCAGGGGGCACGAGGGCACTTGCGTCAAGCATTATCTGGAACAAGAATAGAACATTATTCTGAGCAATAAAGTGTTATTCAAATTTGATCGAAGTACACAGATGCAGTAACATGGTAATTATTCCGAGAAAGAGTGTCTAATTTAGAAATTACCTAACCTTTCGGTTTCTATTTTTGATGACATTTGTGATCTAAACGAGCAGCCAGCCTGCTTCTCTCAGGCTTATACATCAAACTCAAAATCTGATTTGCAGTTTTATTTCCAGCTCAGCCTCCCATTTATTAGCACTCAGTCAATATCTCAAAGACTGAGACGTTTTAGGCCCAAGTGATTTGCAGGGAAAGAATAGAGAAGTAAAGAAATTAGCTACATTGTTTCTGGCAAGGCAAAGCAGCATCCATGTTACCACGGAACTGGTCCTTTTCTCTGGCTTTGCTGTCCCATGAGAAGAAGTCACAGAATGACTGATGTTTGCTCATTGTTGAGACTTTGGCCCTGGGTACTAACAAAATGGTCTACCATTGGTTGTACAGAGTCAGCTTTCAGTCCTCAGGAAATCACTCATTAATTCATTATTTTGGCAATAATTTTCCAAGCTCCTGTTTCTATTGCGCTTTGTGCTTAACTATGAACACGCAATGAAAGATCAGAACGGGTCCCCAGTCCCGGAGACGTTGCCATTCAGTGACACTCATCATTTTTGTTCTAGGAGCAATCTACAATCATTGAGGAAATGACTGAAGGAAGTACATACAAGTGACAGAACAGCTGGGTAGAGTTGTAGGAAACTCTGAAGCACTTAAACTCCCCATGCCATGTGTAACTTAGAAAGTATGACAGCTGTTTAAAAGCTAGTCTTACGTTTTGAGCGACAGATTATTTCTTCCACTGGAGGTATTTTAAGGGGGAAGCGTTATTGTACGTAATAAGCAAGGGAAAAGAGTAGCTTCTGGTGCCTGTGTATCCAGCACCTAGGGGGTGAAGGGTCCTGAGTTTGAGGCCAGTCTAGGCTACATAGAAGTCCTATGCCAGTCTACCTCGTAAGATCAAAAGGAGAAAAAAATGCTTTCTAGGAAATGCATATCAATTTTAAATACTGTTACAGATGGAGTCTATTTTCATGTGCACAACACAGTTGTTAACAGAAAACTCACAGAAGGCCTCCCAGAAGGAGCAAAAGGGGCATGTGTGAGAACGCTGGGCAATGGCTTCTACAGTATGAAGAGCGTGAGGTACAAAACAACCCCTTTAACCCCTGTGCAGCAATCATGCTGCTGTTTTCACATGCTCATGAGTGCACAATGACCAACATTACCAGAAAACATTCCTGAGAAGTTTCAGAAACGCTAGTCATTAGCATGCGTAGCCTTTCTCATGGCACTAAGAAAAATACTTGGTGAAATGTCCCCAAAAGGGAAGTGTGGGTGCAAACACCATCTGTAGTCGCCAGCACACCTGGACTCGTGGTGGCTAATGGTCTCACCCAGAAACCCACTTGTCATCAGAATCCCACCAAGTGAAACAGGTCATGTGACCTCAGCGGCTCTCTAAATGCTGTGGGTGCCTCTCACAAGGGACAGGTGAGCATTTTCCTGGAAACTGTCACCAAGTCTATCGTCTAGCTAATACCCTTCAGAGGCCTCCAGACTAGAAATACCCAGGCAATTTGAGCATTTCAAAGGAGGTTACCAAAATCGGAGGGATGTAGGAAGGAAAAGTGGTCCTCACAGGAGTCTTCAAAAGGAGCCCAGGAGGTGAATGAATTCCTGTGAATGCTTTTTATCTGTATCTAAACTTATATGCTCATTTCTGTGACCAGGAAGCGAGAGACATAAATCCCCTTTAAAGTCACTGAGTCAACACAGAAATGACTTGTACAGACTTCCCTTATGTCTATCATTCCTGTCTTTGAGGTTTTGAACTCCATTCAAGTATATTTAGAGGTTTCACACCATGTGGCAAGCCCTGATCTCCGTGTTTGGAACACATCAGCAAACGAGACAAAGATCCCTGTGCTAACAGAGATTACATATATATATATGGGAGATAGAAAATATTTACACAATAAGCGTGTCATTTCAGCATACATATAGAAAATGAAGTCTGAGGCCAGGGTGAGGTATCGGAAGTGCTGAGAATCAATGGGGGAGGGGACCCTGAGTGCTGAGCATCAGTGGGGGAGGGGACCTGGCTTTGAAGTGCCAGCAGCAGTGCAGACTCCACTGAGAAAAAAAGTGAGGGTGTGGAGTAAGTGTCCTCTAGCTGAGGAGGCTCCGAGGTGTCTAAAGGAGTTAGAGGGACCGGTGACGCTGCTGTGGCTGGAAGGGAGTGAGAGAAGGTGGGATGCCCCGTGGTTGAACCCCAAGAGACAGCGAGCAAGTCACCTGGGACGCATCACCCTCGCAGGCACGCATTTTCACCTCGAATGAAACCGGGCACAACCGGGAGGTTTTGCACTTGCTTTTGACTTACATTTTCGAAACATCACGTTGCCTACATTCTTGAGACCAGACTATGGTGTGGTCAGGTGGGAGCAAGCATCCAGGAGAGAGGTGCTGCCTCTCGAGAGAAAGCAGAAGTGCTGAGAACTCGTCGGACGTGGGTTACAAAAGATTGGGGGCAAGAAAGAGGCACACGTGGGGAGTCCAACGTTTTGTGAGAGGAGACGGTCAGCTGAGCTGGGATAGACTGTGAGCGGGGCAGACTTCACGAGAAAGGCTGGAACCCAGGACTGAGGCTGAGGATATCCGGCCTGCAAGGGAAAAGGCTGAGGCTCGGGAGAGTCAAAGTTGGAGACGCATGTTTACTGTCTTCTGTGTGGCAGTCTTGGCCACGGAACATGGGGATCACCAACAGAGTGGGGGAAAGCCCAAAAGACCGACCCCCAGGACCCTTCACCATCATCATGAAGGCAGGGATACGAGGTTAGACTAGCAAAGGAGTCTGAAACCAAGGACACAAGGACACAAGGACGGGGAGGGTGACAGTGGGGGGCAGGGGCAGTGTGCCCTGAAAGCCACGTGAAGAAGCCTCTTCTGAGAAAGAAGAGTCAATAGCTGGGCTGTCTGCTGCCAGCAAACAGCCCTGTGATGTGGCCTGAGGACATCCAAGGCCATGAAAAGTGTACGTCTAAGACTTCAAAAAGGCCCATCTAGATAGTGTGAGTGAAACGCCTGTTTGGAAAAAGTTAAGAGGTGAGAATAAGAGAGAAACTAGAGACAGCGAATGTAGATTCAATTTTAGGACAATATTACTTTTAAAAATACAAAACAAGGCACTATAGCTAATCCCATTTTTTAAAAAGTGTTTTCTTTGTGTATCAATGTGAAAAATTAATACTTGACGAATGAGTACATTACTTTTTCAAGGAGGCAAACATGCCTAATATATGTCTACTAAATACTATGGAAACAGAAGAAAATTAATTTGCTGTTGGACTATCACAACTGTGAACACTCTTCTGCAGAAGTCATCTCAGAAATCATGAAATCTGCTCTGTAACTAAAGGTGACTTAAGCAAAATGAGGCCTTTTAAATTGAGGGATGTCTGTCCCTCCCAAATGCTACCATCTTTCCAAGAGGAGTTTCAGAGTGAGGTAGAAGCCAGGCACCTGTGGCCGCTCCCCCACACCCCACACCACACACCTACAGCTGATGTGTTGCCTCCAAGGACACAAGAGTAGAGCAGATGAGTCAGCGCTCGGACCATGGGGAGGGAGGAGGAGAGGAGCAGAGCAAGTGTCTCTCAGATGCCAGCTCTTGCTCTCTGACTGATTTCTTGTGTGACTCTGGCATCTTGCTCTGATAACTTCAAGCCCGAGAAGACACCTTTTTCATTTGTAAAGCTTTATTTATTTTAGGGGGTGGAGACAGTGACAAGTTCTTGCTACCATGCTCTTCACATTTAAAGGCCATCTAAGACATGTCGTGATATCTAAGTCACAGCCAACATTTAAATCTGAAAATACCTTTGGGAAAAGGTAATATTGAGGACCACATCTGCAATCAGAGGTAAAGATCTCTAAGTAAAAAAAAGTTATGATTGCAGTTTCATTTTGCAGGAGTAAAATTTGAAATCATATTTGATATGCTCTGGAGAAGAATCTATGGCTAATGCATTTTAAATCTACTAAGAATGCCTATTTTCAGAATTGCAGTTATTAGAAGCTAAAATCATGGCGAGAAAAGTTCACCGCTTGGCTAGCAACTGTCCGGTTGCATTCCATTCCAATCCGCTCCACCTCGGACCGCTGGGACCAGCCGCAACTGTGCTGACCTGGGAAGGACAATGAAGATGGGACCTCACTGTCCAGGGCTGTGTGAGCCCTGGAGAGGCAAGGAATTGTGTTGAGGGGGTGGTGACCTTCATGTAAAAGGCTCTGGAAAGATAAAAAACAGCAGTGCGTAGAGCCATGGTGACAACCAGGCATATGCTGTACAGCAGAGGCAGACCATGGATGCCATCACATGCAGACCTGCTGACCTTCAGTCAGAAAAGTTCTAAGACCAGCCAGGCCCAGCCAGTCACGACTAGATGGACAAAGGGGACATGGGGCATTTTCTTTTTTTCTTTTTGCAATTGAGCTGTGTGCTTTATTTCCTATCAATTATCATCAATAAAATACAAAAAAAAACCCATTTTCTGTTTCCTTATAGAGCATGATTGGAATTGCCAAAAGCTATCCAGAACCTTAAGCTAAACTGACAGACATTTGAGACTAAGTTTCATACATTTCTTGGACCTGCTACTTCTATCCTGTGGCTGTTTTAGCAGACTATAGACATACAAAGAGCTAAGCCAAACCTGAGTGCTGTGGAATAACAAATGAAAGTCAAAGACCTTGTAGGTCTCTCTCTCTCTGTCTTTGTCTCTCTGTCTCTCTCTGTCTCTCTCTCTTTCTGTGTCTCTGTCTGTCTATCTGTCTGTTTGTCTGTCTGTCTCTCTCTGTGTCTCTGTCTGTCTGTCTGTCTATCTCTCTCTCTCTCTCTCTCTCTGTGTGTGTGTGTGTGTGTGTGTGTGTGTGTTTGCAGGTACCCATAGAGGTCAGACAAGGTGTCAGAGCCCCTTGAACTGGAGTTGTAAAACCATCCAGTATGGGTACTGGGACCAAATTTGGGGCCTCTGCAAGAATAGCAAGCAATCTTAACCACTGAGCCACCACTTGAACCCACAAAATGAATACATATTGTGTCTGTGTGACACGGAGCATTTTCAATAATCAAGCAGATAGAAAATATGAACTTTTACCATGGGCTGTCAGGGGCTGTTTAAAAGAAGGGCTTGGCTTGGCTGGTTTTCTTCTTACTATTAAGCAACACAAAGGCATGAAAATATTGAGTCACATCAAGCTCAACTAATACGGTACCCTTCTACTAAGCACCTGATTCTTAGTTTTAGTTCACAGAAGCCAACACGGAAGAAAGCATTGATGGATTCTGGGCCCCTGGTAACCTGAAGGTTTTCTATAGCCAGGTTGCATACATGAATAGTTAGTTTTACTGTATAGATCTCTCTTGTTGTATCAAACCAGAGCCCTAGGAGGTACCCAGTGTTCTAGGTACACAAGAACAGGCTGGCCGTTTGTCCTACTCTGCTGTTTGTCCCCAAGTTCCCATACGCCATGAAGCATCACACCATTTTACATAGACCACTGAGTAACAGCCAGGATATAATTTTAATGTAAAGAGAAAAACATCCTTGAGGGTTATTTGGTCTGGTTTGGTTTTAGTATTCAGTTTTGAAATTAAGGCAGCTGTGATGTCTGACATCCCGGAAGGTGACAGGTAGAGGCAGGAGGATCAGGAGCTGACATTACAGAAGACCCTCTCAACAAAAGCAAAGTGGTGACATTAGTATGTTGAGCTGGGAGATGGCGGAAATCAGAACATCGGCAGTCTCTGCTGGATGTGCCAGTCTGGCCACCAAGACTGAGCCGGGCTTTTCTTGAGAACCTAGCATATGCCCTCTTTTGGTCTGGACACCATATGGCTCAAGGAGGGTCTTACCATTCTGTGAATGGTAAACAGAGGCCCACTCGGCCTGATTGCCCCTTAACTGCTGTCCCCTGCTCATCTGCAGTGATGGGAGGGCAATGACACTCTTGCAGGGCAAAAGGGATTTTGACAATAGTAGGTTCCGTCACCTGGGAGGGGACACTGATGATGAATTTGTGGCTGTTTACTTAGGAAGAATTGGGGAGGGATAGAATTGATTTTAAAGGACACAATTTTGTTCTGTTGTTTTGTTTTCTGAAACAGAAGAGATTGAAAGCCGAATCCTGGCACTGGTTACTGATGCTGCAGAACCTGCTGAGATGCCCTAGCAACAGTGAAGAGAGGGATGCTGTGCCCTCTTAGCACAATGGAAGGCACCCCCTTACCCCGGGCCCTGCTTGGTCCTTCCCAGACACAAGGGACCAAGCAGATGAGGTAGTTGCTGTTTCCGTTACCTGCGCACTTGAAATAATAATGCAGCCTGTGTGTCTGTGGCTTAAGGGCTGGAGAATAATTTCCTGGTGATTAATAATAATAATAATAATAATAATAATAATAATAATAATAATAATAATAAGTAGAGCCAGGCATGATGGCACAAACTTACAAGCATTTTTATAGGAGGTAGGAGATTCAGGATTTTAAGGTCAACCTTATCTACATAGCAAGTTTTAAGCCAGTCTAGGCTGCCTGCAATTGTGTCTCAATCAAACCAAATAAGGCTTGGGTTTGAATATAACTCGGTGGAGAGCATTTACCTAGCATGTATGAGATAAGGGGCATTGCAAACACTTCTGTAATCTTCGGGGTTATCCACCCAAAGTCCTCCGCAAGGTCGCTGGGCCTGGTTTACAAATTCAGTGTCACAGTGGCCGGAACTAGGAGTCGGGAGTAGGGAGGAGGTATTATAAACACTCTGTACTCCAAGTGGTCTGTCCCTTTGACCCTCTCTAGTTCCCACAGAGCGAGGCCGCTGGGAACCAGGAAGTAGTGGTGTGCCAAAGAGAAAACCCCCGATGGAGACCAGCGGTGAATCTGGGAGGGAAATTCCTCCACCTGCCCTCGCAAACCGTTTGTCCCTCAAGAAAGTTCAGGGACGGTTAGTTTGGGAAACCCCCTCCGAGACAGCGGACAGGAGCTGGAAAGCTGCCAGTGAAGAGAATCTGCACAAAGAAGCCGCTTAGCAGCTGCCGGGCAGCGCGGCTCAGCGCCCCCTCCCCCACCATCCCGCTATCCGCATCCTGCTCCATCCGCATCCTGCTGGTACCCGGGGGACCAATGCCAGGGGCTCCAGGCCTCTGGCCTCTGGCCTGAGCGCTAACCCAGACTCATGTCCTCTTAGGCCCTCCCGTGACCCCCGCCCACCCCGCGCCAATGGACCTGGGAGTTTCCTCCTCTGTCGTGCTGAGCAAGCTCATCGGGTTTTACTGGGTGCTAATCTAAATGTGACCTGGGGTCACATTCTTAACTCCCGGTAAGCTCCAAGGGGCAGAGAGGAGTCCTTCCCACGGGGAAGAACACACACACACACACACACACACACACACACAGAGAGAGAGAGAGAGAGAGAGAGAGAGACAGAGAGACAGAGAGAGACAGAGAGACAGAGAGAGACAGAGACACAGAGACACAGAGACACAGAGACAGAGCGCTGGGACTGTGGAGAACTTAAACGGAATGTCCACGGATGATCTGGTATAGAGAAGCTGCATAAATGCTTTTGGGAAGGGTGAAGGGTCCTGGTAGAAATTCCTTTTCTACCCCTGATCTACAGACACACGGAAGACAGACACGCAGGTCTGGGCTTGTAAATCATGCCCATTTCCGCAGGGCTCCTATTTGATGTTTGCTGTGTGTGGGGAGTGGGGAGATGGGGGTTGGGGAGTTGTGAGACAGGATCTCACTACATATTCCAGGCTGGCCTCCGACTCAGGCCGGTCCTCTGACCACAGGCTCCAGGGTGCTCCATGGTGCTGCAGATACAACTTAGCACCACTTAACTGGCTTGTTCTCTTTTACATGTGACTTAAATCATTCTTTCAGCAAGATGACAAAAATGAGATTTTAGTAGAAGAGAAATTAAAACAGATTCCACTCTGTCTTTCTATGTAGTCAGATCTGACCGTTCTGTGACTGGTGAGGATGGGTTCTGTTTCCTGTGTCTCTACCACCCTGGGAAAACCACTGTTTTGATGTCTCCAGACAAACATGGTCCTTGTCCACCTGAATTTCTATTAGGACTCAGATTCTCAGATACCTAAACGTGCCTGCTGAGAAAGGCTGGAAGTCTCCAGGTTGCATCTTCCTTGTGACTAGATTAGTCTTAAAAATCAGCTGGTATTAACAAGGAATTATGGTGGTCAGACCTTAGCTCTTGTTTGGAATTCCTGCTCCTGAGCATTCTAGATAGTCAATAGATCCTCAAGAGGTTATTATTTCTGTTTCTTTCCCTATGACTTCTTCAGTTTTGAGTTTCTAACAAGACCAAGTCTGTGTCTGATTTCGGGGGGAGTTTTCTTCACTTGCTTTAGGCAGCGCTGCAGTTATGAAGGTGAGCTTAATTAAATACTGATGTGAATCAGAGAGGGGAAAAGCCGCTGTGCAGCACAGATGCAACACGGATTGGTTGAAGCAGATTCCAACATGGATCTGGGAGTAATAAATAAACTAACAATAAAAGGAGAGCACAGGGCAACTTAGATGGAAGTAAGCTGTTTGCCTTTGCCCTGGGAAGTTGATAGAGTTTTAAACAATTGTAAACATGTCAGTGTACGTGGATACCGTTCCCATAGCAGCACGGCAACAGTTAGGAGTTTCTCAAAACATACCCAAAAGGAAACTAAAAATAGCTCGCCTTCAATATCAAAATATGCACATATACATATTCAGACAGTGTACACAATATGATATGTAATTAGAAGTTCTGCAGATGCCAGACTTTCACAAGGCATGCCATAGATAGTTTTTCAAAAAAAAAAGAAAGGAAGGAAGGTGTCTTCATCTCAGTCCACTGAGGGGCGACTGGCAAGTGAAGGCTGCCAGGGGAGGGAGGGAAGGATAGTTTTCTTCGAATGCAGCCCGTGATAGGCTGCCCATATCCCAGGGGATGGCCCTACTCCCCTGCGACTGGCGGTACAGAGCGGGCTATGACATGGGGAAGGGAAGGAGCCTGTGGGAGCACACAGGGTCATCCTCAGCTCCAGGCCAACCAGGCTGGCGAGGCCCGGGCTCAAAGCAAAGCAGAAGACTAGGGCAGAGACCAGGGAACCAAAGAGCGAAGGGTGGGTGGGGCTTGCCTAAAAGTTATGACTAGAGGCTCTGTTTTCCCCTGTCTATTTTATTTTTTTCTTCTTTGATAGTCTTATACACGTGCATAATGAAGCTTGATCGCCACCCATTCATTACTCTCTCTCACCCCACCCCACTTCCTGCTAAAACCCTTCTTCTCAGTGTTTCTCCCTCCTAAATTCATGTCTTACTTGTTTCTTTGTTGAGACTGGATCTCTAGCTGTCCTGGAACATGCTTTGTAGACCAGGCTGGCCTGGAATTTACAGAGATCCACCAGTATCTACTTCCCAGAGTCCTGAGATTAAAGTCGTGTTCCCCTGTGCCCAACTCATATCTTATTTTGTGATCTGCTGAGTTAGGGTTGCTGGCATAAGAATAGATGGGGTGTTACTTACTAAAGCAAGGCCAGTTACCAGTGGCTGCTCCTCTGAAGAAAATGACTCCTGTTCCCAAAGCAACCATTAACTGTCAAGTCCCCCAGGTAGGGGTGGGGCCTCCTGAGCCCTTCTTCCATCCATGATGATGAAATCCCGATGGCCCAAATATAATTGTCAAGGCAACTTCAAGTCATAGTTTCCTTTTCTTTTCTTTTTCTCCTCTTTTATGGCAGAGTGAAGTTTGAACCTGGGACATCGCACATACTAGGCAAGCACTGTACCGCTGCAATGCACCCCCATCCTAGGGGCCTCTAGCCATTGCTTTGGTGGCTCTGCCTGATACTTCCCTTGCCCAGAAGGTTCCTTCTGTCCTGTTTTACCTTTTGTTCCTCTCCCAAATTGGATGTAAGTGCACAATATATGCTGTGATGTCCACTTACTGCAACATCCCCCCTCCCCCCAGGTTCTCGCCCATTTAGTTATCTTCCCTACAGTTATCTTCCCTGGATGGTGGCTGCACTTTTAAAAATATTATAAAATCAAATGTTACCCTTTCCCCATTGAATTTACTTAAGCCGACATTGAGTGACAGGAATAGTGATTCCAAAATAAAGACAGAATGCCAGTCCATGTTTTTGAACCCCCACTGTGTGTAATTTTTATTTATGTCCAAGAATTACAAGCATTTCAAAAACATCATCTAATGAGAAGTATTACTAGGGTATGTGTTTATCATCCAAATAGAGATACTTCTGAGATGAGATGGGATGCTGTTTATGATTATGCTGGGAAAGCAGGTGTAAACCAACACTGTCCTAGGCTGGCCTAGAGGAGCAGCCACGAGTTGTATAAAAGAGTGTACGTGTCTACAGGGAAGGGACAATGCTTGGCTTCTTTTCATGTCTTCTTTTCCTGCAATGCTTCACGACTAAAAATGGAAAGACAATTCCTTGGTAGATGAGTAGACTTAATAGTTGGTTGTGTTTTTATGGAACTTGCTTCATACAAAAAACAGCTGAGCAGGGTGTTTTTCCTTCAGGTCTGCAGTCTCCATGTTTGGTTTCAGTAAAACCTCATCTGGCACCACAGGGTGAATTTTCCCTCATCTGATCTCAGTTCTGAAAGCAAAGGGGTCACAAATGGAAAACTGGGCCGCACCCATGAGTCCTGGAGAAGATAATCCTATCTGGAGTGGCTTGGGAAAGCACTAAAGGGGTGAAAGTGTGACTTCAGATAAGAAGCCATTTCACAAGGTCTCTGATGCTTATTGCCCTGCTTTCATTCCCTTTGCCAGGAATGGTGGCCCCAGGGAGAAATGCAGAACAATGAGCTCTCTCTGACAAGAACGGATGCTATTTGCTTTCTATGTTGCTGAGAAAAGCATCAGTCAGAAGGGATGGAGGGATGGAGGTATCTTGTTGTTCTGCCTGGATCTGCCAGTAGCACAGGGAATGCCTTACCAAAAGTCATTTTTCCATGGTGTGAGCCTCCATCTTGGCTTAAAAGCTACACAAAGGATTGTAGACATTGTGTTCAAAGGAAGCTCTTCCTTTGTAGGGAGGGCTCTGTAAGGAGGGCTCTAACTCTCTCTGACCCTCAGTGAAGAGGCAGCACATTTTGGGAGGCAATGTCACCTGTCTTTATGATCTCAGATCCTATAGCATGCTGTTTGAGTTTGGGCCAGATTATTTTGTAGGATGTTGCCTAAACTCTCTGGTCCCAGGTGTCTTCATCTTTCAAAGAGGGAAAAGAGTAATTGTTTCCTCTCTAGAGCTGCTGGAGAGGCGAGATAGCCTTACAAATACTTATATCAATAATATGAACATGGGCAATGGCTGATTCTTTGCACATTTGGCAACAGTACTACTAGGGAAAAGTTCAAGGAACAGCAAAAATGATGCATTTATGTTTCTACTCCAAATCAATCTACATATGTACCTAATGCCAAAAGTTAACTGCTTGATGTTACCACATCCTAATTCCACCCTCTCCCCTGAATTTAACTGTTTATTACTCTAACACCAAAGGACTGTATTTTATTATCATCATCATACATAATACATCCTTCCATCCATTCACTCATTCCCATCAAATGCAAGCCAGTTAGTGTCTTGTGCCACAACTAGCCACTGTAATTCAGGGAAAGTTGAAGGATTATATTTCAAAATGGCATCTCTTTTTTAATGTCTAATTAGAGACTAAGAAAGTTCCAGAAAAATGAGTTTCTTCGAAAAAGTGTGAAAACCTTTAAACTTAATGAATTTCTGTTTCTAAGAGTCGGGGTGGGGGATAGGCTCTTTATAAATATCAAATCATGTTGCTATCTGCAGAGTCTGCCAGTTGGTTAAATAGAGCCAAATTCTGTTCAGTGTGATAATTACTGAATGTGACATTCACAGAGGTTCTTTTATAATTCTGGGAATAAGAAATCCACAAACTCATTAAATTACAAAATGTTTCAACCCTATTACCCTAATTCAATTACCCCATGGACTATATCACTGCAGGAAGTCTCTAGGGCAAGTCCTCATGTTTAGACTCAGTAACGGGAATTACATTCATATAAAAGCTACCACTGTATGGTTTTTAAAAATAAAATCCAACATTAATCTGCCCAATCTAGGGTTATAGTTGATGGTTCTAGGGAGGATTTAATTACCCTCTCCCTCCCAGACAGAGCCTTCTGTCTAGTAATTCTTCCCCGGCATTCAATGATGAAAGACAAAGGAAATAGGACCAACATTTAGTTAAGAATATCTGGGCAGGAGCAAGAAATCTGACCATAACAGTTGCCATGTCTTTTAAATAATAATAGCAGTAATGACTTATTTAGCAGTATTTATTCCTTGGACACATCAAGGGAAATGCAGTTATTTCTCACAAAAAATAACTAGTTTTTAGTGAAAGTTCTATTATTAAATGCAGTTAGTTAATCAACTATAAATGTCTAGATGATACCTATATTTCCATAGAGCCCTGAGTTCTTCAAACTCCTGCCGAAATGTCGTGTGCTAATGAATGACACAATCATGCTGATGGGAACTCGACAGGCTGAGTTGTTCCTATGGCAGCAAAATGTTGGAAAACAGGAGGAGCATGTGGTCTCAAAATATCACCTCCAGAGTATTTCATAATTACAAGGGGACAGATATTTCTAAAAATGGAGAAATCTGGCGGATACCTTCTTAACCTAATGATGATACTAAGCTGAAATACATGACTTCATCCCATGCCTACATCAAGTATTGCTAATAGCTTCCATTAGCCAGGGCACGGCCTCAAAATCCTTCTCAAGACTGATGGCATTGTCCTGCAGAAGAGGGTGAGACGCTAAACATGGTGCTGTTGCTGTCCACATAGTGGGTAAATCTGTGGACATGGCTCCAAGCGATGCCCCTTCCTCAGAAGAGACCTTGTGGACATTTCTCAAGTGGTGGTGAGGTCTTGCTAGAGGAAATATTGAAAGGGCCTTGAAGATACAACAGTCTAGATGGTTGTACTGAGAATAATATACCCGTCCCACCCGCCCGTGTGTGTGTGTGTGTGTGTGTGTGTGTGTGTGTGTGTGTGTGTGTGTGTTGGGGTCAAAAACAAACAAACAAAGCAACCAAAGCAAGTTGGTTACCAATTAGTCAGCACTGCCAAATAAGATAGAGCATTTTGCTGTCACGGGCAACCCAACAACAGATTATTTTTGGACTTTGAAGTATCACTTTTGTGGCTACCAAGCTGGTTGAGGTCACAACCACATGTCCTACAGAAAAGAATTTTGCTATGGGGAAAGTAAGTTCTGCACAGTTGACTCTGGCTCCAAAACTGTCCTCTGAAACTGAGGCCTATTCATTTCAACACTCACAGTGGGGGCAGGGTTCCTCTTTTAAGTCTGAATATGCTGAAATGTCACTTTGCCCACCTAACAATCTCACTGCTTCTTGTTCCTTCTCTGGCTCAATCCCTCCTCTGTTTACTTCCGATTGCTTACCCCATCTGGCAAGTATTTGATTAATTTGCTTCTCAGCATGGCATCTGGGAGTAGGTTGGGTCAGTCTTTCTGATTATAACATCAACTCCATCAGAGCAGGAGCTGTTCCTGTCTGTTCGTCTCTGAATCTTCAACTTCTACCACAAGCCCTGGCACACAGGGCCACTTGGTAAATATTTAGTAAGCAAATGAACCAGTAAGTGAATGGATAAAAGAGATTTGGTGTTTTAAAATATCTTTACTTCCTTGGAATTCATTTCAAGGGAAGGAAAAGGAGTCAACCTGCATCATGGCTAAAAATTGAAGCAAAGCATTAAGAATTTAGTCTTTAGTGGTTTGCGGACCCAAATATCGATTCTGAAGGCATCTCAAGATAGCGCTGTGCAATGCCCTCCGCCGTGACGTCAGTACTGATACACACTTCTCTTTCAGTGTGATTCCTGGAGGGATAGGCTTGGGTGCTCAAGACGTGTCATTTCTTTAAAGTCAGTTTCCTTTGTTTTCCCTGACTGCTACATACTTCGTATATCTCATGTAACATGGATTAAAGGCTTACCTTAGAACACACCTTTGCTGTCAGCTGAAGCCCATACATGAACTGTTCTTTCGGTGCTGAGAGGGACAGACCCGAATGGCAGATCAGATGAACCCTTGCACCGTGGCTGTAATGGTGTCTTAGAAACCTCACAGAGAGACCAGAGATCAATATTTAGTTTCCGGTCTCCCTCCTGGGCATTTTCACTGCTCCTGTGGCCTCCTACTTGGCCACTGCATAATTCACTCTAGTTTGTTCTTCAGGGGAAATAAAAGACTTGATCTAAGAGTCAGAGTAACACAAACATAAAATATTTTCAACAGATACAAAGTTTGAGTCATTGTACTTGTACCATGTTGTTATAGAAGGTAAATTATTTGCTTTTGTATTTTAAACCATTTTCATGTGTTTTATTACTAACCAGGTGACTTTATTAACTACCTTTTAGGTGAAAAGAAGAGGCAGCAAGTATTATTGCCTAATGATCTTCTCTCCTGTCTTATGTGCTGACATCCATGGCGCTACACATGGCACAGGCTGATTCTTGGTTTTGCCCATTGCCAAAGGCTTAGTGCTTTCCATACTGCTGCCAAGGTAACAGCCAACTCACACCACACACCAACTTCCTCATCGTAGCACATGTAATTTAATTTTTTAATGAAACACAGATGTTAAGACCCCTGGAATGCTATAAGTCAAACTGCTCACCAGATATTTTGCTTTTAGAGCTTCTGGTGTAGTTCTGGTGTCACTTCTTAACCTGCTGTGATGCAACGCAGGGTGCGGTAAAGACCTAAGCCATGCCCTTGCTACCACCCACCTTCCCTGTTTAGAAAACATCCATTAAGACCATGAGAAGCTGCAGAGTTAAAGCATAGTAATTCTCCGTTATCCAAGAGGTACATGTGCCAAGACCACAATGGATGCTCAAGACTGCCTGTGATATCTCACAAGCACTGTGATACCCCAATAGAATTCCAACCAAGTAAGCAGGGTAGCTATAAGTGACTCGTGGGAGGGTAGCCTACACAGCATGGATATGCTGGAGGGTGAGATGGCCCACATTCTGGAAAAGACAGATTAAGGTGACTCAAAGTTTCAAGGCATGCTTTGGAATGGCATGCGACATGAAACCTATGATTTGCTAGCATCTAGAAATTTCCATTTAGTATTTTCAGGACATGATTGACCCTGGTAACTGAAATCTTAAAAAGTAAAATTCCAGATAACAAGGGACTAGGACAATGAGAGAGAGAGAGAATCTCCTGAATGAAGTATGTTGAAGGCACGATCAGTGTCACCCAAGCAGGACTACAGCAAAAGTACACTGTGGTAAAGTCAACTAGATGTTGTTGTTTAAAGATGAGAGTCCTAAAGCCCAGAAGACAAGAATCTCCATCCCTGCAGTAGAGAGCTTGCATAATGGTCACAATCTAATTTCTTCTGTAACTCTGTCAGATGTCACCAAGGGCCTTTTGTTCTCTAGTTTACGAAAATTAACTAATTAAATAACATTTTCCATAAAGTTATTGTTTGTAGACTAAATTCCCTGATTGTAATGAAGTAAAGAAAAATAAATGTGAAGTCTTGTTTTTTAACCTACTAGAGCACATCTTCAATTTGTTTCTTATGATACTTTATATTCCTTGCTCATTACTGTCCTGTTTGAGCAAGAAAAACATGAGATGTCCAGTTGGTTACAGTCGTGGGGAAGTCCTCACAGGTTTTCCTTTCCACCCATCCCACAACCTTTCCCCAGGTGTACAGCCTCCAAGGGCCATAGACTCCAGAATGCCCTTATCCGAAGGCTACGTAGCATTTAGCTTCCTGCAAAAGTGAGACACTTGTGTTTGGCCTGTCTGCATCCTTTTCATGTCCCACTCTCCTGACATTCCAGATGGAAGAAAGGGGTAGACAGGGTAGATTGCTCTGGGGTTGTAGGAACCCAGGAATTGCTATAGTTTGGATGTGAAATGTCCATCACAGACTCATACAGATTCATTTGAACACTTGGTCTTCAGCTGTTGGTACTGTTCTCTCTCTCTCTCTCTCCCTCCCTCCCTCCCTCCCTCCCTCCCTCTCTGTGTGTGTGTGTGTGTGTGTCTGTGTGTGTGTGTGTGTGTGTGTGTGTGTGTGTGTGTGGTGTGTGTGTGTGTAATATTAGGGCTAGCTGGCTCATGGGACCACAGGGGCAGAAGTGTCTCCCTGTGCTCCTGGTTCATGGATATATAAATAAGTAAGCATGCTCATGCTGCCATGAGTTGCCCACCATGATACATCCCCTCAAACCATCAGCCAGAATAAGAAAAGTAAGTATTACAGGAATTCTTATAGAATTTGCTCTATTTCCAGCGTTAATTCCCTCCTTTAGTATTTACCAGGAATTCTCAGCTGACAGAAGGAACCCAGTGCCTCAATGGGGCAGAGGGTAGCCTGTTAACTTAACGATTTATTATCTAATGTATTAGTGTACAACTTCCTCAGTTTATGATTTTTAACTTATGTTTAATAACACTTAATGTCTGTATTTTGTGTTTAACTCAACTTTTTAAAAAATCTTATGATCTCTGATTCACTGTTTCCCACTCTTTAGATTGACACACAATTCTTCCAATTTCATAGTGTTGTAATCAGGATAGCATCAGATGCTATCTCAGATAATGATCAAAATGTCAGAGCCATGTATAATAATGCACGGCTGTAATCCTGACACTTGAGAAGTGGAAGCTGAGAGATCATGAGTTCTCGCCCATTCTGGGCCACACAGCAACTTTAAAACTAGCTTGGACTATACAGTGAGAACCTATCTTAAAAAAAAAAGAAATGTCAGTAGATTAGCACAGTGTGTTGGTTTTCGTTACTGTTCTTCCATAAACAGCAATGTTTTTGTGCATCATGTATGCTGTCCTAGGGGTCAGCTATACCTCTGCTCCAAGTGTTTTCTTCATCTG
The DNA here is from genome assembly GCF_017639785.1 of Mesocricetus auratus. Lineage (NCBI taxonomy): Eukaryota > Metazoa > Chordata > Mammalia > Rodentia > Cricetidae > Mesocricetus > Mesocricetus auratus. The sequence goes on from NW_024429210.1 coordinate 11,155,654, forward strand.
ACGTCCTTGCTGAAGAAGAAGGAACACCTGCACCTGAACAGGCTACCGTCCGAACAAGGAAAATAATAATGGTGGGATTGTGTGATCACCCTTAAGGCTTCTTGAATGTATTTCTCCAACTTTTATTCACATTCCAGTAGCCAAGCAAGTCCTGTCAGTGGACAGGAAGTGTACTCTCCCTTCAGGGAAGCAGACTACGGAAGGGCCCTGTGCCTACTCAGGTAGCAAGTGGCTGAGACAAAGCTAGTCTACCAAACAATGCAGGTGTGCCTCTCACTCAGTTCTGTGCCTTTGCTTCTGGTGGCTGAGAAGCCTTTGTCCTTTTGCTCACTTGAAGACCTCTGCTGTTTCCACTGAGTAGCTCTGCATCTCCCTCCAGGCAACAGACAGGGAAGAGAAAATGGAGATCTCTCACTTTCATCTGAGAAGTACAGGCCTCCCCAGCACAGGAGTTGCTTCTGAATCTATTTCAGTCAAAAATTGTGGCTCCCAAGTTACTTGCCCGCTTTTCTGGTAGCCGCCCTATGGGACTTTCTCATCCCCCACTGGATCAGACCCCTGCCTCTGCCACCAAATATAGTTTTAACTAATTCTCTATCATTCTGTTTATCAGTAAAACTCAGGAGTCAGAGGCTAGTGTGAAAACTTGCTAGTGCAGAGAGGCTGAGGAGCAACTAACTGACCTTCCTTCTTTGCCTGTATCTCACAAATAGAGTGTCCTTCTGCTCTACCAAACCAAAAAAGACAACTGTACTCAAAGTCACTCCCTACTACTTTCTGTGTCTCTCTATCCATCTTCTAAACACCTTCTAACTCTCTGTGATTACTTTCTGTCAATTAGTTGCTGGCTCCACCTCCTAACCCAAGGTTGATTTTATTTAATTAATGCAAACACAAACTCAGAGTTCACTGTATTATCAAATATCCTGAAACAGTTTCCCCTATTTGTCCAAATAAAAACGAGAAGTTTTTAAAACTCTAACACAGTAAAACTATATGCAATAAGAACAATTATCAGGTGAGAATTACATTTACAATGTTCAGTTCATTCGTATTTAACAACTTTGGAGAAAGTACTATTATCTATCCTATCTTGGTGAGTCCAAAGTTTATAGCCAAACCACTTTCTAACATAACTTGCATTACCAACCTAAAACTATCTTTTTAGACCTTAGAACATTTTCTTAAATAAACAACTTAAGCTTTTAGGTCTCTCAACCTTTATAAACTTTACATCTCCTCTGTGAGTTTCTGTTCTGAATTTAGTAACAAGAAAAACTATAACTACAACTAATTTAGTCTTTACCCCCATTAGAGACCTAAGGAAGATAGAATGCTACCTGAGTAAACAGGAAGTGCAGAGCAAGCAACTTCCAAAACTATAGAAATGACAGACTGTGGGAACACCAGACCTTGAGCAGAGACCCACTTCCCCTTCTGCCTGGGAGTAGGCAGCTGTAGACAATGTTTAGTAAAAACATGTTTACTAAAAACGATACAATAAGTTCCTGGAAAAGGCCTTCCCATGGAAACCGCCTTGACCTCGACCTTGTCCAAAGACTAACCACACCTTCAAAAACCCACACACATCCACCTCTGGGGTCAGAGCAGAACCAGCCAGGGTAGAGGAGAGAGCAGAAGCTTCTCTGGTGAGAGCTTTTCTTAGGAGGTTTTCTTGAACCTTTTTGGAGCCTGTTTAAAGTTTTCTTTATATCGTTGAACAAGTCTCTGTGTTGTCAATCCCCGACACCCTCCGCACGTTCTCGGACACAGGCCGAGAAGCAGACGTGACAACAGACAGCTGGTTGCCTGGACAGTCACCCAAGGTTCCTCTGCAACACTGGGGCATCTGTCTTCAGCCTACAGGTCAAAATATATGACAAACTTTCTGTGAAGCAGAAATTTTAAAGGACTGGCCTACCTTCTCTTGGCAAAGTTCAGCAGTCGACTTTTTTTGTGTGTGTCTTGTTTACCCAATTTGGACAACATACTATCAGCAGTCCAGGCAAGGGCAGTTTCTTGCCCAGTGGCTAGTTTGCCACATTGAAAGCAAACTCCATGTGGAGGTTCATTGATGCCCATTGTCCTCTCTGAAGTGGATTGATGCTGTCAGGAGTAGATGTGTCTCACTGTAGTGAAAAGCCTTGTGTTATTAAAACATCTTACATGTCATAGTCTGTAGATCTCTAAAGGGTTTGAAGACCACACATACACACACACACACACACACACACACACACACATCTGTTTGGCCTTGAAAACACACCTGACATGACTACAAGTTTGATTGCTATAGATGACTAACTACTAACCTGCATTTCTTAATTATCCTAAATAGTTTGTAATAATAGCTTTCAAAGACTAGAACTTTACATTACATTTTTAAACGAGCAGCATTGGTACAATGCCTTACAAAATATAACCTTAAATTGCAGCTCAACTGGTAGAGCTTGGGACTCTTAATCCCAAGGTCCTGGGTTCAAATCCCATGTTTGGCATCAAATGTATTCGGACTTTCTTTGGACCACCAGTTCCCAAATAATATCATGGAGATTTCTTACCAAGTATGAAAGGTTGGCCTTAGCTTAGGCTTGTTCCCAACTAGCTCTCAAAACTTAAATTAACCCGTTTATATTAATCTATATTGTCACATGGCTTCCTCCATGTCTGGCTGGCCAATTCCCCACCTCTCAGATTTCCTTTCTCTCCCTGGAAGTCCTGCCTATCCTCCCTGCCCAGCCATTGGCCATTCAGTTCTTTAGTAAACCAATCAGAAGGTACCTTAGCAGAAACACATCTTCACAGTGTGTGAAAAGATTATCCCACAGCATTCCCCGTGTTGTGTTTTCATGATCACCTGGCACAGAGGTTGGAGAGGAAGGCCATGCTGGAGACTGTACCTCTGTCTTAAAAGCTACCTCTCAGCCACAACTGTGTGATGGAAGAAAATAGGTCTTTAGTGATCTACTAGCTATTTCTTGCAGACAAATCTGCTTTGAAGGTATTCAGGAATTATTTCTAGACTCACTTATCAGGAATACAATAACAAAAAAGTTCCACAAGCTTGTGTTTTCAGTTGTGCTGATGTTTTCCATGTTTTCCATAGATTCTAGGCACTTGTTATCAAGGCATCAGGTACTTAGAAACTTGCCACAGTTATGATGTCTGGAAGCCTGAGCATACAGTTTTAATTCTTGGTAGTTAAAAAAGAACATTGATTGCGCAGTTGCCTGTTACTTTTCCATTTTCAGTTTGGGGTTGTGCAATCACTAACACAGTTGCACTTGTCTTCAAAACCCTGAACTTGCACACGCAGTCCTTTTTTTCCCCCTCAACTACCCAAGTGAGAAAAATGATGTGTCATCTTTCAGTACAGGTCTGAGAGTAGGAGGGAAAACCCATGAAAACTGGGAACACAAATACACAGACCAAACTTGAAAAGTGATAAAGTTAGAAAAAAATGACTAGTTAGAAGGAGCTGCTTCCAAGATCAGTTGATAATGCCTTTCTCACCCACCTCTACCCCTGCTCAATCCCACCCACTCCCTATCATCATCTTACATTTTCTCTAAACCCTCTGTGGCAGCTCCAGTGTTGGCCAAGAGCTCATTTGTAGTCATAGCCCCAGGACCCCCAGAGAATTTTGTTTTTCTCTGTTAAGTAGCAAAGTTACATTCTACCTTAGTAGTTTGTAGACTCCTTGGTAATAAAGCACTTGAAAATAAGATCAGCAACAATGAACCTCTTAGAAGAGAAAGAGGGAAGTACCCTCGAACAAATTGATACAGGAAACCGATTCCTGAATATAACATCAATGGCATAGACACTGAGATTGACAATTAACAAATGGGACCTCCTGAAACTGAGAAGCTCTGTAAGGCAAAGGACACAGTCAACAAAACAAAAAGGCAGCCCATAGAATGGGAAAAGATATTCACCAACCCCATATCTGACAGAGGGCTGATTTCCAAAATGTACAAAGAACTCAAAAAGCTAGTCACCAAAATACCAAATAATCCAATTAAAACGTGGGGTATAGAACTAAATGGAGAATTCTCAATAAAGGAGTCTAAAATGACTGAAAAACACTTAGGAAAGTGCTCAATATCCTTAGCCATCAGGGAAATGAAAATCAAAACAACTCTGAGATACCATCTTGCTCCTGTTAGAATGGCTAAAATAAAAAATAACAGTGACAGTTTATCCTGGAGAGGATGTGGAAAAAGGGGAACACTCCTCCACTGCTGGTGAGAGCACAAACTCATACAGCCACTTTGGAAATCAGCAAGGCTATTCCTCAGGAAAATGGGAATCAGTCTACCACAAGACCCAGCAATTCCACTCTTAGGCATATAACCAAAAGATGTGCATTCATACAACAAGGACATCTGTTCCACTATGTTCATAGCAGCATTATTTGTAATAGCCAGAACCTAGAAGCAAACTAGATGCCCCTCAACTGAAGAATGGATAAAGAAAATGTGGTACATTTACACAATGGAGTACTACTCAGAGAAAAAAAAAACAATGGAATCTTGAAATCCACAGTCAAATGTATGAACTAGAAGAAACCATCCTGAGTGACATAACCCAGTCACAAAAAGACAAACATGGTATGTACTCACTCACATTTGAATTTTAGACATAGAGCAAAGGATTACCTGCCTACAATCCACACTTCCAGAGAAGCTAGGAAACAAGGAGAGAGACATACATGGTCCCCCCGGAGAAGGGGAAAGGGACAAGATCTCCTGAGCAAATTGGGAGCATGGGGAGAGGGGAGAGGGAGTTAGGAGAAAGAGAAGGGGAGAAGAGGAGAGGAGAGGAGGACATGAGGGAGCAGGAAGATTGAGTCAGGGGAAGAATAGAAGAGAGCAAGAAAAGAGATACCATAATAGAGGGAGCCATTATAGGTTTAAAGAGAAATCTGGCATTAGGGAAATGTCCAGATATCTACAAAAATGACCCCAACTAATAGAGAGGCTACTTTAAATGCCCTCCCCCTATAATAAGATTGATGACTACCTTAAATGCCATCATAGAGCCTTCATCCAGTAGCTGACAAAACAGAACAGACACCCACAGCTAAACACTGAAATGAACTCTGGAATCCAGTTGCACAGAGGGAGGATTGACGAGCAAAGGGGTCAAGGCCAGGCTGGAAAACCCACAGAAACAGCTGACCTGAACAAAGAGGACCTCATGGACCCCAGACTGACAGCTGAGAAACTAACATAGGACCAAACTAGGCCCCCTGAAAGTGGGTCTCAGTTAGGAGCCCTAGGCAATCTATGGGGCCTCTTGCGATGGAACCAGATTTATTCCTAGTATATGAATGGACTTTGAAAGCCCATTTCTCAATGGAGAGATACTGTCTCAGCCTAAATACATGGGGAGGGCCTAGGCCCTGCCTCAACTGATATGACAGACTTTGAAGAACCCCCATGGAAGGCCTCACCCTCCCTGGGGGACAGAAAGAGGATGGAATGGGGGGTGGTGGGGGCAGGAGAAAAGAGGAGGGAGAGGGAGCTGGGATTGACATATAAAACAAGCTTGTTTCTAATTTAAATAAAAGAAAATAAGATCTGCACTGTGTTATCTAGTCTCACAGTATTTATCTGGCATAAAATCAATGCTTAACATTTTTGTTTGAATTAGGTCAAGTACAATACAGGTCCAACTTTTCAACCCACTTCATATTCAAATAGCACTTCCTCTGTCTCTGCTAGGCAGCCCTGTTGGGTTCTGCTGGGTGGAGCACACCCAGACTGCCACTGTCTGCCTATACACCCTCCATTTCTGTCTCCCTTTGAACAAAAGAGGCTGCTGTCACTCACTCTTGCTCCTCCTGCCTCCTGGGCTAGAAGAGGAACTTGAGAAGGAAAGGGAAACCTTGCCTCGCCTTCACCCTTAGCTTCCTTGTTTCCTTTCTTGGTTTCCATGTTGGTCATGGGGCAGCCCTGGGAAGAAGTTTCTGGACTCTTACTTGAAGGCTTATGGAAAGGTACAAATGCCCTCCTAAGTGGCTAGGCCTCTCCTTACGGCCTCTCCTGCCCCCACTCACGTTCGGAAGCCCCAGAATACATCCTGCCCTCTTTCGTTCTTTAGAAAATTGGAGCCTAAACCTAGACAGACCTTTTAAGTTTCTCTGTTGTTAGATTTCACACATCTCAGTAGTAAATTTAAAAAGCAGAGTTCCAACTTTACAATAAAGAAAAAGGAAGGACTCAAGGGAAATCCCATGCCGTTGAAGTCACAGGGCCTTGGGTGTGAGCTCTGCTCTTTCCCTTTTGATCTGGTGGACCCTGACCAAGCTGAGATCTGGACCACACTCCTTGATACAGGATGGGCATGTTCAGTTAGGCCAACTCTAATGTCTTTACCAGGCCTAGAAGCAGAGTCATTCCATGGATCCTCTGCCTGTGGTCTGTCAGAGGGTAGCTTTCAACCCAGCCATCTGTCTTCTTGAATCTTGGCTATCAACCTGAGTGTGATATAAAACATTATCCCAAGGATTAAGTGAAATTCACTCTATTTTTTATATTTAGAAAAAACTACAAAAATACACATCCTGTCCTAATAAATCCAAGTTCCACTTTTTACAAATATGTGACTTGTAGAACAATGCTTTCCCAGAATTTTACCTGTCACATCTCCCCAGTGTTTGCCTAGATGGGAGGATACTTAGGCCTCTGCCTCCCTTCCACCTTGAGCTCAGTAAAGAAAGCTTTAAGTTCTGAGCTTTTTTTCTGAGGGGGGGAGTTCTTCTGTGTGCCAAGATGTTCTAATGTGATTCTCACAGTAGGAGCTAGAGGAGAGAAGAATCAAATGGAAAAGCCCAGCTCCCTGTGGCTGCAGGAATATTCTGTAGTTAAGAGGTGGGGGTGCGCTTAATTTAAACTAGTTTCTGAGAATTGCCACCCCCACCGTGTGTGTGTGTGTGTGTGTGTGTATGTGTGTATGTGAGTGTGTGTGTGTGAGTATGTATTTGTGTGTGAGTGTGTATGTGTGTGTGAGTATGTATGTGTGAGTGGTGTGTATGTGTGTGTAAATATGTATGTGTATGAGTGTGAGAGTATGTATTGTGTGAGTGTGTGAGTGTATATGTGTGTGAATGTGTGTGTGAGTGTGTGTGAGTATGTATTATGTGTGTGTGAGTATGTGTGTGAGTGTGTGTGTGAGTGTGTGTGAGTATGTTTGTGTGTGTGAGTGTGTGTGAGTGTGTGGTATGCATGTGTGTATATGTGAGTGTGTATATGTGTGAATGTGTGTGAGTCTGAGTGTGTACATGTGTGAGTGTATATGTGTGTGAATGTGTGTGAGCGTGAGTGTGTGTGAGTGTGTATGTGTGAATGTGTATATGTGAGTGTGTGTGAGTGTGAGTGAGTGTGTATATGTGTGTGAATGTGTGTGTGAGTGTGTATATGTGTGTGAATGCGTGTGTGAGTGTGAGTGTGTATATGTGTGTGAATGTGTGTGAGTCTGAGTGTGTGAGTGTGTACGTGTGTGTGAGTGTGTATATGTGTGTGAATGTGAGTGTGAGTGAGTATGTGTGTGTTGGTGGAGCTGGAGTGGAAGGTGAAGGAATGAGGTTTTCCTATTCATCCAATTAAAATCTGCAGGGACAATGACGGTTTCTACACAGCTATTCAGGGAAGGAAACTGGAGGGGACTTTTTCCAGAGGCCTAGAGCCTGCTACTGACTGTCCCACTGATGTCCCCAAGAACTATTCTTTATTGGATAACTGGGACTTTGGCAAATGGAGCTGTGGTGTTGTTAGACTTTGAAGTCCAACAGAAGGAAGCATCTAGCCCTGATCCCAGCAGGATCTCCCTTGGTAGAGAGCTAAGGGGAAAGCAGAGCGCCCTGCGTTTCCTCGATGGATGGGTCGCTCATATTCCTCTCTTATCTCCTAGACAAAGGTGTGATCCGAGGACTTGGGGTGGAGGAGTGGCTGGAGAAATAGAAGAGAGGAGGGAGGGAAGAAATGAAAGGAAGGAGGGGGAGCACCATGTGAGCATTGACACTGAAGGCCTCTCCCAGGGAGAGCAGGGCAGTTTTGGAAACATTTGACAAGGTTAGAAGAGAAGGGTGACCACACAGGACCACCAGACACAGTCTGAATCATCTTAATGGCCCTGATATATAAACTCTTCAGTGGGGGCAATATTAGCCTCAAAGGGATAAAACATAGTTCTTGGTAGGTGGCAGAATATTATAATGTCTCTTGACTCTTCAAAAGACACAGTAAATTAACAAACACAATCTGTCTGTGGTGTTTAAATTCCTTAGACAGGAGGGGGGTTTGAGGTCAGGCACAGTTAAGAAAAACAATGTTTTAAACAATTTCATTAAAGAAGGTAATGAGGAAAAAGAAATAAACAAAAACAAAATATCCAAGTTGAAGGACACTATACCAAAATAATCAGGTTCAGTTTCATTTACCCATTACTAGCCTGTTTCCAGTTCTCTTTTGTAACCAACTTTTTATGTTAGGTAGGGTGTGGGGAAGTCGGGCTTCCATATAGCTCTAGAAAGCAGCAAGAGGACCTCTCTGGGGCTGGGGACCGGCTTGGGGGAGTTGATGGGGAACAGGACAAATCCACTCTCTACCAGGGAGCAAAACTGACCAGAGGTTGGTTTCCATTGCAGCTCCTTAAACTGTGGTCTGGTGAGTCAACACCACCCTGAACTTGGGAGAAATACAAATTCTCAGGTCCTACCCCAGACCTGCTGAATCAGAAACTTCACCCCGTTGAAGTCACCCCTTCAGGTTTCAGTGCCTCTGGTTAAGAGACAGATGACCCAAGGGTACAGGGAGCCAAGCTTTGGAAGTGGAGGCTCAATACAGAAAATGTTTGACTATTCTCTACTTTTAAAACGTCTTTGAAATTTTCTTCGAGACCTCAGTAATCTCTACATTGCTGTTTTCACAGGGGAAGAAAACAATCAAAGGTACTAGGCACAAAGAAAAGGGAAGCTGGCCTTGAGCTGGCCATGAGAGCGATTGGAGCAGGCGAGCCAGGGAGAAGCACGTTGTTGGTGAGAGAGTGGACTGCCAAACAATCGAGCCAAATGTCTGTAAGGTTTTCCTAGCAGACCTAAAAGATTAGATTTATCCACCCCCCTAACCAAGGAAAGCAAGTTAAACTGAGGATCCCTCTGTGGCTGAAAATCAAGGCCCAAACACCAAGCTTCTTTCCCGTTATCAAGTTCAATTTTTTCCTCTTAATTTTTTTCTTCCTTATGAACTATGATATTTTTATTTAGGACGTACTCTTTTCTGTTTATAAACTATCCACAATGATTTGCACTGAAATAGTTTCCCTTTCAAGTAAGAAGAAATCAGATAGGCAGCAAACAGAGTGCTAAAACCTCACTGGAGTTCCCACCTTCTCCAAGGGCCAAGGATATGAGGGGCAAACCCTAGATCAAGGTCAGCTTTCCAGTGAGGTACAGCACTTGGGAAACTGGCTAGCCTGGGCTATATAGTGGGACTCTGATTCCTTACATCTACCTCCCTCACCCCCGAAAAGATGAGCATAGACTTCCCAGCGTGCTTTTCTGAGACCTATTATCATAAACCAATTACAAAAGAAACTGTCACAGTGGCTTCCAGGAACTTTTCATGGAGAGGGATGAGGTGGGGGAATTCTAGCTCCTGGGTAAAACATAAATCTAGACTTCAGTGAAAATACAGCAATAGTTTCTTTCCTGACCTAAACCAACCAACTCTCTAGAAAACACTTGTTAACTGAGATTTATGTGCTGAAAATAGAAAACGCTTGTCTTGGTATTTCTAGATTTCCTCCTCCTCCTCCTCCTCCTCTTCCTCTTCTTCCTCTTCTTCCTCTTCATTCTCTCTCTGTGTGTGTGTGTGTGTGTGTGTGTGTGTGTGTGTGTGTGTGTGTGTGTGTGTGTGTGTGTGTTTTGGGTGTTTTTTTTTTTTTTTGCTTTTTTTGAGACAGGGTTTCTTTGTGTAACCCTGAATGTCCTGGAACTCACTCTGTAGACCAGGCTGGCCTCAAACTTAGAGATCCACATGCCTTTGCCTCCTTAGTGATAGGATTAAAGGTGTGTGCCACCACTCCCGTCTACCTTCTAAATGAGTTTACATTAGGTATTTTGACATTGACTGTCTAGAGCAGTGGTTCTCACCCTTCCTAATGCTGTGACCCTTTAGTACAGTTCTTCATGTTGTGGTAACCCCAGACCATAGCATTATTTTTTTAATATTGAAAGTCTTATTGAGGGGGAGGTAAGTAAATAAGGTACAAAGACAGAGACAGAGAGAGGACAGACGAAAAGAGGGAGACAGGAAGAATCCTGTCTGCCACAGGAGAACAGTGGGAAAGAGCCCATAACATTATTTTTTCTACTTCATAACTATTATGAATTATAATGTAAATATCTGTGTTTTCCAGTGGTCTTTGGTGACCCCTATGAAAGGGTCTTTTAACCCTAAAGGGTCATGACCCCACAGGTTGAGAACCACTGAACTGGAAGATTGTTGAGTTCTTGCCCAATAACCAAATAGAAGAAATCTATGTTCATTATCGCCTCCCTTTCTAGCTAGACAAGCTGATTATTTACTCTAACATCACCCTTTTCTCACAATATTTGCTGGCCTTGGTGACATGTCAGGTTCAGGTCCTTTGAGTTCTGGATCAGGAGGTTGGTTGAAAGTTCAAGAAATCCTTCAGCCTACGGACTTTTAAGTCAGGTCTCTTTGTAGATTATACAGAGAACTGCCTCTCTCCCACCCACCCCATACAGACCACCCTGAGATTTAAAGACAAGAAAGGAGCTGGTCTTCAGATGGTCTAGGTTTTTTGTTTTTTAATGCACAGTTGCATGAAGTTTTTAAATTGACTAATATGTGAATAGGCAAGGGTGGGACATATTAATTAAAGTCTTATTGCCAAGTAAGGGCAGATAAGAAAATCTAATTCTATTTGTTATTTGTGATTCTAAATTTCCCAAATAACTCCTACTTGGTGACGGATATGACTTCTTCAGAACATTTCTGAAAGAACCCCAAGCCTTCCCTGCACATGTGTGCATTTCTATGATGTGCTCTCCAGCAGAAATCCATGCTTCAAAGTAGGCCCCCTTCAGACAGGCTGCAGACAAGCCAATCCCGTTGCATCATGAATGGCAGCCTGAGCTGCACGTGGTAAGGTCTAAGGATAATGAGTTCCACACGTTTTGCTTGTACTTACCATTTGGACCTCATAGCAACCTTAGGGCACAGGTAATCTTGTTTTCATTTTGCAAATGGGGAACTTGAGGCCCAGAAAAAGTGCTGGTGAGTATCCAGGCAGTTAGCTGGGGATCTTACATGCCATAGGAAGAGCTCTCCTATCCGCATTTATTTATCTCACTGTATCCCACACACAACACTTCCCATGCATTTTGCTCGCGCAGATGGTTAGGCTGGTAACTAACTCGGTTGCCCTCATCTCCTTTGTTTGCCCAGCACCATCTATCTGTCTTCCAGCTAGCCAGCTCTGGCCGCAGTCACAAAGGTCCCAACATCTGAAGCCCCTTGGCCGTGCCTCTTCTTCCTGGGGACAATTACACACTGTGCACATGGGGTGCCCACAGCAGCACTATTTCCTGCTGCAGGCATGGTCCCAAAATGTAAGTACACTTTCAGCCCCTGGCTAAACTTTGGGAAACTGAGGCACTTTAAACCCTGGAGAAGTAATTTCATTCTTCAGCTGCTTGCCTTTGGAGAAGAGGCCAGGGATGGATATACTTGGAGCTGGTGCCTCCACATGGTGGGTTGCCGGCCATACTGTCCCTCTCTCTAAGGCCTTCTGTGAAAGTGTGCCCCCCTCCCCACAACACACATATCCAAACCAGAAAGCCTGTCAGAGCACCAAGCAACAATCCAGCTTCTCCTCTGTCCTCTGCTCAGAGGTTGTTGGAAGTCCAGGCACCCACATGCTCAGCCTTGAAGACTCCACACTATTGGTCAATTATGATTAGCTGAGCAATAAAGTCTACAATGTGCAAAGAGAAGAGAGCCGGTCTGTGAGCAGCAAACACATGGTCCTCTCCACCCAAACAAACATTTGTGTCAGGAGCAACTGGAGGGAGTAATTGTTCTGATCCACATTTGTCCCCTAGGGGTTTGCTTATCTCCACCAGGGGACATAACCATAGGGATTTAGTTTGGTACAAAACTGGAGCAGACTTATAGTCACCACACGCAGCTTGAATAACAACCATCAAGGTGGTTAGCCCCGACTGAATTGAAAAGTGTTTCATGCATCGTCCAGGTGTCTAGAAATTTGTTTAGGGGCAGTTTTAACTGTGATGATAATGACACAGCTGGACTCATAGAAAAACCAAACTATAGCATAAACTGTGTATCCTCCTTCCAGTCAGTGAGGGTTTACGGTGTCTGTTCTGAGCGTTCTGAGCCAGAGGTGAGAGCCACAGACAAAGACCCTGTCCTCATGAGACCTCGCAATAGCTTATATTGGGAGATAACACTTAAGAAAACCCATGACAGCTGGTCCGGGGGCAACTTCTCCAAACAGGCTGTGATAGAACTGGCAATGTTGCTAAATCACACATGTTCTTCAAGTACTTGGTTCAGATTTCACTTCGCAACAGGAAGTCTGTATCTGGGACCGGAAGCTCAAAGGCACTAGCCAAGCTAGCCCAACTTTAAGTCGGCTTGCCAGGCTGTGTTGCGTTTTCTTGAAGGTCAAATCTAAACACTTTTATTTGATGAGAACACTAAGCAACCAACTTTAATAGTCAACTTGAGTATTTTAGTGGGAGTTTTCCAATAGTGACTAATAGGTTTAGAAAAATGCCAGAACTCCTAATAAGGAGAGAAAGAAAAAAAGAAAATATGTATTCATTTAGAGGTTTGGCTAGAGTGTTTTCCTAAAGCTTAAGCAAGAGTTAGACACTGTCCCACATTCTGAGTGACTTCATGGACGAGGTATTTCATGCTACATCTCTTGCTTCCCAGCAAGCACCACTCTGTCCTGAAAAACGCTATCAGTCTTGGCCTTCTCCAAAAGTTTCTTCCAAAAAATTTATAAATTTTATATCACTTCTTGAGTTAGGGCATGGGATAGTCTTGAAGGCACTGATGTACCCCTGGCTGTTTCTCAACTTATAGTCCTCTCGTTTCATCATTCCCTCATTTCTGCCCCTAATGGGGGGAACACAGGCATTCACATCATGCCTGGCTTGAATTGTATATCTTTTGGATGCTGCTATTTCTGTAGGTGTCTTACAGAAGTTGTGCATTTAGGAATATTTCCCAGAACACCACTAAAATTAGTGTTACAAAAAGTTTCTGTGCATTCTGTATTCCTGGGAGCTACTAATTTCCTACTGGTGTAGTCTATCACTGTGAAATTTAAGATAAAAACAAATCTTCAAATCCCAAATTCCAACTCCACCTCTTACTGGCTTTGTGACCTTGAATACATTTTCTAGATCATCTTCAACTACAGTGAGGATTAATTAAAATAATGTTTGCAACATGGATTGAACAGAGTCTGTCACTCACAAATCTCACATGGACACTTGGTCCCTAAGGTAACTGGGTTGAGAGTTGATGGAAGTGGATTAGTTAGCAACTGCAGGGGTGTTGGCCACCTCTCTTCTCATCTCTAAATGCCCATTTGCCTTCCTGTTTTCCCATCATATTACAATGCAGAATGTGATCAGCACCATGTGCTTGGATTTCCAGAAACAGGAACCCAAATGAATCTCTTTTCCTTAGTCCTGGACATTCTACTATCACAGCTGGGGAGAAGAAAGATGACCACAACTTGTATCCTGTTTAGTCCAGTGTCAACACAGAGTAAACTCTCAATAAGCGGTTGTAGAATTACTGAATTATTGATGCATGGGAGTGCCGATCACATGACAGGTAGGACACACACTCATGTAAACCAGCTTGGACTAGATTTAGAATCAGTTAGGAGATAATGAGGAATGGCTCCCCACCCACCCACACATGTGTGTGTGTGTGTGCATGCATGTGTGTGTGTGTGTGTATGTGTGTGTGTGTGTGTGCATTTCCAGGGAGAATTACCTGGGAGCTGTGTGGAATAAAAGGGAGGGAAGGAGAAATCCAGCAGAATGCAGACACCCAGCTCACTCTGCTTCTCATTTTACTCTGCTTCTCGTCCACCGTGGTACCCTCTGCTCTGCTCTGCATGCTCCCCTCTCCACGGTGAACTGTACCCTCTAGACCATGAACCAAACGCACATCTCCCTTAAGTTGTTTCTGCCAAGTGTTTTGGTCACAGTGACACAAAGTGGCTAATACATTCATCATCCTGCACAAGGCATATCAATTCTTTCCTAAGCTTATCTTGGCACTTGGAAGATCTATGAACAGAACCAGATAAAAATCACAGAGTGAAAATACAGATATGTGGAAACAGGCAAGGCATTGCATGTCTGTAGTCCTACCTACATCAGTAAGAGGATCATAAGTTCAATCCATCCTGGGGTGCACAGTGCGTTCTAGTCAGGTCTACATACACATAAGTGCAGATAGGGGTGTGTGTGTGAGAGAGAGAGAGAGGGAGAGAGAGAGAGGTTCATTCCCGGTGTTTGGAATCCAGGTGTGGGTCTATTTTCATCTAAATTTGATTTGACTTTAGTCACTATAACCTATCTTTATATATCCTCTCATTCATTCAACAAACATATATTGAATTCTGGGTGCATTGCTCATGGATCCTACCTTCAAAGGTTTAGTATGAAAGGGAAACACACGAAAAGTCCAAGAAAAGCAAAGGTGCAAATCTAGGGAGTCCCCAAAACAGCAGTTTCTTCCTACTGGAGAGCCAGGGTCAGGAAAGCGCCAGGGGGTGTGGCCTCGTCTATGCTCCACCCAGCTGCAACCTACTCCTCTGCCTTCTTAAAGGAACACTACACGGGCCATGGAGGTGGTAGAGTCAGAGAAAGCTGCTGGCCTTGGAACTGAAAGGTGGAAGTCTGTAGGACACTAGAACTGACATACTTCAGGTCCTCTTTAAAATTTAACGTTGCAAATGTTTAAGATATTCTACAAGACAATTTGCATACATGTTAAACTACCTGCAAGATATAGTGTGCCTCCCATAACGTGAGTAGATAGAGAGGCCATCAGTGACCAGCCAGATGAACTGAAATTCTCCCCTCAGCCTTTCCATTCACAGACACCTACTCAGCAAGAGACTTGAAAAGAGTATGGTAGGTGATGGCAGAGCAATAAGGCCCTATATTTGTGTGTGTTGCTTAATTCAGAGCTTCCAAGGCACTTAGAGGGAAGGAGAAAGACCGGGCAACTGGCAACATCCCATCAGTCTGGGCAGATTCACAAGAGCTGCCCAGGAGGACTGCAGCACACACTTTTGTACCTTTGAAGGAGGAAGTGAGTCTCCCAGAAATTCTGCTTGGATTTTTTGTCGGGCTCAGGATGCTTTGAGGAGGCAGTACCATCCTAAGATAAAACCCAAATTAAAGTTACAGGAGGTAAAATTAGAGTGTCGCATGCTACTTTAATTCAGTGCTACCATATTTTAGTGGCGTCTCATTTGAGAGTGCATAATTATTTTCAAATTATCATATATCATTTCACAGTTAAGCTTGATTACGAGTTAAAACTTCCAGGGAGATTGGGATTCTACATGAAAACAAGATTTTAATTCCTACTTATTAACCTCTCAGATACTTTTGTTTCCTGGACCCTGGGATCAACTGTTTCCCAGATTATCCTCTTAGGGCAGTGGGAAAATTTAAACAGAAGAGATCACTATTGTTTTACATGGCACGTTGTCAAGAGACACAATTTGTCTATATCCAAACTCTAGCTAGTATTCAGTAGGGATGTGTTTTTCCAGGAACATCTCAAAAATATTTCTTTAGAGAAATATAACTCACCCAACTTCTGACCTCCTGATTATAACTAGTGCGTGTTTTTTCCATACTTTACTCTCAAAGAGACCTCTGCTTTACACAGTGAGTCAAAACGACTTGGGAAGTTCCTGGGTACACTGGAGCTCACTCTTCTATCCTCAGTTCTGACAGCTTTAATGCTTCTGGTGACCGTCATTCTGAAGAGAAAGTGGTTTTGTTTACATCTGTAGTCAGTATGAAAAACGTCAGATCTTATGTGTGCGGCCCCTGCTTCATCTCTGTAGTGTCATTTGATAAAGTCCATCCTTTCCTAGGGTCAAACATCTTTCAGATCCTAGGTCACGGGCCATTTCCATGGGAGAAATCAAAAGACATTAAAGAGGTTGTAAAGCCTGGCTTTCTTCAAAGAAATCAGCCACGAGGTCTAATCATACTGCATTCAGATCTAATTCCCACTGGCTGTGTGATTGCTTGATCGGCACTTATCTAATCCAGGCGACTATATAAGTAACTTCCATGAAGTTGGGGTCCCAGGCTTTGCTTCTAACACTGTATTCTCAGTGATTGGAACAGAGAAGACATTCAGCAAATATTTGTAGAAACAGTAAATTGAGGCAAACATTTTCATGTATGGAGAAATGAGTAATATAAAGACATTTCTCCAAGAGGTTTCAGCAATAACACTGTAGGACTGCATGGCTCAGTACAGCAGCTCCTGCCTCAGACAGCTGTTGAAACTTGGCTTTAAGCTAGTGAAAATGAAACTTTAGCTCTTTCAGTTGCACTACCCACATTTGAGATGCTTAGTAGTCACATATGGCTTAGCCATACCCGATACTGCAGATTAGAGAGCATTTCTATCATTGTAGACATTTCTACCGGACAGAGCAGCTCAAGTCAGTCTAAAATTCTACCCCAAGAGGATATTATTTTTATATGATTAATCCTATCATTATTGTTGCTTTCATTTTAAGTGTTAACTGTGTGACTTAGACATTTTCACAAAAATATTTCCCACTCATTGATTGAATTTGGTCCAAAAACTTCTTATTTCTCTAAAATGTCCATCAATCATTTGGCTACTTTGGTTTATAAAGGTCTAAAGGCCTATTAGTCTATATACTTCCCCGAGCACTCAGAATTCTTGAGATTGAGAGGACCCCTTCCCTAGTCTTCCAGGGCCAATATACTCCAGCCCCTCCCCCAGGTCACAATCACTTAAGGTTCAGTCATATATAACAGGTGGCAGGGAGGAGTTGGGTACTCATGTGAGGGTCTCATGACCCTATCCACCCTTCTGTGAGGAGATATAAGAGGTTAGCAAGTTTAATGTGTCTGATCTTTACAAATGGGTACAGCTAAAACCCCAAAATGACCAGATTCAGCTCAGGTTTGGTCCCGCAAAATTGTCCTCTGACTTCATATACAGTGGTATGTGTACAACGCCCCCCCACACAAATAAATACATGTAAAAAATTAAAACAATAATTTTAGTTAAATTTATTCTTCAAATTATAAACAGATATTTTGGTTTTTTTGAGGAAAAAGTTCCAAAGATTAAGAAAATAAAATTGTAAATTTATGCTTAACTAAAAGTGACCATTTTATTGAAATATCAAGCAAGCAACCTCCCCCCACCCAGCCCTTTGTGCTGGGGATTCAACCTAGGTCTTTGTGCATGCTAGCCATTTGCTCAATCGTCAATCATCCCTGGTCCCTAGCAAAAATTCTTCAGTGCTATAACCATTCAGAGAAACAGAACAGTGAAGATATAAAGACTTTGTATTGGTACACAATCCAGGAACAGCACACCAGGAAACACCTGTAAGAGCCCATCCCACAATTCCATGCCACTTTTCAGCAGGTATGAACCTAATCCCATTTATCTCCATAACACCACAGAAAAGGGAAGGTCCTAGCAAATATATCCATTTTAAATAATATGCTGCAAATCTTGCCAGTTTTATTATAAAATACCAAATCCAGCTTTCGAACAGATCGTTTTACTGCACTTTCTGGTTTCGGTTAAGTTAAACATTGAACACAGCATTACTTTAAGTTAATTATTTACACTGAGATTAGTGTTGTTCTGGCACCTACGCTGGCCTTGGATTCCCCGTCTTGTCTTGGTCTCCTGAGGCTGGGGCTGCAGGTAAACCATCATACCCAGCTCTGCCTGCCTTATTGTTGGCAAGTAACTCCACAAACTAAAAGCGATTCCCACCACATCTAATCCTTTTCTGGCATCTGCAACCCTTGGTATCACACCTCTCCCGAACTGTGGGAAAGCAAGTGTTTCCCTAAGAGCACACTTTGCAACCTTGAGGTCTGCAGACTGAGAAGCACAGTTACCCCTAGGCAGTCATTGCGCCTGCGCCTACGGAGGGACAGCCTGGTCTTGAATTTTCCTGTGTGCGATCATCCTTTATGTCTCAGGGGTTTTCTTTTGCAAAATAGGTGTCACATCTGATAACGATAAGATTGCTGTTTGCCCACTTGGCCTTGGGAACACTTTAGGTCTTTCTTCACAGAGGCTAAAGCCAGGAGCAAGTGTGACTGTGGGAGACTTCAGGTGAGGGCTGGGAGAGCAGAAGCCTGATGAGGAAAAGCGGGAGAACTGCAAGTCCGTGCTCCTTGTCCACTGGTTCTCATGTGGGTATCAGGACCAGCCCACCTCTTTTTAACTTGTCCTGCTAGAGACCAGGCGTTAGAAACCCTTCTGCCTTCTAGGATGTTGCAGATAACGATGAACGGAGCAAGGCTGGGAGACAGATACCACGGAAAGATGAACGGAGACTGTGGTACTGTGGTAGGCGCCATCTGAAGCCGTTTGCTGCTTTCGAAAGCGTTGAACTGCACAGCCCACTGAGTACAGCCTTTGGAGCTGAAAGTGTGGGGTTTCGCTTTCGGAGACAGTTTGAATGTAGTCAGGGTTGTGTATTCTCTCGGCTTCAACCCCATCATCCTTTAATGTGAGTGGTGATGCTACCTGGCTCATAGGCTGTTACAAAGCATCAAACTGTTGACGACTAAAGAGATTCAGTACAAACGCCTAGGAAACAATATGTAATAGCTCTCTGTCCCACTTTCCCAACCATCCTGCACCCTGGCCACACAGTAACGATGCTGAGAAACTTGGTGATGGTGCTCAGCCAGAGTTCCCAGGAAGGGGTGAGGCAGAGAGGAAACCGTGAATGACATCTGCTGTGGGCTCTTTGTGTGTCACTGTAAAGTGCTTTCTTCACAGGTATCAAACCTCATTTAAATTTTCACAGCATCATTTATGAAACACTGGTAACTGTATTTTGAAAATTACTCATGTGGTGACTTTTGCTTTACTCTACCTAAACTGGTAAATTTACTCTAACGAAAATGTTGACCCAGGCAGAATAAGGGTCTCCAGAGTCGTCTTCTTGTATGATTCTGGTTTTGATTTAACCCAAAGTGGAATTTGCATGATATATGGAAGGCAGAGGGAAAGCTCAGTCATTGCTTTTCTGAAGATCATCGGGTCAAATACAGCATTGGTCAGAGAGAGGGGCCATCAGGTTCTGGCTGTCTGCTTCCCTTGTTTCAAGTTGCGGTATGTTTTTGAGATCTCCAGCCCCATTGCTCAAAAACAGCATCTCTTAATGCTTGAATGTGAAATCCTCTGATTCTCCACCAGTTCCCTGACCACAATCCCATTTCACTGGTTGGACACGTCTGCCTTCTCGGGGGACTGGACTAATGGGTGCCTCGGCCCATCACGTCTCTTTAGGCTTTCATTCCCAGGGTCTCCCACAAAGAGTGTTCCATTTCCCCATCCGAACTTTGATCTAAACACACAGTAATGGCATCAGGTAACGGTAAGTAGCTTAGTTAGCACTTGGAAAGCCAGAATTGGAAGCCTTAATCTACTTTTCCGAGGTTCTGCTGTTAATAACCACTATGAGGAATGAGGAAGACTGAGATAGGGAGGGAAGAAAGGCGATCAGGCTTGAAGACTGCAACAAAAGATGGAGGAAACAGGAGACAAAAAGCCAAGGGGAGTGAGAAGGAAGCAGGGAGAAGCATGGATAATAAGCAATGGGGAGAGAAGAAAACTAAGGAGAAGCCAAAGCCAAAGGGAGGTGGGGTGCCCCGCCCCCACGCCCCTGGTCCAGTCAGTGCTGCCTTTAGCCCCAAGGGGAAATTTTAGGCATTGCTGATATTTGCCAAGCCTCCAGAATTCTAGCGCCCAGTCACTGAGAAGCAGGACCCTTTTAGTTTTATTCTTCCATTAGAAACTTAATTTTCATAAGTTTGGTTTTGTGGATTCAGACAGGGGATCTAATTTTTCTAGTTACTCGCTCTGTTTGAAGCCATTGTTAATCTGGTTTTCACAGCTTTGCACATGTCCGTGATAAAATGCTTGTACAGCGACAACCTTTTCTAGGTATTTTACCTCAGTTGAGAAATCAAGCATTTCTATGCAATAGAACAATGACTAATAATCTAATTGTAGTTCACCACGCTGAACCAATTAGCAATTTAACTATGTGATGTTCAACATGAGGGATGTGGCAAATTTTGCACACAATTCTGAAATAGAGGTGTGAAATATCATTTCTCCATGTGACTGCTTGGCTTACCCTAGATATTTACTATGTATAATATTACGGCTGCCAAGGAAACACAGAAACGAAAAACAAGCTAAAATTCCTGTTGAGTTTTATTTTCTACTTTGAGGCGGCTAAGGCTCTAAAAATATCCCACGCTGGGTACAGAAAGTGCTCTTCGATTGTTCTAGTGTGCACGGAGGCTGCAGGACTCTCAGGACGAAGCGCCACCCACGCCATCAGCCCCCATTGGCTGTCCTTGCACTGCGCCCTGCTCCACGTAAGAGCAGGTCAGGGTGCTTTCGGCAAGTGTGCCGGGAGAGCAGGTTTGTGAGGAGACCGCGACTGATGTGATCAACAAGCCCCGAACCACGTGTCCGCCCCAAAGGGCTGGTCCCCCTACGTTCTGATTCTCCAGCTCCATGTCCAGATGATCACCTTCCTCTGTCTCAAGACAGAGCTGAGAAGAATGCTTGTTTCAACACATTGTCTCATTTGCAGTTATTTGGAAAGGCGACTTCTCATATAGATGCATCTCCCTAGATTGCAGTGGGTTTTCCCTCCTAAAGGCATGGCATCTGAAGGCAAAACTGTATGTTATTATTACTATAAATAACACACACAGTTACTAATTATACTGTAGCTTTATTATAATAAATAATTGATAGTTATTTATCATCACTGTGACTAAGAAGAGACAATGTTAGGTTCTGGAGACTTCTTTGGAAGCAGCCCATCCCATTGCGGCCATCACCACATGTAACTGAGCACGTGTCACAGCAGAGTACATGAAACAATTGAGCACATGTGATTGAGTACACAGCAACCAGCACATATAGCAACTAAGCACATGTAGCTGAGTACATGCAATGAGCATATGTAACATTTGAGCACACATAATGAGCACCCGCAAGGAGCACATGTGACTAACAGAGCATTTGGCCTTTGTCTCACACCTCTTTGCATACGCATCTCATGTTCCCTCCCCTACCTGCCTTCTGTCCTCCAGAGTCTGACCTCCTTGTCATTGTTCTCTGCATAGCCTCGATCAGGACCTGGTTACCAGCTCCAGAGCTCCTGTCTCCCACTGTCTTCTTCTGGGGAGCAGTGTCTTACTAGTAACGGCTGTAGTCAGTCAAGACTCCTCATGAACCCAATGAGGATCCTACGTCCTATCCTCAGGAGAGAATACTGCTCAAGCTGAGGGCAAATCCCAGATACTACACAGCAGACTCGAAACATGGCGCCTTTCGCTGCTTCTCTGGCTGACTCTGTCCTTGAAAGGAATCTAGAGGTGGGAGTGACCTGAAATTATTATGTTGGTTCGGGTCTGCCCTCCATATCTGGAGTCTGGGCATTTTTTGCTGCCTTGGATTATTCCCTAAGGAAGCATTCCTTAGCAGAATCTGCCTTCTCATTACCAGCCTAGAGCTTGGTTCTCAAGAGAGGCTCTGGTTAAGGAGTGTATTCATGTAGGAGGACCCCACTAGCAAATCACTGTTATCCCTTCCAGTCTGGACCACCAACATTGTCTCTGAGCTCCCTTCCTCTGCCTCCTTGTAAAGTGGTAGCTTTAGCCTCCGCTCTGCCCAAACACTGTGATTCTTCCATTGTCCCAGTGTAGTCAAGAGTTGGAGGCAAAACGATTGAGAGGGTTTTCTCTTCAACAGACAACAGGTGTGCCGGTATACTAACAGGTTGATGAGAAGTCCAAAGAACCAGGCTCAAGAAGTTGAGCCAGACGGGCTCCGGAGCACTTGCTGCTCTGGCAAGGGGGTCTGGGTTTGTTTCCCAGCATCCACAGGGCAGCTCTGTTATTCCACTTCTGATCTCCCTGGGCACCAGAAATGCATATGATGCACAGATAGATACACACAAAGGCAAAACATCCATACGCATAAAACAATACTTTTTTTTTAAACTAAAAGAAAGAAATGAGCCAGAGAGCTGAGCATGCACAACTATAATCCTAGCACTTGGGAGGAAGAACTGTGAATATGAAGTCAGGCTGGGCTACAAAGTGAGACCCTATCTAAAAGAGACAGACACAGATGGGGGTGGAGCATGTGTGGAATAGAAACAAGGGATAGGAATAGAAGGAAGAAGGGAAGCAACAAAGGAAGGAAGGAGAAAAGAGCAAGGAAAAGAAAAATAGAGAAATAAACCAGAACCAAGGAAGGCCAAGAGATTGGAACAGCCAAACATGACTGCTTTTTCTGGATCACTATCGTTAATATTTTCTGTATTTCACAGGACGTAAGCACCACTTCTGGGAACCCCTGGCTGTAGTTAGACTTTCTTTTGGAACTGCCAGCTCCCCACTAATGACATGGAAACTTCTTATTAATTATGAAAGCTTGGCCTTTAGCTTAAGCTTGTTCCCAACGAGCTCTTAAGACTTAAATTTATTTCTAGTAATCTATGTTCTGCCATGTGGCTCTTTACCTCTCCTCCATTATGTTTGTTCGACTCCCTCTGTGTCTTGCTGGTATCTCCAGGTTCTAACCCTGAGTTCCTCTTTCTATCCAGAAGTCCTGCCTATTCTCTCCCGCCTAGCTATTGGCCATTCAGCTCTTTAAACCTATCAGGTGCCTTAGGCAGGTGAGGCAAAATATAGACACATCTTCCTGCAGTGTAAATAAATATCCCACAACACTGGTCGCTGATGTCACTAACCTGAGTGCTGCTGCCATAATCCCTCTTTCAAAATAAGTTGTTTCTTGGCTTTGCATCTACAGTAGAGCACAGGAACACCCCCTTATTCCTAGGAACATGGAAACTGGCCTTGCATTTCATTGGTAGGAAGTGGGTCCCACATCCATCGATTAATGGAGTTTTTCCCAAACCAAAAAGTGTTCAGATATTGATACTAAAATCAAAAGCCACTATGTCACTCTAATCAGATATGAAATCTCCTACTTTGGCACAGCACCTGATCCCACAGAATTGCAAACTTCACTTGCACACTGTAAAGCAGGTTTCAACATTCTGCACTCATGAGGCTCAAACCTCAGGTTCTCGGAGTCGACTGTACCATCTGAATAATAACAGCCTAGAACTGCCTGTATCCACTACTTGTATCCAATAGGTAACCTGGGGCAAGCTAATTTTAATAGCTATTTTCTTGCTTAATATGGTCAGATCAGTTCTGCCCCTAATATATGCTCTTCACCTTATACTGAGACATTCGTACAGTTATCCAAGAGTTAAGTTTAAAAAACAGTAACATTTATTAAAGGTTCACCACATGTAGCCATATATATCCATTAATCTCATCCTTATTGGAAACTGAAGCTCAGTGTGGTTAAGTGACTCACCTTGAAAACCAGTAAAGCCAAGATTGAAGCTTATTCTGATCTCTCAGGCTGTGTGTCCCCTGCGTTACGATGTTGCTTCACACAGAACACCGAGCCTTCTATAGATAGGTAAGTATTTCACAGGCAAAGGCGCCACAAAAACAGGTAGATCTAAAATTATGCCTGCTAATTTTGACTCAGATGCTACATGCACACGTACTGTTTCTTGCTTAATGATCCACTTTCTCTGCATGCCTAACAAAGAATGAAACAGATGCAGAGAGCAAGAGGGGAAGAAAGACAAAATGTGCCTTGATGCCGAGTCAAGATTAACTTGAGCAGGGAGGAGACATTAAAGGGGGGAATGTTATTCCTGGTATGGTTGTTTTACGTCACTCACACATCCACAGCACTTTACAAATTGCAGAAGACATCAGGAATCCACCTTTAGAAAAGCCGGCCCCCACAATGACTGCTTGCATTTCTTTCCTCGCTATTTAGCTGCAATCCATGGATGCTGCCATGCCTGATTTAATTTTCCATTGCCAGTGCTTGACAAAGAGTTGAAGACTAACAATAAAATAATTTACAAGAAGAGCCCGAGGAGAAACAAAGGCCAACCACATCGGTAGTGAAGGGAAGGACAGGTGCCAGTCCAGTCCAGTCCAGATTTTTTTAGATTTTTTATGTGTACAGTTGGTTGGTGACAAGTCCTCAATACCTGACCCAGGTTGGCCCAAACTGATGATCCTCCTGCCTCAGTCTCCTGAGTGCCTGGTTTTTTCTCTGTAATCAATTTCTTTAATAGTACAGGAGTCTTCTCCCTATAATGATGCTTTAAAGAAAGTAGATTCAAATTTGGCAAGCAGCCCCTGAGCCCTTACTATGTGTCAGGCATTTGTACAAAATCTTATATAAGACATAGTGTTCTCCTCACTTACATAAAATAGATCCAAGTTCTATAGCCACAAGTGACGAGATTGGGAGCCATCTTGGTGTATTTATATTTGCTGTAACAAAATTCTTCAGTGGGGTCATTTATAAAGTAATATGAGCCTACTGTTTTGGGAAACAAAAGTCCAAGATTATCTTCTGTTGAGGACGCCTTTGGGTCAAAGTCGTCACACACTGGAGAAGCAAGAGAGGAAGCAGGCGGGTGAAGAAGAGGGCAAGAGAGTGGGCGGTCGTACACTGTAACCATCCGTACTCACGTAAAAAGATGATGCCACTCCCTCCAGAGGGCCGCACCCTCAAAGACTCAAATTCTTCCCAGGAAGCAGAAGATTCTGCCACCCCCAGCTTGCCATGTCAGCCCCAAGCTCCCGCAGCTGAAGCTAAGTTTGGTGTCACCAACACTCGTTCCTCTCTGTCACCCTCCCTCTGCACAGTCCACCACCCGATAGTGGGCCGTGTTCCAGGAGAATCCAGGATGCACCATTTTTAACTCCCCGGAAACAGGGACAGCATTTTACAAACGAGAATCTTAAATTACACAGAATTGGTAATGGTTTCCTCAAACAGATATTAGAGTCAGCGTCCCTGTTCTAGATGTCATCACCTCTGGTCAGGAACCAATGTGGAACCTTCCACTCCGAGGATCGTGTCAGCAGAATCTTAGGCAACATGAGACATTTAAAGAAGAGTATGAAAATATCTGATTTTCAGAATTTTGTATTTTCTTTAGCTTACTCTGATTGATAGCTTAATTTATAGTAATTTAGTTAGATTATTTCTTCTTAATCTCATACTGAGATAACAGAAACAAAGTAGAGGTTCTGATGGGTAACAACTGAGGAGCTGAAGCCTCTTGAGAAGGCAGTGGGGTACTCAGGGGAGAATTCAAACGTGTTTCTGAGAAAGGCAAAACAAGAAGGCACAGTGTTACAGAGAAGAGTTTAACGTGGGAATAAACATTATAGGAGGAAAGTAAATTAGCATACCCCAAGCAGATGACCATACATTAAAAGATTATTCCTGGGACCATTGCTAGCAGAACGGTGATCCTAAAACCCAAATGAAACTCTTTGTCTTAGTTAGGGTTTCTATTGTTGTGAAGAAACACCATGACCATAGCAACTCTTTTTTTTTTAATTACTTTTTTATTTAGGTTAGAAACAATCTTGTGTCACATGTCAATCCCAGCTCCCTCTCCCTCCCCTCCCCCCTGCCCTCCCCACCATGTCCTCCAGTCCCCCACCCAGTCTCCACTCCGATCCCCAAGGAGGGTGAGGCACTCCATGGTGGATCTCCAGTAACTGTCCCCCAAGAGTCCTGTCTGAGAGAGCCTCCCATATTGTGGCACTCAAAGTCTATTTGTATGCCAGGGATAAATACTAACCAAGGCCCCATAGATTACCTAGGCCTCCTCACTGACACCCACATTCAGGGGGTCTGGGCGAATCCCATGCTTTCCCCACAGCCATCAATCTAGGGTCCAAGAGCTTCCCCTTGTTCAGGTCAACTGTTTCCGTGGGTTAAACCAGCCCACTCTTAACTCCTTTGCCCATCAGTTCTCTCTTTCTAACACTGGATTCCAGGAGTTCAGTTCAGTGTTTTCTGTGGGTATCTGCCTCTGCTTTCATCAGTTGCTGGATGAAGGTTCTGTTTCCTAGTCTCTTTGGCCGTGGGATTGTATGCTGGCACTCCCCTGATTCATGTCTAAAATCCATAAATGACTGAGTACATACCATGTTTCTCTTTTTGTGACTGGGTAACCTCACTCAGGATGGTTTCTTCTAGTGCCATCCATTTGCCTGCGAATTTCCAGATTCCATTGTTTTTCCCCCCACTTAATAGTACTCCATTGTGTAAATGTACCATATTTTCTCTATCCACTCTTCAGTTGAGGGGCATCTAGGTTGCTTCCAGGTTCTAGCTATTACATATAGTGCTGCTATGAACGTAGTGGAACAGACGTCCTTGTTGTATGAATGGGCATCTTTTGGGTATATGCCTAAGAGTGGAGTTGCTGGGTCTTGTGGTAGACTGATTCCCATTTTCCTGAGGAATCTCCATACAGATTTCCAAAGTGGCTGAACAAGTCAGCACTCCCACCAGCAGTGTAGAAGTGTTCCCTTTTCTCCACATCCTCTCCAGCATACACTGTTGTTGGAGTTTTTAATTTTAGCCATTCTGACAGGAGTACGATGGTATCTCAGAGTTGTTTTGATTTGCATTTCCCGGATGGCTAAGGATATTGAGCACTTTCTCAAGTGTCTCTCAGCCATTTTAGTCTCCTCTATTGAGAATTCTTTATTTAGTTCTGTACCCCATTTTTTGATAGGATCCTTTGGTGTTTTGGAGACTTGCTTCTTGAGTTCTTTGTAAATTTTGGAGATCAGCCCTCTGTCAGATATGGGGTTAGTGAATATCTTTTCCCAATCTGTGGGGTGCCTTTTTGTCTTGCTTACTGTGTCCTTTAACTTACAGAAGCTTCTCAGTTTCAGGAGGTCCCATTTATTAATTGTTGATCTTAGTGTCTGTGCTACTGGAGTTATGTTCAGGAAGCTGTCTCCTGTACCAACTCGTTCAAGGGTACCACCCACTTTCTCTTCTAAGAGGTTCAGTGTCGCTGGATTTATGTTGAGGTCTTTAATCCATTTGTACTTAATTTTTGTGCATGGCAATAGACATGGGTCTATCCACATTCTTCTACATGCCAGCATCCAGTCATGCCAGCACCATTTGTTGAAGATGCTTTCTTTTTTCCATTGTATACTTTTAGCTTCTTTGTTGAAAATCAGATGTTCATACATGTACAGATTAATATCAGGGTGTTCAATTCGATTCCATTGGTCTACCTGTCTATTTTTGTGCCAATACCAAGCTGTTTTCAGGACAACAGCTCTATAATAGAGCTTGAAGTCAGGGATGGTGATAACTCCAGATGTTGCTTTGTTGAATAAGGGTGTTTTGACTATCCTGGGTCTTTTGTTTTTTTTTTTTTCATACAAAGTTGATTATTGTTCTTTCAAGGTCTGTGAAGAATTGTGCTGGGATTTTAATGGGGATTGCATTAAATCTGTATATTGCTTTCGGTAAGTTTGCCATTTTTACTATGTTGATCCTACCTATCCAAGAGCAGGGGAGATCTTTCCACCATTTGGTGTCTTCTTTAATTTCTTTCTTTAAAGACTCAAAGTTCTTGCTATACAGGTCTTTCGCTTGTTTAGTTAGCATTATCCCAATGTATTTTATGTTGTTTATGGCTATTGTAAAGGGCGATATTTCTCTGATTTCTTTCTCAGCCCTTTCACCGTCATTATATAGTAGGGCTACTGATTTTCTTGAGTTGATCTTGTATCCTGACACATAAATACTTTGATGAAAGTATTTATCAGCTGCAGGAGTTCCCTGGTGGAGTTTTTTGGGTCACTTATGTAAATTATCATATCATCTTCTAGTGAAAGTTTGACCTCTTCCTTTCCAATTTGTATCCCCTTGATCTCCTTTTGTTGTCGTATTGCTCTAGGTAGAACTTCAAGTAAAATATTGAAGAAGTATGGAGAGAGTGGACAGCTTTATCTTGTTCCTGATATTAGAGGAATTGCGTTGAATTTCTGTCCATTTAGTTTGATGTTGGCTGTTGGTTTGCTGTATATAGCTTTTACTATATTGAGGTAAGTTCCTGTTATCCCAGATTTCTCCAAGACCTTTATCATGAAGGGGTGTTGGATTTTGTCAAAGGCTTTTTCAGCATCCAGTAAGATGATCATGTGCTTTTTGTTTCTCAGCTTGTTTATATGGTGGATTACACTGATGGATTTTCATATGTTAAATCAACCCTGCATGCCTGGGATGAAGCCTACTTGATCATGGTGGATGAGTTTTCTGATGTGTTCTTGGATCTGATTTGCCAGTATTTTATTGAGTATTTTTACATCAATGTTCATGAGGGATGTTGGCTTGAAGTTCTCTTTCTTAGTTGTGTCTTTGTGTGGCTTGGGTATCAAGGTTATTGAAGCCTCATGGAAAGAGTTTGGCAAAGATCCTTCTGCTTCTATTGTGTTGAATACTTTGAGAAGAATTGGTATAAGCTGTTCTTTGAATTTCTGGTAGAATTCTGGCCCTGGGCTTTTTTTGGTTGGGAGACTTTTGATGACTGCTTCTATTTCCTTAGGGGTTATAGGTCTATTTAAATTGCTTATCTGTTCTTGATTTAATTTTGGCAAGTGATATCTATCCAGAAAATTGTCCATTTCCTTTAGATTTTCAAATTGTGTGGAGTACAGGCTTTCAAATTATGACCTGATGATTCTGTGGATTCCCTCAGTGTCTGTTGTTATGTCCCCCTTTTTGTTTCTGATTTTGTTAATTTGCATGTTCACACTCTGTTGTTTGGTAAGTTTGGATAAACATTTGTCTATCTTGTTGATTTTCTCAAAGAACCAGCTCTTCGTTACATTGATTTTTTGTATTGTTTTTCTAGTCTCTGTTTTATTGATTTCAGCCCTCAATTTGATTATTTCCTGGAGTCTACTCCTCCTCGGTGAATTTGCTACTTTGTGTTCTAGAGCTTTCAGTTGTGCTGTTAATTCTCTAATGTAACTATCCTCCAGTTTCTTCATGTGGGCACTTAGTACTATGAACTTCCCTTGTAGCACTGCTTTCAAAATGTTCCATAAATTTGGGTATGTTGTGTTATCATTCGCATTGAATTCTAGGAAGTCTTTAATTTCTTTTTTATTTCTTCCTTGACCCAGGAATGGTGCAATTGGGCATTATTCAACTTCCATGATTTTGTAGGGTTTCTGCAATTTGTGTTGTTGTTGAATTCTAATTTTAATGCATGGTGGTCTGATAAGGTGCATGGAGTTATTCCAATTTTTTTGTACCTGTTGAGATTTGATATTTTGCCAAGTATGTGGTGGATTTTTGAGAAGGTTCCATGTGGCGCTTAGAAGAAGGTATATTCTATAGATGTCTGTTAATCCCAATTGGGTCATAACTTCTATTAGTTCCTTTGCTTCTTTGTTAAGTTTCTGTCTGTCTGATAGTCCTGTCTAGAGGTGAGAGTGGGGTGTTTAAGTCTCCCACTATAAGTGTGTGGGGCTTTATATGGGATTTGAGTTTTAGTAATGTTTCTTTTATGAATGTGGGTGCCTTTGTGTTTGGGACATAGATGTTCAGAATTGAGACTTCATCTTGGTGGATTTCTCCTGTGATGACTATGAAATGACCTCCTTCATCTCTTTTAATTGATTTCAGTTCATAGTCTAGTTTGTTAGATATTAGGATTGCTACCTCCAGTTGTTTCTTGGGTCCATTTGATTGGAAAATCTTTTCCCAAACCTTAACTCTGAGGTAATGTCTATCTTTGAGGCTGAGGTGTGTTTCTTGTATGCAGCAGAAGGATGGGTTCTGTCTTCGAATCCATTCTGTTAGCCTGTGTCTCTTTATGGGAGAGTTAAGACCATTAATATTGAGGGATATTAATGACCATTGATTGTTCATTCTTGTTTGTTTTGGAATAGTTGATGGTGGTGGAATTATAATATATGTGGATTTCCACCTCTTTTCTTTTGTCTGTTGTATAGGTGGGATTATCTATTGCCTATGTTTTTCTTGTTGTAGTTAACTCCCTTGGGTTGGAGTTTTCCTTCCAGAACTTTCTGTAGGGTTGGGTTAGTGGATACGTATTGTTTAAATCTGGTTTTGTCATGGAATATCTTGTTTTCTCCATCTATAGTGATTGAAAGCTTTGTTGGGTATAGCAGTCTAGTCTAGCATCTATGGTCTCTTAGTGTTGGTAGAATATCTATCCAGGACCTTCTGGCTTTCAGAGTTTCCATGGAGAAGTCAGGTGTGATTCTGATAGGTTTGCCTTTGTATGTTACTTGGCCTTTTTCCTTTGCTGCTCCTAATATTCTTTCTTTATTCTGTATGTTCGGGGTTTTTACTATTATGTGGCAAGGGGATTTCCTTTTGTGGTCCACTCTATTTGGTTTTCTGTAGGCTTCTTGTACTTTCATTGGCATGTCTTTCTTTAAGTTTGGAAAGTTTTCTTCTATGATTTTGTTGAATGTGTTTTCTGCCCCTTTGAGGTGGATTTCTTCACCTTCTTCTATACTATTATTCTTAGGTTTGGTCTTTTCATGGTGTCCCATATTTCCTGGATATCTTGTGTTAGGGGTTTGTTGGACTTAAGATTTTCTTTGGTTGATGAATCTATTTCCCCTAGAGTATCTTCAACACCTGAGATTCTGTCTTCCATATCTTGTATTCTGTTGGTTAAGCTGTAGTACTGACCGTTTGCCCAGCTTTTCTATTTCCAGCATTCCTTCAGATTGTGGGTGTTTTATTGTCTTTATTTCAGCTTTCAACTCTTGTACTTTTTGAATTGTTTCTTGTAATTTTTGTTTTGTCTTTTCCTTTCTTTCTTGCATTTGTTGAAGTTTTTGGTTTGTCGTTTCTTCCATTTTTTGCATTTTTTGCATTTTTTGGATTGTTTTTTTCTCCATTTCTTGCAATTCTTGTATTTTTTGGTTTGTTTTTTCTTCCATGTCTCTACGGGATTTTCTCATATCTTCTTTGAGGGCCTCTATCATTTTCATGAAGTTGATTTTAAGGTCTTTCTCATCTGCTTCTTCTGCAATGGACTGTTCAGGTCTTGCTGGTGTAGATTCTCTAGTTTCTGGCAGTGTCACATTGGTTTTTCTGTTGGTGGGTGTGTTTTTATATTGTCTCCTTCCCATCATTTCTTTCTGTGGGTACAGAAGGAGTCTCTTCATCCCCTGGTGGGTATGTGACCCCTTTCCAGTGTGTGGGAGCAGGTCCAATACCCTGGTGGCTTTCCTCTTGCATGGATGGAGGCCGTCCCAGTATCAGGACCTTAGCAAATTCTGGGTAGGCTGGACCCTTCACCTCACCTGTCCCGTGGGTAGAGACTGGGACTTGGACACTGGCAGTCTCTGGGCGGGCTGAATCCCATTGGTCTGGGATCTGGATCTGCTGTGTGCAGTCTTCAGGTCTCCCGTGTTTCTCACAGCAACTATCATAAAAGAAAACATTTAATTGGGGCTGGCTTCCAGTTCAGAAGTTCAGTCCATTGTCATCATGGTGCGAGCTTGGTGGCATGCTGGAGCTAAGAGAGCTACATCTTACAGGCAACAGGAAGTCGACTGATACACTGTATCCTGAACATGGAAATCCTCAAAGGCCACCCTCATAGTTACATACTTCCTCCAACAAGGCCATACCCACTCCAATAAAGTCATACCTCCTAATAGTGCCACTCTCTATAAGACTATAGGGTCCAATTGCACACAAACTCCCACATTCTTACTTCACATTTACAGTTAGCCAATGACCAAGGGAAGCGGTTTGCAATTTATACTTTAACACCAAAACAGTCTTGACTTACTGATTATTCCACTGCTGTAAAGCAATTGTTATCTTTGTGACTATTGTCACCCACAAGTGTTCTCACAGTTGAGTGGTTCCTGTCAAAGCTGAATCTAACAGATTAAGCTATGATTTTGACCATGGGTCACAGTGTCCAGTTTTCCTGTTTTATTTAGCTCAACAAAACAAAAAAAATATGACTCAACTCAGAAGCCACTGATTACTTTTCCCATCAGGACACAGAGGAACATAGTCTCTTACTGATCTAGAGAGTCTGCACCGTAGTTTACCGGGCAAGCCGATGTGGTGCATGGCACATGGACAGACCCTGCCTCACAGGACTCCAGCCTAAAGCTCCTGTCAGGGGGAAGAGGCTCCTAATTTCATTAAGAATCAGTGCCATGTTTTATATTTCATGCCCAATCTCATTGTTACTATTAATGAGTCTGTGGAGAGGGTATTCCTGACCCCCAAAAGTAAATTTAAAGTTCTTTTAAGCATTCGAAGCAACCTGGGTCAAGAGTATTTTTTTAGTGGGTGTTCAAAATGGGCTAATTAGGTTCTATCTCTTTACAAGGATGTGGGCGTGTAGGGATACAGAATTGTAGTGACAGTCACCTAGCAACTGGAAGTAGAGCTGATGTGGGCAAACCCAGCTGAGAGACTGGGAGAGAGGAGCTAAGTCTGTCCAGCATGGAGCAATAGAGATGGACTGATGGACAATGAGGGATCTGAAGAACCTTCCAGCTCTGCTTCCTGAGACAGCCAACTAGTCCTGCCTTCTCTGAAACTCTTATTTACTTGGGTTTCCTCAGCTACGATGCTATTAGCCAGAAAAGGCTAAACTTTACAGTTTAAAACAACAAAAAATTTCTTCTTTTTTTCCTTCCTTCCTTCCTTCTTGTTTCTTCATGTGTCTCTCCCCACACCCATTGTCTTTCTCCCTCTCTATTTCTCTCTTAATCTGTTCCAGGCCTGGGAGATGTGCAGGGCATTTCAGACTGCTTTTAAGAACTTACACTTTAAACACTTCCTCCTACTTTAACAGAGGTCATGGCATGGCCCACTTAACCTCAAGAGAGTAATGTGGGCTGCAGAGATGGTTCAAAAGTTCTTGCAGAGAATCTAGGGTCAGTTCCCAGCACCCACATGGCAGCCCACACTATAATTCCCAGCACTTGGAAGGCAGAGGAAGGTAGATGTCTGCGAGTTCAAAGCCAGCCTTGTCTACAGGGCAAGTTCCACCACAGCCAAGGCTAGAGAGAGAGAGAGAGAGAGAGAGAGAGAGAGAGAGAGAGAGAGGATTTCTTTTCAAATACTGAGAGGGAGAAAACCAGAATATGGATGAAAAGGTATTCAGATTTGAAGTTACCTTGCTATCACTGGGGCCCATGTTAATTGTTTTAGCCCCTCCTCCCCACCTCACTGAAACCCATCAGGCAATATTACATTCATTTCATACACTCACCATTGATTCACTCTTAGACACACCTAGCCACACCCCTTGCCACTGGCATATTTGATGCCTCACAAATGAATAACAAAGCCTGTAGCAAGCAAGGGCTTGCTTGGTTGGCTAGATGCCTTCAGTTTTCCCTTCTAAAATAAGCAGAGTGGCAGAGAATGATGGATTTGGGCATGTGAGGAGGACAAAAGATAACAAGAGCTAATGAGATGGCCTCAGCATGACTGAACTACTATCATTTGTTTACTTACAAGTTCTTATGAAGGGTGAATTCAATCTAAAGAGAAACAGAAGGGAAGGGCGATGAAAATTGGCTAAATATCTACTGTGCACCATCACTTTATACAGTATTACCTCATTTATTAACTACCTAGCAATACCTATGGGCTACATTATCCTGTGAACTGAGCCATGAAGAGTTATTTTCCCAAATCACACAACTAGTTAGTATAAAATGCTGTGAGAATTTAATCAAATCTTCTAAGTCCAGACCTTCGAATCCATACTTCTTACAATTTCACGAAGCATGAAAAGCCACAAACCTAAAATATATCTGAGGAAAGGTAACCCGGATTTTATGGGGCTATTCCAAAAAGAAACGTGGTTCAGGAAGGGTTGAACTGGTTTCAGGACTGTCCCCACCCACCCCACCATGGCTCTCAAAGACGGCGATCTCTCTTGCTTTTATTTATACACTCATTTACCCAGAAGGACTTAATTAGGATAAAAAGCAAACGAAGATAAAAGATGAGACTGAAATCCTGTTCTCGAGTTGCTGACTATATTTAGGCACAGATGCTTTGGTAAACAGGTAATTATGGGATAGCAGCATAGAGATGCGATGGAAATAAACACGTGGTATTGAGAGCACATGTTGCTATGCAGTGTCCCGGAGTGCAAACTCAGCTGCAAACCTGTGTGCATGAGGCTCGCTTTCAGGGTCTACACCTGTAGGGTGAAGAAGGGAAGCAGAGATAGGGCAGAAGGACAAGCTGGGTTGTAGCGGCCTTGATGTAGCCAGATATGATAAACACCTCAGCCCTTCGTGGGAGAATTACAGAGCTAGGAGAGTCCGTGGACCTGTCGTGGATGGGGCAACGGGATCAGGCTCTTCAGCAGCTGGTCATTATATTGGGCTGCTCCAGGAAAGCATGACCTTGAGCAATCATGACCTTCCGCTCTCTTCAGCAAGGGCAATTTCCAGATTGAAGTGTAGCTGAAGTCAGGTACCAACATGCTCAGCAGCTGAGGAAAGAAGGGAAACAGGCAGGGACTATAAGATGAGGATGACTCTGAGGGAAAAGATGCAGACTGGGTAGGAGACCCGGACAGTGATCATGTAATGAAGAATTAGTCCCATACTCAAACTGACAAGTAGCACCATGATGCAGTAAGTAAAAAAGACTGGGAACACTAAAGAAAATCTACTAAATGTTATAGGTATGGCAATTCTGGAGGGAAAGAGGTTAAGTCTTGTCTTTAACATATGGCCTTTGGAATATTCATGTAGAGATCTCTAGTTACAGATGTTAATCATTTCCCAGAGCTCAGAAAATAAATTTGGGTTGGACATGGAGTCAGACTCAACCCCAAGGTAGAAGAACTAAGCCAAGGGAGTGGATAATATCAGCAAAAAATAGTGCAGAGAAGAAGGAGACACAAATGAGCTCTGCAGATGTCTTCAAATAAGCTAGGAGGAAGGACAGACATTTCGTGATTCTGCTACGGAAGGAAGTAGGATTGTCAGATCCATAGAGACAAAATGTAAGGCGGGAGTGGTCAAGGACCAGGAGGAGAGAATTAGCTAGCGTTTAATGGATGCCACTTTCACCTGGGAAGCTGAAAGTGTTCTGGAGGTGGACGGAAGTGATTGTTGCAGAGTCGTGTGAATGTACTTAAAACACAGAACTAACTGTTTAAAATCTACTTAAACGGCAAGTTTTGCGTAACATACACGTATCTGTATTTTACTTTAACAAAAGAGAGGGAGGGAGCAAAAGGATAGTATGGAAATGGAAGGACAATGTATCCCTCCTTCAAGAAGCTCTGATGAGAGGAGAGAGCGAGAGTAATAGCCAAAGAAGGAAGCTGCATGTAGAGTACATCTTTTTAGGGCAGACGGTGGAGGGGGCGGGGTCAATGACAGAGCAAAGGGAGACACAGTTAGCTGAGTACAGGAAATGACGGTGAAACGGACACTCTGAGGGCCGCTTCATTGCAGCGAAGACCGAGAGAGGCAGGATGACAGAACAGAAGCATGAATGGTGAGCATGTGGATGGCAGAGGGTCTCGCCCTGCCTGCCTCTGGTTCATTGTGGCCATTTAGGACAGACAGCTGTGGTCTGCACAATTGCCCACAGAGTCAACTGTGCAAAATTAGTACAGGCACACTGAGTAGATGCAATGATAATATTTTGATATGTAAATTTTTATCTTAGGTAGTTTTTTATGTTTATTTCTTTTTCTCTTTTCCCTTTTTTTTTTTAAGTTAGAACAAGCTTGTTTCACATGTCAATCCCAGCTTCCTCTCCCTTCCCTCCTCTCCCCCACTCCCCACCAGGCCCCTGTTAGGTAGTTTTTATGTAAGGAAGGGAAATAATTTGTGAAGATCAAGTCAGTCAACATTTTAGCATGGATGGGGAAGGGGTTTACAGGTTCCCACCCCTAACTGAGGCACTATGGACAGTTGATGACTGCTCTCCAGTTTTCTTTTATTTTTTTAAAGGTATAGTATGGTCAACTATACTCCAGTAGATGGCCCTGTGCCCAGGAGTACATGGGTAGCACAAATTTGATTCAAATGAGTTACTAAAAATAAAAACAAAATTCCAAGTTGGGGAAGTATGAAGGAGAGCATCTGGGAAGATTTGGAGGAGGATTGGAGAATAAATTTGATCAAAACAGTACATGAAATTCTCAAAGAAGTAATAAAATATTTTTTAATATTTGTGAACTTTAAAGATTACTACCAAGTTTCAGGAAAAGACTATTGTCTAAACTTTGTATTCTTGCCAGGCAGTGGTTGTGCAAGCCTTTAATCCCGGCACTCAGGAGACAGACAGAGTCAGGTGGATCTCTGTGAGTTCAAGACCAGCCTGATCTACAGAATGAGTTCCAGGACAGTCAGGGCTACACAGTAAAACCCTGTCTCAAAAAACCAAAATAAAATAAAATAAAATTTATAATCTTGGATATTTCTCTAGTTAAGTTTAAATTTACTATAGATAATTTTTTATGATACATTATTAAAAGACCTCACAAAAATGTATTGGGGTCATAGGGAAAAATAGTTAAGTAAAGTTTGCTTTTCAAGAAGCAAAGAAAGGTGTGGGGAAGAGTGATTTCTCTTTAGAAACACTGCATCTAAGTTTGTATTCTAGATCTACCTAAACGGTCACTGCAAATTATCAGAGTGTTCAAACATTGCACTGTATTTTTTTCCTGTCTAGACATTAAAGTTTATAAACTACAAAGATCTGTGATAGATGTGCTTATAAATACACAACATACGCTCACTAGTCTTTGAGGAAGCTTTGGCTGTTGGCCCTGATTATGTGAGTTTGCATCATTTCTTAGTGTCTTAGTTAAGGTTTCTATTGCTGTGAAGAGACACCATGGCAATGGCAACTCTTATAAAGAAAACATTTAATTGGGGTGGCTTATAGTTCAGAGAGTTAGTCTGTTATCATCACGACTGGGAGCATGGTGGTGTGCAGGCAGACGTGGTACTGGAGGAGTAGCTGAGAGTCCTACAGCAACAGGAAGTCAGTTGAGACACTGGGCAGTATCATGAGCGTAGGCAACTTCAAAGCCTGCCCCCACAGTGACACACTTCTTCCAGCAAGGCCATACGTACTCCAACAAAGCCACACCTCCTAATAGTAACCCTCCCTATGAGAATATGGGAGTCAATTACATTCAAACTACCACAATTAGTTTTATGAAAGTATAAGACATAAACACAAACACTAAATATCTAAGTTCTGAGACCTTGACATGGATTGTATTTAGAGCTTTCTATAACAAGCTCTAAATCACTGATGGTTCATCTTGGTTGTCAATTTTATATACTTGGAAAGAGGGAACCTCAACTGAAAAATTGCCTCTATCATGGGCATATTTATGGCATATTTTCTTAATAGCTAATTGATGTAGGAGGGCCTCGTTCATGATGGGTGGTACCATTCCTAGGTGGGTGAGTCTAGGCTGCATAATGAGCCAGAGAGAGAGCCAATAAGCATCATTCTTCTATAGTTCTTGCCTCCAGGCTCCAACTTTGAATTCCTTTTCTTCAAAGACAGACTGACCTGTAAGATGAAATAAACTCTTTCTTTCACAAGTTGCTTTTCATTATGGTGCTACCACAGCAAAGAAACCACACTAGGACAAAAACCAATCTATATACACATAGATGATCACAAAAGGCCTTCTTTGGGGTTGTTAGAATGAGGATGGTCCCCATGGGCTCACGTATTTGAATATTTGGTTCCCAGTTGGTGGAACTGTTTATAAAGGGTTAGGAGGTGTGACATTGTTGAAGGAGTCTTATGGGGAGGGGGGCTTCGAGGTTTCAAAAGCCCATGCCAGACCCAGTCTTCTCTCTGCCTCCTGCTTGTGGGTCAAATGTAAGCTCTTAGCTACTGCTCCAACACCACATGTGTCTGTCTCCATGTTCCCTGTTTAGATGGTCATGGACTCTGAAACTGTTAGCAAGTCACAAAATATATGCCTCATTTTATAAGTTGCCTTGATCATGGTGTCTCTTTAGAGAATAGAACAGTAACTAAGACAGAACTCATCATTACAAAAATCAGGATTCTATCCTAAGAGAGGTAACCCAAAACTGGAAAGACAAATATAGTATGTACTCACTCATAAGTGGATACCAAATATAAAGCAAAAGACACCCACCCGGCCTACAATCCACAACCCCAGAGAAGCTAGAGCCCTCTTCTAGAAACAGATGGAAGCAGATGCAGAAATCCACAACTAACCAATGGGCCGAGCTCCTGGAGTACAATCAAAGTGAGGGAGGAGCAATAATATGAACAAAGGAGTCAAGACCATGATGGGGAAACCCACGGAATCAGCTGACCTGAGCCAGTGAGAGATCACTGACTCAGGTCTGACAAATGTGGAACCTGCATAAGACCGAACTAGACTCCCTTAATATAGGAGACAATGGTGTGACTGGGACAATGTATGAGGCCACTGGCAGTGGGTCAAGATCTAACACTAATGCATGAACTTAGTGGAGCCCATTCTATAAGGAGAGATACCTTGTCCAGTCTAGACACAGGGCAGTGGGGGTGGAGAGATGCCTTAGTCATGCCTCAATGAGATGATGGGACAGACTTAGTAGACTTCTTAGGGGAGGCCTCACCCTCACCCAGGAGTAGATGGGAGGGGTGAGGGGGGAAGTGTGAGGGGAAGGAAGGAGGGAGAGCTGAGATTGGAATGTGAAAAATAAATTAATAAGAAATGTAAAAGAAAAGTCAGGGTTCTAGAATAATATAGGTATTGTGATATATCCTAGGAAGGGAAAGATGGTGTTATTTTCTGAGGTCTGTGTTACATGAATCAACTAAAAGTCATAAGGAGGAAAAAGAGAAGAAACCAAAAGACTGATCTTTTTTTGAGAAGAAGGAAAGCAAATGAAATCACTTGCCAACATTTTATAGACAAGCAGGAAGACACCGTGTTCTGCCCTTACACTGTCACACTAAAAGCACTTCCTCTGCTGAGGAAGGAGACAGGCCGTTATGTGCTTTTATTCTCTACAGTTCATCTTAGATGTACAAGGCACTATTGTAGGCTAATAACGCAATTGTTGCTTTGACAAAGTCTATCATACTGATTCAATATTTAAATAATTCTTTAGAAAATATAATTAGAGTCCAAGTTTTCAAAAGAAGAGGAACATTCTTTTACATCACAGAAATTCTATCCTCATTGATGACAGACTTCTCCCTAACTTGAATATACTACTCAGCTTGCTAGATGGCAGCCTAAGCTGGGATCCTAGACCATATTTTAGGGGTTTTTTGTTTTTGTTTTTCTGAGACAAGTTTTCTCTGTGTAGTCCTGGCTGTCCTAGAACTCACTCTGTAGACCAGGCTAAACTTAAACTCAGAGATCTGACAGCCTCTCCTTCTCCAAGGGCTGGAATTAAAGGCATGTGCCACCACCACCTGGCTCAGAATATTTCTGAAAACAATTAGAAGACCTATTCAAGAATGAACTACTCAAAAAAAGAAAAAGAATCAACTGCTCCATACTAATGAAATGCTCTAGATCGTGCATGCACAAATGTCTCATGTGTGCACATAGAGGTTAGAGGTCAACCTCGGATGTCATTTCTCAGCTTTCCACCTGATTTTTAATTAGGCAATCCCACAGGTCCAGAAAGACCCAGGCATCCACTCATCTCCACTGTCCCAGCATGAGATTACAGGTGCGTGCCATTATGCTTAGATTTTTATGTGGCCTTGGTGTCCAAGCTTGGGTCCCCGAGATTGTTGTGTCCTTTGATGAGTCACCTCCCCAATCGCCACTCTAGGTCTTCAGTGAAGATGGATCTCACTTCTGGAAATTCTCTGGTAATGTTGAAACCTTTTAGAATGAGAGAAAAAAAAAGATTTTCCTAAAAGGTCAGATTATTACCCTCTGAACTAATTTTAAAACATTAATGTCAAATTAATGCTTTAACATAGTGTTAAACGAAACATTAAAAAGAAGAACTCTTGGAGATGGAGAAATGGATCAGTGATTGAAAGGACTTTCCACTCTTCTAGAGGATCTCATTTCCATTTCAAGTACCTATGTGGTGGCTCTCAACTGCTAATAACTCCAGTTCCAGAGAGCCCATGCCCTCTTCTGGCCTTCGGGGGCACCTGCACACACATGGTGCACATAGATTCATGCAGGCACACATACACACCTAAATAAAGCTGGAACTCTCTTGGAAAATGTGGAAAAGATAGTTGCAGCCATATATCACCCATGTTGTACATGCTTAAGAAGAAAACAATGGTGTTGTTTGTTTTTTTCATGGGTTGTTTTTCTTGTCCTTATGCTACATTCCCTTCTTGGTTCCTGGGCCTTTGTGTTTTCTTTGTTTTAAAAAATGGATATCATTGTCAGCCTTGAACCCATAATCTTAAAAAGGTCTCAGCCTCCTGAATGCTGAGCTCTGAAGTGCCTGTTACCTCACCCAGCATGGGTTTACAACAGCTTCTACAGTTAGCAAAATGCCTTTGCCAAAACCCTTTACCAAGGTTTGTGCCTAAATTATTACCACTTCCAGAGGCACACATCTATAGGTCTAAATCAATTACTATCTCCATAAAGTTCCTTCAGTATAAGCAAAATGCTAGAATTAATTATGTTTGTTTGAATGTTGTCTGTCTAGAGTCATTTAAGCACTTGAGAAATTATTGCTGCTTTTAAATTATTAAAAATTTTCATTAAAAGTATATCAAAGCCGGGCGGTGGTGGCGCATGCCTTTAATCCCAACACTTGGGAGGCAGAGGTAGGCGGATCTCTGTGAGTTCGAGGCCAGGCTGGACCGACAGCCTCCAAAACAATACAGAGAAACCCTGTCTCGTAAAAAACCAAAAAAAAAATATATATATATATATCAAATTTCTAAGCATGGCAGGAGACATTCAACATCTATAAAAGTAATACACAACAGATGAAAATGTGCTGTCTTACATAGCTCTGAATTTCTTCAGAAGTCCACATGAATAGGTTGAAAGATGTTTTCTAATTCATATAGCAACGTCATCTGAAAATTACCAAATATTGTTGATCAGATTTTAAAGGATAGAAATCAAACACATCACTCTCAAGTTGCACTGGACACAGCTTACCCTTTTCTCTTTCCAAATCTCAGATTGTGGATCATGATGACCGCTGTGAGATTGGCCGTCATAGAAGGAAAAACTATCCAAAATACAGTTTGAGGTCAGGTGTGATGGTGCATACGTTTAATCCCAGCACTTGTGAGGCAGAATCAGGCAGGTCTCTGTGAGAGTGTTCTACATAGAGAGTTTCAAAACTGCCAAAGCTATTTACTGAGACCTTGTCTCAAAAACAAACACCAAGACATACTAAATACATTGCTCTTTTCAGAACATCCTTTGCTTACTTAGTGTGACCATGTGAACTTTCAGTTCAAAGGGGTTCTTTAAAGAATATTTGTTATTTGTCACAAAATTATAATCAGGGAAAAACAAATTACTATTTTTCTAACAGGTTGGGTTCATGATAAATTATATTTTAAACAATTTTAAATTACTTAGATATGTTGCTTTATTCAGAGCTAACACATAATCCAAGTTGTTATTAAAGTGTGAGGACTTTTTGTTGGTTTCTGTGACACAAAACAATGGTAACCTGTAATTAGCATGTCTATTTGTGTGATTTTCCAGCATAGGAATCTTTATCTAAGACTTTAGAAAAGAGGGATTCCACACAGGAGAATCTCTATGATGTTAAACTCATTCTTTTAAACCTAAACTGGTTTTAACTTTTAAAAACATACTTATACATTCCCCTGCTTTCTTAAACTGATGGGGGCATTCATTTCATACATTCACTATTGCTCTGCTTTCCCTGTGTTCAACCACAAAGGCCCCAGGGGGTTCTAGTGTCGTGTATTCAGGGCTGCTGCCTTCTGTGAGGAAAACGCTAAGGGACTGTGTTTGTATGTGTGTAGGGTGGGGGGGCTGTTACAGAGCTCCAGGAGAAAGAAGTAAGCCAGACAGACAGACTTGGAATCCAACTCCAGAGCCACTGTTTACTAACTGTACATACATACATGCAAAGTTAGTCAACTTTTTTTAATTAATTAATAATTTTACATCTGTGCCGGTTTCCCCTCCCTCTTCACCCACCCCGTCTTCCCCACCAATCCATTCCTACTCCATGGACCCCATCTCTCCATCGCCTTGAAGTGTGCTGTGCCTTGGAGTACACTATTCTTCACTACAAGTGTGGGTTCTGGTGAAATATTTGCATTTGACTCAGTTCCTAACACCTTTAACTGTGTGACCTGGGGCAAATTATTCAACTTCTCAGTCTTCGTTTTCTCGCCTAGAAAATGAGGTGGGCCATGATATTTACCTCAGAGATTTAAGGTACCAATGCACAAAACAATCCCTTTCACACAGCTAACGCACAAAGTCAGGGTCTATGAGGAAGATGGGAAAGCATTTCTGTTGCTCCTAGGGGAACGACAGAATTGTATCTGCTGAAGTAAGTGGG
Source organism: Mesocricetus auratus (assembly GCF_017639785.1). Taxonomy (NCBI): domain Eukaryota; kingdom Metazoa; phylum Chordata; class Mammalia; order Rodentia; family Cricetidae; genus Mesocricetus; species Mesocricetus auratus. The sequence goes on from NW_024429210.1 coordinate 11,198,501, forward strand.
AAACTAAAACTGTCAGTGAAGTCTGTGAGCTTGGTCACATCACTTGTCATACCCTTTGCTGCTTCAACTCCTCCTCCCCCTTTCCCTCTTTGTCCTCCCCTCCCTCCTCCTCACTCATTGTTGACAACTCCAATTTACTCTGATTTGTGGGATCCTGCTCGACTGCTGGGTAGATGGTCTCAAGACATTTAATGTTTTTACTTTGTAGAACTGGAAATAACCTGTCTTTCCCTTTCTGTTTTTCTTATTATGTGATTTGGCTCCATTTTCCCTGTTCCATCTACAAAGATAGATTTAAAGGTTTTTCTCTAAGCCAACCAGTTTGCCAGTGTTATCGTGTACAAATGTTTGCCTTTTATTCACGAGTGGCCAATATGTCAACAGCTAAGTCCCAGCCTCACCATGTTATCAGTGAAAGTTCCCAGTGGTTATGTTTATAAAGCTTAACACCTTACTCATTTCATCCTTGGGTAATATTATAAAGTATTTGCGTTGTACATTCCATTTCTTTGTGTTCAAATATCATCTATTTGTCTTTAGCCATTAGCACAAGCCTAATCCTGCAGTTGAATAACTTATTGGAATTTAGAAGTGAAGAGGGAAAAATGAGAGTGGATAGTTATGGCTGAAGAATGAGTAGCAACAAATGGCTTGAGACAGTGGAATAATCTCATTACCCAGCACTTATTTGTGGCTCTATTGAACAATTAAGTCTAGAAATTGCATAAACAAAAGTCTGACTGAGCTACAAGTTATGAAAGAGCTTATTTTATGTCGTATCAGTCTCGTTGCTCAATAGCCACAGAACAAGATTCTTGCTGTGTTGTACTTAACACATATTTATCAAGACCTACTATGCCTATTGACTCTCATGACGATAGAATTCTAACAGTAACTTCTGTTATAAAAGATAGGCACACAAACCATCTCTTCTAACCAACTCCTTCCCTTTGGCATTTCCCCCAAGCAACCTAAGAGGCTGTTTGAGGCACAGACATTTGTCAGGGTTGGATGGCCAGGATTTAGGTGTGGCCTACTAGAGACTTGGAAATGCAAACACTTTCCCACAGAGGAGATAAGAGGTTTGAGAAGAGGGTAGAGTTGCCAAGATCAGAGCATCCCAGGAGGCATTTGGCATTTGCTCAGCTATTACGACACAGCAGATTTTTTTCAAGGGTTGAGCTGCAACAGTGACTGCCAGATGAGGACCATTCCCAAGGCTCAGATCTGATTCTAAATTTAACATTACACAAATCACTCATCCAGCCCTTTGTTACCTCTAGAAGGTATACACAGGATCTGTCCTCAGAATAACTAGACATGTTCTGATTTGACTACTTACGTACCATCTGCTTATCCATAACCCCTCGCCCTGTCTAATCCCACAGTGGAATGGTCTGTTGGAATCTGGAACTGGGGAGTAACAGAGTAAATAGATAGGTATGGTTGATTACTGAACAGCAACCACCAGTTGCTTACAATAGCCAGAAATGGTCTCAAAAGTTGTGTACCAAACAATTAGGACAATGAAATGCAAAACTGCATAAATGAAAGTTCTGAAATTATGTTTGCTTGCAACCTGCCTCTTTCAACAGAACGAGGTTTACATTTAATTCTGTTTTACTCTTACTGATTAGTAAAACCATTTGTGATTGACAGGGCTTTCTTAGATTTTATTTTCTGGGAGGTAGGCATTGCTTCTCACAGTTTCTTATTTATTGTTAAATACAGCAGTCAGAAATAAAAATGTCGGGGTCTGTTTACAATGATCACCTTAGATAAGTGCCTTCTTTTGGAGAGTATGCTTTTCAGCACCTCTCCCATCTCTCTCTCTCTCTCTCTCTCTCTCTCTCTCTCTCTCTCTCTCTCTCTCTCTCTCTCTCTCTCTCTGTCTTTCTCTCTCTGTCTGTCTGTCTCTGTCTGTCTGTCTCTCTGTCTCTCTCTGACTTTCAGAGACAGGGTTTGTCTGTATAATCCTGGCTGTCCTGGAACTCTTTCTGTAGACCATGCTGGACTTAAACTCTTCCCCCCCTGCCTTCCAAGTGTTGGGATTAAAGATGTGAGCCACTACCTCCCTGACACCATCTCTTTATTACTAACTTTTGTCACTGTCTCTACACAGTCTTTGAAATTCTCACAAATAGAAAACAAACATAAACACAGTGAGTACAAGGAAGACATCCAGGAAAAAGGTGTGACCCAGGCTACGGTTTCTGGTGTGCTGCTAAGGTTTCCATCGAACAGTCAGCACTGTAGGCGGGAAATCTAGTGGGCTTTCAGGGGCATCCTGGCCGAAGCTCAGCATGGGGTACAGGTGGTCTGAATAAAGATCTCAAGCTTCCGCTAAGATATTTTCACTCCAACAAGTCTGAGGGTACTTATCTGATCTGAAGGAAAGCTTAAGGGTGAAACTGAAACAAAAGTCTATTGATGTATTGGCTGTTGCCATCATTGCCCAAAATAACAGTAGTAGATCTAATACAGAGAGATGATGAGCATGGGAGAAGATGAAACTGCTAATTGTTCTGACCTCATCATTGTACATTGCATATATACTCAAACGATTGCTCCATACTCAATAAGTATGTACAAATGGTATGTGCCGGTGTGTGTGTGTGTGTGTGTGTATGCGCGTGCATATGTGTGTATGTATGTATGTGCATGTGTGCATGTGTGTGCATGTGTGTATGTGTATGTATGTGTGCATGTGTGTATATGTGTGCATGTGTGTATATCTATTGTGCGTATATGTGTGTGTGCATGTGTGTATGTATGTATGTGTATTGTGTGTATGTATGTGTGTGCATGTGTATATGTGTATGTGTGCATGTGTATGTATGTGTGTATGTGTATATATGTGTGTATGTATGTGTGTATTCTGTGTATGTATGTGTGTGTATGTGCTGTGTGTATGTGTATGTAGTGTGTGTGTGTATGTAGTGTGTGTGTGTGTGTGTGTGTGTGTGTGTGTGTATGTGGGGTGTGTGTGTGTGGTGCCAGAGGACAACTTCAGGTGTTTTTCTTCAGGGGTCAGCTATTTTTTTATGTGTAACAGGAGCTCTTATTGGACTGGAATTTGCCAAGTAGGCTAGATTAGCTGACCAGGCAGCCCTAGAATTCAGCCTTTTCAGCACTGAGATTATGAGGCTATGCCACCACAACTGGTCTCCCCCCACAAAAAAATGTGTCTGGAGATCAAGTTCAGGCCCTTATGCTTGCAAAGAAAGCACTTTACCAACTGGGTTATATCTTCAGACCTTGGTTTTTATTTTTAATAGTAATAACATCTGGCAAGACAGCTCAGTAGGTAAGAGAAACCACTACCAAACCCGATGTCCTGAGTTTAGTTCCCCAGGACCCATACAGTAGGAGAATATGGACTCCAGTAAATTGTCCTCTGACTTCTACACACATATCATGGTAATAAGGGAGAACACACACACACACACACACACACATATGAACACAAAAAATAAAATGTAATTTTAAAAATAATCTACAAGTAGTTTTCAAGTAAACTACAGCCTGTGAGTCAAATCCAGCCAGATGTTCGTTTTTGATATCATTTTGTAGGAATCACACACACTAAGAGGTAATAATGGGAGTGAGATGCAAGCAACAATAATTGTTCCACTGATGCACAGAGATCATGGAATTTGTCTTATGCATCACGTTTATTGTGACTGAAGGTTTCTGTGTGTGTCTTTTTTGAGGTACTGAGGGTTAGGGCCTCATACACACCAGGCCAGCACTCTCCCACAAGCTACATCCTCTCCCTCTGCATAGCTTTTAATGTGAGATATGTGAGATAAGGTCTCAGTAAGTCGACAAGTCGCCTTTGAACTCACTCTGTAGCCTGGGAGGGGGACCTGAATTTGTAATCCTCTTGCCTCAGCCCCCTCATAGCTAGCTAGGATTACACACCTGCACCATTAGTCTTGTTTGTTACGAAGAAAAGTGTGATGTAATGTATGCATATATTCTTTTATATTTATGTGTATATTCTCACTTAGACCAATTAAAAACCCTGGATATTTGAGAATGTTAGGGAATTAGGGCTTTTACTTTTAGGTGTGATAATGATATTATACTTTAAAAGGTTGTTTCCTTTTTAAGAGTGGCATATATGGATAGAAAAGAAATTATAGTGTTTGAAGTTTGTTCTTCCATAACCAGTGGGTGTGGTAAACGCAGAAACAAAACAGGACTGACCACTATTGGGAACTGTTGGAGGTGAGGAGTTCTCGTGGGTCGTTCGTTGGTCGATGCTCGCTCTTACTGAATATGTTGAAATCTTCAATAATGAAAAGGCTTTACAAGAACACTTTGGTTTTGTTTGTTTTAAAGAAAGCCTCCCACCGGTTGTTCAGGCTCAGGTGGCACTGCCTGCGTGCTCATCTAGATACTGATTTTTATCCGAATTAGAGATAGGCCTACGACAGCAGAGGGGGCGTGTGGTGACTCAGGTCGGTGGGGAGGCTGGGAGCTTTCTGCGTGGCGTGGTGGGTGGAGTTGTGCAGCATCCCATGCCAGCACTGGTGAGAGAGGCCGATGAGTAAGGCAGGAAGTGAAAGGATGCTGCCTGGTGCCTCCCAGCAGCGAAGCTGGAGTTCCAGAACGCTGGGGCAAAGACACTGCCGGAGAGGCGCAGCTCACACCCAGGGGCTCGCCTGCGAGTTGCTCCTCGGGTCTACGGGTCTACGAAGAGATAAAAAAGAAATAAAGGAAGCGGTGAAGGAATAGCTCGCTACTTGAATTACTAAAGGAACAGGGAGCTAGAGGAAATTAGCAGGAAGAAGCAGGTTATTTGGATCGCCACTTAGCTGAAGGAATGAAGCAGAACCAAACTGGGTGTCACGGACTCATATTCCTTTAACTCATCAAATTGAAGTAAGGATGCCACCCTAAACTCTCCCCAGCTTCCCCATGTAGCATTCCTGGCGTAGTTTGGGTTATTATTGCCATGGTGAAACACCATGACCAAAAACAGGTCGGGGAGGAAAAGGTTTATTTGGCTTACACTTTCACATTGTCGTCTATCACTGAAGGAAGCCTGGGCAGGAACTCAAACGGCAGAACTCTGGGGCAGGAGCTGATGCAGAGGCCACAGAGGGATGCTGCTTACTGACTTGCTCAGCTTGCTTTTTTATAGAACCCAGGACCACCAGCCCGGGGTGGCCCCGCCCACAATGGACTGCCCCTCCCCATGGATCGCTAACTAAGAAAATGCCTCAGAGCCGTGGTTCTCAATCTTCCTAATGCCGCAATCCTCTAATGCAGTCCCTATGTTGCATGCCAACCAGTCGTAAGATTATTTCGTTGCTACTTCACTGTAATTTTGCCACTGCTATGAATCATAAGGTAAATACCTGCTATGCAGGATATCTGATATACCAGCGGAAGGGGTGAGAACCACTGCTCTACAGGCTCATCTACAGCCCAATCTTAGGGAGGCAACTGGGGTTCCCCCTCTCAGATGATGCTAACATGCGTCAAGGTGACAGAAAAGCAGCCACCACAGTTTCCCAACAATGTACTGGCTCTCCATTGTTTCACTCCAGAGGTGCTAATAGATAGCAGACCATATATTTCTTTTTTGCCCAAGCACTATGAAATTGCACTTTACAAAGTCAGGTGTCTGCTTGGAAGTGTTAGCAAGCTATTTGGGAAGAATAAAATAGGGAGTTGTAACAAAATGTGTGACATACTTTTTAAAAATGAATGACAAATAGACATTTGCATGGGCCACAGGTGTGACACACTGGCACAGTGGATGTCTGCCATCCCTTGGGGGTTGGGCTCACTCTCCAGCCCTGGGGTAGAGAGGGTCCTACAGCATGACAGTCAGGGAAAACTAACCTGACATAAACACACAATGGTACATGGGACAACAGAACAAGAGTGAAATCAAGAAAGAGACATCCTGCTTGGGGGCTGTGATGTGTGAGGGACACTAAAGTCTGCAGCCTGCAATACAGGGCCCAGGGGTTTTAATGATCCTGTGGGGAAAGAAAAATGTGCCTTACACCTGCAGTTTGGAGCTTAGGTTGGGATTTGTGCTAAAACCTGGACTTCCAAATAGCTGTGCAGTCTGTGAAAGGAGCTAGAAAAGAGTCAGACATCAGACTGAACCAGCAGCAAATAATTTGTTTTCTGTCCTGAACTGTGGGTAGAGAAAAAATTCCCTAAGAGCCCAAAACACAAAGTTCCATAATTGCCTGTAGAGATTGCATTTATACTACCTTTCTGGTCCAAGAAAACTGAACTAGAATAAAATATATCTCAGTGCATTGTATCACACACACACACACACACACACACACACACACACACACACAGAGAGAGAGAAATCTACAATTAGAAAAATAACCAAACTATATAGAGAACACCCATTAGTAAGAAAAAAAGACAACAAAATAGACAAAACTTTAACTTGGACCCTTCAAAGGATTTCCAAATGGCCACTATTCTTTCTGAAGCTGTTTGGTTTCCTCAGTCATAAACAATGTGTAAGTTACAATTGTAATAGGATGATGGATTTTCACTGGGATAGGAAAATGAAAGCAATGGTAAATAACGAAGATTGGTGAGGGTATGGACAGACATACCCTGTGCACTGACACACACACTCACACACATACATACACTCACACACACTCATACACACACTCACACACATTCACACACTCTCATACACACACACTCACACACACTCATACACTCACACACACACACTCACACTGACAGGGTTTCTCTATACAGCTCTGGAACTCGCTCTGTAGACCAGGCTGGACTCAGACTCACAGAGATCCTCCTGCCTCTGCCTCCTGAGTGCTGGGGTTAAAGGTATGCGCATCACCACAAGAGGCTTCTGTTGTATATTCTTAGCTAGTCACACTACTCACACACAAATGTGACTTGCTATCTCTCCTCTGTCAGAAATCTTTCACTGGACCCTTTCACTAGACGTCTTGGGATAAGAAGACATGCAAGGCCTTCTGTGTCTTGCCATCCACACCCCGAACGGCCTAGCTCTTTCTTCCTTCTGAGCTTTCTGGCATTCCAGGCTGTGCTAACCTTCTCGCTAGTCACCCATCTGGTTAGCACCTGTTCTGCTTTCTCGGGCCCAGGGGTGAGCCTTCTCTCTGACTTAGTGCTCTGACTTAGTGCTCAGGTAAAATGAGTTACTTCCTTCCCACATCCCTGCTATTCCCTAGGCATATTTCTTTTAAGGTGCCCATAAAACTTTATTTTCTTGATTAAGGGATTTTTGGTGGCGGGGAGTGGGGTGGGATGTGGGGAGCTGATAATAAACCAATGTTTGTACTCATAGTCCATACAATTAAAACAAAACAAAACGGATGTGGTGGTAATTGATGCTATTGCTTTGGAAGTAGGAGCTAGAGGATCAGAAGTCCAAGATTATCTTCAGGTCCACAAGGACAGCCTAGGCTACATGAGGCAATGTCTCAAAAAAAGAAAAAAAATCAATCAGTTCATTGGCAAAAAGAGTCAGCTTTAAGGATGAGGAAATATCTAATATTTTCTTCATGAGTATTCCGTTTCTCATTTCCTATTTTGGCTGGTTTTGTTCTTTGAGACAGGGTCTAACTACATAGTCAAGCCTGCCTCAAGTTTGTAATGCTCTTGCCTTTGCTTCCCAAGCGTTAGGATTATGGATGTGTGCCATCAGGTCCAGCTTCATACTAGCTTTTGATGTTCTAAAACAATTGCTCTTTCATGTGTTACTTTCTCTAATACTGAGTGAGACTAGGCTGTATTTCTTGTACAAGAATATTCCTTTAAAACATTAACATCTTAACTAGCTTGTCTTTGACATTTTCCAACTATATCTAAAATGTCATAGTCAGCATTTGGGGCCTACAGATCTTTTGAGTAAAAGCCCAGGCCTTTCAAATTGTGTGCCATTCACAGGTTTAAAATAGGAGCATGCCCTATGCTGACTATGAACTATTTGGAGACTTTGAGAATATTAGGAGAGAACAGTTTTATTTTGAGAAGCAGTGCTGTAAGGTTGGAGTTCTGAGAGATAAACTACTTGTGGTTTGAACACCAAATGAACACAAAATCATCACTCAGAAATCCAACAAATTCAGCACAATGCAGTATGTAGTCTCCGATCTTCCTGGTCCCAGAAGGAAGACATCCACTGGGAGTTCTTTAAAATTGTAAACCTGAGAATATACAAAGATGTGTTGATTTGGGCAAATGAAACATTGTCCCCAGAGAAGGAAGGTTCACAATTATTTTCTCAAGTTGCAAGAGAAGATTGGTATGTTACCCTAGACAGTTTACCCTGCACCCAGGCTGAGAAGCAACAAGGCCAGTGGATCGCTGACCGAAACACCGAGACCATGAGCTCAGACGTGCTTGGTTTTCCTCTTCAGGTGTCGATCCCGGGCATTTGTTCTACTTCATGGAAAGCTGAGGACGCTTTATCCGCATTGTAATTTTCAAAAGAACTTCCGTTCCTATCCTTAACATTGCTTGTGTGTTTGTTTGAAGACAGAGTAGGCGCGAAATTTTAATTGATTCCTGCAGAGTCAGACAGCACAGCAAAAGCAGACCTGCTAAGAGGAAACGCAGACATTAAACTACATTTGGAGAGTGAATGGATGGGACTTGGAAGTGCACTCATTTTCCTTGACAGAACTGTCCTGATTTCATAGGCTTATCAGTTTTGAAGAGCCTTACAGAACTATGTTGTGGCCGGGCATTGGTGGCACACGCCTTTAATCCCAGCACTCGGGAGGCAGAGGCAGTCATATCTCTGTGAGTTGAGACCAGCATGGTCTACAAGAGCTAGTTCCAAGACAGCCTTCAAAGCCACAGAGAAACCCTTTCTCAAAAAAAAAAAAAAAAAAAAAAAGAAAAGAAAAGAAAAAAAGAAAATAGAACTACGTTGTGAAGGTAAAGGCATAGCTTCAAACAGCTTCACAGATCTTGGTATATGATGTATGAACATCACCTTGATTTCTACACCTGTGTTTATAACCCTTATCTAAATAATGTTTTATCTAGTTTATTACTGTGACTCAGACCAAAGTACTGTAAAGTGCTGATTGTGTGCTATGTATGTATCCTAAGGACTATACTAAGCATTTGCATTTTTTTTTATCCTCCAAGACGAACTCGAGTTGGGCATGGTATCACATGCCTGCAATCCCAGTATTCAGGAGGATAGCAAGTTTGAGGTCAGCCTGGATTAAACAGCAAGTTTAAGGCAAGTCTGAGACACACAGGAAGACACTGTGTCCAAACTGTCTGAACCAAAGAAAAAATCTAAAGGAACCAGAGAGCTGGATAGGCAAGGACAGGAGCTAGCCCTGGAAATCTGGTGACTGGAGTCTGAGTCCTGGAACCCACGTGAAGGCAGCGGGACAGCGCCAAGGGGAGAACCAGTTTCACAAAGCCACCCTCTAGCATCCGCACCTGTGCACACACGGAACGATAATAAGAAAGGAAGGGAAAGGAAAAACAGACGGGATGAGGTTGTTGGCAAAGCGGCCAGACTCTCAGACTCTGTGCGCCTGAGTCTGAGGAACATATCCTAGTTCGTGAAACTGCTGTAGGCTTGCTCTGCGTAGACTGAGCAGCGCAGAACTCGGGCTGCCTTTAAGCTGGGTAGAAATTTGTTTTCCTCTGAAGCGTAAAACAAATTAGAAGGTGGTGTCCAGAGCAGGTGTGCCAGCTCCATAGTCATTAAGGACCACATAACTTTCTCCCGCATTTCTGTTTCCTCCATCCAGGGCTTGCTTGTTTTAGGATTAGGATTTCATTTTCTCCTCACTACTGTGTATTTGTGTTGGGTCAGCTCTTCCATATTTCAGAATATGCTCTTCCAATTTACCACAATCCAATCTAAACAGTATAATTCCGATTTCTCCTTCAACCAGTTGAGTTAACTTGTTGAAAACCATTTTACTTCTGCATATGCTATGGTCTTATCATACAGTGCTGTTTTGCTTTAAGTTATCTTTAAACTGTTTTTAATGAGGGGACTCTTGTATTTAGTCATATAGTTAGTTTTTGGCACTCAGGTCGCTAGTCTTGGGAGCAAGCACATTTACTCCACTGAACCATCTTACAAGTCCTGTGGTGGTTTTCATATGTGGGTGCATTTACCCTGGTTAGGGTTTATAATTTCTACCACATATTAAAATATTTTCAGACATGTTACTTCAAATGACTTTCTTGTCATCTGCTGCTGGCCCTTCTCTTACCAGAGCCTGCAATCTCACAAATACTGGGATATTTGATATTATCTCACAAGCCGCACTGCATGTGAGGGACTTTCTCTTTAGTGTTTGGGGACTTTTTCAAGCAACCATTTTTATTTTCTTTTAACTAATTTAATTTGCTCAATGGCTAATTGTCCTCCAATTCTCATTCTATCCACTTGTATTTGAGAACCTGTAAATTTAGTCTTTGGTTCCTTTTTTTTTTAACCTCTAATTTCTCTCTCAGTATATGGAAGAAGCTTATCATAGGCGCTTTACCATTGACTAATCCTCTCATGTGAGTTCTTGTGTTCTCTTATAGACTGACTTCATGCCTGGTAATAGATTCGGGTCTCCCGCCCTCCCACCCCCCGTATCCCAGTTTTCTTGTTATTTCCCGGGAATCTTCTCCACATCGCTGTGTGCTGCTTCTTCAGCACCAGTGTTCTCCCGGGCTCCACACACCACACCACAATAATTTATTATCCGTCCCCATAAATTATGATGGCCATCCCGCTTGTGTCTTCGTTGCCCTCACCCCTTTCCAGAGCCCGAGTGACTCCTCACTGCACCCACCTCTCCATCTAGATGTTCCAGCGGCGTCTCAAACACAATGTATCCAAAGGATACTACACCAAACCCACCTCAAAAGCAATTGACTCTCCTTATTCCCTCACTTAGGGAATGGCATCCCTAGCTTGTAAACCTGGAAGTATGGGAGCCATCCTTGGCTTCTCTCTTGTAGTAGATATCGTGATGTCCTTCTCAGCCTCTATTTGCTTATTTGGGCAACCACCACAATATTTTGGGACAACTACACCTGTTCACCACAACTTTGGGAAACTGACTACCTTTTGCTCTAGTAATCATGTGTCTTCATCGTGAGATAACCTTGTGCAATTTCCAGGCCACCATTTTTAATTTATGTAAAGGCATGGGATCAATTGCTTGAGGTTCTAAAGAAAGTTTGCAGTCCCTTCTAAATAGAGCTTCCAAAAGAGACTTTCTCCTTATATCTTTCTAGACACAGATGATAAAACAGGGGTTGTTGGCAATTGTCACTTGACCAGAAAAGTAATACTAAAGAAAGAAAAACCATGAAAATGAGAAAGAAACAGGTCTTTAATGACTCACTGGGTTTCAGAATCAATCACTCCTGTAGCCATCCCTTGCCTGGATTTGTTTTATGTAAGTGGGTCGAAATTTCTCCTTTATTTCCTAAATCAGTTGGAGTTTGATTTCTGCTGCTTGCAACCAAAGCACCCCTACCCATAACCTCCTGTCACCATTTACCCCACAACATAGGTAATTTAGCACCAGACAATTCTATTATCTAAGTAGGGTCTAATTATACTCAGTTTTGTCTCAGTGGTACTGCCTGTGCCTCAGTTCAGTCTCTAGCTACCCCTCAATAATACTGCAATAGACTTGTGTGGCAGTTTGAATAACAAAGGCCCCCACAGACTCATAGATTTGAATGCTTGGTCATCAGGAAGCAGCACTATTGAGAGGTGTGGCTTTCCTGGAGGAAGTGTGTCATGGGGGGGGTGGGCTTTGAGGTTTCAGATGTTCAAGCTAAGCCCAGTATCCCCCCCCTCTGCAGATCCAGATTCAGATGTGGAACTTTTTGCCTCCTCTCCATCCAGTACCACGTCTGCCTAGGCACTGCCATGACAATAATGAACTAAACCTCTGAAACTGTAAGTCAGCCACAGTTAAATGTTTTCCTTCATAAGAGTGGCTGTGGTCGCTGGCGGCGCACGCCTTTAATCCCAGCACTCGGGAGGCAGGGGCAGGCGGATCTCTGTGAGTTTGAGGCTGGGCTGGACCGACAGCCTCCAAAACAATACAGAGAAACCCTGCCTTGTAAAACCCAAAAAAAAAAAAAAAAAAAAAAAAAAAAAAAAAAGAGGCTGTGGTCATGGTGTCTCTTCACAACAATAGTAACCCTAACTAAGACAACTTCATACATACTATATCTCACAGACTGATTTTTCTAAAGCATATATCTTTTAGAAATTTCATGTTTATAATCTGTTTCCATAAGAAAAAAATATAGCATTCTTTAACATATTACCCGAGACCTCCAAGGACTTAGTTGTCTCCTTCAGTTTTTTGAAGTTTCCTCTTGTCTCTCTCTCCTCAATGCCAGCCAAAATGTTCACCAGCCTTCGTATCTTAGCATTTTATGTTCTCCCTTACTTCTCTCTTTCCTCTTTGCCACTAAAATACACAAACCTGTGAGTCATACCCACATTCAAACGATCTGTGAAAGCATTCCCTGACCCTGCCCAAGTCTGAGGTAGTATGCATTTTCCTAGGACAGCATAGCTCACACCGAGTCCATTATCTCTCTTCCTTGGCAGGGTCAGTATGCTTCTTTTATATTTTTATAGCTCTATTTTTGAGGCTCAATGAAGTGCCTGGCACATAGTAAATATATTCACTTGTTTTTTCTTAATATTTTAGTTAAATATATGCATTATATATTTTTAAATATTTTGAATATATGTCTATGTGCTGATGAGGCCAGGAGATGGCCTTGTAAAGTACAGATGACTGTCAGTCACCACGTGGGTGCTGGGAACGGAACCCAGCTCCTCTGGAAGAGTAGCTTGAGTGCTGTTAACAGCTGAGCCACTCTCCAGGCCCTCTGCACTTGTGTCTCCGATGAGCAAAGATTATGCGGTCTGTGGACACCAGGGCTCTCTGATTCTGAGACCATTTGAAAACCTCGAGTTTTCCTTCTTAAAATATACATCTGATTCTTGGGCATTAATCTTTTCCCTCTAGATTGTAGGGCTCTAGGTAGCCTATTGAGAGAAATTGAGGCAGGTGACTCTAAGCCTTCTGGAGAGCCAGACGCTGCCCTGGCTATCTCCACACTTGCCGCCGCCACCACATATACATACCCGGGCCACCACATATACATAGCTGAGCAGCCCAACAACGTACCCAAACCATGGGTACTCATTCAGGTTTCTCATTACCAAATGACAATTGCCTAATATATACGCTGAACAGTTTTGAATTGTCTACTTATCCCTTAAACTTGTATTTATGGGATTTAGACGTCTGAAGAATACAGATTTTTAAGATGTGCAAATTGTATTACAGTGATCAAACCATGTTGTTAATGCTGAACTTTGCCTGTACTAAAGTTAAATGTTACTGAGCAAAGAAATTGTGGGATTCTGTTAATGGTCATGCTCCTGACAGTTTTATAACTTAATTGTTAAAATGTTAAGGGCAACTAGATTTAGTGTCTGGGTAATTCATTTGAAGGAGGCAAAGGAAAGGAGTATTTATGATTTGTAGGAGGAATCTGAGCAGCCAGGCAGGAAGTGAGATTTCACTGGACACTTGAAAGTGGTGAGGCTAGTTGTCGGGGGTGGGGTGAGGCAGGAGAGACTGGCTATGGGCCGGAACCCAAAGGCACTTTCAAAGAAAGACACAAGACCAGCCTTGTTTAGTCAACTACAGAACTCAACCTTCAGGCTCAGTGAATCAGTGACCATAGCAACAGTCCCGCCCCCAATCGCGCTGCGCATGCGCAACGCAGAGCGACCGGCTGGCGCCTCCACAATAGATGCTTTTTCCCTCTCTCAGTCAAAGAACTACAGCTCCCAAGAGGCCCCTCGGCACCGCCCTCTGATGTGGCCCTGCCCCGTCTCCGTAGGCCCCGCCCTCCCGCTAGTCTCCTCCCCTCCCTCCCAGTGTGTGTCAGTGACCCAAAGGCGGTTCGAGGCGGAGGGACGGTCGGGGGCGCCGCCGCCGCCTCCTCGCCAGCGCCAGCAGCAGGGGCAGGAGCTGTACGGGCAGGAGCACCAGCAGCGGCGGCAGCGGCAGCAGGAGCAGGAGCACCGGCAGCGGCCGTGCGGCGCCACCGGATCTGCCTGCCGCCGGGGGAGGCTCACCACAAAGCGGGCCCGCGCCTGTCTCCGCTCCGCGCTCCTCGGCGCTCGGCTCCGCGCTCCGCTCGGCCTCGCGGGGCTCGGCGGCGGGCTCCGCGGGTGTCCGTCCGCGCCTCGGGCCCTCGCGGCGGGCCGAGCTGGCGATCCGGCCCCCAGCAGTCGTGCGGCGGTGAGTGCGGCGCCGGGAAGGGGACGCGGGGGCCGGCGGCGGCGCGGAACTTCCCCCGCGGCCGCGCGCGCGCCTGCCCGCCCGCGGGGAGGCGGCGGGGAGCGGAGTTTGCGGCGCCGCATCCCGCGCTGTGGGAGGAAGCTTCTTTGTGAGGAGCTGCCCGGAACGCCCTCCCCCCACGGCTGCAGCGGGCGGGCGCGCGGCGGCGGCGGAGGAGGCGGCGGCGAGCCCCGGCCCGGCCCGGCCCGCTGCCCGGCTCTCGGGCCCGCGGCCGGGCTGCAGACCGCCCGAGGGGAAGGGGGAACAAAGGGTTCGGTGGGCTTCCCTTTTGTTTGTGAGACTCCGGTAAGTTCGCTGCCTCCTTACGTAACGCAGACTTCCAAGTTTAGTCCCTCTTTTTTTATTGTGACGATTACTGTCGTCGTCTCTGCGTGCCTCTCACATTTCCTTTCATCTTCGGCTCTCAAGAGCATTTTGAAAACACTCATTAATTTAATTTCACCTCCCGGGCCCTCGCCCAGCCCGTTCCCCTAAGTGGGTAAACTGAGGTCCAGAGAGCCCTCAAATTGATGGATACGGCTTGATGTACCGCCCCTGGTGTCCGAGGCCCGGAAAGCGTTTATGAGTAATAACTCATTCTCCAAAATGCCCTGTGGAAAAGTCAAGGATGCTCATTTTACTTACAGGTTAAATGGAGTCTGAGAGAAGCCTGGGTAATTGTTAGGTAGTTGAGACAATCATTCTTTTAAAATACGGTTTGAGCTTAAAACCTCAGAGGACTCTCCGGAAAGTGTTCCGAGTGGTGAAGACAGTGTACACCAACTCACTTCGCCATCTACTATGTTTCTATGCGCAAGTCTCTTAACGAAGTCAGACAGCAACGGTGAGGGGAAGGGATAGTTTCTACTTAACCTACATTTAAGATGTTTAGTCACTACACAACGATTTGCTCCTGTGGTTCGAGCCCCGGCACTTCCCATCCCCGGCACCTCATCCACGGGACGCTCGACGGGACTGAGACTGGGGGCTTTTGGGTCACTTGGTTGTCTACTCTGGTGCAGAGGCCCTGTACTTTCTCTTGCTCAGTGGGATGTGACTTTGTCTTGGAAACAGGTGATCTTTTGTGTTAGACAGGACATTGTCTTTTCTCCACATGGACTGAAGTTTGCCAAGTAGTGTGAATTTATCAAGTTTTTGAATTATGGAAGGGGTGCAGTTCCTCAATTTCGGTTTCGGTTTATGATACGTTTCTGCAGGTAACCGAAAATACTTTCTCAGAGTACTCAGATACGCGTGCTCGACACCTGGTTGTCTGAATACAGCATATCAGTTTTTTTTTCTTTGCTTGTTTTCTTTTCACACCTGTAATAAATAACGCAGAGGGTAGTTAATCCCGGTACTTTTTAAATTTTTCGGTACTAAATGGAAGGTGTGAAAAGTTTAAATCAAGTGTTATTTCTACAAGTTCTTTTCCTAGGTTGTATGAGATTCAGAACTGTAATAGCAATATTTTCACTTAAATAATTTTGTAATGTATGGCTGCCCCGGGTTTTACATCTGGTGGGTGTGCCAGAAAATGAAAGTGAGACTTTATTTTCTTCTCTGTTCTCCAACCTATCCCTTTTCTGAAGTTTGTTGACAGATTATACGTTTAACAATTTGAAAATGGGATGGTTAAGTGTATGGAGGATTGCATGTTCTGTGCCTCATCTAATAAATTTTAAAGAGGAAACTTAGCACCTAGGTTTTTAGTGTAATAGAAGTGTAGTTCTGTTTCTTGGCTTGAAAACTAAACTGGAAATCTGCCTCAGTTGCGTATTTGGGGTTATTTATGTGCTCCTTAAAATTGGCATTTAAGGAACCTTATGCTGGACTTCTTCCGTACTTACCAACCAGATTTACCAGGGCCATTTGTACTTTTAAGGAAACTATTAACAGTGCCTTTGCTCCGATCGATGCCAGGAGTCCGGAGGAGGAAGTAAGTGAATTTCAGCTTTGCAGGTTTCCTGAGCTCTTTGGGACCTTTTAAAACAAATGGCCGAGAAATTGGGCAGGAAAGGGTGCTGCTGAGGCAAGTTTCAGGGGGAAGCCTCGGAATGTTTCCATTTACCTTAGTCCGGCTGCCTTTTCCCTTCAGAATGTCGGTTGGATTTCGAGTCCCTTGATTTAGAATGCGCTCCATCGTGGTTGCACAGTGCATGGGTGGAAGGGCCGTGGAGCTCTGCTTTGTGAACAGCTTTCAGATGAAGCTTCTTTCTGTAGGTGGGAGATGTTTTAAGCCAAGACTTGGAATTGGAAACTGGCCAGCATGTGTGTACATCTCCCTGTGGAACAATAATGTAGGCCTATCACTTCAGTCAGACTTACAGAGATCTCACACACACAGTGTTAAAATGTAATGGACAATATATGATGGCTTTTGAGGTGGTTTGGGGATTTATTTTAGAAAAAAATGTTTTATTGCAGTTATTAATTTCAACTGAGAAATATAAAGCATATTAAAAAACCCATTGAAAGAAGGAAAATTAATAGATAAGGAAAACTGACATAAGAAGTACATTATTAAAGATTCCTGGAAACATTTCCCAGGCAGTGAATTAATTACACATAGTACTTTCAGTTTATAGATTTGTAGTCATCTTTCTCAGAATCCCTCTACATATATTACAGAAAAGTAAATAAAAGCTTTCTTTAAAATGATTTGGGTTGTTCTAGAGTTTATTAGACTTTGTGGTAGAGTTTTTACACTTTGTAGTTTTTCTTTGACCTCTGCTAGACAAAGTTTCTCTCAGTCGACACTAATGTGTAGGACCTTAAAACAAGAAATACGGGTCATTCAAAGATCTGGATGTGATTTCAAGTTATCTTTCTGTATTTTAAATAGATCAATGATTGGAAATACTGGCTAACATTATAATTAGTAAATTCTAGGTAATTTTTTCTGGAGAAATGAATTTATGGTAAAGAAAAAGAAAGCATGAAATTTCTTGAGTGAATATCAGGGAATTTACAGGTTTGTTTGTTTGTTTTTAAGAGGTTCTCTCCCTCCCGCCCCCCAGATAAAATTTTGCCTCGTAGTCCACCCTATCCTTGAACTGAAAATCCTTTCTTAGCCTCTCTAGGAATGCTCCATGCCTGGAAGTTTGGAATCTTTTGATGGAAAAAGTAGTTTAGAGAGAAAGAGCTCCATTGGATGATTTACAAGAAATGAATTACGCATGATTCTCAGAACATGTATTTTTTACCCAGAATGTTAAGCATAGGATGTTTTAGATGATGATGACGATTTTGCCACACTAAACTCTACTTTAGACAAACAGGGTTTTGCATTTCACTTATTTGTGTGTGTGTGGAAGGTGCATGTTTGCTGTGTTCCTTCTACAGAAGCTTTTCCATACAGGTAGATGCCAGGGGACAGCTGTGGAAATTGGTTCTCTTCCTTCCACTGTGTGGGTCCAGAGATCAAATTAAGATCATTAGGCCTGGCTGGGCCCCTTGTACCTCTTGTATCTTGTAAAATTCACCTCACAATACCATTTGTAGAAAAATAGAATGTTACTAATGTCTGTAAATGAGAAAATCCTGACGTCTGCCAGTTAATTGTGACCATTTGTGTGGTTAAAAATTAATTCAGTACACATGGAACTTCCTTTTCAAAGCATTTGTTGTTGCTTTTGTTTTATAATGAACCTCTTGGGATGTGGCTAACCGTAAACATCTGTCTTATCCCTCGTTTCCCATGATTTTCTGTCTCCTCATCCTCCTTTTTTTTTTTTTTTTGCTAGTTTGTTCTCCCCTGCCCAACTATCTAGAATAAACAGAGAAATATTTAAATACTCTTAAAGACTCTATTATACTAAATTCCAGGTGAGTTTCAACATACAAAGTATGCTCAACTCTTATTTTGGAAGTAGAAGTATACTTCTGAGGGCATTAAAGCAAGCAATAGCAAATAAATACCATGCTGTCTACAAAACTCTGATTGCTCAATAGTGACTGCTTGATATACCGCTGTGTTTAGAAAACAGTGGTTCTAGGTTCCACTTACTGCTACTAGACTTTGAACGAATGCCAAATAATTTATTCAGTATATACTGGGTATTTTTGCTGTGTTGGGTTCTGTCTCATTGTTGACATCACACTAAGTGCCCACTGCTGTTTTACATTCTAATCGCAGGACCCAAACAATAAAATGAATGAACACACCAAGAGTCTTGATTAGCAGTTGGTAGTATCAGGGAGACCATGGGTTCAAACGCCAGCACCATCAAAATTAAAAATTTAAATAATTTCACATTTCGAGAGACATGACCATGTTTCTTTCAAACATAAATAAATGGCAGAAAGTAAGAGAGGAAGAAGAAACTGTAAGATTTAAAATTGCCTCATGAGGGATCTCTGTGAAATGTAATAAATGGACGTTAGTTGAATGGTGCTTTGAGCAGGTTAACTGTAAAACGATATCTGGAAAATATGGACAGTTTAGACTCTGGGTATTTAGTGAAGAGGAATTGTCAGTTTGTTTAAGGTGTGATAATATAAATCTTTACTTTGTAGGGATAGATAGTAAAATATAGTTTCTAGAGGCTGTTGAAATGGCATAGTCAGTAAAGTACTTCTTATTGTGTAGGAGAACCTGAGTTTGGTCCTTGCATTCATGTAAAAAGTCTGGTGTGGTGTCAATGCCTATAAACCCTGGGTAGTATAAACAATGGTTCCTGGGGCTTCCTCACCAGCCAGTCTAGCTAAATCAAAGATGTAGTGGGAGAGTACCTAAAAAGATTAGGTGGAACCCAGAAACAAAACCACAGGAAGATGAGGTGGAGTGCCTTTAAGGAAGCCCCTATTGTGTCAACCTCTGGTCTCCTAGCATAGGTGCACACACCTGTGTACAAATGTGCACATACCAGACATAGGGTGTGTGGCATTTTTTGGCTCTAAATTATTTGAAAAGGGGAAAACATTGCTGGTATATAATTTGCTTAGATTGAAAATGGTTGGGTATAGATGTCATACAGGTAAATAGAAGGAACTTCATATATTGCTTCTACTTTTGTGTAATACTTTTGTATACACATGGAAATTTATCAGGGAAGTAGTAGAGTTACTGTGCAGAGAGAGGAAGATAAAGGATCATTATTAGGAAAGACTTCATTTAGGGAGTTATTCTGCATAGGTGGTTAATGCTCCTCCTCCCAGAGGACTGACATTATTAAATAAAAATCCAAGTGCCAGGTGTGGGACATCACCTTATGAGCTATTGGTCATGGAGGTCCCAAAGGACCTCAACACAATATAGGCTATGGTCTGTTGCTCTTGGTTGCCCACCAAAACTAGATAAGACCCTATTACTGGGATTAACCCCACACCTTGGTTGCAGGACATGGAGAAGTCATGCTGGAACTGACCTGCTTTTATAGGCTAGAAAATGCTATGTAGGCTTCTAGTGAAGAAAAGTCCCTAGTGGTCTTAAAGCAGCTGTGAACTATGTGATCTACAATTCCAACCTGCTAGCTAAGATATGCCCACTGGAACAATATTGACATGACTGTTACAGTGGTAACCAAACACTTTCAGGTTGTTCTATAAGCCCATTGCACAGAAAGAGTTCATGCCAGGTACTCTGAACCTGGTCAAAAGCCCTGGATAAGGAAGCTATAGACCCTAGGTGGAAACGATACTATTGTTAAATGGGCGTACTGTCAAATTGTCTTCTAAATTGTTTATACTTATAGATTAGTGTTGCTGTCAGCCTTGGCCAAAGTATTTATTTGCAGTTAATGTAGATACTCATAACTGATGAAAATGCTTGAAAATAAATGATTTTTAAATGTTCAGCCCTAAGTACGACAACTGTATTACTCCCAATAAGACTTAGGGAACATCATTAAACAGGGGTGCAAAGAATGTGAGTGCTGGAAAATGGAAAGCAGTGCTATTTAAAGCTGCCTTCTAGGGGCTGGAGAGATGGTTTTGTGGTTAAGAGCACTGCCTGCTCTTCCAGAGGATCTGGGTTCAATTCCTAGTGCCCACATGGCAGCTCACAACTGTCTGTAACTCTTGTTCCAGGAGATCTGGACACCCTCACACAAACATACTGCAGGCAAAACACCAATGTACATAAAACACAAGTAAATAAATTTTAAAAAACTGTCTTCTAGCATGCTGTTGCACCATGAACTCATAGCAACAATATCTCTCTGCATAAAGTTGAGCCCATCAGTGTTCCATCATGGATGGGGATGGGACTTGTAAGGTCTCACCCTCCCCAAGGAACTATATAGACAGTGAATGATTCCTGGGGGAGGGAAGAATCGTTTCTCAATGGTGTAGCCATGGTACATTGCTCTTAGAAGTGTTTATCCATGTAATTTAACTGAATACAGTGGACTCCCCCATACCAAAACAAAAGACAAAGTAGGAGAGGTACTTGTTTGCAACAAGGGGTTCAGTGGGGAGAAGAGGAAGATGATCAAAGTAGTTAGATACATAATACATGCATAAATATGTATCTGTACTCACGGAATGGACGGAATTATGAAAGAATAAGTAATGTAAGAAAAGGAAAGACTTGATAAGACCATACCTATTTGAGTGAAGGCCTGTGGGATGTATGTAAGAGCACAAGCCTTGTAGTTAATCTTGTAAGATGTCTGATAAGGGGAGGAAGTAGATATTGACCCTGCGGTGCAATGACCCTCGACTGTTGAGAGACTGTGAGTATGAAAGTAGGCCTGGAGTGGGCTCAGTGATTTTGGTGCTTACTGTGTAAGCAAGAAGACGGGAGTTAGGATCTCTAGTACCCATGTCAGTGCTGGACAAACATGTTGGCCTATCTTTAATCTTAGCACTTGTGAGGTAGAGACTGGATCCCTGGAGTGAGCTGGTTAGTTAGATTAGTTGAGTCAACAAGCTCTGGGCCCAAGTCAAAGACCCTTTCTGAGTGTATAAGGTGGAAGAGAGTAATTAAGGGAAATGTCTGATGTCAGTCTCTGGCCTCCACATGTGCCTGCACGTGTGTGAATATGGCTATACACACACATGCACACCAAACACAGTATCCGGAAATAATGTCAGAATGGTAAAGAGTATACAACTGGCTGTCCATCCTTGTTTTGATTGTGTGTGAAGTTTTTTTTTAATTGCCTTAAAAGTCAATCTAACAGCTGCACATAAAAATAGTTCATTATGTTGTATTGATACTTTGACTCCTTGTTTTTGAGGAAAGGAGGCTATTAGCTACAGGTTACTTCATCTTAAGTTTTCAGATATGGATTTTGACAGGAGAAAAATAGGAAGTAACATGAGGCTATTTCTAAAAATCATATCCACACTGAAAAGGCAGATACTATTTCTAAAAATTAGATCTACCCATGATCTGAGGAGTTTTAGTAATGTTTTGAACAGTTACAGCATTTGGAATGAGGTATAACTCTGAATGTGACTGTGTAAATGGCAATGAACTTATTTGGATATTTATGTTCTAAATATTAAAACATAGACACACATGACTATGTCCATTTCTTAATGCTTAAGTACTCAAACACAGTTGTTGCAGGTAAGTTTCATACATATCATGTATTTAGGGCTAAGCAGTACTTTTAATGGTGACTAGTTGGTGAAACGCAAAATAAAATACATTTGTTAACAGAAGACTGGATTTGGAAGTGCAGCAGAATTGTGGAACCATCTCGCTGCTGTGGCATACAGCTGGGGAACTAGAAGACTAACAAGTGTAATGATGTCAAGACGATGTAGGACTTGGGCAGTGGTTCAGTCAGACGTAGCATGAAGACCTAAGAGTGGATTGCTGCATCCATGCAACACAACCGTGTGCCCGGTGGCTGTACCTGTGACCTGGCACTGCAGGAGTTGAAGCAGGGCGTCCTCCGTAGCTCTCTGGCTAGCCGGTTTGCTGGGACGGTGAGCTCCAGGCTCTCGAAGAGACTGTGCCTCAAAATGAAAAGGAGAGCAACTGAGGAAGATGCCTACAATGCATTTTGACCATTATTTGTGGGGACACCAGACCTTGAGCAGAAACCCACTTCCTCTTCGGCCTGGGAGCAGGCAGCTGTGTAATGTTTACTGAAAACAATTCAGTGCTGTAAAGCTCTTGATAGGGCTCAGATAAGGGCTCACTGAGATACCATGACTTCCACACCCCCTACGGCTAGAGGCCTCTTCCTGTTCCCCTGCTGTGTCTCCCCGATTCTGGGGCCGGAGATTAAACCACCAGCCAGCAGGGTGAGAAGTCTGGAAAGAATTGTATGTAGATGGATGACAGAAGTCCTTAAAAAGGGAAGCTCTTTTTTCTTGGAGAGACTTCTCCTGAGAGACTTCTCTCTCCTAAGCGGACTTGGAATCTCCTCCTAAAGCTGACTTGGGAAGCATAAAGTTTTTCTTAAGGCAACTGACCGGTCTCTGTGTCATCTATCCCGACCACCTCGCTACATTCTCGGATGCAGGCCGCACAGCAGGTGCGACAATTATTCACTCTCATGCCTCCCACATCTACTTCTCCCCAACTTGTCTTTAAAAAAAAAAAGAAAATCCAGTCCAGCTTGCCCTTACATTCTTAGGTGAGGGGCCATTCACTGGAGCCTTGTTGACAAACTAGGGGCCACACTCTTAAAACTCTTTCTTAGAAGTCTAGACTTGAAGGGTTCATGAGCCCAACCTCCTTCCATGTTAGAATGCTGACTGGTTTGATCTTCTGCAGACAGGTATAGCTGTTGTGAGTTGAGTGCACCTGACCTGTCAAGTCCTTCTGACCTCTGGCTCTTATAGTCTTTCTGACCCCTCTTCTGCAGTGTTCCCTTGAGCCTGGAGGAGACAAGTGATACATGTGTTCCATTTGTGGCTGAGTACCCCACTGACATTTATTCTTTGCACTTGAACAAGTTGTAAATTTCTGTATTAACTACACAAAAAAACAAAAACAAAAAACTTCTCCAATGAGATCTGAGAGTCACCCGAATCTTTTGGTGTAGAGTTGAATTTAGAGGGCCATTTGATCCTGTGCCATTTTAGCAGACTAATAGTATTGGATTTGCCCTGGACTTTCATTCCAACCATGGGTTGAAAAAAATTAATCTGACCCAAATATTTATAAACACCCAGAGACGCTTGATTAGAGATTTTTAGAAATTTGTCTATAAGACAATGTATATGTAGACATTAATTTTGAAAAATTGATGTTACTTTGTACTTCCCACACTCAATGTTTCCAACCTGAGAAAGGAAAGGTATTTAGATGATTATTAATAAAGACCACACTTTTTCTGGTTATGTCTAGTGATGAAGGAAGTACAACTTTCTCATTCGTAGTTTTAGAATGTAATGCAGTAATAGAATTTGTGAATTCAATTATGGCCATAAAGACTATTCTGTATTAAGAATGCTTTATGGGCACAGGGAGATGGACCTTCCATCTTAGACCATGGCCAAGTTCATCAGTAACTTCTTGGACAAGGCTCTGGTGCTGGCAAACACTGCCATGATTTCCTCAAAGCCTTGATTGGTCATATTTTGGCACTATGCCAAGATTGAGCTGGTTCCTCCAACCTCTGCTGAACTCCTTACAACTATTCAGAGTGTGAAAAAAGTAATTCAAAGTGCTAAAACTGGTAGCTTCAAACAGCATACAGGTAAGGAAACTATGAACAATGGTTTGGTGGCCACTAAGATGTGGACATGGTTTTATATCAGAGCGATCATAAGCAAATGTGGCATCGTTAGCTATGATGTTTGAAGACTGATCTTTAACATTTGAGTTCTTACTTGAATATTCTTGAACCATGTGTATTGAGACTGCTATCTGAATAAAATACTACCTGTCAAAAATAAAAGAATGTGTTATTGGTTATGGTTGGTTGGTTGGTTGGTTGGTTGATTGGTTGGTTGATTGGTTGGATTGATTGAAATAGGATCTCTCTAACCCTGGCCTGGAACTCACTATATAGACCAGACTGGTCTTAAACTCACATATCTGCCTGCCTCTGCCTCTGCCTCTGCAATGCTGGTGCTAAAGACATGTGCCACCATGCCGAGCTGTTGTTAGAAATGTAGGGTTTTTTAAATATATATTCATGTGTATATATGTGTGTACAAACATACAGACTCAGTCCTTGTGTAAACATACTATCAGGTTGGAGGCACTGAAATGGATTACTAAATATGTTTTAAATACTACTCTGCTAACATGAAATACAGAGAAGCCTGTTTAGTACTTGAGCTTTTATGCTAACCCTGACAGTGGTAAAAGCTGTCTTTGATTCACCTATAAAAAATAGCAGTTTAAGAAAAAACATGATAGCCAAACATGTGTATAGAAATATCCTTTTTAAGAGAGAAGGAAATAATGTTTTGCGCATTGATATGGTGACAAGATTATGAATCCTCATTCTCATTTTTGTGGAATACATAATGTACAGAAGAAATTGAATGGCTAGAGAGCAGAAGAGGGCAAGAAGGAAAAAGGAGTGGTTACCATGGGACAACATGGCCAGGAAAAGCTCTTGTACTCGGCACTGTGTAACTGTCATGACCTAGTGACCTAAGACAGAAATGTATAAACTAAGTGATAGATAAAACATAGAGTTTCCATTCAAAGAAAACAATTGCTGTGCAGAAAATATATCACTTTAACACCGTAATCATAGTAAAACCTGTACTTAATTTTTGAAATAGTGATCAGCAACAATTAAGGATGTTTGAAAATTCAGTCTATAGATGACAAGATGGCTCATCTGGTGAAGATGCTTGCTGTGCAAACCTGGAACCCCGAATTTGTTCTTCAAGTACAGGTGAAAGGAGAGGACGGACTCCTCAGTTCTGTTCTCTGACCCCCCCACACATGTGCTCTCCCACAATGCACCATGCATACATACAAACACGATAATAATACATTTTTAAAAAGTCAGTCTGTTACTTACACTCTGTAAATTTTTGCAGAAATAGATTCCAGGTTGTTATTCTCAGCCTGCAAAGTACTCCTAATTTCACAGTCCTGCCTGTTTCGCTTTCATTTTGCCATTATTCTGCCTCCGGCTTTCTTGTCTTTCTTAGGATTTATTTTATTTTATGTATATGTTTGCCTGCATATATGTATGTGTACCAGGTGTATGCCCGGTGCTCATGGAAACCAGAAGAGGGGTGTCAAATCCTCTGGAGTTGTAGACAGTGGAAGCCATCATGTGAGTGCTGGGAGTTGAACTCAGGTCCTTAAGCAGCCAGAACTCTTAACCCCTCGTCTTGCTTTCTTTTTGCTCCTTTGCTGACTTGATTTGGGCCCATTGTTGTGTAGAACTTTCCATCCAATCTACCATTTTTGTACTGATAAAACGAACTTGGAATGAGGGAAGAGCTGAAGGGTAACCATGTAGTGATTTCCTGTTTCTACATTACCTGCTTCTTCCTAACTCCTTATCTTTGTCTTGTTTTAATTTTTTAAAATGTGTATCTGGTGATGGTGGTGTATTCTGTCAGCTAGACAGGAATACCACTATTTGGCCTGTGGGATATATATTTTAGATCAATATAAGAAGTAGAAATAAGCATACTGAATTGAAAGCTTCATACATTAATACTACATTCAGATGGAACTGTAAGCTGTTAGAGCATCATTTGGTAGCAGAATTAATAGCTGAGGGGAATTTCAAAGCGTATTTTCTGCTCTTAGTGTTTGTTGTCTTTTCCAAAAATGTGAAACAATTGGAGCCTTAATTAGCACTATAATAATATAGTTGCACATGACCTTAGGAGAGAATTATCCTGATTTCTGTTGAATTTTTCCCCATTTTAAGCAGAAGATAGGAGAAGATGGGTAGCGTGATGATAAGTTTGTACCTTTCTTCCACAAGGATGAAATACAAAGTGCTTGGTCTTATTTTTTCCTAGTTGTTTATTATAGTTTTCAACATAAAAGTGGGACTAACTTTTTAAAGGCTCAGTTAAGTTTAGTTTTATTTTTTTAATGGAAGTGGAAACATTAGGAGGTGCTTTATTGGTTGTTCCAAACCTCAATGCTGTGTTCCTGATTCCTGGTAGATAACTATCCTTAGTACTTCAGTTCCTCTGGGTTTATGCCAGATTTAATGAACTGTAAGTACTGGAAGACTATGGTTAGCGTGATGAATTTTCTTCAGATTGGTCTCATTACCATTCTGTACATTTACCATGGAAGGACAAGAACATCCAAATTACAGACCTAATTAAGATTGTTATTCATGAGAAAATGTGTTGAGCTATGCCTTTGTAAGGTAGTAGCTGGTTTTAAATAGAAACCACAACCTTGTCTATATGTAGACTTACTGCATCAGAGCACTCTTTCCATGCACTCCCTGCCTTACTGTAATTTTCACATAAAGTGGATGATTCAGTCTCTGAGCTAGTTCTCACAGTTTACCGGAGAGCTGTGACGATGTTGAGGAGGCTCTTAAACTGTAGATCACAGGGCACACAAAAACTATGTACCACTGACATTCAAGAAGAAAATGCTTCTGCTGAGGTTTCCTAGTTGTGTGTCTTTAATAAGAGGTTGATTTTTTTTTTTGTATATAAGACCACCTCTTAAAGGCCAGTCTTTTAATAGGCTTTCACCAGAATTTGTCTCATAAAGCTGCTTTGAAAATGGTTTCCAAAAAGGATTTGCCGGGTTTCATAACTGTGTAGGCTGTTAATGATTCAGTAGGCCCCCTCATCCTCCTCCTTCATAGCATCGAGGTGCCCTGAGTCATAACGGCTAAACTCAAGAATTGTTATATGGAAAAATTTACCATAAAGTGAAATTGTCAGGAAACAGGTTGGGCCAGAGATTCATTGATTACAGTGATAGAACCTAAAAGGTTGTGGGCTTCATTTAAATCTTTGAATGTACTTACATGAACATGTCTTTATTATAAGATTGCAAGCGCTGTAATAGCCTAGTAAAATCTTCAAAGGTGTATATTCCCTCCCTGTTAAATTTTAATTGGTTTGACCTTTATTATCTGTTACATAAAAGAACATTTTTATTGTAGTATAAATACACCAAAGAGAAGAGGCATTACATACAGGATAAAAATCCTAATCCCTAAAGTTGAGGGACCTAGAGTTCTGATTTGTTTATTTTGTGGCTGTGTGTATTTCATGTGACCCTCATCTTTACAAAGTCACATGCTGTATAGTACCTATGTTCTCTTCAGAACTCCTCATGGAAGTTACGACTACATGTTGATCACAGACCAGCTTCGGGTGACTTCTGGCCTTTTGAATCTGGATCTTTGTGTTAGCTGCACTGGCTTCATGATTATCCTATCCTGCCTCAGCTTCCTGGGTTGCTGTGCTGTGCTGGCATTATAGATGCTCACCGCAGCCTGCAGCACTCAACCCGACTCCTTTCTTGATACAGCATTTAATATATAGTTGACATTTTAGATGACATCTATTTGTCATCTCAGCCTGAAAGTCTCTTCCAGCTTCAAGATTCCATGACTTCAAATTGTTTGCCTATAAGAAGTCTCATGCAAATAGAGAATTCTTAAGTGAAAAAACAAACTGAGGCACTCCTGTAAGAATGAAAATCACACAGTAGGGAGGGAGATATTAAAAGCAATTAACGTGTAAGTCAGTGGAGAACAAGGTGCTATGAGAGCAGCAGAAGGGACCTTGTTCTATTGGATTATAGGAGAGCTTTCTGCGGGATTTAATCTGTAAGCTGCCAGGAACCAGGAAGACACCGGTTAGTTAAAGAGCTAGAGCAGTATTGTCCAGGATAGAGTACAGCATGAGCAAGGACCTGGTAGTGTGTGCCAGGCTCCTTTAGAGATGAATGATGGCATAGTGGTGGGATGGTATCTAAAGGATTATGAAGAAGGAAACATTGAAGACTCTGGTTTTCTGGTGTGAGCTCTTACTAGGTTAGTAGGATAGTGGTACCATTTACGGAGCTGAAGACTGGGGTGGGACAGGTGGGGCCAGGGGATGGAACCCCTTGAGCTTGTCAGGTTGAGAATCTAACCAAGTAAATTTAAGTTCTGTCAGTCCCCTGCACTGTGTTCCCATTTCCTGTCGTGTCTGCCCAAATGTGTTCTCTTTCTTGGCTTGTAAAGTCAACTCTAACCTGACTTTCTAACTCTGCTGTCGTCTCTCCTTCACTATCATGCTTATACTAGTTGCTTTACAGTTGCCATGGTAAAACACTCATCAATAACAGCTTACAGAAGAAAGGGTTTATTTTGGTTTATTGTTCCAGAGGAATAGAGTCCTTCATGTGGGGAACAGCATGGCACATTAGCAGGAGCAGAAAGCTGTCTGGTCACATTTTGTCAGCTCATAGGAAACAGAAAGAACAGACAGTAGGGTGAACTGCAAACTCTCAAAGCCTGTCCCCACTGATAGATTTCTTCTAGCAAAACTCTACCTCCTGAAGATTTCCTAACCACCTCAAACAGTGCCATCACCTGGGGACCAATTGTTCAAATATGTGAACCTATGGGGGACATTTTTCATTCACACTGCCACAGTGCTTAAACCACAGAGACATTCTTATTCTTTGCAAAGTAGTTTCCAGTCTCTGCATAGGTTAGTCCCTTTGCTCGGAATAAATGCATTTGCCTGAGGCCTTTCCATTAGTCGGAGCATTTGGGGTATTTATTATACAGAGAATCTTCTTCACGTGTAGGGTTCAGGCCTCTTTATTGTTTGATTAATGTCCTTGTGATTTATGTAAAATCTCTCTCCCTTTGTTCTTCCCCACCTCTCTCTTCTTCCTTCTCCTGTCCTCTTTTTCTTGTGTAGCCCAGGCTGGCCTCCTGAGCTTTGTTGCCCAGGCTGATCTTGAGTTTTTGATCTTGGATCATTCATTTCCCCAGCGCTATAACTACAGGTAGCACCACTAACCCAGGACTTGATGGGAACCAGGCAAGCGCTCACCAGCTGAGCTGTATCCAGCCCTGGGATTTCTCTTTTGATACAACTAGATTTACTTGAGTAGGCCATGAGCAGTGTGTATAGAGATTTAAATTTACTGTGTTTTGTTCCTCGGGTCTACAAATTATGGGAAGAACTCAGAAAATTAAGTGAGTGGGTGATCTTGTTGTTGTTGTTATATCAGGCAAGCCTAAACCCCTACACTCTAAACTTAGATGAGTGTTTTTGCTCACATGAGACAAAGCACTGTTGTTGTAGAACTGATGTTGGTTCACGCATGTTCTCCCCACACACTATTTTACCAGGTTATGTCGACCTTAAATTATCTTTCGTAGCTTTATAAGGGCAGGAATCCAGTCTTAGTTTTCTGTTTCTCTAGTGCCCAATACATTTTTCAAGTTTTTGTTTATTTGTTTGTTTACTTGGTTTTGTTGTCTTGTGGAGGATATGTGCGTGAGTGTGCATGTGAGTAGGTGTGTGTGTTTTGACAGGATGTACCTATGTAACCCAATCTGGCCTTACATTTGCAATCCTCCTGCGCCAGTCTCCTGAATTCAGAATACCAGAATTATAAGCACATTGCACATAGGTGCTTAACTTCAATTGGGAAAATTGCATTAGATCATAGTTTCTAATTACATTAAACATCATAGCTTAGCCACAATGTCATCAGTAGATAGGTAGTGGTGGTGGCTAGCTGGGGGACAAAGTTTAAATGTAATTATCAACAGTCTCAAATGTTTGCAAGATTTATTTCCTTGTCGTATTTCACATGTATAAGTGTTTTATCTGCTTGCATGTATAGGCACCACATATGTGCCTACTTCCTGTAGAAGCCAGAATCCCGTGTTGTGAGCCTCCATGTAGGTTCGAGGAACTGACCCCCAGCAACAAGCTCTCTTGTCCATAGAGCCTTCTCTTCAATCACTTGCTTTCTAAAATTGGTTACAAGGCATATAATTATGCTAATAATAACTGAAATCTGTAACATGAAAAATAAAAGACCCAGAGACTGATATTGGGGTTCAAACTTCAAGCTGAAAATCAGAAAAGCAAAGTAGCTGGCCACTAACTCTTACCTCTACCCCAGGCTGAATGGGCTGATCTCAGAGCTGCCTCTGCTCAGCGTGGCTGAAGAATCCTGAGACTGAATGTCTTCCTGTCCTCACTGTGCTGGGGAATGAATGCCTGCTCTGAGACCCTGCTCCTGTCTTGTATACCTCCCTAGTGCTGGGGTTAAAGGCGTGTGATCCCAGGTGCTGAGGTCATCTTTGTGTGAGCTGTTTCTCTGTAGGACTGGATCAGTCTTGTGTAGATCTGGGTGGCCTTGGACTCACAGAGATCTGTCTACCTCTTAATCCTGAGTCCTAGGATTAAAGGTTAGTGCCTGGCTACTATGGCTTGTGGCTGACTTTGCTTTCTGAATCCTGCGGCAAACTTTAATAAATCATAAATAGTATGTCACCAAAGAAATCTCAGTAA
This sequence comes from Mesocricetus auratus, assembly GCF_017639785.1. Lineage (NCBI taxonomy): Eukaryota > Metazoa > Chordata > Mammalia > Rodentia > Cricetidae > Mesocricetus > Mesocricetus auratus. The sequence goes on from NW_024429210.1 coordinate 11,229,217, forward strand.
TCCTTTGAAATAGCTGTGAAGGTCATACTTCATCACTTCTGTGTTGTTAAATATTAACAATGTTTCATTGTCTATGACCTTCAACCACCTTAGTTTTAGGTTCTCCTGTTTATTCTCTTTCCCTAGTTAAGGTAATATTCTAAATGTAATCTGTTTTGGTTTGTGTGTGTGTGTGTGTGTGTGTGTGTGTGTGTGTGTGTGTGTGTGTGTTTGTGTTTCTTGGTTTTTCAAGATAGGGTTTCTCTATAACTTTGGAGCCTGTCACAGAACTCTGAAGCTCTGTACACCAGGCTAGCCTGGAACTCACAGTATCTGTCTGCCTCTGCCTCCCAAGTGCTAGAATTAAAAGGGGGGAGTGCCACCACTGCCTGGCTTATTGTGAAGAATTTTGGTTTTATGTTCTAGCCCATCTCTCTCCTCTAGTTTCCAGAGTTACAAATGTATTTGTTTCTGACTCCTGCCATGGGTATTCAAAAGCATCTTAAGTTCCCATGCTTATGATCCATAAGAATTTCCACATTTCTCCCTCTTTAATTTTTTTCAGCAGAAAATACTTTCCATATTAATTATTTTTTTAAACTGGCAGTATAAATATTCTAGTAAGCTGTCAAGACACTAATCATTAAGCTCTGTTGTGTTACTACTGTATTCTGGGTGTTTAATATCTTATAACAATACATTGAAAAGTAATGTTGTATGCAGTGGTTGCATATAGAGGTTCCCAGCCAAAATTTCTTGTGATTTAGTCCTAAATGTCACTTAAAAATGTATGTGTATGTGTGTTTCGCCTGCATGTGTGTCTGTGTACCATGTGCATGCAGTACCCACAGAAAGCAGGAGACAGAATTGGAGACAGGTGTAGCTGCCATCTGGGTACTAGGGAAGAAAGAACCTGGGTACTCTGGAAGAGCAACCAGTGAACTCTATCTCCTGACTTTCCTAAATCTCACTTTTTAGTTTTGTGATCTCAGGCAATTAAATGAGCTGATATGGGCCTTGATTTCTTCTACAAAATAACCAATAGTACTACTTTTATTATCCATATGCTAAGAACATTATTAAGAACGAAAGAATTGCCGGGTGGTGGTGGCGCTCGCCTTTAATCCCAGCACTCAGGAGGCAGAGGCAGGTGGATCTCTGTGAGTTCGAGGCTGGGTTGGACTGATAGCCTCCAAAACAATACAGAGAAACCCTGTCGTAAAAACCAAAAAAAAAAAAAAAGAACGAAAGAATTACCATATAAAATTCTGATACTTGGCATTTATGATATAGGCTGCAAATATGCCAGTTATTATTATCTCAAGTTTACAAGTGGGGAACTTGGTCCTCAGTGGATGCTAGTCCAAGTCTTACAGAGACTAGATGTTGGTGTCAGCAGTCAGGCAGACAGTCTGGCTCCAGGGCTCCTTTAATATCACTTTATTTTTGTTTTCATCTCAAGTAATAACTTATCTCATCAGCTTCCATATTAATGGCCTCACTGTTGAGAAGTGCTGTGATTGGCTCAGGAGTGCATACCTGGTGCTTTAAGCTGTAGCAGCTCTAAAATGGACATGTGAAATCTCACTTTGGTGTGATCTGGGAAGCAGATCCACAATCCCATCTTATTCTATGTGCATTGTTTGCTTTTCCTCTTCTTAGTTTAAATCACCAAAGGCCCAGAAAATTGCATGGTCTCACAGTATCACCACAGTGACTTCAGTTGAGATTTACTTTGTTGAGCTTTTTGCTGTCCATTTTCAGAGCATCTTGGCCACTCAGTAACAAGTCATAATCACAGTGTGCATTTAACCAATGATTTTATTTCATGATTATCTGTTATTGCTTGAAGTTATGTAGTGATTGCCTTTTTTTTGTCTAAGACATTTTAATTTTTGAGTAGTTTTTTTTGTGAATCCCAGTTTTTACCAGCTGCTTTTTAAATATAACTTTGCTGACTTTGTATAGTATTGAATTTACTTAATTTTATAAGCTTTAGTCACTGGCTTTTGTTTAAACCATAAGTAAAAACATATCTATTTACTGTTTACAACATAGTTAGATGGTTTATCCCATCTTCTATTATTACTTGTTACTTTCTTTTTTCATTGTCAGTTTTTATCCCTTTGTAGGAAAAAAACCAACCCTTTTTATTGATAATATGAGGCATAAAATACGAAGCCCCATGGCTTTGAAAGGAGGACAGACATGGAAAACCCAGAATCATCTGTGAGGAAAATGTTTTCATCTTTCTTGGAACTGAATTCTATGACCTAATATATTTACTCTAAGGAAAATAAACATACTTGAAATAGTTTTTGTATTAGTTAAGACCATTGTAATAGAAAACTCAGCTTACAACAGAATCAAGGGAACCAGAAGCGCATTGATTTGTATAAATTGGAATAGCATCATTCTGCTCTACCCAAGGCTCAAATAAGGTTACCAACACTGTTTCTATTAATTAAAATTTTTTTAGATAATGTGTTTGACTAAAATCTACCCTTACCCCCCACTACTTTTCCCTACCAACTTCACATGTATGTATGTCTCTGCCTCTCTCCGTCTCTGTCTGTCTGTCTGTCTGTCTGTCTGTCTGTCTCTAAAATATCCACTGAGACCATTTATAGGAGCATTCCTGAATCCCTGAAAAAAACTGACTCCCTCCCCCTAGCAGCCATCCATTGTCAGTAGCTCCTCAGACAGGGGTGGGAATTCATGAGCCCCTCCCAATCTGTGTGGGATTTTGGCTGGCTTGATCTTGGCAGGCCTTATACATGAGTCATAGGCACAGTAAGTTCATGCTTACAATGGTCCTATCATGTCTGGAAAATACTGTTTCCCTACAGATACAGCTCTTAAATTCTTTCTGCTCCCTCTTCCATGTACCTTGGCAAGAAAGGGTGTGATATAAATGTCCCATATAGAGCTGAGCACTCCAGCTTCCCATCCTCTGCATATTAACTGGTTGAGGGTTTCTGTGTTAATTGCCATCTACTGCAAAAAGAAAATGCATCTGCCGACACTATAGGCTGTCAAATAAAAAACCCAGGGGGTCTCATACTGCCCTCAGACATAACAGGCTGTTGCTGTTGTTCTGTTACTCTCCAGAAGTTGATGTGAAGACCCTATTGCTGAAGAAATGAGTCCAGGCATGCAGAAACAAGGTAGTACCAACCTGGTAGCTTCATTCCCCACTGGCTAGCTTTCATGGTTTTAAGGTTTCCGTGCATGCTACTAAGGGAGAAAAGTCTTCTGCGAGCTACAGTAGTGACTGACCTGGCAAGATAGATGCAATAGTGCCATAGTCATTATTGGGAGCAACCAGCCACTTTCTGATTTGCGGTAGTGTCAGAGTCGTTATTGGGAGCAACCAACCACCTTCTGATGGGATTTAAAGCCTGCCTCATGAGCCAGGCATAGGGTTACTCCCAAAGTTTGGATGATTTCTTGGAAGTAGGCTTTCTGAGATAGTCCTTATAGATACTTAAATGCTTAGTGTTGGAAATTTTATAGACATTGATGAAGAACACTTTTACTACTACCATAAAAGAAAAATATATTTCATCAAGTGTTAAAAATTCAAGTCTCCAGATACAACCATTTTTTATAGTCATTAAGAACAGTTAGATAAAAACTGTTGTAACTTACTGAGTTGGAAAGAGCCAAATTGATTTAAACAAATAAGATACCTCTATGTTTATGGCATTCTGCACCTAGTATTTTTGCATTGGCAGAACATATAAAAGTTTTCCATTTTTATTTCTTTGCAGAATGTTGTTCTGACTGTAAGTTAATGATTTTTACAATTTATTGCTGTCTAAAAATTTCCCTTGACTTCACATTTTGTTCTAGATGTCTTGGTTTCTTTCCTCCACCCACATAAAGTGAAGCAAGAGTTGAGAAGTGACACTGAATTTGAGAATCCTGGCTTTTTTTCAAAACAAATTAACTTAAAAAAAAAATACGACTGCTTTTTATTGATACAAAAAAAGGGAAGGCTTTCACAAGTGCTCACTAAATATGTGAATAGCCTAATTGATTTCAGTGGAATTAAATAGGAAGCTTTGCTATTTGTCCTTGTAGATTATTGGTTCAGTAAGCATACAATAGTGCGAGATCAACTAATCTGTGATGTGAAGTTAAAAGATCCAAACTCATGGATGCAAATTCATCGGTTCTGTGCAATTTTGTGTCTTTGTTTCTTTCCTTCAGAGAAGGAGGGCAATGTGATAATTAGGATCTTGTATTCTGTTTAGAAAGTAATCAGGCAAACTTATTTAAACTCAATAGTTTGAAGAGTTTCGACAATATTAAAAGACTGCTGAAGATAGTAAGATGCCTGAAATTTAAATTTTAAACATACTATTATATATTTTGCAGTAAAATTCTAGTAAAAAATGCCAAGAATACATAATTAATTCAAAAAGTAGGTAAACATAGATCAAAGTATGCATTTAAAAACTCATTCTAGGCATCACAGTAGCTCAACTAAATCTTTAATTCAGGTTAAAATATAACCTGAATTAGGTTAGGAAAGAATTTGAGAGCCAGTAAGAAAAAAGAATTGACTCTGGTGCTGGAATGATAGGAGAAACAAATAAACCATTATGTTTTCAAATCTGATTGCTTAAAGACTGTTCACTTTTAAGGCCATTATTATATAGCTTAAAACAGGAAGTCACAGAAAAATTCTATGACAAAACTGTTACCTAATTTTGGTAGCTCATAGACGATAAGAGCATTTCACATTCATCTGTCAAAAGTACTGAAACCATGGTAGGCACTGTGGGAATATTTACAGAGCTAGCCTGAATCTTACAATAGCTAGCATGGTTTTTCTGGGCTTTAAATAACACTCTGTCTATGCCCTTGTATCTCAGTTTTGATATAAGTATATTCTTTGATTTGGGAGTGAAGAAAGCTGATTGATATTATTTATCAAATCTTGGTTTGAGCAAAAATTACTAAGAGGAAACTTAATTTAGAATGTACCCTTTTCAGATATCTAGACTATAAATAGTAATTGTAAGTTGTATGAATGAAATTCATGTAATTCATGCCCAAATTATAAGGTAAGGTAGAAAACTTGTTTATAAACAAGAAATAAATATTGCTCTTAAGTGGTTATTCCTAACTGTACAGCTAAAACTGAATTTCACCTTTTAGATGTTACCTGAAGCAAGTCTAGGTCTCCCAGGTTAATGATATTTTCAAGTATAATAACCCCATTACAAGAAAAAGAGCCTTTAGAAGCAAAATTGCATTGACAGAATCAGAGAAGTATTAGGAGGAGTAGACAGGTAGGTAGGTAGGTATGGTTTAAATTTTTTGTTTTGGTTTGGTTTTTTGTTTTGTTTTTTTTTTCCTGTGGGGGCTAGTAAAGCAGGATTTTTCTGTGTAGTCCTGAAATTCACTTTGTACACGAGATTGGCCTTGAACACAAAGATCCACCTACCTACCTCTGCCTCTGAACCTTGTTAAGTGCTAAGATTAAAGGCAGGTACCATCACACCCAACTTAATGAATATAATTTGTAATGCAACAGTATTTCCCAGAAGACATTCCATTTTAAGTCATAGTTGTTATAAACACTGCTGTGATCTTCTCTGCAGTACAGCGGCCCAAGCTTTGTATAGAACCATGCCTCTGAAAAGTTTTCAAGTAAGGTTTTAATGGCTTAGAATTTGATGAATTTGATGCTTTCTTCCCATTCTCCTTTTGTTATTTAATAAACAACAGCAAAACTACTAAGCATGCTTTCAGGAACGAATATACTTTTAAGGGTATATATATTTTTAGGTCTTCGTTGTCAGGATATAAAGGTGAATCAGTAATTGTTTTGCGTGTTGCTTGTGCTTGAACTTTTTCATGTAAGGTTTTATATTTTGTTTTGAAGATTTTAAAATTAATTGTTGATGTTAATTTAGTTTTGTTCCAAACTGCTTCCTCCTTCCCATCTCTGTAAGTTAGCTCATTGATCAATTTTTCCTGGTTCTTAGTACCTAGAATTATGAACTGCCTTTTGTGACTTAGCTTACAGCTTCTGTCATCCATACAGCTTCTATCATCCATTCTGTCTGACTGCACATAGAGCATGCTTTTCATCAGAAGATTCTCTTAATCTGTTTAACCCACTCTAAAGGCAGATTTTTCAGAAAGCTGCTCTCAAAACTGGCAAAAGCCAAAAACCAGTTTGCCACAATCAATAATGAACAGACTAAAAGTTTCAATTTATCGGTGTTTTTTTTTTTTGAGATATTGTTACTTTACATCATTTCTTTTGGTCTTGGTAGCATGATAGGTTTGTTAATTCATGTAGCGTAGAATATGCTTGAATCTAGTCTTCAACTTTTGCCACCTACTTTCTAAATTAGCTAGAGTATTAGCCTAATTTCCTTATCTGTAAAGATTAATTTTAACATAGTACCTGCTATGTATGCATGCTTTCTTTCTAAAACCTTAGCTAAAGGCTTTTGATTGGGTGGCATTCTTTGCTCACAATAGTAGCTGTTGTTGTGGCCCAGATGCATCTTACTGATACTTTTCCGTGTGTGCTTTCTGATCATCTCCAGGCATACAGAAACATGGCCCCTGATTTCTACTTGACTTTCGTTGGTCTAACCAAGTCTTCACTCCAGGGAACTTAATGATTTACCCTTGCCGGAACACACAAAAATGGTTTTTCTTTCCCTGTGTCTTTCCTGTCTTGATGCAGTTGTTTCTTCTACTTCAAAGTGCTTTTCCCCACTTACAAGAATCTAGTCTGTCTCCTAAGGTTCAACTCAAATATCCCTCTTAAAAAATGAAGCTTTCCCTGAAATTTCGTACAGCTAAATCCTAACACTTTCTTTGGTATCATATCGCATTTACTATTAAGGAATGTTGATCTGTGGCTGGGCAAAATGGCTCCATGGATTAAAGTGCTTTCTACTAAGCCTCAGACTTGAGGTCTATCCCCACAACCCACATGCTGGAAGGAAAGAATTGACTCTTCCAAGTTGTTCTTTGACCTCCATGTATGCTCTACACAATAAATAAATTACATAATAAATTGTTTAAATACTGTATGCTTGTACTGAGTTGGCTTGGCCTGATTGATATATACTCTTTCATAACCATGTCAACTTTTTTGCTTTCATTTGAATATTCTTGCAGCTTCTAGTCTTACAGTAAATAGTATTTTTTGGGTTAATAAATGCATTAATGGAAACTCTAGGTGCTACATTTTGTAATTTGGACATTGCTGTAACACCCAGGCTAATTAAAGTGTACAGAGAAGCCAGAATTGTTAATAGAGTTTTTTGGAAAGTGCTAACCTGGATTATTAGAAGACTGTTTTCTTTCTTCCAGTGGTGAATGGTCATCTAGTGTCCTAGAAATACTAGTTATCAGAGGACTTTAACTTTTAGTGATTTAGCCAAATAAGATTATTTGTAAGGTAGATAGGTGGGTAAGTAGTTGATAGATCTGTTGTTTGTTCTTTGGATTTAATACGAGATCTATGGTTTGATATCCCTTCCTTGGCAATTCTTCCAAACGCAGGAGTTTGCCTCACTTTCCCTTAATAAACCTACTTTAAAAGAGGGGTGGGGATTAAGTCAAATAATATTGATCATGGTTTTATATTGAGCTATTTATTTGAATATTAAACCTAATTTGATACTATTAATATAGATTGCTTCAGAATTATGTATAATGCTTATGCCACGCAGGAATAAGCTAAAACCCCTGGACTTCCTGATAGTCGCGAGTCTCTTTTAGATCATTCTTGAGTGTATGCACTTGACTTATCTCAGAATAGCCTCAGGATGGGACTGGTCACTAAGTGACTATTAAGTAGAATATTGTCTCACTACTGACCCCCATGAGAAGAGCGGGACATGGTAGGGTTTTTGATTAGCGAATACATCTGGGCATTGGGAGGACTGTTTTAGTTAGGGTTTCTATTGCTCCACAGCAGTACTTATACAGGAAAACATTTAATTGAGGACAGCTTACAGTTTCAGAGGTTTAATCCATTATCATCATGGCAGGAAGCAAGATAGCATGCAGGCAGACTCGATACTAGAGAGGTAGCTGAGAGTTCTACATCTTGATCCTCAGGCAACAGGAAATGAACTGAGTCCCAAGTTGGATACGGCTTGAGTATGAGGCCTCAAAGCCCGCCCCCACAATGTCACACTTCCTCCAACAAGGCCACACCCAATAGTGCCACTTACTATAGGCCAAGCATTCAAATACATGAATCCATGGGGGCCATTCTTATTCAAACCACAAGTGGCATGCCTGGAGAGGGCATGAAAGCTCCCCTGCGTACTCTTACTTTAAATGTCTTGCCCTTCTATTTGACTGTATGTAAGTGATACTATTTTTTTTTCATCCCCCCCCTTTTTTTTTTGAGATAGGCTTCTGAGTTCAAGTCATCTTCCTACTTCAGGCCCCCTAGTAGCTGTCCCTGACTCATATCCTTTATAGTAGACTAGAAAACATACATGAAATACTTTTGTTTTGCCTTGTGAGTTCTTCGGTAAACTTCTAATAAATTATGGAACCCAAGAAAGGGGTAAAAGCCCCTCTCTTTATATCCATAGGTCAGAACTACAATTTGCCTGTTTGTTACAGTATCACTGTATAGGGAAGACAGACCTAGAGCTTGTAATTCTGCTGCCCCAGCTTTCTTCCATGTTGAGGCTACAGTTTGTATTATAATGTCTAGATGACAGAATTGGGAATAGTATTACGAGACTGAGGTCTTTAACTTGTGCTTTGTTGGGTATACATAGTATTAAAATTCACTTAAATTTGTTGAATACCCAGTTATTATCAGGAATTGGTTGATGTCAAACAAAATTAAAGGTTATATAAGATGTCAGCAAAACATGTAATACAAACTCATCTCTGCAATGAAAGCTACATGGAAAAAGATGTAAGATTTAAAATTCCAAGCCAAATTATGAATTTCATGATATTTTTTTACATAAAAAGTAGAATTGAAACCAGGACGTGATGGTGCACACCTATAATCCCAGCACTCAGGGAGGCAGAGGCAGATGAGTCTCTGAGTTTGAGGCCAGCCAGGGCTACACAGAGAAACCCTGTCTTAGAGGGGTGGGGAAAAAAAAAAAAGAAGTAGAATGGGGAAATTCAGCTTCATCTGTGAAAACTTAAACCTATGTTGGTGTTCATATGACTAGTTTCCCTCCATTCTACTGACTCAAGTAGGTGTACAGTATCTAGAATTTAAGTTTATGTAAGATCTAAAGTTGTGTAAGATCAAGTTTTAAATTCCAGGTGAGCGCTGCCAGCATCTTTTATTCTAGTGCTTTATTTGTTAACCTATTCATTCTCACAGCTGTATTGAGGTATAATTTACATACCTTTCAATTTACCTACTTAGAGTATAGTCTTAGTGTAAACTATCATTGAAATTTTAGAACATTTGCATTATGCGAAACAACCCTTTAACCATCATTTCTATTTGCAAGCTTCTATTTGCATTACATACAGAGAGGGAGATACACACACATTCAGACAATCTACTTACCAACCCCTCTTGACTCCCCAGTTCTGGACATTTCATGTAAGTACAATCATACAGAAAATCTGTGCTTTTTGTGACTGACTCCTCTCACTTAGCTAATTGTTCATCTGTGTTGTAGCATATCCAGTACTTTATCTCTTTTCACTGGCTACTAATGCTCCATTATATGAGTGCATACATTTTATTTATTCATAAATTGATAGACACTTGGGTTGTTTTCACTTTGGGACCATTTTGAATATTTCCAACTTGGGGCAATCCTGTAAACATTAATGCAATTTGTATAGACTTAGGTTTTTATTTCTCTTGTGTTTATACTTAGAAATTGAATTGTTTATTCATATGATTACAGTTAATCTTGAGGAAATATGAAAGTATTTTCCCAAAGTGACTGTCCCATTTATTTTCCAACTAGCAGTTTTCACTTTCAGTAGCCTTACCTGGCTTTTATTATCACTGTTGCTATGATTATTGCTGCCCTATAATATATATGGGAAATGACATCTCATGGATTTGATTTCTATTTCTGCATTTTTCTGTATACTCCGAAGAAACAAATGTTTTCACTTTACAATTTATAAATCTGGGTTATTGTAGTATTCTTCAGTTTTAAAGTACTTTATGCATTCAGAGTATAAGCCTTTTATCAGATACATGATTTAAGAATTCCTTTTTCCTATTCTGTGGCTTAGCTGTACCTAAATTTCTTGTGTTTGTTTGAGAAGACTTGCAAGTAAGCAGAGCCCACAAAGTAGTTGTCTGAACTGCTAGTTTAGAGGAACATGCCCTCTGCTGTACAGAACAAACAAAAAGTCCCAGGGCTGAGGAGGTGGCTCAGAGGGTAAAGTGCTTGCTGCACACACATATAACTGAAGTGTCGACCCTAGATGCACATCAAAGCTGGGCATGGCAACACATACTTGTAACTCCAGTGTGGGGGAGGTTGGGGCAGAGGGAGGCAGATTCTTTTTCTCTTGACTGATCCTGTAGCCCTTGAGCCCCAAATAAACACACAAACACTATATTAATTATAAAACTGTTGGCCGGTGACTTGGGATTCTTATTGGCTAACTCTGTCTTAATTATTAACTCATTTCTATTAATCCTAAGTATTTCCACATGGTCTTATCTTACCGGAGAAGAGTCCAGACCTCTAACTCTTTTGGCGACTCATATGGCAACTCCTCTGCCCACGTTTCCCAGAATTCTCCTCATCTCCTAGTCTCACCTATCTCCCTACCTCTCTTGACCATAGTGTTTCATTCATCAAACAATAAGAGAAACATATACACAGAAGGACGTCCCCATCATTGACCTTTGCAAGCACACACCCACCCCTAACCCCTCCATGTCCACATAAAGAAAAAAACAAGTCTCCATGGTGCCTGTCATCAAGGTTTTGTCTAATTTTCCATTTTCCCTTTATGATATAAAATTAAAACAAATTAGGCTGGAAAGGTAGCTTGTCAGCTAAGAATACTCTCTTGCAGAGAACCTGCGTTTGTTTCCCACTAGTCATGGTAGCTCACTCTACTTCCTGAGAATCTGACACCCTCTTCTGGCCTCTTTGGGCACCAGGCATGCAAATAGTACACATACAAACATATACAATAAAAACTAAATCTTTTAAAAAAATGTAACAAATATAGTAAAGAGTAGTAGTGAAGATTTCACTGTCCTGTACATTATAGCTGCTTGTTCGCTGATGGCTTTGTTCTTTATTGTTTGGGATATTGCCTCCAAATAAGTTCTGATATGAGAATCAAGAGTTCTGTTGGTTAGATTCAGTTCTTAACTCTCCAGCCTTCACCAGATTAACTTGAGCTTGTGCATATGCACACAGACTTGTCTCATCCATAAATGAGCAGAGTTGAAAGGAACAAATGGAACAGTATGTTCATTAAAGTTCTTTTCAGCTTCAAAATACAATTTCACTAGTGATTTTTTTTATTATTATTCTTAATCAGGAAGAATTATGCTTTGTTAACAATTTGAATCTATTTTTTCAGACTGGAGTTGCATTGATTTGGCAAGTAAAAACCTGTTCATATCCATGTTAACAAACAAAAATGCCTTGCTGTAGAATGACAGATGCCATCTAAATGAATTGTATTGTGACTAGTTGAGGAACATGACAAAGCATCACCAAGAAGGTGAGACTAAAGGAAGAAATAATTTACACACCTGCTTAGGGTGTGGCTCGAGGTACAGGGACTATAAGGAATGAGCCCTTGACTATAGCCTTGCAAGTATGCATAGGTCATTAGAGAAGCAAGTTCTCAAAGGACACCTGTGTCCAAAGCCAAGGCTACAGCACAAGAAAAAGAACAGTTAAGGAAAGAAACACCTGAAACTGACCTAGAAATTGTGAGGTAAGTGTACCTTGTTTTGGTTAACTTGTGAAGGAACATGATTTTAAAGGCTTTAGGGGCTTAAAAGTTTATCACTGGTCCTTGAGCCCAACTAAAATAATTGTAGTCACAGTGAGGAATGAGACAAGAAAATGGAAGTTCCCATAATCCTAATCTGAGCCAGATATTTAAGCACAGAAGAAAGGTTGTTGGGATTCAGGTCCATTTGCCAACGCTTAGTAACCAATTTCCACCAACCAAGAAGGCTACTTACAGGTTTGGTTATGTTTTGTTTTTGTGTTTGGCTGGCTTTCATAACATTATTAATCAAACATCATTATAAATAAAAGCACATGCCAAAAACAAAAATGTTTTGTTTAAGCAGTCAGAACTTAGACTATGAAAGAAAAGTCTAGAAATTTAATTCTAGCCATTCTCTCTGTTATGGATATGTGTCTTTGGCCTATTCTAAAAACAGCTTGTTGTAATCACTTAGAACATGGATATTTTGTCTTTAGTGTCTTCTCAGAGCTCTTTAAGAAAATGTATTTCCTGAGATCATTTGGTATAAATGTAGCCTGAAATATGTAAGAAATTTTTATACTTTTGTTTCTATTCATAAGTAGAAATGATGACATACTATATAGGCTGTTTGATAAGTTGGTTGCCCTAGGAATGAACAAGAAATATACTTCCAAACATTAAGAGAGTTGATATGTTGGTCCAAAGAGTGACAGGCAGGTCCTTAGGTTTTGTTATGGCATTAGGCATAGACAGCTACAACTACATTCTGTTCGGTATGAGTGTTAAACCTGTCATGTCCGGTTTCTTGAGCAATCCTTAGCCTAGAATAACATGACAAGATAGGGTCCTCAGCTACCAAGATCCTAGAATGTGTTCAGATTGTTTGCAGTGAGTTTTGGGGCCTGAGTAGATTTATGTCACTGTGTCCTAAGTGGTCCTACTGCCAGCAGAAGAAATGTTAAGAAGATTTACTGAAGAGCAGTTTCGGGACATGTTGACACAGTTAATGGAATGCTGGGAAGAATAGATAGAAACTTGTCAGCTCTAAGAGAAGGGTGGCTCATTGTGTGCCAAGGTACTAGTGACTCTAGCAGTACAGTCTGAGATATGCTGGGCATCAGAGCTGTATCCTGTGAGTACATGGTGAGGAAAGGCTTCTCAGATAAACATAGGGTCGTCAAAATTATTTACATGAGTTTTCAAGAAAGATAAAGTATCCGTAGGCAGGATTTTGATTCTAATTAATACCAATAAGGGCACTTAACTGACTTCAGAATCATGTATCATTAGTAATGGTACTGCTATTCATTATAGCATAATTTACGTCTTAAGTTGTTAAATTAATGGATTTTAACATGAGTACCAGCATCAATGTGGGGGCCTTGGTAGAATTAGTAGGACTGGACATTTGGCTACCACTAAACAACTTTATTTTTTTTCTTTTATGCGTGCGAGTGTTTTGTCTGCATGTATGACTGCACCACATGCATGCCTGGTGTCCTCAGAAGTCAGAGCAGGGTATTAAATACCCTGGAACTGAGTTATTATCAGTTGAGAATATGATTAAATGTTTCATATGATTAAATGAACTTTAAGTCCAGGGTAATATACTATGTGATCAGATTTTGGGGTGTGGGGATCAGCTTCATAGTACTTAATGGATACTTTATATGTATGAATTTTATTTTGTTTTTTTATGGAGTCTTTATATAAATATATAATATATATGAATTATATTAAATCTATTAAAATAGTCTGTTTTACTATCGTGAACTAATAATTGGATACCTTAGTTATAGTTTTACCATTTATGGAGCAGGTGATTTGAGCGGCTTTTTAAGACGGGGGATACTTTTCTTTTGAAGGGCCTTATTCTAGGATTTGCTGTTAAGCCTGTGTTAAAAATTCTTCCCTGCTTCCTCTTCCGATTCTTCTCTTTTGGGACACATACTGTCTTAGAGAGGAGGTAGAGGAGAAGAGAGTTCTCAACTTAGCCAATGGAAGCTCAGCTTGTGTAGAATGTTTACTTACTTTGCGTGAGGCAGGCCCGCCCACACACATTCTGGGGCGTTTCAATGAAAGAACATGGAGCAGACGGCAGGCCTGCAGCCTGAGGCTCCCAGCGCCGCGGAGCATCGCACATACTTCATACTGTCTTGATTGACCCTCTGGTGACAAGGTGGGCTGGTGTGTGCTGATAGCGACGGCATACAAAGGTGGGTGCTCTGTGACTTTGGGGAAGGGTAACCCTGCAAAAGTTAATAATCGGAGGTGTAATCAGACTGCTTTCATTTTGCATTTTTTCATATTTAGCTTTAGAATTGTGTTGTATATGATTAGATTTCCTTCTGTCTTAGGCAAAGATTGGATAAATCTTAAATCCAAAGTTTCTGTGTTCTTAGGATTTAACTGTTAAACTCCTAACAACAGGTGTTTATGGCCTGTTGATTTTACACCAACAGAATATGCAAAGCTACGTTCTTCGGTTTTTACATGTTGTAGAACCTAATGTTATTAATATGTTTTCCTTTTGAGTTTGAGGACTATGTTGCTTTCTGAAGAAAATGTCGTAGCTAGAAAGGCGCTGCTGTCATTGTACATTGGTTAGCTGCGCTTTACAGGGATTGTAAGTAGTGTTTCTACTAGAATATTTTAATTGTTCTTATGATTAGGGTGAGAAGAGATTGATTATTAATTGTATGGAATCTTTCCACTAAAAAGTAGCATTCATCATTTCCCAGCAGTGTTCTGTTTTTACCCAAAGAAAAAAGAATTGAAAAAGGGTTTTATAATCAAAAGAAATTAGATCTGATGTAGATATTGGTATATATGATAATTTTTTCCAGTTTTCTAGCATGTGAAGAAGTAATCTCTTGTGCATTAAAAAATGACCTTGACAGAAATTGGAAAATTGATCATAATTTAGTTATTTGGGATCTTCGTAAGGTGATAATGTAACAATAACCAGGTGAAAGAAAAAAGGAAATTCACCTAAATCACCTAGATATATGTATTTATTTTCCTAATGAAGAAGGTTAAATAGGAATATTACACTAAGTAATTTAAAATATTCACTTTGCTTAAAAAAATGTTCTTAACATCCCACACAGTGTCTCTAAATTGCCGTTAAAAGTTTCTGGAGGACACAGCATGATTTGCTAGAGAAAGATCACCTGCTACTCCTGAGCACTTTGCAAGAACCAAGAGGGAAATGAAGCTATAGGATTAAACTGTCATTGTTGAGAGTAGCAATAATTGTATTAGTAATGGCTTCTTTGTATTGAGCACTACCTTCTCTGAAAAAAAGTTATTTCATTTGTAGTTAGAAATTCAACTAAAATTTTCTTATCCTTTTTGAATGAAGCTTACTAAGACATTTTGAAAAAAACAAATGCCTAAAAAGTTAACTTCTATAAGAATAGTAAAACAATGTGCACATTCAACTGATTTTCCTCTATTGAAAAAAATCAAACGTGTGTGTGTGTATGTGTGTATCATTAAATCTTAAAACTAATTGTAGAAGATTTTGAGATTTAAAATTTTTGTCTATACATTATGGTTTTAATCATTACATATTAAGAGTATTAGAAAACTAGAACTTTTATATGGTATCAAAGTTATCTACAAAGAGTTAATTATAAACATTAGCTTAGGTACACAGCTAAATCTGAGAAAATGGTTAGATCTTAAGTGATGGGGCAGTACCATCATAAGTCAACCAAGTATTTATTAAGCCCTACTCAGTATTCATCATTAAATATTTAGTAGGCTTTAATAAGTATTTGTTTTTTACCTTTCATTGTCATTGTAAATCACTGTTTGAACTCTTATAGTTGAAAAAAGTTTACTGTATTTTTCATCCAATACATTTTGATCATGTTTTTCCTCCCATATCCTTCCCACCTCCTTACCCATCCAACTTTGTGCGTGTGCACTCTCTTTAAATAAATACCACAAATTGAAAATCAAAACAAACCAAAAGCCAGTAAGAAAAAAAAAATAATGCCCAAACAAAAAGCCCATAGACAAACAAAAAATCAGAGAATTTATTGGCCAACTACTCCTACCCACAAGGCCTGCCCTGGAGTGTGATTGATGTAGCCAATGACAGTCCATTGGAGAAAATGATTTTTCCCTTTGCTAGCAGGTATCGGTTGCAGATAGCTTCTTGGTTAGGGTTGGGACCCCATGTCTACTTTCCCTCTCACAGCTGAGGCCCTGTCTGGCTTGAACCTATACAGACCCTGTGTATGCTGCCATAGTCCCTGTGAATTCGTTTGTTCCTATTGTGTCTTGAAGACAGTTTCCTTGGACTCATCTTTTGGCCCTGGTTCTTACACTCTTTCTGTCTCCTCCACACAGATCCCTGAACCTGGGGGGGGGGGGTTAATGAAGACATCCCATTTAGGTCTAAGAGTTCCAGAGTGTCCCACTCTCTACACATTGTCTGGTTATGGGTGCCTGTGTTATTTCCCATCTACTGCAAGAAGCAGCTTCTCTGGTGAGAGCTGAGCAAGGCACTGATCTATGGATACAGCAATATGTCATTAAAAGTCATTTTATTGCTATCTTCTTTTAACAGAATAGTAGTAGTAGGTTTCTGCTTGGCTTATGACCGATCGAGTCTCAGGTATTTGGGTACTTCAGCAGTGTCAGGCATGGGTTCCATCTCAGCATTGGGTCTTAAATCCAATCAAAAAGTGATTGGTTACTCCCATAACACCATTGTATCAGTTTATCTTGCAGACAGATCTCTGTTGTAGGCTACAGGTTTGTAGCTGGGTAATGGGTAGATTGCCTTTCTCCTCTGGTAGCTTTCAGAGTACCTTCTAACACCAAATGCTAGTCATCAGTAGGGATGAAGCTTCTCATTAGGCTCAACCTCCGTGTTCAGTGACATAAATTAGTGTTGTCTTTAGCAATAGGGCCTCACCTCAGGTTGTGGGGAGCAACCAGTGGCCTTGGCAATAGCCTGTGATGTTTGAGAGAGTCCTTTTGGATAATGACTCAAGATGTAACCCATTTTTGGCACTGGTGGTTTTACCTGGTGGCATAAGATGTCTAGTTGGGGTGTTGTCTCCCATGTTATGGTGACTCTATTTAGATTCCTTTCATACATGTATATATTTTAGGAAGCTTCTACTGTATGGTTTTTCCAAAGGTTTTTAGTGTTAGTTGTCCCTCCCCATATACTCTCCTTTTCCCTGCTTTCCCATCTCCACCCCTGTTTAATGCTCCTATTCTGTTTTCCCCTTTATCGCTCCATAACACTGTATTCTATTTCCCCTTCCCTGGAATGCCCTTTCCTCCTGTCTTATGCTAGGTACCTAATCTCTGTGGTTTTGTTTTTGTTTTTTCAAGACAGGGTTTCTCTGTGTAGCTTTGTAGACCAGGCTGGCCTGGAATTCACAGTGATCCGCCTGCCTCTGGCTCCCCAGTGCTAGGATTAAAGGTAGGAACCATCAACTCTCGGCTCCTCTGTGGTTTTTCTAATTATAGCCACACATCTAAGATTTAAAAAGCTGACATCTACATATAAGAAAAAACATGCAATATTTGTCTTTTGGGATCAGAATGTTTTTTAGCTCCACCCATTTATCTGTGAATTTCATTTTTCTTAACAGCTGAATAATATTCCAGTTGGAATAATTTTATGATAATCCAAACTCTATGGCTTTTAGTTATTGGTAATTTTACTGAGGCTCAAATTTGAATCAGGTCCTGTATAAAGTTGCCTTGTGAGAAGAGGAAAGTGTATTTGATGAGTGAGTCCAGCACATGGCCAAGCGTTGATGAAATCTTACTGCAAAGTTTCACTGGCCCTTGAATTCATTTTTTAAATGCCTTGTATTTAAGAAACTTACTTTTTTGTTTTCTATTTCAAAATAGTTTAGAAAATAATAGACTCATTCGTATACCCTTCCAAAACCTCTAATGTTAGCAACTCCTACAACCAGATGTATGTGTCAAAACCAGGAACTTGATGTTGGTGCAGTACTATTTGCTCAGCTAAACAGCACTGTTTCACCAGTCTTTCCACAGCACGTCTCTCCTGGCACAGGATTCAACTCATGATCCCATGGTGCATATTCTTGTGGCATCTTAATAGTCTCCAATCCCTGACACTTCTTTCTTTCGTTTTGTGACTTTCGGTTATTTTGTAGGTTTGTCAGCTCGGGTTTCCTTGTTGGTTTCTTGTAGTTGGATTGAGGTTCTTTACAACATACCTCATTGCATCATCATGATGAGTGATGACAAAATGTCTTTTTATGGGCAGTGTCAAACTTGGTCATTTGGTTCATGGAATAACTACTGGTTTCTCCCTCCTTGTACTTAGTACTTTCCCCTGTGTAATTAGTAAAGGATGTCACATTTTGACTCTGCTGTTGCCTTTTTTTTTTTATTATGTGGCATGCTTGCTTTGTTGAGCAGCTTACATACATACATTGAGAGTGCCTGATAAATATTTTATGTACTTCACAGTATCCTTTAAGGTTTCACAGTCTAGTTGAGAAGACAATTGATTCATCAGCACTGTTGCTGAAGATGGAGAGCAATTAAGCATATCATAGGGAATTTTTATTGAGGAATTAGAACAGAAGATGCATTTTACATTTGTCTACTCTTTTATGTATGATGGGGGCATGTTTGTAAAGGATAATTTGTAAGTCGATTCTCTCCTTATACATTTAAGTAGGTTTCAGGGATTGAACTCTGGTTGCCAGGCCTGCGCCATAAGCACCTTTATCTGCTGAGTCATCTCACCAACCCTAACTTTCTTATTGTTAGCATATCTTTGTGCAAAACAATGGGTTTTGTTATGGCATTTCATACATGTATAATCATGTTCTGTGCTCATATCTACGCCTTCCCATATCCTCTTCTCCATCTTTTCCCCAATAGTACCCCTTCTACTTTTTTTGTAAAGATTTACTTATTATGCATACAGTGTTCTTCCTGCATGTATTCCTGCAGGCCCAGAAGAGGGCACCAGATCTCATTACAGATGGTTGTGAGCCACCATGTGGCTGCTGGGAATCAAGCTCAGGACCTCTGGAAGAGCGACAGTGCTCTTAACCTCTGAGCCATCTCTCTAGTCCTCCCTTCTACTTTCACATTTGTATGTTTTTAATCTAGGTTCCATAAATGAGAGAGAGGGAGGCTTATTTCATGTAACATGCTCTCCAGAGTCATCCATTATCCTGTAGATGATATCACTTCATTCTTCATTATAACTGAGAGAAACTGCATTGTGCCTATGTAATATTTTCCTTATTTCTCTGTTCACTTACATAATTTGGATGTTGTTGCTTTTCTAAGCAAATGTATGTAATTTTGTTCAGTGTTTTAATAAGACTATATTCTATTTCTAGGAGTAATTTAACTGCTCAGCATTATCATTTAGTAGTACTTTCTATCATGGCCCATTTAAAATTAATATTCCTTACTCCTAGAAGTACAGCAATGACCATTACTTGGTATTCCGCTTTTTAAATTTCTTAAGTTGATAATGGGTTGAAGTAGTTGGGAAGAAATCCATTTTACTCCTTTTCCCCAAGTTGGAATTTTATTACTGGTACAGTAAAACTCAACTTTAAGCAATTGATCACTTTACTGAGAAAATTCAAACGATGATTTCTTGTAGAAATTTATTCTTTAGATTGTGCCTGGTAGGACAATGGAACCAGTTACATGGGCTCTTGTGTGTGCTCTTGTAGTGTAGAGTTGGGATGTTTCTGGCTTAATGCTTAAATTACTTTCCAAGCATAACCCCCTCGTGTCCTTCAGTACATCATATTTCAGCAGTTGACAGTGATGAAATGTGAGCAGTCACTCGTTGTTCTTACCTATAAATTGAGCGTCGTAATAGCTACTGTGAAGTCTAAATCTCATACATGTAAAACACTTAGAACAGTTGTTGGCACAGAGACAGAACCCACTATCAGCCATTATGAAGGGTGGCGGTGGAGAGCTAGTGGTGTTGTATGTTGACTTAGGAGCTAGAATTCCCTGTACTTTTCCTATGCTTGTGTTCTGAATAGCTGCTAAGTCCCACCGAACTTGCTGCTTTCTATAAAATTTTGTTACTTTAATAGTTATTAGGGGAATTTCCAACTTGCTTTTTAGAAACATAAACTCACTTCAGCAGTTTAGGTAATCTAAAATTGTTGAATACAGGCTAAAAATGGACAGAGGACAATAAACATATTTGAGTTGCGAGTTTGAAAAATACTTATTCCAGTAACAAGGAAAACTGGTTTGGGGTCAGTGTGGTGAGCATTTAAACAGACCCTGCTCCCCCAAGTCAGGAAGACTGTCTTGCAGTTTCTTCTTGACTTGAACTTTCTTCTTGAGCTGTCTGGACTCGTTTTCTAATACATGTTTTTTCTTTCTCATGCTACCAAAAAAATTGCTTTTGTGTGATACCCTGCTTCTCCCTTGGATTCCTTTCTTCCCTCCATTGTTTAAAAAATACAAAGCCCATTTCATTTACTAAAGTTCTTACTGGTGGTCACTACCAGGAAATAGGGTTGACAAATACACTGAACATTGAGGAAGTGACAGAGGTTCAGATGGACTCAAAAAGCACTAGTACGGTTGTATGTCTATCATAAGTTCACACTGAATTGTAAGTGTTTGCGTTGTTTTATACAGTGTGTATTCTAGTGACACCATAATGGGGTGTCTTGGTTCTCAGGTGAGAACTAGCTCATCCAATCTTACCTCATAGCCTTCCCTCTGGGAACTCCCCACCCGCATCTCAACTTATAAAATGGGAATGACTGCTCTTGTATAGTTGTGGTAGAAATTAGCCAAGTGGATGTATCCTGAGTTATGTGTAGATTTTAGTCCGTCTCTTCCAGAGCTGTTTGAACATAGATGACCCATCGCCTTGCTGACCTTCTCAGTTTCTTTCCTAGAAAATAGAAATTAGTAAGATTTTCATATTCTTTTCAGAGAGCTGTTTTAAGGGCACAAATGAAATGATGTTATGTGAAAGCATTTTGTTCATTAGTACTCTGTGCAGATGCAAGATAGACCTTAACTCATAGCTGACTCAAATTGATATTCTTTTTACTTAAAAGGATTTTCTTGTTTTTAACAGAGTTTGCTTCTAATTTTTACAAATGTGAATCTAGTCCAGAGCGCTCCTCCTCATCTGCCTGAAACATTTTCCTTGAACTCATTTTGTGGTCACTGAACTCCACTTCCTTTGCTTCAGACCCTTGAAGAGGCATTGTCAAAATGTTCTAAATGCATAGGAGTGATGATTAACTCCTGTCAAGACAAAAGATTTTCCCATTCTCACTCAGCCATCAGCTCTAGTCAAACATCGAAACACAGCTACCTTCAAAACCATTCCCTTTGTTAGCACAAGACTTAATATAAAAACTTTAAGAATGGTGGTTATCTCTGTGTTAATAAGCAGGTATCTCTAATACCTTTCTGTGCTCTAAATAATACACCAAAATAGGGAGATTTCCCTTGTTAGGATAAATTCTCTTATTCCCAGTTCAAGATTTGAGAGGAATCCTCATGTGGATGAAGTGGAATGTGGGATTTGGTTGGTGTTTGTTTTCTGTGTTTTGGCACTCATGCAACCCAGTCTAGCTCCCAACTAGTCATCCCTCTACCCTTCACCACCATGCCCAGAATCATACAGATTTTTTGATTATCATAATTATGTTCATTACTGACCTCTAGGGCCTGGCAACTACAGTATCAATGTGTTGGTGGTACCGAGGCTGAAAAACCCTAGTTGAGAGGAAATAAATGACATCTTTAAAATGTTAGTTGCTTTCCTGTCAGGATGCAGTAAGTGAGCCTTGTGATGAGAAGAGTCTCAGCATGTCGGTTGGCTGATCTAGAAGGGTGCATGGTGGTGCCCTTTGTTTTGGGAAGGGACTGTGGACTTTCTTTCCCTCTATTGCTAAAATAAGCTGAAAAGGCAGAGGTGCCAACTTCCTCTCGTGTAAAAGCTGCTTGCTGACCCTGACACAAGAGCAGTGATTGAAGGTGCACCTTTCTCCATCAGCTACACTCGTTTCCTTAGACGCTCCACCACACGTCTCCCTAAGTGTTCCTTGTGAGCCATCTTGCTGGGTTCACGCAGTGGAGCACTAGTGAAGAATAGAAATCTGCCCCATCAGAGGCAATATATTCAACCCACAATCTTTCATTATAAAGAATTGCCATGTTTTCATGTTTTAAAGCTTTCTTTGTCTCAGCACCACTTTACTGCCTACCTATTTGCCTGCTGAAATAGAAGTGATCAAAAAAACTGAAAACAGCCACGCTTGTTTTGTTCCTGGCTTAGTATTTGTCCTACTTCTCTTTCAGAACAGGGATTTGTAGCTGTTTAGTAGGTGATAAGCAAAGGGTTGTACCCAATGTAAATGGGGGGAAAGAACTGTAATATTAAAGGACAAAGATCTTTTTTCCAGTTTCCCTTCTTTAGGAAAAAAAAGTCTGTCTTTGGGAAGACTTAATAGGAAAGCAAATGTCCTTTATTGCATTTTATAGAACAAATGGCTACAGACTTTTAGCAGTCAAACTATAATATATTTTATGGCTTTATTTTCATTTTCTCCCAACCACACCCAAAAAATGATACCATGCTAGAAAATGAGGCTTGGGGGTGGGGTAATTTTCTCGGGAAGGTTAGTTCCTCACATTGAGAGCAACATGCATAATTTCCAACAGTTAAGCAGAGCTCAGTACAGCAGCAAAGAGCTTTATTATCTTAGCAAGATTCCTAACATTGTTTTCCTGACTTGGAATTAATGATGCTGTTTCAAAATCTTAGTGCTAGATTATATTGGGATAGGACTGCATACATGGTGTCAGCTCTGCTAACATAATGGTAACAAGTAGAACCTATAACTGAGACATTCAGACATTTTTGTATGTGTATCCATTTCAGATCCTCAAATGTATATATAGCTCAGGACTTACTCAGGTTTAAGAATACATAGAGAATATTTGAAGGAAGTGGATACAAAAATACTGTCTAGCAACTGGGCTTGTGTTAAAAAATGCTGACCCATTACATAGACAATGGCCTTCATGTAAAGATTACAGCAACTTCTATTACAACCATCGCTCAATATGTGAGAATGCAGGGAAAGAGAAATAGCTGCAGTGCCATGTTTTATTTGTGGCTTAATAATGCTAATGCCATGTCAATTGGCTATATTTCAGAAAACTTAATCTTGGATCATTTAAGTATGTAAATAGCTGATGGTACTGAATTGTTTTGGGCTTTGGAACATTAGAGATAGGAATAGAAGTTGAGTTTGAGCTTATTCCTGTGACTGCAGCTTTACTGTCACTGGTAAAAAAAAAAAATTTCAAAATCAGGACTTCTAATGGGTCAAAAGCAGATTAAGAATATCTCTGATTGAGGAAAATAATCTTGTTTTCCCAGATAATTTGTCCAATGATCCTAAAAAATATATAAAGTGGGAGACATATGCTAAACTTGCTTTTATTCCTGAATTCCTTGTCTAAGCTAAAACGTGTTGATTTGCTGTATAGACTGTAAGACCAGTGGTTCTCAACCTGTGGATCTTGACCCCTTGCATATCAGATGTTTATATTACAATTCATAACAGTAGCAAACATAACAGTTATGAAGTAGAAACAAAAATAATGTCATGGTCGGGTGTCACCACAGCATAAGAAACTGTATTAAAAGGTCACAACAGCATTAGGAAGGTTGAGAACCACTGCTATAGACTTTTCCTGAATAATATAGTGCATATACGTTACTTGTAAATTCTCAGACCAGATGGCTGCTTATAATTGTTCCAGCTCCAAAATTCCCTTCATTCCACTTTAGTCCTTTCATTTTTAGAGATAGAGAAAACAGATTGCTTTGTTTAAAGAGCTGCAACTAGAACACAGGCTAACACTTGCTAGCTCTGTGACACACTAATGTCAGTCAAATATGGGCATTCAAATAATGGTTTCAGACTTCAGGAGTAGCCATGCTTTACTAATACCATAACTTGGAAAATATAAAAGGAGAGGTGGTTTTATTTTTTAACTTACCTGTAGTTTTGCTACTGTGTTAGCTGTTCTTTCTGTTGAAAGAACTCCCTCTAGTCATTCCTTTATGATGTGGCACTGGCAGATTCTTCTTCAGTTTTTCTCACTGAGAATGTCTTGATTATTTCCCTCTGATTCTATTGGATACAGATTTTTCTGTTGATATTTCTTACTATACCTACAAACAGCATTTTATAGGCTAAACAGGCTGCTTTAAATAAATAATTTTTTAAAATATATTAAGCCACTTGTTATGGATCGTGTGGTTTCTGGTGACCCGCACACTGTCATTCTAATAAGCTTCTTCACTGTAGATAAAATAGTTTCTTTTTGTTTGTTTTAAGGGTTTTTTTCTTGACTTCAGGCTTTAGAACTTTTACCTTGGTGTGGGTATGTGGGTTATCTTGAGACAGGATTGTTTAGTATCTGGAATCCATAGTTTTATTTCTGGCCCAAATCTGTTGTGTCTTCAGACAATGAATGCATCTTTGAGTTTTGGGTTAGGTCTGTACTTTTTCTTCTTGAGCTCCAGTGACACAAATGTCAGACCTTTTGCTGTAGTCCGCAGACCCAGAAGGCACTGTCCTGCTCTTGTCCAGCCTGCCTAATAAGCTTCTCTATTGTGATTTAATGTGTTTCTTGGCTCAAAGAGTTCCACTTTGTACCTTCTGTCTGTTCGCTGAGAGTTAGTACTTTATCCCCACTGTCCCAGATGTGCCTGTAACTGCTTATTGGAGCATTTTATCATGGCTGCCTGTAACTCTTGTAAGTCTTGGGTTTGTCATCTCAGTTTTGTCATCTGTTGGCAACCTCTTCTAATTTTTAAATCTTCTGGTTCTTGATATGTTGGAGTGATGTATTGAAACCTGGCTATTTTCAAATGGTGTTTTGAAACTGTATATCATCTAAACCTTCTGTTTGTACCGCCCTTTCCTGGCACTGCTTTGTCAGGGTGGTGGGTGCCTTCCTGTTACTGACAGCAGATATAGTCTAGGTTCCTTACTCAGCCTCTGTTGGCAGGTGAGGGAAGGACCCTTCTTACTTCTGAGTGCTTCTGAGCTTCATGTAGTCTCCACCGCTGTCGCTGGGAGTGAGTGAGAGTGTGCTTGTCCACTATAGTAAGTGTTGTCTTCCTAAGCCTGCATTAACACTGTCCTCCAGGACTTTCTGTGTCTTTCTGTGGTTACAGTGGTTGTCAAGGCTCTACACTGAGCACTGGCTGGTGAGAATGGGGCAGTTTCAGTAGTGTTTGGCTGCAGTAGACCAGCTATGGTCAAAGCTTTCTATCTTACTAAGCTGCCACTTTATTGTGCCTTTAAACAGGAAACACTTTTACTTGTTTTGTCTATACTAGTTCATATTTCCAGGCTGCTGACTTCATCGGTCCCACATCTGGCATAGATTACCCAAAGAGAGCACAGGGAATTCACTATTGTATTGCTGCTTGGATCCCCAAGTCCCTGTTGTTCTGCCTTTCTCAGCTTCTCAAATCTTCTTAGACAGATGATAGATGATAGATAGATAGATAGATAGATAGATAGATAGATAGATAGATAGATAGATGACAGACAGACAGACAGACAGATGGTAGATTTTTTTAATCATGTGCCTGCATTGCCATGGTGTGCGTGTGGAGGTCAAAGGACATTTTGCAGCAGTTGCTTCTTTCCCTTCACCATATGGGGTCCCAGATCAAACTCAGGTCCTTCAGCCTTTCTGGCAAGCACCTCTAAGCAGAGCCTCACACGATCCCCTCCCTTAAATGTTATTATATCCAGGGTCTTTAATTATACTTTGTAGAAATAACAGGGAAATGTGCAAGTACTTTCTGTAAAGTGGTGGGCAGCCAGATGTACATTTGATCTGTCTGTGTCAAATAGAGAACCATTATCAGGGGAAACATTACATGCTGTGTATTTCATATGATTTGCGTAATGGTCTCACAAAGACTGCTGGAAATAATGTCTTTATTTAAACTGGAATCATTGTTCTTGTTATTAACAAAAGCTATTTCTCTTTAGGAAATAATGCAAAAGGTGTCTCAAGGCTCCTGACCAGTGAACAAAGATTTGAGAAAGACAGCCAAGCTCATGTTTTCTCCTGATCAAGAAAACCATCCTTCCAAAGCCCCAGTGAAATATGGTGAACTCATTGTCTTAGGGTAAGAGACATAAAACAACATGATGTGGTCTCTAGGTTAGAACTGTTGTTAATTTGTGTGTAAGAATTCATGCCTTAACACTTGCAGAAGAATATAGAGCTAATACTGTTTGATAGCAGTGTAAGAAATTCCTAATGCCCATGTTTATGCCGCTTTTGTAAGTTGAGTTATGAATAAGAGGCTAGGGAGATGGCTCAGAGACTAACGGTCACAGTGCTTGCTGCTCTTAACTCCCAGTGAGTCTGAGCTCAGTTCCCAGCAGCCCCTCCAGGAAGCTCATGGTGGCTGCGACTACAGACCCAAAGGATCCAGCACCCTCTCCTGGCCTGCAAGCTGCCACACAATAAATAACATCTGTCATTCAAGTACCGAGTAAACTTTACCTTGTCCTACCCTAGAGAAGGAATTTGCATTTTCTGTCCTATCCTTCCCTGCTTGAGGTCATTTGTGTACCTTAGTACGTATTTGTTTGTCCTTTTGCCTTCTGGGTAGTGTAAGCTTGTGCATAAGGACCAGGTTTATAGACCTACGGGAGCAATCAAATAACTCAAGCACAGCATATAAGTATCCATTTGCATCACAGTTATCTTATTCATTTATCTCCCAGAAAGGCAATCTGAAGAGAGAATAGGTGATTCTATTATTTCAGTTATTTTAATCTAAACTTGGAATGACTGCAAAATGCAAGTACAGTGTGTTAACTAAGAAGTTGAGAAACTGAAAATTATGAAATTTCCTGCCCACCTGGTACTTATTTTTTTCCCTAAATATCTGGTGCTCTACACTTTGTACTGTCTTTGAGAGTCAGACTGGTATAGCTTCTTGTTTATCTATGACTTTTTAAACTTAGCATCTGTAGGTGCTTTGCCTGCATGTGTGTCTGTGCACCATACGCATGCCCGATGTCACAGAGGCAGCTTTGGTTCCCTGGGACTGGAGTTACAGAAAGTTGTGAGCACTGTGTGAGTGATGTGATTTGAACCTGGGCTCTCCGGGAAAGTAACCAGTGCTCTTAACTGCCCAACAACCTCACAACTCCTGTCTATAGCTTCTGACTGGAGGTCCATTGTTTCTTCCAACAGTGCTAGTGAGATTGCCCAGAACAAGTCAGCTGCACTGGCCAAACCCAAAGCAAACTTATGTGGGATGTGCTGGCACATGCCAGTCACCCAGCATAAATTTCATTATAGTAACCACAGCATTACAACTTTGGCTAGACTTTTAGAAAATGGATTGCTTTAGGGCTGTTTAATATACCAGATTTGTTTGTTTGTTTTTTAGTATAGTATTAAAATGAATTCAGTAGTGCCTGATTGTGGTACATACCCAGATATGTTTATTTTTCATTTTTTCCAAGTTGTTTTATTTATGTTTCTTACTTGCTTGCTCTTGAGGTTTACATGTGTTATAGAGAAATGATTGGAAGATTGAAGCAGCAGAAGTAGGCTTAAGCACTAATTGGGAAAACTCAGTTGAACAGGAGATGGCAACACATTACTGTTCTATTCGGGTAGCTAGGACTTAAGACACTTCCTTACTGCAAAAGTTCGGCTTTCAAAGTGTTGGGTTCACAATTAGAGTTTCTGTTTCAATTAATGCTGTAAAATGTTTACCTTAAAAAGTATAGTCATAAGGAATCTGATACCCATTACTCAGTTCTTGCTTTTATGGGTAACTCAGAGTGATGTATGATACTTCTCTGTGGCTCAAAACATAGCCAGAAAGAGTCTCATTTTGTTTCACACCCAAGCAGGTAGACTGAAGATCAGCAGTTGCTAGAAGGGAATTTGAGGTAATTAATTGAAAATTAAACACACATGTAAGACAAACTATAACCTTTGTTTTATGGTTGTGTAATCCTTAAAAGAGATCAACTAAACTGCTTTTCTTTCCTGCCAGGTATAATGGGTCTCTCCCAAACGGCGATAGAGGAAGGAGGAAAAGTAGGTTTGCTTTGTTTAAAAGACCTAAGGCAAATGGGGTGAAGCCCAGCACTGTGCATATTGCATGTACCCCTCAGGCTGCCAAGGTAAGATAAATTTCTAAAGAAGTTAATTGGAAAATTGAACTATTCTTATGTGTGGTCTGTATTCTCTAGTGCTTTGCATTTCTGTTTCATATTTCTCCTTTTGTTTAGATTGAGGAAGAGACTTTGGAAACATGCCATTTGAAAGTCTGTCGAATGGAACCCCCCACCCCAACTGCCCCTTGTGACAGGGGCAGGTAGAAATTAGAAGAAACTGTTTCCAGTCTAAGCTCCATGGGTCCTCTGGTTTTGATTTGGTTTTTGGCCTATGCCCTTCATAGATTCTGCCCAGGCCCTTGCTCACAGTGGACCCAAGCAGCCACTGACAGAATGAAAACAGTGGAAGGCGTGTTCTCAGCCAGACCTAACGTTCCCACCCTCCAGGCCTTGTTCATCCTCCCAGCCCTTTTATTTCCTCACCAAGAGTTTTAGAGTTAAGACTCTTGTGCCTTTTTAGACTGATGAAAGTGGAGAAAGATTTGAGTCTTCTTTTTGCCTTGGAATTCCTCTCTTTCCAGTTTATAAAACAAACTGAATTCAGTAATGTGGTATCCGGATAAAAACCATTACAGAGTTCCTTGACTTGTAGAGGTATCAGGAACTAAGTAGCCCTAGGGTGCGCATGAGCGTTAGAGAATCTGTGCTTTAAAGTGTGGTTAAATAAATGAGATGCATTACAGTTGGGATATGCTGCTTGTTTTAGGTGTCTGGTCCCTGAAGTTATCTATATTTCAGCCTTGTTTTATATCCAGCTTGAATATCACTCCTTCATCTGGCCTCTCCTTGCTCACTGTGTGAGAGCTGATGAATGTGTGGGAGGGCTGTCTGCCCACGGGGTTCTTTCCCTCTTGCTCTTTTGTAGAGAAGGAGTGTGGAGAGTAGATGGTGGCAGCTCGTTCTGAGCTACTCCTTGTGATGCTTGCCCATGGAAGTATATCAGAATTTGGAATATACCAGTTCTTCATTTTGAGGACTGTTCACGTGTTACAAGATATTTAAGTCCTTGGTTCCATGTGCACTGAAAGTCATTTAATCACTAACATCATTGTGACAGCCAAAAGCATTTAAATATTTTCAGATGCCTCTTAGCTGTATAATACCTCTGGTTGAGGGACCAGTGTCAAGAGAAATGCATATAATCTACTTTCTCATTTTGTGTATGTGCACACATGTGTGAATTTGCAAACATGTCTGCGTGCCTGTGAAGGCCAGAGGTCAACATCTGGTGGCTTCCTCAGTCATTCCCCATTTTGGTTTTTGAGTCAGTGTCTCACTGAACCTGGAGGCCTTTAATCAATGGGCTGGCTGGCCAGTGAGCTTGAGGTGTCCTCCTGTCTCTGCCCCTAGCACTGAGATATCTCCCAGCCCTACTTTCTCAATTTTTTATATTATCTTGCCTTTCTTGTTTTCATTGTTATCTCCTTTTTAAACAACAAAAATCTCAGGGATTGAAAATTGATGAGTGTCAATTTTTAAAATTTCTGATATATCATGAAGAAAATTTAACTTTTATAAATGTCTGGCAGTCATCTAGGATGAAAGTCCCTGACTTTCAGTGGGACTCAGGCATACCCTGTTACAGTTCTTACTCCTAATTTAAGAAAAGGTGTAACAGCTGAAAAACGATTATAGCCTAGTACTCATAAACTCTTTAGAAATTATTAACTTTCAGAACTAAAGATGTAGCTTAGTCATAGACTATTTCCTGGCTTGTGTGATGCCTTGTGTTCGATCCCAACACATTAGCTGCAACAAAACTTTTAGCCTTGGCATGTGTCACGTACCTGTCATCTCGGTGCTCCAGAGGCTAAAGAAGGATGGAGAGTTGAAGCTCAACATGGGCAACACCTTGAAGCCTTGTCCCCTGCCCTTGCTCCCCTAAAAAAAAAAAAAAATCCAGAAGTTAGCAATTACTTAAATTCTCTTAATATAGAATTTCTGTAGATTTTAAAACATGTGAACAATTATATTTATGACTACATAAATATGTAGTAAAATTAGCACCATACTTGTGATTTATCCATACTGCATTCATGAGGAACATAGAAAAGGGCATGTGGGTAGCCACAGTTATATCTCAAGGTTTATTTTAAGAATTAAAAGAAACGCAGAGGAGGGCCACCAAGATGGCTCAGTGGGCTAATGCATTTTGTACTAAGCCAGATAGATTGGATGGGTGGGTGGATGGATAGATAGATAGATAGATAGATAGATAGATAGATAGATAGATAGATAATGTTTGTGATCGAGAGAGAGTCTGATTGATTGCCCACACCCATATAACCCCAGCACGTGGAAAACCAAGGAGTTTCTAGAGTTCAAAGCCAGTCTCCATTGCATAGTGAGGTCTAGGTTATCCTGAGCTACATAAAGCCAGTATGGTAGCATGTACCTGTAATCTCTGCACTCCATAGAAACTAAGACAGAAGGAGTTCAAGTTTAAGACCAGCCTGGGAGATAGATATATATTCCAACTCTTTCTTTCAAAACAAACAAAAACACAGAAACCTAGTATGGTAGTGCATGCCTTTAATGCCAGCACTCAGGAAGCTAAGGCAGGTGGTTCTCTGTAAATTAAGAGGCCAGCCAGGTTTACACAGCAAGTACCAGGACATCCAGAGATCCTGTCTCAAACAAGTGAGATGGTAAAATAGCTTTTTTTTTTTTTTTTTTTTTTTTTTTTTGGTTTTTCGAGACAGGGTTTCTCTGTGGCTTTGGAGGCTGTGCTGGAACTAGCTCTTGTAGACCAGGCTGGCCTCGAACTCACAGAGATCCACCTGCCTCTGCCTCCCAAGTGCTGGGATTAAAGGCGTGTGCCACCAACGCCCAGCTAAAATAGCATTTTTTAAAGCTTTGTTAAAACCTGGTAGTTGGTACTTAGGTATTATCTTTAGATATTTGAAAATTAATTTCTTTAATATTAAAACTTCAGGAGGCCTTACCTATTACAGATAAACTAAAAATGGAAACATTTCCCCTCCTTTTGCTATGTTTACTCTTGTGTCTTCTTACCTATTTTCCTTTTATACAGCTGTTTCTACGCCTTTTGTGCAGTAACTACGTTTTCTCTTCCAGTATTATCTTCAGCTCATTGCCATAGGCAGCCTGAAAATAGAAAAGTGTATTTCCATTTAGGATAAGTAAAAACCGTGGCCGTCGGCCGGGCGGTGGTGGCGCACGCCTTTAATCCCAGCACTCGGGAGGCAGAGGCAGGCGGATCTCTGTGAGTTCGAGGCCGGGCTGGACCGATAGCCTCCGAAACAATACAGAGAAACCCTGTCTCGTAAAAAAACAAAAAAAAAAAAGCCGTGGCCGTCATCATTGCCTCTATTTTTTCTTGTAATGTTTAATCATCTGTAAATTTTTCCGTGTCTGGTTCAGTGTATCATAAACACTTGCCATCTGTAGGGTTATAAAATGAGCTGATAATTCTGGTTTAACTATATATGTCTTTATATCACTTTAAAAATGAGTTTTTTGTTCCTTGCAAGATTTTTGTATTTTTCAAAGAAATGCTAGGTGTTGGTTTCAATTTCCACTTGGTATTTGATTTTAATCCCCTTGTAATTTAAAGTACTTTTAAATGAAACACGGCTTTTTTTAAGAGTTTAAAATTTATGTTTTTGTTCTTGTCTATTAAGTATCCTATTACCATTGAACCTGAGAAGCCACAATCACAATTGAAGTTATATAGAGTCTCTAGCCTCTGCCCTAAATTCCAGGAGGGAAATACATGAATGTGACAAATATTTTACCTTCCTTTAGTTGAAGAGATTTTTCTGATTTGATTGACTGCTAATTTTTGCTGTTAACCTTTTCATTCATAGGCAATAAGCAACAAGGACCAGCATAGCATATCATACACATTATCTCGAGCCCAGACTGTGGTGGTTGAGTATACTCATGACAGCAACACTGATATGTTTCAGGTACTATAACATAAAATTTTTCTTTAAAAATGAAAAAGTTAAAAAATCTATTGTCAATGACTCTGCTATGATCAGATTAAATATACTTTCATGTTGTATCTGTTTAAAATATGTATTGAGTTTTGAAATTCCGTATCTAAAAGTCATCATAGTATTGTTTGAAATTGGGCTCTGAAGCTAGAGAGTTGGTTTAAGGGTTAAGAGCACTTGCTACTCTTGCAGAGAACCCAGGTTTGGTTCGTAGCACCACCTTAAAGTGGCTCTTAACAGCCTATAACTCCAGTTCCAGGGGATCTAGTGTCTCTTCTGGCCTGGTAAACATGTCTTAGCTACTCTGTGCCTTCTCCTCCTCTGTAAAGTGCAGAGAACAGCCTCTCTCTCCCTCAGGATGGTTAGAGGCTGAAGGGGGTGTGTGCATGGAGCAGATGCAGATCTGGGCCAGCTGTGAGTAGCTCATAGTAAATAATAGTTGTTACTGTTCCAAACAAGAAACCCAGATGCACATAATTTAGACTTCTTGTTGCCCACCTCCCAGCTTCCTTTCTAAGCAACAAAGAAACAGGCAATTTCTAACTCTTTACATCAACTAGAGGAATTTGGTTTTCAGCACTCAACTGGTCAAGGCTACTGGCGTAATAAAAATCTCTTCCTCTGGCTCCCGTCCTCTGCAGCAATCTGATGTTGATGCTTGTTTTTATATGCTGATAGATCATAGAGCAGTGAAGCCCAGAGACATAAAATTCTTGGTATTTTCTCTCTTACTGTTAGGTTTTCTAAAGAAACTTAACTAGAATTGACTATTACCAGTCAATTAAAATTGTTGTCCCAATTAGTTTTTTTCATTTTTCTTTATAATGCTAAATGAAAGGACCTAGAGATGTATTTAGTTTTGATCGTTAGCAAAATACGTTTGAGGCTGATCTCTCATCTAGCTCTGTAGATGAGATGTAGGTTTATTATTTAAGAACAGTATCTTTACAGTTACTATTAGAATATAGATGTTTGTTTCTCTTGTTTTTTACTAACAACATCCTTAGTGATAAAAGATTGGATCACAATACAACATAATAGTAACAGTGTTTTTCCATATCCTTATCAACAATCAGTATTTAAAACGAATGTGATTAGTTTTTTAAAAAATCAAGATGACAGGTAGCTGTTTGCTCACATATTTGAAATTTAACTTCAAAAAGTAACCATGTATTTATATGTTTATCTTATCCTTTGTAGTTGCCTCTTTGTTTTCCTAAGTTAATTTTCTATGTGCATCATCCCTATGGAAAATTAAAGATATCTGCACTGTAAAGTTTAAGAAAAATCAGAAACCAGTCAAGTAAATTACTTCATTATTGAGGGATGAATTATCTGCCTTCCAAACTAAGAACATTCATGCTGAGTCTATTGGGTAGAAATTCAGATTCCAGTTCAGTTATATGTGGAGGGGTCCCAGTGTCTCAGTGTGAAGTGCAGACTTCTGATGGGGAGGAAGGACAGGTAAAAGACTTCATAGTCTTTTTTAAAATCTGTACTTTCAGGCCTTTAATCCCAGCACTTTGGAGGCAGAGGCAGGCAGATCTCTGTGAGTTTGAGGCCAGCCTGGTCTACAGAGCCAGTTCCCGAACAAGCAAGGCTGCACAGAGAATCCCTGTCTCAGAGAAACACAAAACAAATCTATACCTTCTAACTGGATTTAATAGGACCTCTGATAATAACCATAGAAGGGATTCTTAAAAAAAAAAAAAAGGATGTCAGAGAAATAGTATAAAATATGGTAGAAAATTGACAATTCTACTTACAGCTAGAGCATGGTACATAGAAGTAACATGAAATTGGTTGACTTTTTAAGGCAGCCCTTGGGTTCACTTCTGTCTCCTCTGGAAAAGTAAAAACCATACACTGATGCACACAGTTGTGATTCCAGCTCCTTGGGAAACTGAAGCAGAAGGAGGCCATCCTGGACTATAGAGCTAGACTCCCCCCCCCCCCCAACACACACACACACACACACAGAAATCCTGTTTGTAGAGAGTTGGTATTTTCTATGTGCCATCATTAATACGTTAAAGAGCCTATGACTTCTAAACATTTCCACTAAAACCGAGACATGAGTCACTTTTGTCATCTGTTTCATTCCTTTTTTCCCCTTTCAAGATGCAAAAAACATTCTTACTAGTGAGTACTTTAAAGGTAGTTTTACCCTGACACCTGCCTCACCGAGGACTCCAGTTAGAAACCTATTGCTCAGAAATGAAAAATACCAAGGTATATGACAAATCCTACAGGCTACATAGAGAATTCTTTTTTTCTGTGCTTCCTTGGGGACCCTGAAACAAAGGTACCTTTTGAAGTACTGTTCTTTGAAGTTTAGTTATTTGATGTCTCAATCCTTATCAGAGTGAGAGGTTGGAAGAGAAGCTTTTGTTGCTAAAAACAAGCACAACCCAAAGCAGAAACTGACAGCTGCTATTTAATAACCTGGTGCAAACTGGTGGAGAGCTGTTCCAGAGACTCTGAGCAAGGCTGTATCCATGGCCTTTAGTGGGAGGAGCAGGGTTTGTGGACAGCTCCTGAACACAGCAGCAGGTTAGGTTTATTTCAGTGATGTTCTAGAGCTGTCATAAAAGATTTACTCACCTTCCATGTATATAAGGTGGGATAGTATATGCTTAAAAGGGTTAGACCCCAAGGCCATCTAAGAACCTCCCCCACATTGGATTCCCTGAGGGTCTTGGGAATTCATTGTGTGCTCCCACTTAGTTCTGCACTCCAAGTGACTGCTGTATCGGAGAGTGTGACAGATTGGCTTTCAAAGGTGTAGGTGGGGATAGTACTGCTAAGTCTGAAATTTAGAAATTGCAGATGCCTAATGCTTTTACTGTATCTCTTAATGGATTCTACTGTGGTCTTTGAATGAAGTCATATGTTCTTTTTTTTCCCCTTTAGATTGGTCGGTCAACTGAAAGTCCTATTGATTTTGTAGTAACTGACACAGTTCCTGGAAGTCAGAGTAACTCTGACACGCAGTCAGTACAAAGCACTATCTCCAGATTTGCCTGTAGGATCATATGCGAGCGCAATCCCCCCTTTACAGCTCGGATTTATGCTGCAGGGTTCGACTCATCAAAAAACATCTTTCTTGGGGTAAAAAGCTTTTTTTTTCCTAATGCATTTTTTATAGAAGTTTCTATTTCCAAATTGCACATAAGTAGAAAGTCACTCTTTTTACAGGAAAAGGCTGCCAAATGGAAGACGTCTGATGGGCAGATGGATGGCTTGACCACTAATGGTGTTCTTGTGATGCATCCACGAAATGGGTTCACAGAAGACTCCAAGCCTGGAATATGGAGAGAAATATCAGTTTGTGGGAATGTATTCAGTCTTCGAGAAACCAGATCAGCCCAACAGAGAGGAAAGATGGTAAGTACTTCTGTGTAGCCTCTTCTTACAACAGTAAACATAAGTAAATATAAGGTGAGTTGAACTGGGAGAGAGAGAGAGACAGAGAGAGAGAGAGTTGATTGGTTTTTTTCAACTTTTAGACTTATTCTTGACACGCAAAAACTAAGACCATCAAACCCTGACCCCCAGACACTAATTCTAGAGGATGATGTTTTGTTTCAGTTAGAAAATGTTAAGCGTCTATTTTTTGTGCATGTCTTTGACTATACTTAACGAATTAAAAATAACTAAATTTATTGATTAGCCAGATAATTAAATCATAAGCTATCTTTTAGCTTGAATGAAGGAAGTTACTGTTCAATGTGGTATTGTTCATCTTCAAATTTAGCATTTTTCATAACTTCTAAAATTTCTGTTTCCACATTCCACCCAAATAGAAACTTCCTTAAGTCTAGCAGGTAATCCTGAAGGTTCTGTGTCTTATTAGGACTTACTGAAGACCTAGTGTAAACACAACGGTAAATGTGGTTTTGATTCTCTTCTCCTTCAGGTGGAAATCGAAACCAATCAGCTACAAGATGGCTCCTTAATTGACCTTTGTGGTGCAACCTTGTTATGGCGTACTGCAGAAGGCCTTTCCCACACTCCTACTGTGAAGCACTTAGAAGCTTTGAGACAGGAAATCAACGCAGCACGGCCTCAGTGCCCCGTAGGGTTCAACACACTAGCCTTTCCCAGTATGAAGAGGAAGGACGTTGTAGATGAAAAACAACCGTGGGTATACCTAAACTGTGGCCATGTTCATGGTTATCATAACTGGGGAAACAAAGAAGAACGGGACGGAAAGGATCGTGAATGTCCTATGTGTAGGTCTGTCGGTCCCTATGTCCCTCTGTGGCTTGGATGTGAAGCTGGGTTTTATGTGGACGCCGGCCCTCCCACCCATGCCTTCAGCCCTTGTGGGCACGTGTGTTCAGAAAAGACAACGGCCTACTGGTCCCAGATCCCACTTCCTCATGGTACTCACACTTTCCACGCAGCCTGTCCCTTTTGTGCACATCAGTTGGCTGGTGAACAAGGCTATATCAGACTTATTTTCCAAGGACCTCTAGACTAACAGCTGTCTCTAGGACTGCATTATAAGTTTATAAGCTAAGCGAGTTGGGTTTTCCAACCAGTTGTCCAAGTAAGTTTCTCAGCTCTGGTCATTTGCATTAAGATGAAGAATTTTTTAAATATTTATAATAGTGATTTCTGAGAAAAATCTGGGAAACTCAAGCAAAGGAATTTTTGAAAGTTCCAGACTTCTGAATTCTGAGTTTTGAAAATATATTTTGAGGAGAAAAAGACATAGTCTAATTTGATGCCTTCATTTTAGTGTTTTGAATCACCACCCATACTCAGTGTTGAGTTCTTCTGTATAACTGAGGGTCTTGGTTCAAACTACATTAGTTTACAATTTGTTGCAAACATTGTAAAATATAGCAATGTGTATATTAATTTTTTCTATTTATCTTTATCATAGAAAATACCTTAGAATGTCGTGATAGAGTAGCATGGTAACGACGGTGTCACACACATTTGGTGTGAATGGTAGCATAGTGAGCACATAGCTCAAGGATTTGCAAAGCTAAGGAGAAAGACAAGAGCTTCCCTCCCCCGGGCCAGTGTAGGTAGGGAATCTGATGGATTAGAGTATTCCATAAAACCAGATTCACAGAATTACCATTGTCTCAAAGGTGTTTGTTTTTAACCACATTGAAGTTAATCAAAAAACTTTTTTTCCTTAATGTTTCTCTCAAGTGTAGTACTATAACAAAAGCTAATGCTAAGAGACATTTTATATGCTCCTTTGAATATGCAATCTAATCTAGATGATCTATTTTTCTCCCATGGTAACTGATCTGTTTTTAGTGCCAGCGACATTTGGCAAGTTTATTTTTTTGGATATAAACTGTGGTTCATCTGTTCACTGTTTCTAAAAAAAAGAAAAAGAAAAAGAAAAAAGAAAAAATCCTATGAGAAACGCATAAATTAACAAGAAATTAACAAGAGAAGAAAATTACTTGATTTGCTTTTAGGAAAAAGAAATAAAGTGTTTTGTAAATTATTCTGTATTGGGTTATTCCAAGCAGTAGAAATGTAGAGCTACGAAGGGTTGAACGACAGCAGTACCTCCCTTGTAACCCAGCAGACCAGCCTTAACTGCGGGCTTGACTCCTAAGGACAGTGGCCTCAGTGTGACTCCGGAAATGTCTGGTTGGCGGATGAAGGGGCGTGGCAGCAAAGGAGGACACACCCCAGGGTCTCTTAGTTCTCTAAATCCAGTATGTGCTTTGCAAGACAGTTTCTTCTCACCCTAGCCTTTTTTAAAATGCACCAGACATACAAACAGTTGCACTACACCAAACCCTTTTAACACTTATAGAAATCAGCATACATTTAGATTAGACAGCCATCTTTCAGTCTTTGATTTCTTTTCCTTTCGTTTGAAAAACTGTATAATACTTAATCGACTATTGTCAAATTTTTATATGTGGTAGTATAGCTTTACTTTATCTTACTACATCAGTGTTTTGTTGTTTTTTTTTAAGTAAACAAAAAAGTCACTTAGAAGCCATGAACTATTTTATTTTACTTGATTGTCAAATTCTTTGTTTTGAAAATGATCATTTGGGTTCACTCAGGAAATGCATGTCAAGAAATTTGTATTATAAGTTAGCTGTGATGTATCAGTAACTGCTGGTTATTACCCTTTTTTCAAAGAGATTTAGTTGATTTTGAAGTTTTCTGGTCACATGCTTTGTGACTAATGCAAGGAAATCAAGTCCTGTGTTGTTTGTTCCTGTCATTTCTGTTGAGGCTATATATTGTAGCTTAATTTTTATTTGCAATTAATTTATTCAAACTAAGTAAATACTTTTCAAAATAGATACTTGAATTTGTCTCTGTGGGTTCCTTTTTGCACAATTGAGAATGGAAAGCCAGAAGTGATAATTCTACCCAAGACTAACCAGATCTGCCTCACTCTGCTGACATAGTCATCGTGTTAAATGCACAAGAGTTTGCATTTAATGGAACACTAAAGTCTCTGGTCCTCTAGGTTAGAGAGAGGGCTGGCAACTGAGCTACGTGAATCGTGCTTATGATGATAGAGGTTCCATCTTTTCCCCAGAAGCCCTCAATTTTCTCTCCTATCAGCTCTATGAAACTTGTTTTTAAAATTCAAGAGATGAAAATCATTAGTCAAGTGTTTTGTGTAAGCACGTTAAGAGGTAGTTCTGTTTTATACTTACTCGTCTGCATTAAAGGAATTTCAGGTGGCTCAGTGGTTAAGAGCACTTATTGCTCTTGCAGAGGGCGGGAGTTTCATCCAGCACCTAGGCAGGTGGCTTATAGCGCCTTTGACTGCCTCCAGGGAATCCAGTGCCCTCTTCTGACCTCTGTGCCTGCCCTATATATGTGCAGACACATGCACATAAAAATAAATCTGGCCAGCACTCAGGAGTCAGAGACATGCTGTTCTCTGAGTTCAAGGCCAGCCTGATCTACAAGTGAGTTCCAGGACAGCCAGTGCTACACAGAGAAACCCTGTCTCAAATAATAATAATAGTAATGATAATAATAAATAAACCTGTAAAGAAATGTCCATATTTTGGGCAAGGGAAAAACAGCTATATGTACTTTTCCTAAATGAACTCTCAAGGAAGGTAATCCGTAAGTCTTCTTGCATCAGAGTGATCTTAATATTTAGAAGGCCCTTGGTCTGGAAGGATCCATTCCTGTTCATGCCACACGCTCTGAATCATGAAGGGCAGTCAGATAGTTTAAGAATCTATGCCAGGTTACCCTGTACTACCTGTTCCTGGTTACCTCACCCTACCAGTACCAGGTTACCCCGTCCTCCCCAGACCAGGTTACCCCATCCTCTCCATACCAGGTTACTCTGTCCTCCACATTCCAGGTTACCCCGCCCCCTACATTCCAGGTTACCCCGCCCCCCACATGCTGCGTGGTCCTGGAGATCAGAAGTTAAGGGTTACATGTGCCTGGCAAGCATTCTATCAGAACTGTATCCTACCAACTCCTTTTGAAGCTACAATTACTTGCTTTGCTCTTAGAAAAATCTTTTGGAACAGGGTAAAAACTAAATAATTATGCAAATAAGTAATTATATCTAGGGCTAGATAGATGGCTAAGAGGTTAAGAGCACTGACTGATCTTTCAAAGGTCCTGAGTTCAATTCCCAGCAACCACATGGTGGCTCACAACCATCTGTAATGAGATCTGGTGCCCTCTTCTGGCCTGCAGGCATACATGCAGACAGAACAAAATCTAAATAATAATAGTAATTATTATTACTATTATTATATCTAGCATTTGAGTGTTCCCCTTAGGATATCTTGGGACCCATGAGTGATAATGACTTTCTGACACAGACAGCACCAGTAGGTATTCTGTTCAACTTCCCTTTAAATTTATAAGCGACATTTAGAAGTGTGTCACTTCACCCTGGTACATCTTGTGCTGCCAACTTTAGAGACCACTGGTCACTTCCTGATGCTTTTTCTTTATGCTGGAGGCATCGGCCCTGTAAGAAATCAGATTGGCGGACTCTGTCCACACTGCATCACTGCGTCTCACACTCCCTTCCAGGGTCACTGGAGAGCGCATGCGCTAAGCCTCTTTCCCCTCCCATCGTTCATTCTAACAGAGCATATACTTGAATGCCCGTGAGCGTAAGCTATTCTAGTTGAGTGGTGTAGCGAGGGAACACATCCCTACCGTGGCGGGATTTGTCATCTAGTAGGAGAGGCGGATGTGAGCGAGAAAAGTTGCAGCAGTGTGGACGGCGAGCCACCCTGACAGGACAAAGCAGCGGAGAAGAGGCGGGGTGTCAGATACGCGCCTGGGCTGGGAGTGTGCCTGCGTCATCTGTGAAAGGAAAGGACGTCAGCATGGCTGCAGGGAATGAGAAAGGGAGAGCAGTTGGTAAGAGAACAAAGCCAGATACTTGGGGTGGGAGGTTAGAAACGTAACCAACTCCCGTAAGTTGTCCTCTGACCTCCACATCATGTAACATAGCACACGCACTCCCAACACGCAAGGACACAGTAAGTAAAATGTACTTTTAAATTTAAAAAATGCCGTTCTCTTACATGTTAGCAAGAATTGTCGGTTTCCTATCATTTCATTTTCCATAAAGCTTAAAAAACCGCTCAAGTGACACATTCGAAGAGCAGAGCCCTGAAGCTTGTTTCATGAATCTAGATTATAAAACCTGCTTCCCCGAAGGAAGTATGTCTCTCTCGTAATTGTCCACAGGAAGTCAGTAAGTAAAATCAAAAGAGCTTTCCCAGTAACGGTCACAGAGCACAGCATGGGACCTGGGTTTAGACGCTGTGATGGGGAAAGCAGGTTCCTGTGCCAGTTTGTAAACCCAGCTGTGTGAGTCCGAGGCAAACTACGGAGTGTTTGCTGCATGCCAATCATCGTCACAGGCACAATATTGAGAAAATATTAGTGCTGTTCAAATCCACCAGACATGGTAGGAACTATTATTTGGAAACTCATCACAGCAATGTAATTTGCCCAAGGTTCAGATGGTTTAACTGAAGGACTCACAACTTGAACTTCTCAGTTTGCAAGTGTTTCCCCATTTTAGTGAGAACACATTGAAGGATTCTTTATTTGTCGATACAAGTTGATGAACTAAGTAATTATGGCCACAGCACATTTAAGACACAAGGTAAATGTTCAAAAACTATCTCAATAATCAGAGAAAACTGATACCTCGAGCTATCGCCACACACTTATGAGTAAGAAACACTAATAAAAATAGTCAAAATCACGGAAGGCTACAGAAGCTATTGAGTCTATCAGAAAACCTGTTTACCTTGGCTGAACAGGCTACCTACATGGCATGGCACTGACTTGAAGTTTGGCGGGATAAGTAGAGAAAACCCATGAGGAGTGCTTCAAGAGAACTACAGCCTGGGGAAACCGCACCAAGTGTCGTGGATGCTCAGCCTCAGCGGTCAACTCCACATAAGCCTGGAGTCACCTGGGAAAGGGGAACCTCGTGAAGATTTAACCAGATAATGTCGGCCTGTGGCCATGGCTGTGAAGCATTTTCTTAATTGCTAGTTGATGTAGGCAGACCCAGTCCGCTGCAGGTGATGCCATCCCTAGGCTGATGAGCGAGCCAGGGAGAGTGAGTCTGTGAGTAGTGTT
Source organism: Mesocricetus auratus (assembly GCF_017639785.1). NCBI lineage: Eukaryota > Metazoa > Chordata > Mammalia > Rodentia > Cricetidae > Mesocricetus > Mesocricetus auratus. The sequence goes on from NW_024429210.1 coordinate 11,270,915, forward strand.
CCTCGGGGTCTCCGCTTTACTTCCCGTCTCCAGGTTCCCGCCTTGAGCTCTCCTGCCCTGGCTTCCCTCGGTGGTGGGCTGTAACCAGTAAACTGAACTAACTGCACATTCCTACCTAAGGTTTTACAACAGCAACCTGAGAACAAACCGGAAATGTCACTAAGATGTTTGGTGCCCAGATGAGGAAGCGCACAGATAGCAGCCAATACTTGTAGGAAAAATTAAGATTGTATCATTTTAGATGTGCCTAAGCTTACATCACTGTACAATTAGTGATCATTCAAAGTGTATATGAACTAAAGGTCCCAGCGAGCAAGTTGCAGATGAGGAAACCAAGTGTTGCCCGGTAAGGCAGCCATCCACTGGTGGATACCTGGCATTAGGTTTCCTGCCTCCCTTGATGTTTGTTTGTGGTTTCCTAGGTCTTTGGAGCTGATCTTGTATAGGGTTAGATTGTGCAGCAGATGGTCCCCAGCTAACCCCTTACAGCTTTTATTTCAGGTGCTCAGGCATCTCTTTGATACAGCAAAGTCAGAGTCTTTTAAGTGTATCACAGCTGGGTCCTTATTCTGTTGAACCTTTTAATCATTTAAGGGTTAATGGAAAAGGGTACTGAAGGAGTACAAGAAGGTTTGGGGGGGACAGCACAGAACAGCCACCCCCTCAGTACCTAAGTCAAGTACCCACCCCAGTAGCTTGTATTGTGCCGGTTTGAACATCTTTGTGTGTGAGATGTACATGCATGTATATGTGTGTTCACACGTGTGTGTGTGTGTGTGTGTGTGTGCAAACCAGAGACTGATGCTGAGTATTTTCTCAGCCTAGAAAGAGAAAGGGGGGGCATAGATTGACACTGAGTATCTCTGAGAGGGGAGGGGGGGTAGGAGAGGGAGAGGGAGGAGAGGGAAAGATAGTCTGGCTAACGTAGCCAGCCAGCTTGCCCTGAGAATCGTCTCTGATTCCCAGTGCTGAGATGGCTGCCCGGCCTGCTCAGCCCTTATGTGGAGCCTTATGCCTTTGTGGCAGGTACTTTTACTTAAGCAAAATTGTTCCTCACCTTTCTATGAATGACTTTGTTGTGGAGAGTTAAGCTTACATACCAAGCAGACACACCATGAAATGGAAGAGACATGAGTAAAATAAGATATAAATGCCGAGTGTTTTTGCACTTGAGAATATTAGTAAACTGACCTTGGTCATTATCATATGTCACTATCACCAGCATTTGAAGCCTCCGGTTAACCTGGATTCCCAAATACCTGGAGCCTGAGTTAGTTAATATCTCCAAGGGAACATTTGCACATAGACAAGAAGTTCCCACCTCTGAGTGACAACAGGGCAAGAACAAGCCAGAAACCCATTTTGTTTCTCTAATTTTTTTTCTGTTTATAGTGGTTCACACCTGTAATCCCAGCAGGCAGGAAGACTGCCATGAGTTCTGTGTTGTGGAATATTAGTGAAGATGTGTTACATTTGTTTATGCTGTGGAACATTTGTTTAATGATGCAAAGACGTGTCTCATTGTTTTACATTGTATTTGTTTAACTCTGAAGCTGTGTTACTTTGCCTATCTAAAACACCTGATTGGTCTAATAAGCGCTGAACAGCCAATAGCAAGGCAGGAGAAAGGATAGGCAGGACTGGCAGGCAGACCCAATAACTAGGTGGATGAATCTGGGAAGAAACGATTGAGGGAGGAGGGGCAGCCACCCAGCTAATGCAAGCCGTGGAGTAAGGTAAAGGAAGGTGTACAGAAACAGAAAGATGAAAGCCCACAGTCAAAAGATGGACGGGATAATTTAAGAGAAGCTGGCTAGAAACAAGCCAAGCTAAGGTCAGGCGTTTACAAGGAAGAAAAGGTCTCCGTGTGTGATTTATTTGGGAGCTGGGTGGTGGGCCCCAAAAGAGTAAAAAAACAAAAACAAAAAACAAGCAACCAACAACAATTTTTAAGCCAGGCTGAACTATAGAGTGAGATCTTGTCCCCAAGTAAAATAAATTAAAAGCTTCTCTTTCTGTGGACTAGTGATAGAAGCTTTTGAGAAATGTAATTGGGGGCTTTTACGAAGCAGCATCAGCATCCTCCTGACTGTAGAGGGCAAGTCAGTCTGTAAAGGCCTGATTGTGTGCTCCTAGTCCCTGAAGGCCTGATTGTGTGCTCCTCTGGCTGGTTTATTTCTAGCTAAGACAGCGTTTCTGAAATACCAGTTTTTCCTTCTTGTTCCCAGCTGTTGTATCCAAGCAAACATCATCCTGGATGCCTATGATGTGATCTCATGGGTTTTTTTAAACATCTAGATGATAAATCAAGTAGAGTTGAAAGTCATTTCGTCAGTGTATCATAACATGAAGACCTGATGCTGTCCCTTGGCCAACTATTTCTCTGTGACCTGCAGTGTCACAGGCGTGTTTGGGGACGCGGACACATGGTAAGGGGAAGAGAGTGGGAATGTGTGCTGCTTGTCTGCCAGTAGTGGACAGTCTTGACAGCTCAGAGCAAATCCCTTAGGAATGGGATGGGTCCTGCATCCCTAGAGCTGAAACGTTCTGACTTTATTATGACTCTTGAAGAGCTCTGAGCCTTTAGCAAGAGAGTAAAGGTTTCCTGTCTCAAGGACAGGTCTGCAGGAAATAAGATGCAGTCTAGGGAGATGGATCAGTGGGTATGGGGTTAGGACACAGGGTGAGGACCTGAGTTTCAATCCCCAGAGCCCTGACAGTCAGCTGTAACCCATGCTCCTGGGATGCCATGGGAGGCAGACACAGGAAAACTGCCAGGGGCCTGCAGGCCCGCTAGCCCAGCGTCTGCAGTGACAGAGGCCTGTCTAAGAGCGGAAGTGAGTAACAACCTCCAAGAATGACCTCTGACCTCCACGTGAGCATCACACACACACACACACACACACACACACACACACACACGGGGATAATGGAAAGAGGGTATCTTGCTTATTAGCCTGCAGTTAAATATTCATCAAATAGTTGAGCAGAAAAGAAAAGAAGTGGACCTTTCATCCTTCATGTGCTGAAGTGTTTTAATTCCTAGCAGCCTTGAGGTGAGGAGAGGAGAGTAGAAAAGAAGGAAGCCATGTCTCCACGGACACTCGGGAGGAGTTGTTCTCTCTCCTTGACTTGGGCAGACCTCAAGCAAGGAGGATTTTTGTTTTGTTTTGTTTTTTCAACTTAACCCAGGGAGCAAGAGTTCATTTTCATTTCATGAGTATGACAATTTAGAGTGCTCTGTGGAGATTACTGACTTTAAAGGCTAAGGTGTCTAGAGAGGGTCTCTTGTCTTTCATCCACCCGGAAGTGCTGCTCACTGAACATCCCTAATTGCCTGACTGGTCAGACATGTTGAGCCCTGAGAAACAGATTCAATAAAAACAGCATACAGCTAGTGAAAGGCACCGGAGATGGGAAAGTTAGTCAGATAGAATTGCCCACACCCTCATAGTGCTGACAGCATAGGAGGGGTCGGTTAGCAGATACACACAGAAGTAGACATACTCTGGGAGCACATACCTGGGTCAGACTGTGGAGGTCAGAGAAGACACTGGCAGAAGTGGCAGGAGTCAGGGACCCGGAGGGAGAGGTGGCCAAGAGGGAGCTGAGAGCATCCCAACTGAAGCACCAGCAAAGCCCTGCAGAGGCTTCGAGCCTCAACAGCCCTGCGTGTTTGGGAAACAAATCGAATGAGGTTAAGCAAAGAATAAAAGTAAGGCGTGGCAGGAGATGATTCCAGAAATATAAGCAAAAGATGTCAGATGGGGCTTTTGGTAGCCACATGCAAAATGCTGACTTGTCCTAAAGGATGTGGGTTCTTGAGAGTGGCAGAACCTTTCTTAGCCCTTAGTGAGCTAAATTCAGGGAGCTGGGGTGCCTGATCATTGCTAGTTACTAATGCCACCTAAGCCACGGCTTCCGAATTCAGTGGCTCATATTGTCTCACATCCGCAGAAGAATAAGAAAATGTGTGCTAAGGGCAAGCAGAGAGAGCTAGATTGAGAAAGGATTGGGGCATGATGATGCCACAGGGTAATCCCAACACTTGGAAGACAGAGACAGGTGGATCTCTATGAATTCAAGGGCAGCCTAGTCTGCGTAGTTACACCCTGTCTCAAAAAACAGTACTAATGGTTAAGAGCACTGGCTGTTCTTCCAGAGGACCTGGGTTCAGTTCCCAGCACCCACATGGCAGCTCACAGATGTCTGTAATTACAGTTCCATGGGATCCAACACCCTCACGCAGACATGAATGCAGAAGAAAGCACCAGCACACATAAAAATAAATCATTTTTTAATGCCAAATCAAAAACAAGCAAACAAAAACAAAGGTCTCAAGAATGTCAGGGGCCTTAAAGGGGGATTCTGGCAAGAACCATATGGAGATGAAGGTGAATCTTACTGGAATCAGCCCTTTTGAACATAGCTCCTGAACCAGTGAGGGCCCACGTGCCCAGTAAAGAGGTTTTACTCATCCAATCAGGGAAGTGGTTAGGAGCTGAGGGCTGAGTTTATGACCCACCAGGCACCAGTTCTTACTACGTGCAGGGATCTGAGTCTGGTCTCAATGGCCCTAGAACAATCAGCTTGCTGCTTTTGGAAGCTCCCTTTGGCTGCAATGTGGGAAATCAATCACTATGTCAGACTGAAGGCAGAGATGGCAGGTTGTAGTCTGGTCTGAGTGGCTCGAGGGGTGGGGCATCTGAAGCTCATTTTAACAGCTTGAAGGTGGGGTTTGTGAGTGACTGGTAAAGAAGCTACGGCTGGCGTGGACAGCGGTGGGACTTTCACAGGAAGAGAGAAGAGTGTGAACAGGACCATCCTGGTACTTGATACCCAAGACTGGAGTCCCCCCAAAAGAGAACCCACCTTAGAGATATGGATTTGGGGTGTTCTGGTTTCCTTTCTGTTGCTGCGATAAAACACTCTGACCAAAAATGAACTTAGGGGAGGAAAGGATTTATTTGGCTAGACTTCCATAGTCCACCCTCGAGGGAGGGCAGAGCAGGAACTGAGGACTGAACCCAGGAAGGAACACTATTTTCTGGCTGGCTCACAAGCTCATGCTTAACTAGGTTTCTTACACATCCAAGACCACCTGCCTGTGCTGTGGTGCTGCCCACAGCAGCTGGGCCCTCCTGCATCAATTAAGGCAATCCCCACAAGCATGCCCACAGGCCCATCTGACTTGAGCAATCCTTCAATTCCTGGGTGACTCCAGGCTGTGTTCAGATGACAGTTAAAACTATCTAGGACAAGGGTTCACCAGCCTAAGGGCCTGCAAACAAGGAAACGCCCCTGGCAGCCATCTTCTAAATGGACTGAGAACATTGGCATTTGTAGGGTGGTGGGTGGGGAAAGAGCCCCCCAATAAATACTGAAGGAAAAATCAGGGTAAAAACAAAACTAGGCAAGCTCAGTGGCATGGGGGCCAAGAGAAGACAGTGGGGGGTGTGGTCTACAACCATACTCTACTATAGTGAGGGGTGTGGTCTACAACTATACTCTACTATAGTGAGGGGTGTGGTCTACGACCATACACTACTATAGTGGGGGGTGTGGTCTACAACCATACTCTACTATAGTGGGGGGTGTGGTCTACGACCATACTCTACTATAGTGAGGGGTGTGGTCTACAACCTTACACTACTATAGTGGGGGTGTGGTCTACAACCTTACACTACTATAGTGGGGGGTGTGGTCTACGACCATACACTACTATAGTGAGGGGTGTGGTCTACGACCATACACTACTACGGTGAGGGGTGTGGTCTACGACCATACACTACTATAGTGGGGGGCGTGGTCTATGACCATACACTACTATGGAGCAGACAGAGTGGGGGTTGAGAAATGTGCACTGGGTTTAGCTGAAGAGTTGTGACGATGATAAGCAGAACACATTTCCCAGAGGTGCTGAGAAGACCTTTAGGGAGGGAAAGCAGACTCAGCAAACAAGAAATGTGGTGAAAAGAAAAGGGGGGGATAGAGGAAAAACAGAGAGAGGGGTGAAAGAGCTGAAAGAGAACACAAGGTTGGGGGCAGATGCAAGGTTGGGGGCAGATGCAAGGTTGGGGACAGATGCAAGGTTGGGGGCAGGTGCAAGGTTGGGAGACAGATGCAAGGTTGGGGACAGATGCAAGGTTGGGGGCAGGTGCAAGGTTGGGGGCAGGTGCAAGGTTGGGGGCAGATGCAAGGTTGGGGACAGATGCAAGGTTGGGGGCAGGTGCAAGGTTGGGAGGCAGATGCAAGGTTGGGGACAGATGCAAGGTTGGGGGGCAGATGCAAGGTTGGGAGGCAGATGCAAGGTTGGGGGAAGATGCAAGGTTGGGGGCAGATGCAAGGTTGGGGACAGATGCAAGGTTGGGGGCAGATGCAAGGTTGGGGACAGATGCAAGGTTGGGGACAGATGCAAGGTTGGGGGCAGATGCAAGGTTGGGGGCAGGTGCAAGGTTGGGGGCAGGTGCAAGGTTGGGGGCAGGTGCAAGGTTGGGGGTAGGTGCAAGGTTGGGGGCAGGTGCAAGGTTGGAGGGGGCAGATACCAGGTTGGGGGGTAGAGGCGATGTTGGCCATGCATTTTCAGATTAGACCTATTTAAGGAAAAGCAAAGGCTGAAAGGAGGAGTTGGGAACGGGATACAGGACAGCCCCTGAATAGGACCCAGGATGAGAAGCAAGAGAAGGAATTAGCCTTAGGCTATGTCCGCTAGCCCTGCTGCAGAGGAGAGAGCTGATGACAGCAGGTAATCTTGGGGATGTGGAGTTGGGAGTCCAAGGGTTTCTGGGATAAACAGAGGTCCACCTGCTGAGAGAGAAGGGGGTGATGGGTTAGTGACATGGGGAAGCTCAGTGTCACTACTGGAGAGGCTGTGAGAGACTGTTGGGCAGGAGCGAGGCCGCTGAGGTCGGAGAGAGAACTGGGTATTGGTACTGACATTTTATCAGGTGCTTCGACCTCAACAGGAAGTAGATTAGTCTAATATTATTACATCAGGTATTTTTGCCTGAAAAACATGAAAGAAGTTAATTTCCCTCTTCTGTCAAAGTCTATGTAGACAATAAGGCCAGAACAGAGTTCCATGGTGTCAGGAATCCAAGTTCTTTGTAGCTCTTTTTGTTGTTTTTTAAACCGTGTTCGTGATTTGGTTTACCTCAGTGTGGTTTTTTAGCCCCATCCATTTCGTTTGCATTCTAGCAAGCAGAATGAAGTGTCGAGAGAAGAGGTTTGGCTGGTTCTAGAATCCACTGGCCATAGCTTAGCCCTGTGCCACAGCTAGCTACAAGGGAAGTCTGAAGGCGGGGTAGTAATGAGTTCACTGGACCCAAGATAAATGATAAACGGGTGTTTTATTGGGGAACAACTCACACAGATACTAGTAAGGAACTGACACAACCCTCCTGCTCCAGAAGATGCAGTCTCTACCTTTCCGATCTGCTCGGCAACCTGAGAGAGAGAGAGACAGAGACAGAGAGACAGAGAGACAGAGACAGACAGAGAGAGACAGAGACAGAGACAGAGAGAGCATCAAGCAAGAGCCCACCGACACACTCTTCTCTCTCTCCGGTTCCATCCGCACCTGAAGCCACACCCAAAGGGGTGTGGCCACTAACACAAATTCACTGACAAGGAGATGCTACTACAGGAGTCAGCAAATCTAGTCTTTGTTACAGACGTCCATGTGCCCAGTTAAGTTTTTGGACCCTTTTATCAAGGGAGTCCTTATGAGATACCAAACTGCCACGAAAGGGTTAGTTACTTAAGCTGATAAGCCACCTTAATATTTAAAGCAGTTGGACTTGAATTTAATAGCTATTTACTATAAGAAGCACAGTTGAACCACAGGAGTGAAATGCATGCAGGGAAGTGTGGAAGTGGGAGGAAGGGGTCTGACTGGTGCCAGAAGGCGATGAGTCTCCGATGAAAACAGGGAGAAGTGTGCTGAGTCGGGCAGACGTAACGCTTCACAAAAAGTAGTCTCTGTTCTTCTGGACTGGGCCTGGGCAGTCAGAACAGCTCTAGCATTGTGCTGGGATAGCTCGGTGAAGCTGATATTAGTTCCGTGTGCAGAAGAATCGACCGGAAGCTCCGGTCCTACGGTGAGCAGTTGGCAGACATAAGCCCTGTTGAGTTTGGCTCCCGGGCCCAAGTTCTTTCCTCTGCTCCCCATTACTCTGTGATAGCAAAGGGGTGTGCGTGACCAGGGTCCGGACATGCACCTGACCAGCCCCTCCCACACCTCCTTCCACTGCAGCAGGCAAGGGCCAGCAGGACGGTTTTCCCTGGGAGAAGGATGGATGGAGTTGTGTTAGAATACCCGGCACAGATGGGTCACAGTCAGCTGGTGGTGGGGGGGGGACACGGCGTACAGATCATCGGCACAGGAGAAAGCAATGGCCAAATGGTACACCGCAGAAAAGTGACAGAGATTCTGGTGAGCTGGAAAGAACGCAGTGTTCCTTGTCAAGCGGCAGATGCCAGTTTCCACGTGTGTGCCTATTTATTGTGGAAATTCACCTTTCCCGCTTTAGCTTCCTGGATAGTTCGTGCGTGCCTGTGGGATAGAAGACACACAAGGCATACGGTGACAAGTCTGTCCCCCATGCTGTCCCCCAGTTACCCGTTGACAAAATCTATCCCTCTGCCCTTACCCTCTACAGGCAGAGGGAGTTCAGGCTGAACTCTCTTTGCCTAGCAATAATGCAGGCCTTCCTGATACAGCAGGATTGAAATAGACACGCTAAAAATCACAGATAGAAGATAGGTGAGGGGCTGGAGAGATGGCTCAGAGGTTAAGAGCACTGAATGCTTGCTGTTCCAGAGGTCCTGAGTTCAATTCCCAGCCATCACATGGTGGCTCACAGCCATCTGTAATGAGATCTGGTGCCCTCTACTGGCATTAAGGTGTACATGCAGATAGAGCATATATGTTAAATAATTAATAAATAATCTCTTTGAAAAAAGAACATAAGTGATAGGTAGGTAGATGATAGACAGACAGACAGACAGATGATAGGTAGATGACTGACTTATTGTTATAAGACTTCCTTCTGGAAAGCAGTTGGAAATGCTTGATCTGCCCAGTTAAAGATCTTAGGTTCTTAAGAAGCTGGGGGAATTTTTCCTTTAGGAAAGCATTCCTCTTCTCTTTTCCAAAATGTCATACAGGCTCAGTAAAAATCTGCTGATCTTTCTCTCGCTGACCTTATAGAGAAAATGGTTCTCTCTTTGCTTTTGACCTTTATGAGTTCAGCTCCTTCCAGCTGCAGCCACCGCAGTTACTGACTTCTGTGTGAGCCTTGCTTACTCTCCACCCGCCCGTGTGTCCTGTCTGCCTCCCTGCTTCACCCTCTGGGCCTTCGCAGTCTAAGAACAGGGCCCCAGGACCTGGAAACACGATGCAGGGCCTTGGCTGCAAACTCACAAATTTCCGTTGCTCCACAGTTCCCTTCTTCTGGGGAGGGGGCTCCACAGTCCTCTGATCAAGGGCATCTCCTCTGGGGGTTACTCTGCTCATTCTTAATCTCCTGACTTCCTGCCTGTCGCTCAAACTTCACCTCTTTCCAACGGAGGTGGGGGTGGGGGGTTGGAACCAGCATCATAGCTGGTGTCTGGCATGGCCCCCCCCACCTGTGATACAGGGACAATCCTCCAAGCTCTGCCTTGCTGGGGCATAGAAAACCACTTTGTTTCAACAGCCTGGTTTTTGTTGACCAAAATCACTGGAGTTCAAGCTATTTTCTTCCCCTAAATTTAAAAAAGGAAAGAAAAAAAAGTCCTAGTTTGAAATCCAGTTAAGTGATGACTTACCGCTTGGCTGGTTTTTTTTCTCAGCACACACCACTGGCTCGGTGAGTCGGGAACCATGGGGACAAGGTTTACTGGGAAAGTAAACACATTGGCTTAATATGTCATACATGCTATCTCCATGCATCTGCAGATTTCCAGCGCCCGCAGAGGGGAAGCCAGCATCAGTACGGTAACTGCTGCTCAGTTTTCAGGGACAGATCCACACTGACTACAAGGGCAGAGTGGACTCCATGTGAGCCTGATGAACCCAGCTACTCTGGTACAGGCTGGTCAGGCCGCGTGCCGCTTGCCTTCACGTCCACCTATTAGCTGTCAGTGCCGCTAACTGGCCCTTTCTAGTTTCACAAAGCCACCATCCGGGCCAGCGCTAACCTTGCTGCTGCAACCCTAGGCCAGACTACCTGTCACCTGGACTTCTGCCCCGACTGCCTCTCTGACCTTCTACTTCTGTGACCTCCCCCAATCTACGGAGCACCACAGTTCCCACTGTAAAACCGTGGCTGTCACTGTGACGTTTCCCTGCTCTTCCTGCGGTCCCAGCCGCCTCATCTTCCTTTGGAGTGGCTCTGCCTCTCATTGCCTGCAGCCTCAATTCCTCATCTCCCTGTCACCCGCCAAGCTTTTCCCCTCTGCTGCAGCCAGGCACGCAGCCTGTCAAACACAGGACTTGTTTCTACCGCAAGCCCTTTGCACACACAGTGTCCTCACTGACGGAGCATGTCCTCAGATTGTCACCCTGCCATATCCTTGTCAGTCTTCAGGTCTCAACTCCAAAGCCGCTGGTCAGCCACACCGTACCAGAGGTACCATCTGCTGTGTGGTCCCGTGCTATCTATCTCCTCGGTAACCCTGAGTTACTGCAACCGTGTTGCTTTATCTGTTTAGACTTTTGTTGGCTGTCACTTCTTGGGGCCTTGGCTCCGTCTTTCCCGTGTTGAATTCCTAGCCTGGGACATGGTAAACACTCAGCAGATGCTTTGGACGGAAACTAATTACGAGCAGTGGAGAAAGGTGACAACAGGTAAAGACTTATCTATTGTGCTGGGAACTGAACCCAGGGCTAGTATAAGCCAAAACTCCACCTCCGGGTAATATCTCTACCAGAAGACAATGTTTTTAATCCCATCAGACAAATGGTCAGCGACTGATTGATTGATTGATTATTTTTTAGTTTTTCAAAGCAGGATTTCTCTGTGTAACGAAACCAGTTCTTTAGACCGCACTAGCCTTGAACTCACAGAGATCTGCCTGTCTCTGCCTCCCAAGTACTGGGATCAAAGGCGTGCACCACAGTGTTTTATTTCTATGTTCATATACACTAATCTTTGTGTAAAGGGGTTGTGGGGATGATGTGCTCCTTCTAGAAAGAGTCTTAGCTGGGAGACAGCTAGTAGTCTATAAGGCATCTTTTTAAAAATAACCAGAACAGATCAAGTAGACATTGGCCATCGTAGCTGTCAACGCTCTTTGGGAGGGTAAAATCTGAGTGGTTTCTGTGTGGACTAAACAAGGTTTTAAGCTTCCTTGGTGCCGAAAGTTTTTGCTTGATTTCTTTCATTTGAGCAATGCTGAGGAGGCAAAGCTGACGAGAGACAAGAGGTGGGCACTTAGTGATGTCTAGATACTTCCTAACAGTGACTGGCAACTCTGGGTGTCTCTTGCTTTCTCAAGTCAGGAAACTGAGCTCTCCTTGGTATCTCATTTAACATCTTCAATGACTGGCAGGTACACTGAAAATCCTAAATGATGGACAAGATGGCAACAAGGACTTTTTATCAGTTTGTTAAGTTAGTTTGAAACAGGATCTGCAATGGCAGATCTCGGTTGTCAACTTGACATGCTTGCAATGAGGAAACCTTGGCTCAGAATCGCCTCCATGGGATTGGTCTGGGGGTGTGTCTACTGTGGAACTACACCCTGGGTCTCTGTTGCTATCTTCTGGCTCAACCTGGACAAAAACAGGATACTTAACTTCCTCAACAAGAAGAAAAATTATCACTGAAATTACGTTAAAATCAGGGAGTCAATTTTATAAAAATTCCAGGACACTCCATAGGGTGTGTGGAAATCACGCTAAGCTACAGCATCTCAGACGGAGGTTTGTGGTCAGCATGGGGCTGGTGGGACCATGCCGACACAAAATGTCCAAAGACAGTCAGCTGATCTAAATCAAACCCAGGCTGAAGCAAAGTTTTCTGAGCAGTCTCTCACTAATGCCATGCATAACATGGACCCCGAACACACACACACACACACACACACAAGCACGCACGCACGCACGCACGCACACAAAACAGGGCCAGGCCAGGTCTGGTGGCTTACATCTAGAATCTCAACACTCAGGAGGCTGAGGCAGGGGAAATCACTATAAATTCAAGGTCAGCATGGACTTCTTAGTTTCAAACCAACCTGGCCTCAGAGTAATTTCATTATAATATAATCTCAAATAAATAAATAAAATGGGAGCCATTGAAGGGACAATCGAATTTTAATAGCTACATTCGTAAAACATTATACATTAAAAAATGGACTCTGAGAGAGTACTAGGGCAATAGTTTAGTAAGTAAAGTATTCCACATGCAACCATCAGGACGGAGGACCTGAGTTCATTCCCCAGAACACATGCTAAAAGCTGGGCAGAGTGGTGCACACTTAAAATTCCAACACTGGGTGGGTAGCAAACAGATAGTTCTCAGAACTCAACAGCTAGTTTAGTCTATAGGTGAGAGATCCTGTCCCCAAAACAAGGAGAAGGCCCCCTTAAATTGTCCTCCAGACTCCACATGTATATACATACTTATGTGCACACCTAACACACACACACACACACACACACACACACACAAATTCGGGGAAGCATTCTGTAGTTAAGCATATTGAAACATTAGAATGCTGGAAGGGAGTCAGCCATTGACATTCCATTCACCAACGCTGGTGATAGAAGAGGGCAATAAAGTGAAACGGGATAGGAAAGGCCCAGGCAGGGAAGGTCACGTGCAGTGATCCCAGAAGAGAATCAAGTTGTCTTTGCCCCCAAGGGTCCAAAAGAGCTGGAGGGATAGAGAGTTAGCCCCACCTACCTCTCTTGATGTTTATGTATCCCCTGGGTGAGATGTGGTGGCTACGTTTTGAGGCAATCCATGTAACTAGCTGTAAGAGTGGGTGTAACGTGAAGTCTACCCGCCAGCTGCCTGGGCCCTGCTGAGCTGTCTGAACCCCCAAATAACACACAGGACGCTATATTAATTATTAAACTGTTGGCCGTTTGCTTGGTTTCTTACTAGCTAGCTCTGACTTCATTGTTAACCCATAATTGCGAATAGTATTTCCATGTGGTCTTCGCTTACCAGAGAACAGGGTCCGGACCTCTTACTCCTCTGGCTTTCTACATCATGACAATCTGTGCCTCCCTTTCCCAGAATCCTCCTCAACTCCTAGTCCCACCTATCTTGCTTTCCTATTGGCCAACAGTGCTTTATTCAACAACCAATAAGAGAGACAGATTTACAGAATGCCATCTCCCATCAAGTGGGAACGAGGCTCATCCAAGGCTAGTCTTCTAAGATTAAGAGTCACAGGCAAAACACACGTCCATGGGATGCCAGGCAGTGGGAATGCATGATCAAATGGGCACCCTTGTAAACCAAAGTTCACACGCAACTAACTGCATTTTCAAAGTAGAAGCACAGTGGAACCCGGAAGGATGTGTGGAGGGGAGCGCGCAGGTTCATGTCATCAGCAAGCCCAGCTTGGTTATTTCCCTCAAACAAACAGACAAGTTGACCGGAAAAAGGGCCACAAGGGGCCTAGAGGAGCTTGGGATTATAGCCAGCCCCAGGGGGGAGATGGGAAAGAGGGTTAGGAGGGGGCGCAGTGACCCAGTTGGGCCTAATGAAACTACAGGATTGCAATTCCCAAGAGTGGTGGGATGAGGTCAGGTGAAGAGGACCAACCATAGCCTTAAGGACTGTGGCAGGGGGAACCTGAGCCTCTGAGAGTACCAGAGGAGTGCAGAACAATCAATGGTCACTTTCTCTGGTCTTTGCCCCCCCACACACACACACCATATAAATGTCCTGTCTTTCAAGTAACTATTGATGGATCTTTAAGCGTTTTTGCAAAGTGGGAGCTAGAAGCCGGATCTGGTAGGGGAGGAAAGCAGAGGAGTAGCCAGCTGTGGCGTACATTCCTCAGGCCAGCTGTGGCGTACATTCCTCAGGCCAGCTGTGGCGTACATTCCTCAGGCCAGCTGTGGCGTACACTCCTCAGGCCAGCTGTGGCGTACACTCCTCAAGCCAGCTGTGGCGTACACTCCTCAGGCCAGCTGTGGCGTACACTCCTCCATGACTGCTGCATCTCTCAGCTCCTTCCTGCAGTGTCCTCTGTCTCTGTCTCGGGTTCAGAAATTCCTCTCTTCAGCCTTCTTTGTTAAGCTTACTGGATTCAGTTTTACTGGAATTCAGGTTTCCTCTAGGTATGAGTGGCATTGGACCATTGTTTTATGCTGTCTCAGTTCAAATAAAAGCTGGCTCTGGAGTTGGTATGGCTCCCCCTCCTCTAGACCCAGGCATGCTTATTTAAAAGGTTTCCTCCAAAAATCTCTGTCCCGTATCAGGCGAGCCACCTGCTATGTGACAGAAAGGAGAGCAAAACAAAGTAAAGGGACAGAATGTTCCCAATGGGGACTACTGCTACTCATCTCACATGCTTTTGGTTTTGTTCCCTAAATCTTTTGCTAAGGTATCTTAAAGAAACCACGAGGTATGTCATTTTTACATGAACCTACCAAGGACGAAACAACTCTTAGCTATGAAGCCCAAACCAGACGATTCCTCCACTATTTTCTATCACACTAGGGGACCCCGCCCCCCATGAGCCTCAACCAGCAGTCCCTTCTCTTTCTCTCCAGCCTCTCTGGTTTCCCTTTCTCCCACTCAGTCAGGGCTGAGTCTATGACATTAAAGCAGAATACTCCATTACCACCTATAAGACCTTGCTCTATGAATACCAATGAGGTATCCACTGTTACCCAACTGTATAACTTCACCTTCCAGATGTTTATATGATTCTTGCCAGCAGTCTCCTCTCAGAGGAATGCAGATGAGTCTGGAAGCAAGCTATATAAATTCCACCAAACTGACAACACCTGCCAGTTGGGGCTAAGGCAGTCCCTGACAAGGACCCTGAATGGGATATAATACCCCAGGGGGCATCCCAGCTAGGAAGCGATTTTTTACTTGCCTCCTGGCTTGTCTCTGCAAGACTGCCCTTAAGGTGATAAATTATGAAAAAGTCCCAGGGGTCATCCAGGAAAAGTACAAAAACCCATCTCAACTCCTAGACCACCCTACAAAGACTCTCTTACAATAACTCTTTATGACTTACTTTTTTCCAAAAGTTTCCCTGATATTAGTGCCAAACTTAAATGTCTAGAAAAGAGCCCCCTGAATCCACAGGCAGAAGTCTTAACTGTGGCCTTCTATGGTATACTATGGGAGAGATGGAAAAGCCCCAAATCAAAAATACCTGATGATGGCTAAGGCCTCTCAGTGGCTAAAGCAAAAGCCCAGGCTCCCTGGTCTCCTAAAGCCCAAGAACCTCTGTGTCCTTGCTTCCAATGTGGTCAGGAGGATCACTGGGCCCAGGCCTGCCAGAACCCTCATAAACCACCCAGACCAGGTCCAAGGTGCCATCAAGAAGGACACTGGAGTGTTGATTGCCCCCATGTCCCTTGTGGCATAAGGACATCAACCTCAGATCACTTTACATCTGCCCTTGGTCTGGCCATGAATGAGTGAGGGGGCCCGGACTCCCTAGGCCTGATCACCACCATCTCTGACAGGGCCTCGGGTAGTTATCACAGTATCGGAGCGACTCATCTCCTTCCTTCTGGACATCAGAGCCACTTTTTCAGTCCTGATGAATTTCTGGGGACACACCACTCCTTGTTCCTCTATTGTCAGATTAGGGGGACAGCCTTATCAGGCTCACCAAACCCCATCACTTAGCTATATCTTTAAGGGAATGCCCCTGGCCCATTAATTCCTAGAGATACCAACCTGTCCCATCCCATTGCTGGGAAGGGACTTTATAGCCAATATGGGAGCCTTTATTTATTTTGCTCCCCCCATCTGCTTGACCCCAGGCTTGCCAACCGTTCCTCTTTTCCTTCTCTAAACCACACGATCTGACACACTTCTACCCTTCCCAAACTGTCAGGTGGATCCTCAGCTATGGAACACCCCAAACCCCTCTCATTATTTGACTACAACACCCCGCCAAATATATAACCAAGGTTCAATGTCTATTTTCACTCCCACGTCTCAGGGGACTTAAACCTCTCTGCTCTGACTTCCTAAGAAACAATGTTCTGTACCCCAACTCTTCCCCATTTAATATCCCAATACTTGCAGTTAAAAAACCAATGGAGCCTACCGCTTGGTTCAGGAGCTCCGACTTATCAACTCAGCATTAGTTGTCCTTCATCCTTAAACTCTGCTCTCCACCATCCCCTCAGAAACCTTTCTCTTACTCTGTCAGTGACCTCAAGGATGCCTTCTTTTCTATTCCTCTGGACCCCCAGTCACAGAATATCCTTGCCTTTACTTGGACTGACCCAGACCACACATTTCTACCCAGCTCACCTGGACAGTCCTGTTTCCGAGGGAAATAACCGAGCTGATGAGGCAGCTAGAGCTGTGACTCTCAGGGGTCTGGGTCCCCATCACATGCCACAAGGCACTCTATTTTATAATCCATGCCTCCATCACCATCTCCAGATATCTCAACAAGTTTTAGCCTATCCCTAATGGTCAGGCTTTGTCCCACTTTGTTAAAACCTATTTACAGTCTACCTGTGAGGATCTAGCCTATCTAAAGACTATCACTATTTCTTGTAAAGTTTGTCAAACTTCTAAGCCTACCTCCAGGCATTGGAATCTTCCTTTCCCCATTCTTCAGGCCCGGGGATCCCTCCCTGGATCAGACTGGCAGCTCAACTCAACTCCTCCCACATGCCTACATTTTAACGCTTCAGATACCTTTTTCCTAGTGGACACCTTCTCAGGATGGGTAGGAGCTTTTCTCACCACTAATAAAAGATCACAGATGGTTTCTGGTCTGCTTTTTAGGAAGATCATCTCCTTGTTCAGAGTTCCAACCTCCCTCCAATCAGATAATGACTCTGAACTTACCTTTCAAATTCTGAAAACTTTAATGAGTCATTTCCATATCCCCTACCATTTCCAGTCTTCAGGCAAAATTGAATGAAGTAATCGTTCTCTCAAAAATATTCTTACCAAACTCTCCCAAGAACTTGATACAGATTGGATAAAACTCCTGCCATTGGCTCTCCTGCAACTAAGATCCCTTCCAAAGAAACCCCTCCTTATTTCCCTTTGGAGCTCACATATGGGCGGCCGATTATGCCTCCTGGCCTCATGTCTCAGCCGTCACCTCTCCCCATCACCTTCTTACTCCTTTGTTACACTGTCTCCGCACTCTTCTTATATTTTTGGTTGTGAGCCTAGCCTTTAACGGCTGAGCCATCTCTCCAGCCCCCACTCTTCTTTGGAACTTCACTCACCATCACTTGCCCCAGCCCCATCCTAATCCCTGTCCCCCTCCAATCAACACAGGACTCTTAGTTCTCCTCTCTCCTCCAGGTCATATCCCCCTCCTCTTTCTCCAAATGGACAGGACCTCCTAGGGTAATCCTTACCACCCCAACTGCTGATAAGCTCAAAGGATTCCCTCACTGGATTCATTTTTCTCATCTCAAACCTTTTACAACAGCCCAAGACAATCCTTCTTACATTTCAACCCCAACAGGACCTTGTTCTCTTAAGTTTCAGAAGATACCAACACTGATTAGCCTGCCTCCTGTCTCAGAAGAACTAGGCCTTATACATCTGCCAAGACCCAAGGACCCTATTGGGTCATGCCTTTTCTTCTACTCCCTTTGCTCACCCCCATCAGTAGCGAACTCTAGATATGGAGATATGAGGTTCAGGAAACCTATACCCAGCAGTCCAAACTGACTGGAGGCTGCCCACTAGCTGGTTGCAAAAAGGAGGTACTTATCCCTATACCTAAATCTATTTCTGAAACATCTGTCCCCTATGCTTGTTTTCTCTATGACCGGACTAGAGACCATTGTTAACGCTGGCCAAAAATTTATGGAGGTTGCCCTTAACTGTCCTGTAAGAGACACAATGCATATTCAGGAATGTACTCTACCTTTTATGCAGAATGGGGAATTTTTTACATTCTGATTATAGACCCATGGCACCCCCATGGAAGACAGGGGTCATTGGTAGACTTTATTATAGCAAGTATTACAGCCGCCCATCAGGCATTCTCAAAATACAGAGGGTACACATCCCTCTCTCTCAAACCCTAGGTATAGACATAGCAGGAGAAGTGGTCCAAAGCTCCTCAAAGGTTCTTACTTCCCTAATGTCACCCCTTTTTGATGATGCTGATTCCACCTCCCTGTCATACCATTTCTTATTTCAAACATTAATCTCTGCATATCAGCTATTGAATAATGCCTTGCCTAACGGCTTTGAAAAATGCTGGTTATGTGTCCTTCCCCGGGCCAAACTCACAACCACCATTTGTAGCCTTACCATTGTCTTATTAGACTCTCCTACCTTGCTATTAGTAAACTGCTCTGAGCCAAACATCACTACCAGCCTTTATCTCTCCCACATCTCTCTCTTCAGTATCAAAGACTGCTTTAACTCCTCAGGAACATACCTTGTGGGCACTCTGGATTCTGCAGACTGCAATAATACTGTAACACTTAGTACTACCACACAGTCACTATATTCGAACATTCACAACACTTTTTAATTCTCTATGGCACACAAGTATACCATGCCCACTTGCTGAATGGTCAGGGACCTATGTCCTGGTGTTCCTTTCCCCTAAAGAAGGGGTAGTACATGTTGAAGAGCCCTTGTCAATTCTCCTCACTGAATTTACAGCAACACAGCATGACAAACAAGTAATCAGGTCATACCCCTTCTGGCAGCCCTGGGCATAACTGCAGGGCTAGCCACTGGAGCAACAGAACTGACTGCTTCCCTAAATATGTACCATGGGCTTTCCTCCCGATTCATCCAGGACTCCAAAAGGTAGCTCAGACTACCCTCACCCTTCAGCCCATCCAGAATATTGCTTCTATGTTAATCAATCAGGTGTAATAAAAGATAAGATTCAGCAACCTCGGAGAGACCTTCAAAAGCATAAGGAACAGCTTGATGCCTCTGGCCAGTACATCACTGATAGTCCAATATAGAACTGGATGCTACCTTTCTGAAGCCCTCTTCTCTCTCTTTTCTTAATCCTACTAGTGGCACCCTGCCTTATAAACTTCTTGTCTAGATTCCTTCAACAACTGAGTTCAAAGGATTTCTGACCAGACTTTCAACCAGTTGCTAAGGAACCAGAGGTCTGCAATACCTGGACACATCTGGACGATGAAGATGAAGACTGTTCCATGAACCTTGACCCCAATTAAGCAGGAAGCAGTCTAAGTGATAACACCGCCATTTTTCCAACCCCCAGTTGTTTTATTAAAGAAACAAAAAAGGGGGGAATATAAGGAAAAAGGGCTAGATAAAGAAATATATCCTGAGCAGAGTCAAAGAAACACACTTTGGCCCTGCAACCAGAACCAAAGAAATGCACCCTGACCCTGAAACCAGTGCCAAAGAAACACACTTTGTCCCTGGAATCAGAGCCAGTGAAAGAAATGCACCCTGGCCCTAAAATTGGAGCCAAAAGGCTAAAAAGGACCAGAGAAAGAAACACACTTTGGCCCTGAAACCAGAGCTAAATCTGACCCTAAACCTGTACAGAAAACCAACCAATCTGTGAGCAGGAGCTCTAGCCATCCTAGGCTCAGGGATTGAAATCTGACCAATCCCTACCCTGGAAATCTCCCTGGAGAAACTCCACCCCCTAAGAAGCCCTGTATAAACCCTGTGTCTGTTCAACTTGTGACTGTAAGTGCTGCCCAAGGGCAGCCACTCTCCTGGATTCTTTCCTCCCAATAAATCTCTTGAATGAGGTTTTGAGTGAGACCTCCTTTTGCAGGACTGAAATACTTTTCGATGGGGAAGTCTTCTCCTGGAGAACTGAAGTTGTTACACTCTCTGGGGGAAATGGAGCTGCACTGTAACAGCTTCCCCAGGGGAAACTCTCTCTTGCTAGAGCAGAGCTGATACACTGGGGAAGCCTTTCCTTGTAGCAGGGCTGTGAGCTGTCATGCTTACTGTGACCTGTGTATTCCTTGGCTCCCGAGCCCGAGTGCCAGAATCCCTTTCCATCTGAGCTGTAACACTCAGTATTCTTTGACTCCCGAGTGCCAGAATCTATCCCTGTCCATCCCATCCTATCTGTCAAAATACTTACACAAGTCATTTAAAATACTACTTATTATGAAAAAAAATAGATACAGAAGACAAATGGGCTGGGCGTTGGTGGTGCACACCTTTAATCCCAACACTCGGGAGGCAGAGGCAGGCAGATCTCTGTAAATTCGAGGCCAGCCTAATCTAAAAAAAAACCCTGTCTCGAAAAAAAAAAAAAAAAAGACAAATGGGTCGCTCCAAGGCATAGGCAAAAGTCATTAGTTGGCACAGGTGTGTTACTTGGTATTGTAAGGCAGCAGACAACGCCTGTCAGAGCATGTATGGTCTCAAGGTTTGTTTCTTTTTTTTTTTTTTTTTTTTTTAGTGAACTGATCTAGGATTTGCTCATTTCAAGTTGCTCTCAGCCAAACAAGAAGCAGAAGGGTCCGGTTTGATTACAGGGCTCTTCCTTTTGGAGGCTGCAAGGCCTTTTGCAGCAGAGGGTGTGAGCAAAGCCGCTGGCTTGCTTCTCGGAAGGCCTGTTTGGCCAGTCTCACAGCGGTATCCCTGGGTGCTGCTCCGATGTAGTTCGATCTTCCTCACCTCCAGGCTGCCAGTTGTTTTTTCAGCTGTAAGACTGTAGTAGCCTCACCTCAGGGACTCCAAACAGGAAGCAGTGGTTTTAAAAGGAAGTCTAAGAGGCAAGAGGCGGGGTTGGGGAGTGAGGGGTGGAGCCTGCTCTTGGGAGTTCTCTTATCTTTGCTGCTTCCTTTGAGCTGCCTTTTGTGTTTAAAATCCCTTTCTACGACTTTAAAGTGACTGGTTCTATAAATGGTACTCAGAGTCCTTAAATATTTGAGGATGTTTGGCAGGAGTGAAGTCACCTAAGGACTTAACCAGAAAAATATCAAGAAATTCTTTAAAAGTACACCAGATTTAACTATGGAAAAAACTAACTTTAAACGTCTATGAACTTCAAAAAAGCCAGGCCTGGCAGTGTATACCTGTAATCCCAGAACTCTAGAGGTTGAAGCAGGACCAGTTTTTGATTATCTTAGACTTTTGACTTTTGGATTTTGAAAAATCTTAGGAGAAAAAGACCAGGAAATTTTAGTGTGAGCATTCTCCATGCCGTTCAGGTGTGCAGCTGAGTGTGAGCATTCTCCATGCCATTCAAGCGTGCAAGCATCCTCAAGAGCATCAAGTGGATCCGTCTAAGGAGTCTTATCTTGAAAGAATAGGCATGTCATATTTCCAAAGGCACCCTCCTTTATCTCCATGCCAGGTTTATTTATGTTGGAGACTGTACCATGTTAACCGATGATAATAGGGCGATTCACAGACTTTCTCCTGTTTTGTCTTTGAAGTAATGAGATAGCACAGAGCCATGGGCACAGAACAGCAGAGTTCACATCTGAGTTCCTAGATGTTGCTTGGTGCCCTGCCCTGTGTGTGTGTGTGTGTGTGTGTGTGTGTGTGTGTGTGTGTGTGTGTGTGTGTGTGTATGTGTGTGTGTGTGTTGACTGATGTCAGGATGTCTTCTAGGTGTGCACCACCACACCCACTCTGGGGGTTGTCTGTGGGGTGTTGGGGATCAGAACTTAGGTCCTCACACTGTGTAGTGAGCGCTTCAGCCTCCATCTGCTCCCCACATAGAGGTCCCCTTGAAACCTTGTAACTAAATTCTGTGGCTCCTTATGTGGGCTAAAGTATTTAGTACCCAGAGCAATTTTTGAGGTTAGTATTAAAGCATTTACTCTATTGTTGAAAGTCCAATGATAAAAAACAATGCACAATTTTTTTGTTTTGTTTTTACGAGACAGGGTTTCTCTGTATTGTTTTGGAGGCTATCGGTCCAGCCCGACCTCGAACTCACAGAGATCCGCCTGTCTCTGCCTCCTGAGTCCTGGGATTAAAGGCGTGCACCACCACCACCTGGCCAATGCACAATTTTTATGATGATACAATGTCTGACTTTGAGATTTTTTTTTTATCCTTACAAAACTTTTAAAGCAAAGACTAACAGGAAAATAGTTCTCCTAATTTTACTTCCTAGAGAAAGGGCATTCTTCACATATACTTTGTCTTCATTTTCCCCTTAAGAATATTTGACTTTGGAATTTTCACCGCGATAGACTTGTTTCTCCAAAGCTAAGCTTCTGAAAAGCCAGCTTCCCCGAGCAGTGCAGTGAACAGTCTGCTGTGGGGCAGGAAGTGGCTCCCAACTGGCTAGGAGGAAATCGAGGTTACCCTACAGCATTGGTAAGAAGCCTCCAGGCCGAAACGCGGCAGATGTCAGAAAACCTAAGAGCTGGGCCTGCCTTAGGGAAAGGGGCTTAAAAGCAAAAATTCTCTCCCATGCTACAAGCTGGACCTTCTTTCTATTGTAGCCCAGAACAATGTGGGTTTGTGTTGCAGCTGTTCTTGTAAACCAAGTAACAGTGGCTATATCACCAAAGCCCTTCTCTGCCTCGGTTTCTTCAACTAATGGAGAGGAAATAGTAACAGTGAGCTGTGGCAGTAGAGCTTCTGCCTGGCCCGGAGCAGAAGGCTTTCTCTGTGTCTGCAGCGTTACTGTGGTGGGGCTGCTGTGGTGTGAGCCCCTGTTTGACTCTTCAGCCATGCTCGGGAACTTTTACTGCAATAATCAGTACTGCACAGAAGGGCTGTTCTAAACAGCTTTGTCTTTTCACTAACTCGGCAACGCTTCATGGTCCTCCATCCTAGGCTATTCAGTAGAACTGTCTTTGACGACAGAAATGGTCATCCATGCTGTGTGACAGGCACATGTGACTACTGGGCTTTGGAAAGGTGGCTGTCATAGCTGAGGAACTGAAGTTTTAGTTTTAATTCCTTTAATTCATACGAATCTCACTCATCTGCACCAGCCCCCGGCTCAGTTCCTTGTCTAATCTAGTCACCACATTACCTTTTGTTTTTGTTTCCTGACACAGGGTTTCTCTGTGTAGCCCTGGCTGTCCCGGCACTCGCTCTGTAGACCAGGTTGGCCTTAATCTCACAGAGATCCCATGCTTCTGACTCAAGAGAGCTGTGACAAAAGGCATGTACCACCACGCCTGGCACTTTTTTTATATATAAATAGAAAACTCATTACTGATGTGAGATGCCTTTTTGTATGCCGTGAATACAGAACATTACCATTGGTTAATAAAGAAGCTGATTTGGCCAATAGCTAGGCAGAATAGAGCCAGGCAGGAAATCCAAGCAGAGATACAGGGAGGAGAAGGGCGAAGCCAGGGGAGATGCCAGAAAGCAAGACATGCAGAAAATGAGGTAATGCCATGGCCATGTGGTAATACACAGATTAATAGAAACAGGTTAATTTAAATTTATAAACTAGGCAATAATAAGCCTGTGCCATTGGCCAAACCATTATAATTAATATTAAGCCTCTGAGTGATTATCTTATAAGCAGCTGGGGGACCAGGCGGGATAACAGAAAAGCTTTCAGCTACATATTACTTTTCCTATTGTTGCAGCAAAATTCATGACACAAGCAGCTTGAGGGAGGGAGGGAGGGTTCATTTGGGCTCTTGGTTGAAGATACAGTCCATCATAGCAGAGAGGTCTCAGGGCAGCTACTCACGTTTTATCCACAGCTGGTAACAGGAGAGAGAACCACTGGTGATCAGCTTACTTTCTCCTGCTTATTCCATCTTGGATATAAACTCATGTCATGGTGCTGCCATGGGAAGGGTTGGAGGGTCTTCCCGCTCAAGGTAAACCACACTAGAAAGTCCGGCACAGATATGCCCAGAAGTTTCTCTCCTAGGGGTTAGAGACCCTGTCACATTGACAACAGCAACTGTCACAAATGTTCGTACAGTAGGAAAACAGCAGATAGGTTTCTGCTGTCAAGACTCCCCACCAAGTCTGTCTCTCCACTAAGAACTTTGCAGATTTGTGCCCAAGTAACCTGATGTAACTTGAGATTAGCTTAAAGGCCATTGCAGATCTGGGGGTTCTGTCACTCCTCAAATGCCTCTCCAGCCAGTGATTCAGGTTCTACTGGTGTCTCGGGGGCAATTCTGTGCTGTCCTGTGAACTCCTGCTCAGAGTCCCATTCTGAACCTCACGCTGACACTTGTCCCAGCATTCTTGGTAGTGTCTGAACCTGACTCTCCTACCATGGTAGCCACGAACTCCTTAGAAACAGCAGCAGCTCTGGGGCCATCACTGGAAGAAGCCCACACCCACCATGCCAGGGTCCAGGTCTCTGCTCCCCTTCCTCCTGTTATAAATCCATCACTTCAAGTCTGGATGCTTGTATCAAAGGAAAAGCACACAGCTAAAGTATTAAAACTGAAGCCAACCTTGTCTTCGCTCTTCCCGTCTCTCGGGGAAAGGCTGCCCCCTGCTGTAACACGTTACCATTCACTTTTCCCAGCAAGATCCCGGAACATCCACTTCCTCCTTTCAAAATTAATGTATGCACAGCCTCACCACCTTCCAGTCCCTGGGCCAGAAGTGGAAACGAGAATGCAAGCTAGGAGGCACTGAGTAGCGTTAAATGAAAAGCACCCGTATGAATGGTACCAGGAGAAATCGGCATCTCCAGAACACCGAATCGAGAACACCCATCCCTGCTTTACAGTGTAGCTCACATTAGAGCATCGTCATCTAGACAAATGCTCGCCGGCTCTCTTCCTCAGCTGTTCTGGTTCTGTGTGTCCTTACTCTTTCTTCACAGCCCCAGCAAGGTTTTGAGAAGACTGAAAGGTGCTGAAGGCTGATGACTAGGGGGAAGGGCATCTCTAAGCCCTGATGCCGACTTCCCACGGAAGTGCCAGGCTGCCCCTCGGAGGCCGGACCTAGCACAGTGCCTACCTCATTATGTAAATACTTTGTAGCCAGTGTTCTTTCTGGGGTCAGGGTGTCCAAAAAAAAGGAAGTTTGCATGGTTGAGAAGAGCAAAAGCGAAGGAGTTAGGAACATGCCACCCCCCAATATGCAGTTTGGACATGTTAGTGATCTTAAGGTGAAATCATCTCCAAATCAGCAAATTCAGGGAAAGACTTTCTTTGGAGTTCCATATCTGCCCTAAGGCAGTCTTCTAAAAGGAATTCAGGGGTAGTAGGTCCATCATGGAGTCTCAGCTACTTGGAAAGACTGACTCTTGTCAGAAAGGAAGCAAGACATGTATGCACACCTACACAAAGGTTGTCACAGGCCACTGTAATTCTCCTCTGCTCTCCTAAGCATCTCTTCATGTTTCCCCCAAATCTCTCACTCTCTGCTAACCTGTGCATCTTCCTCCGGTCTTCCTCGTGACGAAGGACTATAAACGCCACCTCCTTTCATTGGCTGTCCACTGGTCCGTCTTTTGATCTGGCAGTTGTATGCACACAATACACTTGAATGGCTTTTCTCCTGTTCTCCACCTACAGTCCTACACAGACCTAGCTGTCTTCAGAGAAGACACTAACACAGTCACCTCCAGAGGCTGCCAGATACTATGTGGGTATTTGATAAAAGGATCATCCATGTTGCTGCACCAAACTCAGACTAAAGACAGGCAGCAGGGCATTTTGTTGTTGCTTAAAAAGAGGGAACGTGTCCTTACAGAGGTCAGAACAGGGTGCTGGCATCCATCGCCGTGGTCTCTAGAATCCCTCCCCCTCACCGTCTCTCCATCTCCACCCCAGGTCAGTCCATCACCAGCTATCGTCCTGGCCCCCTGCCACACAGAGCAGGTGTGTCTCACCGGGTCCTTGTCCAGGTCATTTCTCACTCCAACCCCCTTCCCTCTTAGGAACAGTTCTAGGAACTTGGAAAACTGAGGAATTATTTAGTGATTTCAGTGTTGAGTAGACTCAAATATTAATGAAGTGGTGTTTACAAAGAAACACCAAACTTCCAAATAACTTTACAATTAAAGAGTAGGAACAAAGGGGCTGGAGAGATGGCTCAGAGGTTAAGAGCACTGACTGTTCTTCCAGAGGTCCTGAGTTCAATTCCCAGCAACCACATGGTGGCTCATAACCACCTTGAATGAGATCTGGTGCCTTCTGCTGGCACACATGCAGAAGAATGTATACATAATAAATAAATAAAATATTTAAAAAAAGAGTAGGAACAAATACCAACAACTTCAAAACAAAAGACAGCTTTAAAAAGAAAGTGTTACGGTGGGGGAAATGGTCCAAATGGTCAGCCCTGAAAACATACATACAGGTAACATGATACAGACCGAGAGGGCTGTATTTAGGGATATGTATGTAGCTTGGTGTGGTGGTGCACGCCTTTAATCCCAGCACTTGGGAGGCAGAGGCAGGTGGATCTCTGTCAGTTCAAGGGCAGCCTGGTCTACAGAGTGAGTTCTGGGATAGCTAGGACTATATATAGAGAGATCCTGTCTCAAAACAAACAAAAAACCCAACCAAACAAACGAAAACAACAATATGCATTCAATAACAAGTAATGAAAAGGAGGCCATGAATTTGAAAGAGAACAAGAGGGGTACATGGGAGGGTTTGGAGGAGTAATAGGAAGGAGAAAATGTGATTAAATTATATTCTCAAAAATTAAAGAAAAGGTTTTTGTTGTTTTCTTTTCTTTTAAGATTTTTTATTTTATTTTATGAGCATTGGTGTTTTGCCTGCATGTATGTCTGTGTGAGGGTACAAGATCCCCTGGAACTAGAGTTACAGACAGCTGTGAGCTGCCACGTGGGTGCTGGGAATCGAACCTAGGTCCTTTGGGAGAGCAGCCAATGCTCTTAATCACTGAGCCATCTCTCCACCCCCCCAAAACATATATTTTAAACACCCTGATGCCTGGTTTTAATCTTTCTGAGTTTGGGGCAATAACATGGCTGACACTTTTATTCCGAGTGTGGTATTTGGCTGCCTCTGGAGGAAACTGTTAGTTTCATTTCTGAAAGCAGCTCTAGATTGCTGCCACCATTCTCCACTTGCAGGTGCAGCGACAGGAAGTACAACAAGTCACACAGGCAGCCGGGGACAAGAAGGGCTTGGGTAAGGAAGGCTTTTGAGAGTATCCTCTATAGCAAAGAAACAGAGTGAGCCGTCAGAGGGTCTGTGTGTGTGTGTGTGTGTGTGTGTGTGTGTGTGTGTGTGTGTGTGTGTGTGTGAGTTTTTTCAGTTGTTTGCTTTTGAGACACAGTCTGATTGTGTAGTTCAGGCTAACCTCAACCTCCAACTCCTCCTGCCTTCAGTCCTCTTGATGTTAGGATCTCAGACATGTGCCACCATGCCTATGCATCAACATTTTATTGGTCAAAATATTATGTAGTAACACTGAACATTTAAAATTCCATCTTCTATCTCATTTTCTGCCTCTGTGGTTTTCCACCGTGTTTGTTTTACACACAATGTCATAATCCACTCAGCTTTCTTAATGCCTTCAACTATGTTTTTATTATGTAAAAACTTACCCTTCTGGTAAAGATTTAATTTCTTAGCTGCTCATTTTGGTTAATAGACATTTTTTTAGAAAGCACCTTCAGTAATTTATTATCCTTTATAGTGAGGAGCCCATGGCTACTTCCAACAAATATTATACAAAACAACTAACTTATTTATAATCGGTTATCAAGAACGACAATCTAGGTTAGACATTAAAACAAGTGTGGTATAAGCAAGCTGTCTCCGTGATGCAGACTACTAAATAGCATTCGAAGGGAATTTTGCTTACACACAGCGTCGGATAACGTCTTTTCCAGTGGTAACGTGGTTTTTAGTTTTGTTTTGTTTTGTGTTTTTTGGTTTTACGAGACAGGGTTTCTCTGTATTGTTTTGGAGGCTGTCGGTCCAGCCTGGCCTCAATCTCACAGAGATTCGCCTGCCTCTGCCTCCCGAGTGCTGGGATTAAAGGCGTGCGCCACCACCGCCCGGCCTGGTAATATGGTTTTACATCGTGTTAATTAACAAGAGCTGAAGATGTGGCTGTGTGGTAGGAATGAGAGGTCACGGAAAGCCTGGGGTCTGGGTCACGTTTTCAGTTGTTTTCAAAGTCTACACTCGACTCCTGTGTAATTTTTCATTTCTCTAAGTCCTCGTTCTAACTTGAGATCAGTTGCCACTCAAGTCTTGACTTTTCGAGGCATTGGGAGAGTTGAGCACCACTGCTCTAGATTCTGTTTGTCAGTGCCAGGGATTGAACCCAGGGGGTAGCACGTGCCAGGAAAGCCCTTTGTCACTGGTCACATCATCAACCCAAAATGTGTCCCTGGAATTCGCTGTGTAGACCAGGCTGGCCTCAGACTCTGAGATCTTCCTGCCTCTGCCTCCCGAGTGCTGGAACTAAAGGTGTCGCCCCCAATGTCAGGCTCAAAGAGAATTTTGATATGTGGTAGCTACCTTAGTATTTTCATTTTGTGAAAACTGAGCCATTTTAGATGAAGTTTTAGCAAACACACAAAAGGTCTTTGACATTTCCGAGTGTCTGTCACTGTACTGGGCCTATATTTGCCCCTACCCCCCTTTCCTGCCCCATCTGCCGCTCCTCTCTCCCCCACAAACTACTCTTCTGCTTTCCTGCCCCACACACGTGCACAGTGTGCAGATATTCCATATGTTAGAGCAAAAGAAAACACCCAATAGTCTATATGAATAACCACCGCTGCCCAGAAAAGTACTCTCCCTCTCTCTCCGTCTCTGTCTCTCACACACATTAAATATCTGTTCTATACATAGTAAAAAACATACAATATTTATCTTTCCCACTCCAGGTATCCTTCCCTCAACTCTTACATCCTACTTTCACACCACATATATAAAATTATATATAATATAGCATATATATTTATATAAAGTCTAAGTTCCATATACGAAAGAAAGCATAGTATTTTCATATTTGTCCAAGTCTGGCTTATCTGGGTTGCTATTTTCCTGCAAATGACATAGTTTAATCTTTGTGTGAACAGAGATCCACTGTGTATATATACCATGTTGTCTTTATCCATTCGTCTGCTGACAAGCATTTCTTGTAGGGGGCAGAGGGTATGTATCATGGCCATTTGAGCAGGGCAGCAGTAGATGTGAATATGTAGGTATCTGTAATATGATTGATGACTTAGATTCTGTCAGATAAATACCCAGGAATAGTAAGGCTAGACCATCTGGTGATTCCATTTGTAGATTTTTTTAAGGAAGCTCCAAATTGATTTCCATAGTGAGTGCATTACTTTACATTCTCACCAGGAGTAGGAAAGGGTTCCCTTATTTCCATAACCTCGCCAGCATTTGTTTT
This sequence comes from Mesocricetus auratus, assembly GCF_017639785.1. NCBI lineage: Eukaryota > Metazoa > Chordata > Mammalia > Rodentia > Cricetidae > Mesocricetus > Mesocricetus auratus. The sequence goes on from NW_024429210.1 coordinate 11,300,320, forward strand.
CTTTTTTTCCTCAGTGTGTGTGTGTGTGTGTGTGTGTGTAGTATGTGTGTGTGTGGTATGTCTGTGTGTGTGTGCAAAGGCCCCACACTGACCCCAGAATCTGCCTGGATCACTCCCTAGCTTACTCTTTGAGGCATGCAGGCTCTCTCAATTGAACCCAGAGCTTGCTGATGCCTGGCCTCATTAGTCAGCTTGCTCTGGGGTTCCTGTTTCTGCTTTCTGGGCTCTGTAATTACAGGCGGCCCACAGAGCCCACTGAGCATTTGTGTATGTAGGCCCAGAGATCTAAATTCCAGTCCTCACAAATATACAGCAAGGATTTTACCCACTGAACCACCTCCCCAGCCCCTCATTTGTATTTTTAAAATATCATCATTATTAGTGTGTGTGTGTGTGTGTGTGTGTGTGTGTGTGTGTGTGTGTGTAGACTCACATGCTACAGTACGTGTTGGGGTCGGACGACACTTTGCAGAGCCCCTTCTCTCCTTATGCCTTTATGGGTCACGGGGTTACACTCAGGTTGAAAGGATCCCTTTGTAGTGTATGAGAGCCTTTAGGATTCCCTTGTAGTGTACGAGAGCCTTTAGGGTTCCCTGTAGTGTACAAGAGCCTTTAGGATTCCCTTGTAGTGTACGAGAGCCTTTAGGGTTACTAGAGCCTTTAGGGTCCCTTGTAGTGTATGAGAGCCTTTAGGTTCCCTGTAGTGTAGGAGAGACTTTAGGGTTCCCTGTAGTATACGAGAGCCTTTAGGATTCCCTTGTAGTGTACAAGAGCCTTTGTGGTTCCCTGTAGTGTACAAGAGCCTTTAGGATTCCCTTGTAGTGTACGAGAGCCTTTAGGGTTACGAGAGCCTTTAGGGTCCCTTGTAGTGTAGGAGAGCCTTTAGGTTCCCTGTAGTATAGGAGAGCCTTTAGGATTCTCTTGTAGTGTACGAGAGCCTTTAGGGTCCCTGTAGTGTAGGAAAGCCTTTAGGTTCCCTGTAGTGTAGGAGAGACTTTAGGTTCCCTGTAGTGTACGAGAGCCTTTACCCACTGGGCCATCTCACCACCCTCTTCTATTCGTTTGCTTTCTTTTTTTCTTTACTTTTTCTTCTTTAAAGGCAGGGTCTCACTATGTAACCTCAGCTGGGTGATATGACGTCTCAGACACACAATCAGACATGACACCAATGCACATAAAATAAAAATAAATCTTAAAAATAAATAAAATAAATTATTAATTCCTTTGTCCATTTATTGGCCAGATGGTTTTCGTGCATTCAATTTTTGAGTTACCAAGGACTCAAAGTTTTTAATGTATTTCCCAATAACAAGTTTTTCTTATCCATTAGAAAAACATACTGAAATATTAATAAGCAAAGTGGCATGACACATGAGATTTTCTTTGAAAGCCCAAGGAAAATGACTGGGGAGGGAAGGGATGAAAAGGAAAGCAGACTTCATCATTTTGAGCTTATGTGATAAGCGCATGGCAGTTTACTGCTGTCTTTGATGTCCCCGTCATTTTACAATAAAAAAATTTTAAAACTTCGGGTAGACTTTGAGTTAGTGTAAAGGATACAAATACTCCAAAGTCACAAGCGAAACCACAAGGATGGTTGAGAGTCCACCCCAGCCACCTTCTCCCTGCCTTCCGAGAACTGAAAAGCTGGCATTGCTGGACCTGCCCCCAGAAGCAGCCCTGATTCATGTGGTTAGCAGAACGTGGTTTGAAGCCACTGGTGCCTGGCTGCCATCTCCCTTTTCAACACACTTTTATTTACTTGAACTAGTGTATACAGCCTCACACTGAGAAATGTGGTTCTGCCTACATAAGTAAGCAATAAATCAAAATACAACTACCTGGACATAGCGGCTCACACACCCAGAAGGCTAAGGCAGGTAGCCCAGTCTGCTCTACTCAATTAGTGCCAGCCTGGCCCACGTACAAACAAACAAGCAAGGAAAACAATGAAGCGTCTCCATCTTTCATCTGCTAGACTGTTAAAAAAAAAAGTAACAGTAGGTGGTGGTGGCTCACGCCTTTAATCCCATATCCAACACCTACTTCCGTTGTAGTTTTAGGACACGCCCATTCCCCTCCATTGTGGGTGGAAGTGTGTTCATGTAAAATCGTTGGGAGGGTAATTTGAAATATCAAAGGTATACTGTATTCTTTCTCTTGTCGACTTGATTAAAAACTAGAGTCACCTGAGAAGAGAGACCATTAATTGAGGAATTGCTTCCATCAAATTGGCCTATGTGCAGGTCTGGGGGGAATTGTCTTGACTGATGATTGCTGTGGGCGGGCCCAGGCCACCATAGGCAGAGGAACCACCCCCCAAACAGGTGGACCTGTGGTGTGTAAGGAAGATAAGCCTGTCAAAGAGGAGCAAGCCACCAAGTGTCCTTCCTTCATGGTTCCTCCCTCAGTGACAGATTGTGACTGGAAGCCTAAGATGAAACAAACCCTTTCCCCTGAAAGTTGCTGTTAGTCATGGTGTTTTTATCACAGCAACAGAGACCCAGGAGTAGCTGGAGAACTCAACAGGAAGGATCCAGCATTTGCCACATCTTCTCAGCTACTTAAAAAGTGCAGAGGCACAAAGTCGAGAAGCAGGAGATAAAGTGGCGTCGGAGGCCCCGATGCTTGCTCGCTAGGCAATCGGAGGTTAAAACTAAGCCGGTAAACATTGGTGAGTGGGGCGATCGGCTGTGGGAAACACTTAGGACGATTCTGCAGAAAAGCGCATCATCTGCTGTGCCGTCTCCTGTTTCCTTGCTTAGTTAGGACTTGACTTTGGTGGCATCGTATGCACCCCTTCCCACAGTGACAGAGTCGGATTCAGTTTCGCAATGACTAGGATTCTGACCACTTAGGTCTCAAAGTGTGGCAAGACAGTGTAAGTGTCTCTCTCAATAGTGAGAGTCAAAGACAACACGGAGGCAGATTGTATCTTTAAAAAGCATTTATTTAATCAATATGAGCATTTTGCCTGCATGTGAGTGTGAACACCATGTAGGTGTCTGGTGTCTATAGAGGTTGGAGGAAGACATTGGATCCCCAGAACTGGAGTTGTGGGTGCTTGTAAGCCACTAGATGGGTGTTGGGCACCAAACCCTGGTCTTCTACTACAGCAACACAAATTCTACCCTGAGCCGACACTCCAGCCCCCAAATTGTCTTTGAGTAAGAGATTTATTGGGAGACTTATTAACACTAAGGAAAGACGTCTTGCCAGAGGCTCTGAGACTACATCAGGCTCACAAGGTAAAATAGGGTCCTCCCACCTTACAGGTTTCAGAGAGGCAGGGAGGTCCCGTGCCATGGAGTTGATGCCTAGCCCACAGTACATACTTACTGGCTGGTTGTCTTTAATTCCTGGGTAGCAAAGGCTTGTCCTTCAGGTGATGTGTGTCCATCACGAGGATCTGCCACCAGGGGCCCTGGTTGCTTAGAGTCTTGGTAAACTTTCTCTGGGGTCGTGAGAATCGCAGAGTTTGCAGGAGGACTCAGAGAAAGGCGCAAGGCTTTTCTGTGTGGCAGTGAGAACAAGAGTCAGCTCTAGGGATGAGAGAGAAAGAGACTGCGTGTGGCCTGGGAAGCCACCTGATGGAACCCAACAGGAAAATGATGGAGACACAGGGAAGGAAGGTGATCCACTACCCAGGAGTCAACTGGTAACCAACAACTGCAACACAATTATGATCTTTTAAGCCTGATGTACTTCCCACTTGTAAATCTATAGGAATCTCAACAGAAACCCTTTTTACTGAAGGATGTACCCCCTTATACAACTCTAGAAAATTATAACCCATCAAAGGCAGCCTCAGAGCCACCTTCTTAACCTCACTTATCAAGACAGACAAATGTGGTGATGAACACCGGGTGTGTGGCACACGCTTTTAATTCCAGAACTCAGGCAAAGGCAGGCAGATCTCTATGAGTTCAAGGCCAGCCTAGCCTACATAGTGAGTTCCAGGACAGCCAGGGCTATGTAAGACCTGCCTTTTAAAGAGTAATTGTAATTCAAGAGCTTTCAAAATGGTATATTTGTCTACCGAGGCATATTGCTGTGGCTGTTTCTTGCTTGGCAAGCCCATACCCACACAGTGTTTGCCTTACCTGTGCCACTCTGCCTTAGAGAAGTCCACACTCACATTCTTGGTGTATCTTACTTTCCTCTGAAGTACTTCTTTTTACTTTCAAGCTTAAAATCCATATTGAATATCTTGAATAAGCTAGTCCAGAATTTTTATTTCTCTGTAGTAGTGTTTAATGAGTGCCACTTGCATCCAAAATAGAAACCCACTTCAGTTACCCATTCCCTGATTCTCTAGAGTAACAGAGCTTATGGGTTCCATAGTTTTTGGGCCTAGGATCCTGTGTGGTCTCTGACAAAGACAGCTTAGAGGTCAGCACACTATAAAGTACCTAACCTGACTATACCTGACTTGAGGTCCCTAGAAGATTAAGGAGAGTCCTCTGGCTGCTGAGGGTAATGAACAAAACTGTCCTCAGCTGGGCCACCACTGACATCTTGTTTGGAGGCTCATCCAGGATCCATCTGAAGTATTATTGGTAGTGGAAGGGGGGGTCCCTGCAAATATCACAGCAGCAGGGAAACAAACCACAAAGAAAGAAGAAGGAAAACTCAGTTCAACCCAACTTAGTGCTGCTTCAACCTTCTGGAGTCTGATGCCAGGCTGTTCAGTGTAAGCACATTTAAACACAGTACAATTTGGGGGAAAGTTTCCATACAACAATCATTCCAATTCTAGGTATAACTGCATCAAAATGCCTTTACACAGCACATGTGGAATAGTATTTAAAGATGTGCTATATTTGTTTATGCTGTGGAATATTTATTTAATGATGCAAAGATGGGTATAATTTGTTTAACTCCGTGAAGCCCTGTGGCTTTGCCTGCCTAAAACACCTGATTGATCTAAAAAAATCTGAATGGCCAATAGGTAGGCAGGTGAGGGACAGGTGGGGCTGGCAGGCAGAGAGAATAAGTAAGAGGAGACATTTGAGAAGAAAAGATTGGGGGGCAAGAAGGAGAAGGAGAGGAAGACTCAAGGGACCAGCTACACAGAAAGACATGGAGTAAGAAGAAAAGAAAGGTCTGCAGAAATAGAGAGAGGGAAAAGCCCAGAGGCGAAAGATAGATAGGATAATTTAAGAAAAGTTGGCAAGAAACAAGCTAATTTAAGGCCAGAAATTTATAAGAAAGAATTAAGTCTCTGTGTGTGATTATTTGGGAGCTGGGTGGTGGGTCCCCCAAAGACCAAAAGAGCTAAAGAGTTAAAAATAAAAATAAAACTAACTGCATGTGACCATGAAGATGGGTTCCATAATTTTGGGGCCTAGGATCCTGTGTGGTCTCTGACCAAGATAGCATAGAGGTCAGCATGCTATAAAGTACCTGCTCCATCCTCCTAAGGATGGGTTCTATTAAGATAAAGGTCTAGGGAAGGGGAATCTGAGTAAGCATTCTGAGGGATTTGAGGGAAGTCTGACTCTACAGATAGCAAGGGTCACCAGGTCATTAACAACACCCTCTTCCAGATTTTTAGGTGGAAGACGGGTATTTATTTCCTCCTTTGAGGAGACAGTCCCATGTGATTGACATTCTTGGTTTCTCCAATGTTTATCTTTGAGTACAAGCACCTGGTTGCCTCTACAGGTAAGTCTTCCCGTCACCTAGCCATCCTGTTCTGCTTTAAGCTTGCATGTTACCTTGGTTTCTTTATTTTGCCAGAGAACTATGTAGTGTTTAATGAGTGCCACTAGCATCCAAAATAGAAACCCACTTCAGTTACCCATTCCCTAATTCTCTAGAGTAACAGAGCTTGTGGAATGGATCTCTTTACATATATACAAAGGGAATTTATTAGTATGTCTTAAAGACTGTGGTCCAGCTAATCCAACAATGGCTGTCTATGAATGGAAGGTCTAAGAATCCAGTAGGTGTTCAGTCCGTGAGGCTGGATGTCTCAACTAGTCTTCAGTATATGTCAAAATCCCAAAAAAGTAGGCACTAATGCCAGTGAGGGAATGGACTTGCTAGCAAGGCATACTGGTTGGTTTTCTGTGTCAACTTGACAGTATTGGTTGGTTTTGTACATCAACTTGACACAAGCCAGAGTCATCAGAGAGGAAGGATCCTGAGTTGAGGAAATGCCTCCATAAGATTGAGCTGTAAGGCATTTTCTCAGTTAGTGATCAAAGGGGAAGGTCCCAGTCCATGGTAGGTGGTGTCATCCCAGGGATGTTGGTCCTGGGTTCTATAAGAAAGCAGGCTGAAGGCCGGGCGTTGGTGGTGCACACCTTTAATCCCAGCACTCGGGAGGCAGAGGCAGGCGGATCTCTGTGAGTTCGAGGCCAGCCTGGTCTACAGATTGAGTTCCAGGACAGCCTCCAAAACAATACAGAGAAACCCTGTCTGGAAAAAAACAAAAAACAAAAAAACAAAACAACAACAACAAAAACAAACACCCCTTTGTCTTATGTTTAAAAAAAAACAAGGCAGGACCTCACATGAAAGTCCTAGTTAGACTCTATGACAAGACAACCAGAATGCTTACAAGACATAATCACTTACAGTAAGACTCTGAGATCACACACAATCTGTTTTGGGCAACAGAACCATACTGAATCTATCAACCACATCCTCTCTGAGAGGCCATTGTTTTTCTAAAACCCTCCCTCTGGTTGTTTGTCTGTCCTATGCATGGCCTCCATGCTTGCTTAACTCAAGCAGTGGAGCTTTTTACCTTCCCTTCTCCAAGAAGCTGCTGAGATTTACAGTTTGTTTGCCCTGAGTTTTTTTTTCTTTTAAGCTCCAATAAAATTGTCCTTTCTTCTAAATAAACTGTTCGCAAACAGCCTGAGAGATCTCACACCTAAACACAAAAACCAAGATAATGAAAAAACTATCTTACAAGACCTGGTGGCTCTTAATATTCTGATAGTAACACAAGGGAGAAACTGTGGATGGATGGATGGATGGATAGATAGATAGATAGATGATAGATAGATAGATAGATAGATAGATAGATAGACAGATAGATGAATAGACAGATGACAGAGGGATAGACAGGCAGATGATAGATAATAAACAGATATAGACAGATGCTAGCTAGATGACAGATGGTAGATGGACAGATAGATAAATGATAGATAATAGGGAGAAGATAAATAATAGATATAGATAGGTAAATGATTTACAGATAGATAACAGATGGATGATAGATGGATATAGATTATTGACATATTGTAGGTAGATGACAGATAGATAGATAGATATAGATAGATGATAGATCAATAGATCATAGACTGGCAGAAGTGTGTGTGTGTGTGTGTGTGTGTGTGTGTGTGTGTGTGTGTGTGTAAAACAACTGGGAAAGTATGTTCTCAGTTCCAAGATGTATTTTCCTAGATCAAATCTGTCAGATCCTATCTTAAGTTTCAATGATTTACTAACATCGTGGTTTTGGTCACCCTCTGATAAAAAGGCTCTGTTAATTTTGCACTTGTCTTAGACATAACAGTGTACAGCATGCTTTGCTTATGTGGTTTGAAGTTCTGAATAATTACATATTCTCTTCTAAATTCCTATCAAATGAAGACTCTCTGGTTTGTAGTCCCCGATTTCTGCATTCCCCTGCCCTTACATTATACAAGTTGAGACTCTCCATCCCTGGATAGCTGCGGCCCATGTTCTTGTTCAGCACCGAAGCCGTTCAAGAAAAACTGTTTTCAGTCTTCATCATCCATTACAATTAAAGTCTCAGAAGGAGAGATTGAAGTAACAGAAAGGAAAATTATAAGGACAGGAAGAGAAAGGAATCCCTCACTCAGGAGTCTGGTTGAAGCTCCTCACCATCGGGAAATTAAGAATTTCACACCATTAGCAGCTTGCTGCTAAACTTCTCTCATGCTGCAACCTGTAATTCTTTTAATGTTGTCAGAAACCCCACTTACAGTAAAGGGCATGTCACAAGCCTTTGTGCAACTCTAGTAGCTCTGATTGTACATTATCAGAATGTAGGCCAAGCCACAGTACCTTAGGAGCCACCCCATGACCTCTACAAAAAGAAAAGGGAAAGTTTCTTAGTAACCCTTTGATATATAACACTGGGGTCACCAAAATGGTCTATTTGCCTACGGCTAAGACACTTAATTGTGACTCTTCCTTGAAAAGCTCATCCCACACTTGGTTGGGACTTATTCCTTCCCTATTTCTGTTTTTCTTAATTTCCATGCTTAAAATTTGTGTTAAAATAAACTAACTGTGTTTATAAACTAACTGGAACTCTCCTTTGAGAAGCCCACACCCACACTTGGATATGTCTTATTTTATGCAACTCTGTATGAAAGCCCATTGGGGAAGGTAAGTTGGAAGTCAATTTACCACTGACAATTTAGAGAGAGAAGTATCTTGTGGCCCACAGGAAAGATTCTACAGTGGTAAAGTCTAGGGTTAGATAGCTCCCATCCTACAGCCTCGAATACTCCCTGAAGCCGGCCTTCATCAGTGGGAGGACAAAGCATAAAGGCTAAAATCAGAGTCCTCAGAGAATGTCTTTAGTTCTACCCTCACAGTTTTGTGGTGATTTGATTGCATATAAAACTCTCAGACAAGCATAACCTCACTGTACACTATTGGCAACAATAGCCCCTGATTTCTAGAATTCCCCAACAGCTTGACAAAAGTCCTTCCTTTTAATGTGATTGTCTCCTCTGTTTAGAAATGCCTGTATCTTGAGTCTCCTGACTTGACACATCATGGTTATCCTTTTTAATGTCTTTTAAAAGATATTTTTGGGATACTACTCCTCATACTGGGTCACCTCGTCCAGTCTTAATACATGAGGAGGTGCTTAGTCTTACTGCAACTGGGTATAACTGGATATGCAGTGTTTTGTTGATACTCACAGGAGACCTGACTTCTCCTGTACAGAAATGGAGGAGTGGATGAGAGGGTAGGAACAGAAGGAGGTGGCCACAGGGGTGGGGGACTGTGGCCAGGATGTAAAGAAAATAAATACATAAGTTTATTTTTTAAATGTTTCGCTTATTGTTATTGTGGTGTGTGTGTGTGTGTGTGTGTGTGTGTGTGTGTGTGTGTGTGTGTGTGTGTGTGTGTAAGTCAGGGGATAGCTTATGGAAGTCAGTTCACTCTTTCCACCATTGGACCCCAGAGATTGGACTCAGATCCTTAGGGTTAGAGACCAGCACCATTGCCCACTGAGCCATCTTGTATGCTTTTGATTGGCTTCTGGATACAGCTATGTTTTCATTCACTGGGCTGCAAGCTCCAGCTTGAAGATGTGTGCTCTTCGGTTCAGGTAAATTTTGTTGCATGTCATTTATAATGATCTCTCTGGTTTTGTTCTGAATTCTACAGAATTCTTCATAACTGGACAACAGAATTTCTGGTTGATTAAAAAAAATCTTTGCGGTCTCCCAATATTTTAAAAACCTCTTCTTTGTCATGCATATCTTGTAGAAAGTATCTTTGATGGTCTTCTGTGTCCTGGGGAGAGGGGGGTCTTTTAATGTAATCACATTATAAAATTCCCAAAGCCTTTTCAGAGGCTTCCCTCTAGGCTGTGTGTTGCTTTGCTGTTGTCTTCTGAGACAAGAGCTTGCTGTGGAGTCAAGGCTGCCTCCATCTTGCTCTCTAGAAGTGCAAGCTGACCCCCCATACCGGGCTCTGTCCTCCTGTCTTAAGCTGCATTTGTGATTTGGGATAGTAAAAAAATCTGCTCATCCAGTGGCATTTGAATTATTCCTCCGTGTCGACCCTATTTGTACATTTAGGCTGATACAACTAAGGAAATTCAGGTTACATGTTTGTAACAAATACATTCACATTAAAAAAAAATAAAGGATGTATGCCAAAATGTTAAAATTGTATTTTCCTGGATTAATTCTCATGTGCAATCTTAATTCTCTCCTTTAAAAGAATCTTTACCTTCTAATATCACATGCAATTAATGTGATTTTAAAATTTCTAAATAAAAAGCAACACAAATGCGAGTTTTAAAATAGACAACTTCAATGCCTAACTCATGGATAGAGACATTCAGATTGTCCATAAGGATATTAAGAGACATGCAGCATCTTTAGTCCTTGGAAAGACACAAGCTGTACATAATGAGGTATTGCCGTACACCCATAAGAATGAGGGTTACAAACAGCACCCATTCTGTCAATGCTGTTAAGGGGCAGGGCAGCTCTCAGACATCACTGAAGGTGGGAACACTCCCTCGGGCAGTCTACCACGGGAGCAAACGAGGACTGTCTCTAGAAAGAAGACAGTCTCGCCAGGCAGTGGTGGCGCACGCCTTTAATCCCAGCACTCGGGAGGCAGAGGCAGGCGGATCTCTGTGAGTTCGAGGCCAGGTTGGACCGACAGCCTCCAAAACAATACAGAGAAACCCTGTCTCATAAAAACCAAAAAAAAAAAAAAGAAAAGAAAAGAAAAAGAAAGAAAGAAAGAAGACAATCTCTCGCCTTTAGTTTCAGCACTCTGGAGGCAGAGGCAGCCAGATCTCTAAGTTCAAGGCCAGCCCGGGCTGCAGAGAGAGTTCTGGGATAGCCAAGGCCACATGGAGAAACCCTGTCTCGAAAAAGCAACCCCCCCAAAGGAGTCATATTATTGTTTTTACAATAGCTGTATATACAATCCTGTGGCTCTCTAAGTAATATTCCTCAAAAGATTTTATTGCTAACGAGATTTAAATTTTAAGCAAATCTTAAAATGTAAACAAAGTTTTAAAATATATGAGTTTATGTGCAAACTTTATCTTAAATAATTTCCCTCTGCAAATGAAATTGTAAGCTGGTTTTATGCTGTGCACTGTTTAGATTTAGGGATTAGAGAGAAGAAGTACTACTATCATAAAACTCAGGGTCACAGACATTCTGATCCTGAGGGAACACAGCTCTTGCTTGTGATATCTTTAGGAAAAAGTACATTAGCTCACAGTCACTGGGAAAGGCAAACTAGATGCCAGGCTGAGCAGCTTTTCTGTCTTCTCTTGACACTTAACATTTCCTTTGTCTTTCTGTCTCTCAGAAATATTTGCTTACACAAAAGCCTGTGTGTGGGTTTTTATGGCGGACACACTCACAGTGAGGTCGTGCTTTGAGACTGATGGGACCATTCTCTACCCAGATGACTATGTCCCAGGACTCGGTGCCAGACACTCCTCGGTCAACAAACGTCAACTAGAGATAGTAGCTCTCAAGTTCAGATAGTAATAAGAGTTGAGGATGAGAGTAAATGAAGTAAAAGCAAAGCTTTACTAAGGAAAAGTTAAAAAAAAAACATTGACATGCTTGCTGGTCTAGGTCTTTGTATATGACTTACAACTGAAACTGAACAAGACTCAGGTAGTTTCTACAAACGTGGTTAGTTTTCTGAACACAGTTGGAGCCCAGCTGAGGGATGACACACTTTGTGCTTGTTATTCTGGTCAATCAGAAATACGGTGTTAGTGTGCTGCTCACCCAGTTACGGATGGATGAAGCTCTCTCCATCCATCTCTAACCCCTGAGCTTGACTGTCTGCGGGCTATTAGTCCTAGCCTGTCCCTACTGTTGACTTTCAGAAAGGATAATTTCCAAACTTGATCGACTACTGTCTCAAGGGTTGTTGTCCTTTGTTCTCCACAATTATGTGGCCAGCAAGTAGCTTTTATTTTGGCCTTTTCCCTTAGTATCTACAGAAAGTATCCCCAACCCTGAATACTACTCAGCAATGGGAAGGCAGAGGAGAGCCTATGCACTTTGCTAAGTGAAAGAAACTAGTCTCAGAAGGCCATGTACTAGTGTAATCACATTTACATAATAACATCGTAGAAAAGGCAAAAAGAGGACAGAGAAGCTAGCTTCTGGGTTTAGGGATGAAGAAAAAGGCTAGCTGTTGGGCCTAAGAAAGGCTTGGATGCGAGGCCCAGTGTAAGCTCCTGAGCCTGGCTAGAGTTTGGTGACCTGTCTCTAACCTATAACCTCCATGTGGGGGGTGACTCAGCCAGACCTGATGCAAGATTGTCCCCTGCCTAGCTACCTCCCTGCTTGGTGGAATACTATTGGCCCTTAACTCCTTACCTTACCCGATCCTATGTTTCCCATCCCCTACCTCAGTTCTTGAACAACTTCACCAAGTTGTTGTTTTAAAAGACTATTGTAATTCATCCCTACACCTAGCACCATAACACTGCTTACCCATAGCTCGTGGGAGATGACATGGGCTTTTGGTGCATTTTCTGGTAAAAACCTTTATTTTTTGATCACATAGCATGAGTCAGAATTTTGAGTTGCTGTATTTCTGAAAACCATGGTGTCGTTTAGAGCAGAGCCCACACAGCTGGTTCTGGTTTTGATAGCATCTTGCTGCTGTTAACGTTAGCCTTGTTCTGACAGCCATAGGACCCCTCTTCCTTCCACCTTTCTCTCACTTTCTGTGGGTGATTGGAGGTGACAATTGATTCCAGTTAACCATGTTAGTTTGGGTTTTCTTGTCAATAGATTGAATTATCTCTAAAAAATACCTGAAAGCCATCACCTTAGTTTTGTCTGCTGGCTTCTAGTCCTTCTAAAATTAAAAAATTACAGAGATGTATCTTTCAATGATTTGCAAAACTACATATTAACAATTATGGAAAGTGCCATTCTACTTGAATTTTCTGACATGATAGTTGGTGATCCCGATTGTGTGAGATCCCTTTGGCTTCTGAGAGAGAACACAGCCCATGGAAATTGTAGGAGTGAAGAATGTAACTCTAACAATGATTTATATAGTTCTGGGTTCTAGTCAGTGGGGAAAATAATTGCCATTTCAAAAAGGCACCACAATGATATCATTAGTTCACTCAATGAACGGTGTTCTTTAAAAGTCAACGGTGTGTAAGCTTTTGTACCACAGCCACACCACTAAGTGACACACAAAGTAAGAGTCTTTGTGGTACTTTAAATGGTATCATAAATGCTACATCTGTGGCTCAGCAAATACAAGCCATGACAACTTGGAAAAGAATGATGCAAGATTGATTTATGAAAGGGGTAATGTTTGAGCTTGAAAAGTATAAAATTGTAGTAAGCAGAGTTGACAGTGTCCACCAAAAGTAAAAGGCAAGAAAACTCAAGTGTACCCAAGGGTTGCAGAGAAAGATACACGAAGGGAAACAATGGCAGAGAGGTAAACAAGAAGACACCCAGCTAGGATACACAAGCTAGAATTTGAACACCCAGCTAGGATACACAAGCTAGAATTTGAACCTCATTCCAAGTAAGCACTTTTGAGCAAGACAGTGGTCTCTGCCTCAGGTAGACTTGAGCTCCAGTCCTACTATACATTATCTTGCTAGTCGTTTACTTCACCTCACTCTCCAAGTCTCCGTTTGATCATCTCTTCTTCGTAGGTCTGTTATCAAAATTAAATGAGACACTCGCTCATTCAGAGAACATTTATTGGCTTTCCACCGTGTAAGTCCCTGACAGTGAACTTTGTTCTGGTGCTAGGAAGATAAAGGTTGATGTTCTGACTTCAAGGAACCCACAAACCCAGGGCTGGTGGCTTACATAGGTAAGTAAACAAAAAGTCGGCACAGAGTTCTGTGAACTCAGGGTCAGAGGCGGTCAACAACTCATGTCGGGAATAATAAAGAAAGACTATTCCAGAGGTCATGGCAACTGAAACACCAGCAAGAAGCCTTTTAGAGCTCAGTTAGAAGTAGAACTTATTTCCCACGGTCTCATTATTAGTAGAAACAAATCTTTGGAACCCTAAATGGGTTTTTGTTAGTGTTGTTAAGCTGCATTTGTGTAGTATTTTTTTTTATTTATTTCAAACTCAGAAAAATGGAGATGAGATAGGGTCAGTACTATTTCTCAGCTGACCAAAGGGGGGGGGGGAAGAGTCAATTTGCAACTGCAATAGCCATAGAAAAGGTTAAATCTGAAATGCGCTGTGTTATACTGAAAGAGACTAAGAGGAAATCCGAGCCTTCGCTTACACCAGACCTGCCACAGACATTTGACGGCTGTCGGACTGCATTCATTTCTTCTCCTGAAAGGGAGCCTTTTTGTTTCATCTCTGGAAGACCAGATCTTTGTCCATCCCGTTCTGTGTTCCCGTGAAGTTGACCCACTCGGTTTGACATTAGGAGTTGGGGAGAATTCAGGCTCAGCCAATTAGAGTCTCCCACGGGTCCTCGTTCCCCGGCTGAGATGGATGCATGAGCCGATCAAAATCAGCGAGTGGCACTGAGCCCGTAAAACAAGCAAGGCTGCTGCTTTTCGAAAGCTGGAAGCTGCCACCAGCCGTCTTCCACCATGAGAAGCCACGTGACTCCCGAGACTGAAGCCAGCAGCATCGCAGAGGACAGGGGTCCTCACAGGAGATTAGCTCTTACCATCTGAACTCAACCCTGTGCTATGCACCAGTCGCAGACCTCTCCAAGTTAACATGAAGCAACACATTACTTCCCCCTGCCCTTCCTCTCTCTCTTCCTCCTCCTGTCCTTTGCCTGATTTGGGAAGTGGGGGGGGGTGAGGATCAGGTTTAAACGAAAGTTTTAAATGGTGTTGGGTCTTGAGACCCACAGAATAATGTTGGTGACTATTATGCTCAATGAAGCTGTACATTCTTTAAAGAACATTTTTGGTCTTTCCCAACCACGTTCAAATAGCCTCCGTATTATGAATTCTCCCAGTGCTGTGCTTTGTGGTTTGACCCCATGTAGGAAGCCCATGCTACAAGCTCCCGCTACTACCCCTTCCGTGTGAGAAAACAGAAGACAAAAAAACAACAACAAATCTTTGCTCTCCTTCAAGCGTTTTATCGCAGTAGTGAAGAGAGTAACTAATACAAAAAACACTGGCACTGAAAACTGGGGTTGATGCTGTTGCAGTGGTAAACCTGAGCAATCATGTTCTTGAAGAGAAAGAGAAGAAAGGAAAACTGTGGTCCAATGGTAGTAAAACATATAATCGCAGCAAGCATTTATTAGTGCCAAATACGGTGACTTCCTGGAAAATTCTGAATACTTGAGATGAGACAATGACTAGGGTTTTGAGCTATAGCCATGGCAGCAAAGGACCATCATTTTCTTCACCAGCATCCTGCAACTTAGGGCCCTGCTTCTCGGGGAGAACACTCAGGGAACTTCTGTTTGGAGGTGGTTCTGTTTTGTTGTTTTTTTAACATGTGCTAGAACGAGCCTCGGTCTCTCTCTCTCTTTCTTTCCTCATCAGAATTCTCCCGCTGCTAACCTAGTTTCAGAGTCTTTCTTCCTCACATCCACAGAAAGCTCAGCAAGCTACTGTTTGTCACCTTTGTGCTACCTAGGGTAAGTTCCAGGAAGGCAAGTGGAAGCCATTCGGATAGGGGGTCCCACTATGTGAGAATGAGTCACTGTCCCCTCTTACGGGGAAGCCACGTGCCCTGCATACACTAGAGCAAAGGTCTACCGGGTTGAAATGCTATCAAGGGACAGTCCGCCTATCCAAAAGACAGAGCTCACATGTGACTCATCCTGCAAGGAAACCCCTTTACAAAGGCAGTAGGGAAACGTAGCTTCTAGTACAGAAAGCAGCAGGGATCACTCTTGCTTTGGAGATGACTCCGTATCTCTGCACTTTGGATGCCACAGAAGCTCAGCTCTGCCCTTTGACAGCTTACCTATCCTTTCCCTTTCGTTTCCTTTCTTCTCTCGTTTCCCATCTCTCCCCCACCCCCTCTCTCTTTTCAAAACAAAACAAGTGTTCTGTGGCTTAGCGGCTGCACCTGAACCTAATGATATTTTAACTGACAGCCCTGCAATCATCGCCCTGCCACTCAGGGCCCAACCTGGTGGGATTTCTGTCCTGCAGGCACCAGCTCTGCTTGCCAAAGTCTCTATCATTCTTTGTACCAATAAAGACTTGAGAGTCAGATGTTGGAGTGAAAACCTGTTAGATCAGGGAAGCCGAGAAGCAACCAGTGGACCTTCCTCTTTAGCTGGGGACCCGGCAAGAGAAGTGGTTCCAAATCAGAAAAGACCACAGATCTCTCAGTCTCTCCCTACTCCTTCCTGTGCATCTCATTATCTGTATTCTTGACTCCCCCATCCTCTCTGTGGCTAATTACTGTCAAATAGTCACTGGCTTCGGTCCCCGACCCAAGGTCAATTTTGTTA
Organism: Mesocricetus auratus; assembly: GCF_017639785.1. Lineage (NCBI taxonomy): Eukaryota > Metazoa > Chordata > Mammalia > Rodentia > Cricetidae > Mesocricetus > Mesocricetus auratus. The sequence continues at coordinate 11,316,494 of NW_024429210.1, forward strand.
CCACAGTCTGGAAGTTTCATAATGGGACTAAATATCTTGCAACAAACAAGAAGCAATTTGCCCACGCTTTGCACTTCTCCAAACAGCATCCCCAGCTCACTACAATTTGCCTCGTCTCGTGACTCCCCAGTGAACCTGTCTGGCTTGGGTCAAGATTGGCTCACGCTGCTAAATCTAACCAGCAACACCCATCTTATTTGCCACAGCTGACAGCTCATAGCTTCCTCAAAGGGCCTTATTTCCTTCTTCTGTGACGTTAGAGTCTCTTGACTCTCTTATTTCTCCAGTCTGACTTTCTGGCTCCTTCTAGCTGACATTCCTCTGGTCAGGATCTAGACGTTTACCAGAGGGTTGTGGTAACCATTTTGGAGTCAACGCGGCACCTGATATATTCATAAAGGCAAAGCCATTTCTGCAAATGTGTTTGCTCATTGGTTTGATGTATATTTGTATGTATCGTGGCCAGCCTCGTGGTCCTGCCGGTCAATGTTCAGTCCTTTAGGAATCTTGTGTGCATTCATCTGTTGAGATACTAATTACAAACTGACTTTTTTTTTTAATTTGTATGTTCATTCAGGCCTCTATTCTGAGCTTGAGATTCATGTATCTAACTGCCTCCATGACATTTCCATCTAGCTTATACTGAGACATAACAAAATAGGGCCTGTCAATTACTAAATATATGGTCTCAAATCTCTTCTTCCAATGTTTCCTAAAGAGATGGCTCGATTATTCTCCCAGTTGTTTGTGTTAAGAATTTAGGATCATCATCAATATCTACCTGTTTTTTTAGACCCTTCAACCAATTGCCAAATGCTACCAATTTTTGTCTTCAAATACCTCTTAAAGTTATGCATGAGATATTTGTTCCTTCTGTGTCTACATGTTGAAGCCCTAACTTTCAATGTTTGGAGTTGGGGCTCAGGGAGATTCAGATGAGGTCTTAATTGTAAGGTTCCTGTGGACGAATTAAGAGTCCTTAGAAGATGAAAAGACCAGAGTTCTCTCTCTACCATGTAAGGACACAGGGAGAAAGTGATCATCAGTAGGAAGAGAGCCCCCATCAGAATCTGGCCATGGTTAGTACAACAATAGCCTTAGACTCTGACCCTTTCAAACTGTCAGAAACACATTACTATCATTTAGGTCATCAGGGGATGGGGTTGTCCTTCTGTATGTATGTTTCTCTTGTTGGTTGATAAATAAAACACTGTTTGGCCGATAGAGGTAGGAAGACAGGCAGGGCTAGGAGATAAGGAGAATTCTTGGGAAGGGAGGCAGAGAAGCACCAGAAAGAGTTGCCATGTGGAGACCAGGAGGATAGGAGGCTCCAGGTATTCTCCAGTGACATAAGGCCATGTAGAAATACATAGATTAGTAGTTATGGGTTAATGATTTAGAGAGAGCTAGCCAATAAGAAGCCCTAGCCATTGGCCAACAGTTTAATAATTAATAGAGCATCTATGTGCTTATTTGGGACTGAAGCAGCGGCAGGACCTAGGCACAACAAGAGAATATCCAGCAACAATCAGGCCTATGACATTTTGCTAGGACGGCTCAAGCTACCTAACATCTTCCTGTTCTTAAGGTTAGCACCACACCTTTGCTGGACTCATGGACCACTCGTATATCTTGTACCCATCAGTGCTACCCTTCTCTTAGTCACCTCACTAACACACTCTCCGAGAGCAGTCAAATGGCTCTGTTACAGATGGGCTTCATCATCTTGCCCAAAGCCTCATGATAGCTCATGATAAAGTTCAAACTCCAGTGGACATGAGCCCTGTGGCCTGTTTCATCGCTGACAGCCGCACGATCACTCTGATGTCCCCTCCACTCAGCTAGCTCCTTCAGGCTGCACTATCTGTGTCTGGGGACACCATCGTCTGCCTTCACAGCTACTTTTCTCCTTCCTTGACCAACAGTTCTTCTTTTACACGATACTACTTCCTTTGATAAAGATTCTTAATTCACCCCCACATCAGTCCTGTCTTTCCACAACATATATCTCAACTGTTGTCAAACAATATATATGATTGTTAGTTTCCTTTTATAACTCCAAATTTGAAGGTTAAAACACTAACCAAATCTTACATATTGCAAACACAGGAAGTTTTTAATAAACATTTATCAGACGTCTGCATGTCTATTTGAGACTAAGGTTATGTGCCAGAGAGTTAGGAAATACCAATGTAGGGACGGACATTCCCATGCCCCTCCACTGTGATATAGGATTTAATATCAGAATCAGGATATTGTTTTGGTCATTAAGAGTAATCACAAATCTGAGAAAAAGTAGCATTCTGGGGAAAGTTATAAGCAACTGAGGTGGTCTGGTCATTAATATACTGATGTAAAATATAGACATATATTTTATGAAGGCAGGAATCATCTAGCTGAAGGTGAGAGCAATTCCCTGTCTGATGCTGTTGGCTCTAGAGATACGCTGGAATCAAAGTGGCATTCGGCAGGTTATCAGTGGGCCAGTTTAATCACAAAGACAGAGCCACCTACACAAGCTTTTTGTTTGCTCACTCACTTGATACATAATTTCTATAAGGATATGTGGGGCAAGAGGACCCTCAGAAACAAATTTTCATTTGGCAACAGACACTGAAAGGCAAAGGAACAGTTATGCTTTATAAATGTGTCCTTTTTGTTAATTTTACCATGCCTTTTACTATGCATTCTGGTCTGAAGAGTTGGAAAAAACATAGAAACAGACTTTTGCATATTTATAAAGGAGTGATATACAAAAATAAACTATGCATTTTCTAACATGCTGGGTTCTGGCAATTAAATATAGGAAGGAGGACTTTAAATAATGAATTAATTTCTATTTTCTCTATTATTTCCTGAGACATTAACTAGTTGTAATAATAATTAAAAAAACTTCCCAATGAGGTTGTTTTTCTTATAAAAAGAAAACATTTAGCTCTTGCCAGACATCCTTGTTTGAGTGACACAGTGTCTAAACCTTGTGTGGCAGGCAGCCCCTGAAACGCTGCTGATGCCTACAGAGGACAGAACTGATCTGGATGTTCAACTGCTTTCCTAGTCCCATCCAACTTGTGGATAGTTATCCAAAATGCTTCATTTTGGGACAGCCAGTGTAGGCTCCGGATGATCTGCATATTCCTCTGAAGGGCAAGAACACATGATGCAGAGGCCATAGGGCCATCTGGAGAACAGCTTATCTCTGGAAAAACTGTCGTCTCGTATCCAGGAGCATGAGGGTCTTGTGTTCTCCAAGAAGCACCTCGCCGATCACCGACATGCTGCTGGCCAGTATGGTGTCATCTGTCTGTGCTGGTGCCATTGGCCCATGTGAGGTTGCAGTGCCAGCCCAGAGCACTTGTCTGGGGCACCGGAATACCGTTGAGGCTCTAGGCTTCACCACTAAACTCTCCAGGGTGCCACTGAAATTCTGAGTGATGTGCAGCCTGAAGGATCTGAGGCACGGTGGCCTAGCAAGGCTACAATGCTGAGCACAGTGAGTAGCCTCCCTGCTTCTCCTTTGGGCCAGATAATCTAGCAGGGGGTTCGACCCAGGTAGATTCTACAGCCTGGAAGTGCTTGATAGCCCAGGAGAAGCTGCATTCTCACTGTCTGGAGGCTATCTACAATGTATCATATCTCTATACACTGTTGACCAGCTGTTGTCTTAGTGCAGCACTGGTGGACACAAGCAGGTCCTGGCTTTGTCTGTGGAGACCGAGAGCTCCCTCCCACTGGCTGAGAAGATCAAGGGTTTTTGCTGATCGGCCTGCCCCCCAGCAGCTGCCTCCCAGGCTACAGCTCTAGCTCTAGTCATTGTTGAAGCCAAGGCAGAGTCAGTGGGGTCAGAGGAAGATGTGGATTTGATGTCTTCAGTTGATCCCCTGAGAGCAGCCAACTAAGCCAACTTTTTTGGGGGGGGCCGGGGGAGGTTCAACTTCTCTTAAAGGAAAAGAAAAAAATATTTTGTTTTTTTAGTGAAAACCCTAACTTTTCCTTGGGAACTGGGAAGTGACACTGATCATTTAAGTTTCCAGTAAAAGGTAATATCGTGGAATACATTGTTTACTTACTAAGTAATTTGAGGGTGTAATTCTCCCTCCGTGTAATATTGGGACAAAAAGCACTGGACTAGAGGTCCCTAAACCTGGTTTCTGATTGAAAATGTGTGTTCCCTCACTAAAGCATCTGTTTCAGCACTTTGGATTACCATATCCTTGCCATCTCTTGCCTAAACTCTGATTTCAATGGCATCTCTTCCTACTGACTTTGTTATGCAGAGGCTTAAAAACTGGCACGTTATGACTTTATGACCTTAAAGCTAAGGTCAAAGTTTTGGAGCTGAGACTTCTAACCCAAAATCAGGTTCTGGCTGCAGAGTTTTAAATGAAAACTTGGAATATATAGACTTATGGAACAAAGAGAACACGGGTGATTCACAGCTTGGTAGAGTGGGAACGAAAATGATCAGCAGCCTGAAGATGAAGGGTCTTCGTCATGCATTTTGGTACTCAAAGAAACTCATTCAACAGCTGCGGACATTGCCATTTCTGTCTTCTACTTTGGGTTACGTTTCAAAGGCCTCCTGTGATACTTGGTAATGTTTTTGTCTATTTTGCTTGTAAACATTTCTGCACTGCTTGATTTTATTGTCTTTAAACTATTATGTAGTTGTGTAAGAATCTGTCTCCCTGCTGCTGTAGGAGCTGCTTCTTAGGCATGGCTGTGTCCAACCACCTACCCACTCACTGCGTAAGCTGGTTCTCATGAGAATCTCTTGAGAGGTCAGCTCTGGCCTCTGCTTTCCTGAATGTGAACAGCTTCTAAATTGTCCATAATTTTTCAAGAGACAGACTAATGAAGCTTCTCTTTCTAACAAGTTTATTTTAAAGTCGGATTTTATACGTGGTATGTGCATATGAGAAGAGGTACCTGTGGGGCAGCAGATTTGAACTGCTGGAGCTGGAGTTGCCTGGTGTAGGTGATGGGAACCGAGCCCAGGTCCTCTTGAGCAGTGCTCTTAACCTTATAGCCATCCTTCCAGCTGTCTAACAGAAGTTTTACTGTGTTTTATTTATGTACTTTTTGGTTTTTTTCAAGACCGAGTCTCACTGTGTAGCCCTGGCTGTCCTGGAACTCACTCTACAGACCAAACTGGCCTCAAACTCCCAGAGATCCACCTGCCCTGCCTCCCGAGTGCTGGGGTAAAAGGTGTGTGCTGCTCCTATCCCTGACTGTACCAGAAGTGGTAAACAAGACGAAACCCCTTGTCCTCTCGGAACACGCCTTCACACAGGAGCAGCTAGGTATTAAGTGAGTTAGACAAGAGGAATGGCAAGGGAAAGATGCATACGGTACACAGTGTCTCAGTGACAGATGGGGCATCGGGGATTTCCTCACTGAGAAGACGAGCTTTGAATAAAGACCTGAAGGGCTGGCCATGTGGACATCTGAGGGGACTCCAACTGGAAGCAAGGACACTTGCGAGTGCTCTGAAGCAGGAGTATGTGAGGCTGCCCTGTGAAGAGAGAGGATCCCTACGTGTCTGGAATAGGGTACAGGAGGGGACAAACTCAGAAAAAGTGAGAGTGGGACAACATAATCCTTCCAATGACTTTTTTTTTTATGCTGTGAATGACATGGAAGCCCCTTGGTTTTTTTTAAGTGGAGAAATGAAGGATCTAGTGGTGGGAATGTCCTTCTGTATATATGTTCCTCTTAATGGTTGATGAATAAAACACTGGCCAGAGAGGCAGGAAGATAGGCGGGGCTAGGAGATGAGGAGAATTCTGGGAAAGGTAGGCAGAGGGAGCCCGCCAAAAGTGTCACCATGTAGACCATAAAGGAGTCCAGACCCTTTTCCAGTAAGATAAGACCACGAGGAAATACTTAGATTAATAGAAATGGGTTAATAATTGAGATAAAGCTAGCCAATAGGAAGACCTAGTCATCGTCTAACAGTTTTATTATTAATATAGGTCTTTGTGTGCTTATTTGAGGCAAGGCAGATGCAGGACCAGGCTGGTGGGAAAGAAAACTACCGCAACAATCTAGCTTAAGTTTTAGTAGATCAGGCTGAGTGCTTTGGGGGAGAGGAGACTAGCAATAGGAGAAGACAAGAACGGAGATGGGCCAGGAGGGTTTGTTTTTGTTTTGTTTTGTTTTTAATGATCCAGGCAAGTATGATTATTATGCTACACAGTTTAAGAAAGCAATGCTCACCTGCAATGCCTGTGAATGGTGTCTTCTGTAAAATGCAATAAATTATAATCCAACAGCTAAGGTCAGCCGCCCCACTGGGAGGTGGGTTGGGCCAGGATAGCTGCAACATGAGTGATGAGAAATGTTTTGTCTAGATATATTTTGATGGTAGAATTAATATACTTCATTGATAATGTTAACCATGATATAAGAAAGACTCAAGAATGATTTCAAGGACATTTACTCATTTTATGTTAGCAATATTCATGCCATCTACCAAGATAGTAAATTCATGTTTATTTTTTAACTCAATAAGTATTTCATGTAAGTCCAGATTCTACAGAGCTTTTTTTTTCTTAAGACACAATGTCATGAAGAACAGAAAATTTTGTTCTAGAAGTATCTAGAATTTAGTTTGTTAGACAGTCTTCATATTCGAAAGAACCAAATTAAACAGTAAAAAATCCAAATATTGTATAAAGCAAAACTATTATAATAAGATTAACAACTGTAGGTGTCTATGTTTGTGTGCTCGAGTGTGCTCGAGCATGCTGAGGTCAAGTGCCTTTCTCTGTCACTGTCCACCTTATTTTTTTGGAGAGTCTCTTCATTGAGCCTGGTTCTCACTGATTGTCCTAGAATGGCTGCCTGGGAATTCTGGTGGGCTCCCATGTCTGCCTCCCTGTGCTGGGATAATAAGCATAGGCGACTATGTCAGCTTTTACACAGCGGCTTGGACCCAAACTCGGGTCCTCAAGCTTTCGAGGCAAGTACTTTGCCCAGCACGTCATCTCCCCAGTACGCCAGAGTACTTCAATTTTTAAATAATTTTACATTTGTCAAGATAGGCCCTCATCCGTGATTGCTGTACTCCCCTGGTGTTTTCAACGAGTTGCCCACTGTTTTCTGTGAATAACATGGATTATGTTTCTCCATTCCCCATGCTAGGATGGGTATGTTCTATGGCGGGCTGCCCAGGGAGAAGGATGCAAAAGACTTTTCTTCTCAAGCAGGAATTACCAGTGCTGTGTTGCTCTGTCGCCGATGTTTTGAGGTTTCACCTTTTATGGTTAGTGTGGAAATTCACAGTCCTACTTTGGTTGCTAGTTCCTCTGTGTCCAACTTCTTACATCCCAGTTCCTGTACCTCGGACGTCACAGGTGACCTGTTGGCTTTCGAGGACTTTCGAGATCTTGTGGCTTCTCTGGCCGTTTCTCACCCACATCATCGGTAGCTGTCTCTTGCCACTTCCTGTTTTGTGGGTTTCATTAATACAACCTTCAGAAGAATAATGTGTAATGGCTTTGACGAGTGTCAACTTGACTACACCTGGGACCACTTAGGGAGGGAGCTTCCCGATGTGCCTGTCGGAGAGTTTTCTTAATTGGGTTAATTCACGAGGAAAGGCCAGTTCTAGCTGCCAGACTGCGTCAGAAGGATTCAAGCAAGCTGAACGCCTTCATCGCCCCGCTTTGCGAATGTGGATGCAATGTGACCGGCTGCTTCACGCTCCAGCCGCCATGCTTCCCTGCTGCAATGGACCACATCCTGGATCGAGGATCCAAAATAAAACCTTCCTTTCATGAGGGATCTCCAGAGTCTGTCATTTCCTCCAGGCCTCACCCTCCCTGGGGGGCAGAGAGGGGATGGAGTAGGGCTGGAGGAGCTGGGGGGTGCGGGGGAGGAGGGGAGGGAGAGGGAGCTGGGACTGACATGTGAGGCAAGCTTGTTTCTAATTTAAAATAAATAATAAATTAATAAATATAAAAAAGCAAAAAAATCCTTCCTTTCTTAAGTTGCCTTTTTACAGATTATTTTATCACAACCACAGAAAAGTAACTCACAATACATAACAAGATATCATATATAATAACAAATATCATCGCTAGCATTTTAAGTAGTGACTAGGAATTAGGCATCAAGTTTTGCTATCTAAATAGGCTTTCCAACCAGTCCTTGAAGTGGGTCCCATCACCACACCTTTAAGGAACTCAGTCTTAGAGATTTTAGGTAACATGTTGATTTTGAGAACAAAAGATACACACATACACATTGGCATACATGACCTCTGTACATAAGCAGCAGTGGAAAGGTGGAAGTGCCAGCAAGGACTTGTAATTGATCCAGATCAACAGAGCAGGACTTCTAATCGATCAGCAGAGCAAGAAAGGGAGAAAGACAAAGGAAGGCAAAAGAGTTCCTTCAGCATATAATTCAGTTTCTGAATTAAAAACCCATGGATTCTAAATTAGATTTATTTTACATGGGAAAAATAAGATATAAAGAGGTTATTGCCCCTGTTTGCTGATGAAGAACTAAGACTTAGAGACTAAGAATGTCAAAGTCACATAGTTCCAGGTGTCTTAAGCCTTTTCCCACTCTTGACCCCTTTTTGTCCGAGAAATTCTTATGTGATCTCAGGTATATACTGATATAAAATAGTTCCATAAGACAAGTATTTTCTGATCATAAATAAAGCAGGGATTTTTTTTTTTGAGACGGGTTTTCTCTGTATTGCTTTTTAGACCAGGCTGTCCTCCAACTCATGGAGATCCACCTGCCTCTGCCTCCCAAGTGCTGGGATTAAAGGTGTGTGTCACCACCACATGGAAAGGAATGTGCTTTAAGTCAATTGTTTAATATGTACACAATCTTACCATTTATAAATCTGAAAGCAAATTTGCGTGCTGATATGGGTGGCTAATTTATTTTTACAACTAAATTTTGCCTCAATATTTGATGCAACAGGACATAGAGTACCTTCAAAAAATTTCAGACTTGGTGAGTGTTTTCTTTAGATTGAAGGGTCTTCCCTTCCTTTTAAAATGTATTTATTTACTTTTTTAATTCTCTGTGTGTGCACACGCATGTGATTGCCACAGTATGTGAATGTCCGTCAGTTTTCTCTTACTCTGTAGGTTCCAGGAGTCAAACTTTAGCCATCAGGCTTGATGCCCTTATCCACGGAGTCATCTCCACGGCCCAGTGATCAATATTTTGATTTTATAATTGTCAATACTGAAGACGCCGCTTCTTGCTTATAGTACGAAGTGGCAGAAGCGTGTTGAAGGCATTTCAGAAATTGGTGGGAAGTCTGTTTTAATCTCAAGCCAAAGTTCATGAAATACAACTCAGCAATTCCCAGAGCAAATTTTTAATATCAAACACAATGAAATACAAAGATACTCAACATATGCTTAGGGGTGACTGCTGTGGGAACGCATTCAGCCAATAGTATTTGAGGTACCCGCCCCTTTGGGGCGGAGTCTCAGATACTAAGGATGGACTGGGAGCAAGAGCTGAGCCCTAAGAGCTGAGAGCAGCATCCTGCGACTCCAGGACAAAGACCATGGCAGCCTTTTACCTTCATTGTGTAAGTGTTCCCCAAATAAATATTTGATATTCTTTTATCTGGGCGTTTATTATCGTAGAAAAGAATTATAGTCCTTGTTTTCCATAATTAAACCTCTGTATCTAAAACACCAGAATTTACCTATGGTGTCTATCTATCTAAAAATATCTATCTATATTTTGTAAATACTGTGATTCACAACATAAACAGGTAAGTCTTATTAAAAAATTAGGCTTGCTGGGCAGTGGTTGCACATGCCTTTGATCCCAGTGCTCAGGAGGCAGAGGTAGGAGATCTCTGAGTTCCAGGTCAGCCTGGTCTATAGAGCAAGTTCCAGGGCAGCCAAGGCTACACAGAAAAACCCTGTCTCAAAAAAAAAAAAAAAAAAAAAAAAAAAGAAAAAAAGGAAGAAAGAAAACTAAGCTAGCATACAAAATAATAGGTTTGTTATGCTATTTTCATACATTTGTGTCAATGTATTTTGTTTTTAACCACCTCCTTGGTTACACTTACTCATCTGCATTTCAACTTTATTTTTTGAAGCTCTTATGAATGGGGTTTTGTTCTCCAGTTTCTTTCTCATCATGTTTGTTACTGGTATTTAGGAAAACTACTGATGTTCACATGTTAATTTTGTTTCCTGTCACTTTTCTGAAAGTGTTTGTTATCTCAACTTTCTGGTGGAGTCTTTTCAGGTTTTTCAAGCACAAGATTGTGTTGCCTGATAATATTTGTATCTCTTTATTTTATTCCCTAGTCTTATTGCTCTAGCTAAGATTTTAAGTATACTGTTTCTTTAGTTACTTTTCTATTGCTGTGATAAAACACCATGGCCAAGGCAACTTATTAAAGAAAGCCTTTAACTGAGCTTATAGTTCCAGGCGTTTAGAAGTCTGTGGTGGTGGAGCAAACGTGTGGCGTGGGGAGCAGCTGAGAGTTCCCTCTCAAACCTCGAGAGAGAGGCAGAGAGAACACACAGTACGCCAGGAGGCCTTTGAAACCTCTGGCCACCATGGTGACACACTTCCTCCAGTGGGGCCACACCCCTAGCCCCTCCCAAACAGCCATCAATTGGGAACCAAACGTCTAAATTTATCTGAGCCTATAGCGGCTATAGTATTTGCATTTAAAAAGCCATAGTGCTGGATAAGAATACAGAATGGATACCGAGGCCTCTCTCCAGGTTGTAGACAAAATGTTCTGTTTCACCCCATTTCAGGTAATGTTGGCTATAGATTTGTCATATGTAGTCTTTACTATGTTGAGGTATGTTCCTTTCCTTCCTGCTTTCTTTAAGGCTTTTATCATGAAAGGGTGTTGAACTTTGTCAGGTTTTCCCTGCATCAACTGAAAGGATCATGTGATTTCTGTCTGTAAGACTATTTATGTGCTGTATTACACTTATGGATCTGCATGAGTAAAAACAGCAACGCGTCTCCATAATGAAAGCAAATCCACATGGTAAATGTTGTTTTTAATGTACTCTTACATTTAGTTAGCTAAAACAAGTACTGGGAATGCTTGTGTCTATGCTCACCAGGGAAACTGATCTGTAGTGTTCTTTGTTTTATTCTTATCTGTTTTTGGTTTGGGGGAAATGGTGGTTCTGTGGAATGAATTTGGTAGTGTTACTTTCTTTCTATTTTATGGAGCAGTTTGAGGAACACTGGCATTAGCTCTGTGAGGGCTCCGTAGACTTGTCAGGGAATCTATCTGGTGCTGGATTTTTCTTTGCTGTGAGACATTTTATTATTGCTTCCATCTCACCGATGGTTATAGATCAGTTAAAGTTGCTTATAACTTCTGGATTTGATTGAAGTAGAACATGTTTGTTTAGGAATTCATTCGTCTTCTAGATTATTCAGGATTTTTGAAATATAAGGTTTTGGAACTTGAGTTCTGGCACAGACATCCCCAGTGGTTTTCTGTATCCTGTGGGAATCTGTGGTAAACTCCCCTGTACACCTCTAAGTTTCTTTCTTTTGGTTTTGTTGGCTGGGGGATGGTAAACCTTGTCTGCATTCTTTTCTGAGAACCAGCTGCCTATTGGCTCTATGTAACATTGCTTTGCTAACTACTTCCCTGCTCTGTGTTGTCTCTTACCTTTGATTGTTCTTGCTTTTGGGAGATATTAGGGTTTATTTGTGGCCTCCCACCTTGCCTTTGTTGTTGTGGTTGTGAATAACCTTGAATTTTTGATTCTTCCACTTCCATGGGCATGCCAAACCCTGCAGGGTTTAATATAGTCTGCGTTTCTAACCTCAGGAATGTTAGGAAAGCACTTCACCAACTGAGACACATCCCTTCTCCTATTTCTAACACTCCAGTGCAATCAACTCACAGAAATAAACTTTATTCTTAGAACTGCCTTAGCTATGTCCCAAAGGTTTTGGTAAGTTTTACTTTTATTTTATTTGATTCTAGAAAAAATTTAATTTCTTCATTGATTTAGTCAACAATTCACTGATCATTCAAGACTGTGTTGTTTATTCTCCATGTATGTTGTAGTTTGGGTAATTTTTCTTGCAGTCTATTTCTGATTTCATTGCATTATGATTTTGAGAGATAAAAATATTATTTGACTATTTTGTGGTCTAGCATGTGGTCTATTCTGGAGAGGTTTCCATGAGCTATTGGGAATGTGTCTTGTATTAAGTGTGGGATGGAATATTCTGTCTATATGTTATATTCACTTGATCTATGGTGTACTTCAACTCTGAGGTTTCTTTGTTGATTTTTGTTTTGGATCATCTAAACCATCTAGAAGTGAAGTCATCCACTATATGATCTTTTATATATTTGGTGCAAATTATCTGTATAATTGCTATATACTCTGATAAATTTTCCTTCTATTGAATATGCAGTGCCCTTCTTTAACTCTGACAAATAATTTTGGCTTGAAGTCCACATATCACATAGTTTTGTAATTTTCTTGTCAGTTTTCATTTACTTCATAAATTGATTTCTATCCTTTGATTCTCAGTTTATAGGTGTGTTTCTTGGAGATAGTAGAAGGTTGGGTTTAATTTGTTTAATACAATCAGACAACCTATATCTCTTTGTTGGTGAGTTGAAGCCATTACATTTAAAGCTATTGTAGAGAGCTGTTTCTTAATTTTTGTAATGTTACTGGTTGTTCCTCTGGCTGATTGGACTGTTATTTGTTTATACTATCTCCAGTATTAGCATAGGAGAGTTGCTGGTTTACTATATGTACATAATGGATTTCTTCCTGCTTCTTCTTGGTTCAACAGTCTTAAGAAATGGATTCTTTTGCTCTCCGTGATGCTGCTCTACGAGGGCCTCAGGAATAGTGGTGAGAAGACCTTGGTCATGATTGACCTGGGAGAAGTCTTCACCAAGTGTGGATTTGCGGGAAAAACTGGTCCACGATGTATAATTCCTAGTGTAATAAAAGAGCTGGCATGTCTAAGTCAATCAAAGTTGTTCAGTATAATATCAATACAGAAGAATTATATCTTGCTTAAAGGAATTCACCTATATACTATATTTCAGGCGTCTGTTGGTGAATCCCAGAGACCGCCAGGTTGTGGTTATTGGGGCGGTAGCACATGCTTCCCACTTCAGAGAGACACTTACTCGTGTTCTTTGCAAATATTTTAAGGTTCCACCTATCTTACTTGCTCCAAGTCACCTGATGGCTCTCCTGAGGCTGGGGAGTAATTCTGCCATGCTCCTGGATTGTGGATATAGGGAAAGCCTGGTGTTGCCTATATATGAAGGCATCCCAGTACTGAACTGCTGGGGAGCACTCCCCTTAGGAGGAAAAGCTCTTCACAAGAAGTTGGAAACTCAGCTGCTGGAACAATGTACGGTTGACACGGCCGCTGCTAGAGGGCAGAGCCTTCTCTCAGTGATGGGTTCAGTTCCAGAAGATATCTTAGAGGATACTGAAGTGCACGTGTGCTTTGTAAGTGATCTAAAGCGTGGACTAGAAAGCCAAGCAGCAAAATTTAATATCGATGGGAACGGTGAGCGTCCCTCTCCACCCCCAAATGTCGACTACCCATTGGATGGAGAAATTTTACATGTGCCTGGATCAATCAGAGACTCGGTTGTGGAAATTCTTTTTGAATAAGATAATGAGAAGAAATCAGTTGCCACTTTAATATTGGATTCCCTTTTGCAGTGCCCAATAGACACACCAGGAAGCAACTGGCAGAAAATTTGGTAGCCATAGGTGGCACATCTATGTTGCCAGGATTTCTTCACAGATTGCTTGCAGAAATATGGCATTTGGTAGAGAAACCAAAATACAAAAAGATCTTAGCACCAAGATCTTCTGGATTCATATTCTACCTGCAAAGGCTAATTGTGTGGCCTGGCTGGCTAGGAGGGGCTGTTTTTGGAGCATTGCAAGATATACTGGGGAGCCACTTCCTTCCAAAGGAATATTATAATCAGACGGATCGCATACCTGACTGGGGATCTCTCAACAGCCCATCTTTGGAAATGACATTGGGAAAAGGCAGCCACCACTTATGAAAAGAGCATTTTCCACCAAGAAATAAAAGTTTGAATAAATTCAGTCTTGTTTTATTTCAAATACTTAATTAGAAATAAACTGTACAAAGTATGTAGGGTGCTTTAATATATATAGGTGACTTTTATGTAACAGCATTTCTGTATTTTCTCTCTGCATGAATATTTAATTGATCTCATCTTTGTCTCTTGTGTGTTTGCCTGTGAGGTATGTTGTATTTGAATCAATAAAATATCGCTAATCTGTTCAAGAAAGAAAGAAAGAAAAGGATTCTTTCCTGTGCTCTCATGGCTGAAACTTTTCCTCTGTTTATAGTATTTCCTTAACTATTGTCTGCACTGCTGGCTTTAGGGTCAGGGACTGCCTTAGTTGGTGGTCTTCATAAAATATCATTTGATTTTAAAAGATAGCTCTGCTGAGTGTAGTATAAGTGCAGTTTAGCAGTTACTTATCTTCAGGGCTTCAGATGTTTCAGACCTCAGCTGTGAGGATTGCTGACAAGAGATCTGATGTCATTCTGATGTTTTTGCTTTTGTGAGTTGGCATTTTAATTTACTTATTAAGCTTTAACAATTGCATTTACTCATTTATTTGTGTGTGTGTGGTTTTGTGCATGACACAGCATACATGTGACATCAGAGTACAGCTTGTGGACTTTGTTCCCTTCTACTGTGGGATCCTGGAGATAGGACACAGGTTGTCAGGCTTGGTGGCAGACACCTTTATTCACTGAGCCATTTCATTGCCCCTTATAGTTTTAGACACAGTGTCTTTGCTTTGCAATTTAGGCATCTTGACTAGAATATGTCATGGCGCATTTCTGCAGCCATATCTATTTGGAATTATAACTGCATCTTGTGTTTTAATCTGTATTTCTTTCTCTAGATTTGGGGATTTTTTTAGCTACAATTTTATTGGTGTGGTCTCGGTTTGTACTTCTGCCCTGTGGTGGTTTCTTCTCTTCTTCTTCTTCCTCTTCCTCTTCCTCTTCCTCTTCCTCTTCCTCTTCCTCTTCCTCTTCCTCTTCTTCTTCTTCTTCTTCTTCTTCTTCTTCTTCTTCTTCTTCTTCTTCTTGTGGCTTCTTCTTCTTCTTGTGGCTTCTTCTTCTTCTTCTTCTTGTGGCTTCTTCTTCTTCTTCTTCTTGTGGCTTCTTCTTTTTCCTCTTCTTCCTCCTCTTCTCCCTCTTCCTCCTCCTCCTCCTCCTCCTCCTCTTCTTCTTCTTTTTCTTCTTCTTCTTCTTTTTCTGGATCCAGCTACCAGCTGTGCAAGGCCAGCCCACAATCTGATTTGCCATTGCCCTGAGCTACAGCCTTGGCCCCTAGGATTCCACTTGCAGCCACCACAGGTGCTGGTGGGAGGGAGCCCTGGGGGATTAGACACTGCTCTTGATTCATTAAAAAAAAAAGAAAGGAAGGGGCTGGAGAGAATGGCTCAGAGGTTAAGAGCACTGACTCCTCTTCCAGAGGTCCTGAGTTCAGTTCCCAGCAACCACATGGTGGCTCACAACCACCTACAATTCAATTTGGTGACGTCTTCTGGTATGTAGACAGAACACTGTATATGTAATAATTAATTATTACATCTTTTATTTATTTATTTTATTTATTTAATTATTTTATTTATTTAATTATTAATCTTTTAATAATAATTATTATTATTTATTTAATTATTAATCTTTTTTTAAAAAAAGGAAAAGACACTTAAAGCTGTGTGTTCCCCATGGGTGGTGGGCTTGAGGGGCCAGTGTGACCCATGGCAATGTGATTTCTGTAAAAATAATCCAACATCTGGGGCAGTCAGCACATGGAGGCTGTTTCTCGGCTTTGGCAGAGTTGCAGGGGTGGGGTGATGGGACAGCCTCTAGGGTCCAGGTCACTGAACAGCCCCGTCCTCCATCGCTGACAGTCTGCCTTCTGTTTAGTTAAGTCTTTTGATAATGCCTACCACTGTGTTTTTTTATTTATTCATTGCGTTTTTCATTTATATTTCTTACTTGCTTTGTTTTTACATTTTTATTATATACACATTTTGTAAAGATCTATTTGTCTTATTTTCTAACAGTGTGTACCGTGTGTGTGCAGAACCCACAGGGGTCAGAAGAGGGCAGGGGGTCCCCTGGAACCAGAGTTACAGATGACTGTGGGTGTTTTTTTCACTTCTCTGCTGTGACTGGTTGCAGTGATTGGAGAAATCATGACACAATAAAAGTGTGTTTTAAAGTGAAAGGAGTGGGATTTCACACAACAGAAAGCTATAGAGCACACTCTCTTGATTAAGTTTTACCTATGCTTGGAGTACAATGAACTCTTCATGGATGGTAGCTGTGATAATCAAAATAGAAATGTGGAATATCAGAGAAAGAGAACAGAGGAATTTAACAGAATGAAGTTAATTGTTCTACAAAACCCAAGCAGCTGATATAGACAGAGAAACAGGTGGCATCTTGAAGACTGTGGCTATTGAGTCTAGTTATCAAGTAAAATATTACAATATTCAATCTCCAGCCCTGAAGAGAAGTTTCCACTGGATCTGAAGATTTATCAAATCTTAGTTTCAGATTAGAGTCTCCCTGTCTGTCTTAGGTTTCTGGTACTGTGAAGAGACACCATGACCCCGGCAACTCTTATAAAGGAAACGTGGTAGAGCATTACTTTAAAGTGTGTGACTTTTGTTTATGCTACATTTGTTAAATCGTGAAGCTGTGATTCTTTGCTTGTCTAAAACACCTGGTGGTCTAATAAAGAGCTGAACGGCTAATATCAAGGCAGGAGCAAGGATAGGCGAGGCTGGCAGGCAGAGAGAACAAATAGAAGGAGACCTGGGGAGGAGAAGAGAATGAGAAAACAAGGAGAGAAGGATGCCGGGGCTAACCATCCAGCTACCCAGCCAGCCACATAGTAAGAAGTAAAGAACGATATACAGAAGAAAGATAAAAGCCCAGAGAGAAAAGTTAGACAGGTTAATTTAGGATAAGAAAAGCTGGCTAGAAATAAGCGAAGCTGAGGCTGGGCACCCATAGCTAAGAATAAGTCTCTGTGTGTGATTTATTTGGGAGCTGGGTGGTGGGCCCCTCAAAAAGCCAAAGAGTAAAACACATGGAACTACAGAAACATTTAATCGGGGTGGCTAGCTTGTAGTTTCAGAGTTTCAGTCCAGTGTCATCCAGAAGCGGAGCACGGCAGCGTGCAGTCAGATGCAGTACTAGAGTGGTACCCAGGACTCCTACATCTTGCAGGCAACAGGAAGTAAACGGAGACACTAGACAGAGTTTGATCATACGAGACATCAAAGCCCGCCTCCACAGTGACACACTTCCTCCACCAAGGCCACACCTCCTTACAGTGCCACTCCCTGTGGTGACCACTTTCTTTCAAACCACCCAGATGTCATGTAAATATATATATGAGTTTTATATGTAATATATATTTAGTTTATAACACACACACACACACACACACACACACACACACACACACACACACACAGAGTGTAGCTCTGGCTGTCCTGGAACTCATTCTGTAGAACAGGCTGGCCTCAAACTCTGCTTCCCGAGTGCTGGGATTAAAGGTATGTGTCACCACCACCATTAGGCATAAACTATGAATTTTAAAATGCTAACATTTCAAACTAGTTTAAATGGAATTGATAAAATACGTAAAATAATTGAGGCCGCTGTATCAAAAACCCAGATGCTGGGTCAAACAACTACCAGAACATTTTCAGTTCAGCAGCCTGTGGGGATTCTGCCCCCCAAAGGTGATTGACATGCACTAACGGCTTTGGCTGAGAAACATCTTAGAGAACTTGGATGAGTTTCCTT
The DNA here is from genome assembly GCF_017639785.1 of Mesocricetus auratus. Lineage (NCBI taxonomy): Eukaryota > Metazoa > Chordata > Mammalia > Rodentia > Cricetidae > Mesocricetus > Mesocricetus auratus. Next base: position 11,334,368 of record NW_024429210.1, read on the forward strand.
ATGAGAGACTCAAGATACCATTGTTATGAAGAGATGGGCTGGTATCCCTCTCTTATTAAATTGTAACACCCTGTCCTGGCTGTGCATATATCAACACATGGATGTGTATTTTGAGAAGTGAACCCTTAAAACTGGTAGCTTTGCTGGGCGTTGGTGGCGCACGCCTTTAATCCCAGCACTCAGGAGGCAGAGGCAGGCAGATCTCTGTGAGTTCGAGACTAGCTTGGTCTACAAAGCAAGTTCCAGGACAGCCTCCAAAATAATACAGAGAAACCCTGTCTCGAAAAACAAAACAAACAAACAAAAAATGGCAGCGTTAAGCCGGGGTGATGGCTCAGTAGGTAAAGCATGAGGAGTGAGGTTTCAATTCCCAGAACGGGCATAAAGTTGAACAGTGTGGCTGTGCCCATGCTCAGGGGACACAGGGGGGCAGACTCTTCGAGGAAGCACACTAGCCAGCTCCTGCTTCAGGAGCTGTGGGTTCAACTGAGAAACCTTGCCTCAGTAAATAAGGCCGACAACTATCTAGGAAGTCACCGGGCAACTGCAAGCTTCTATATGTATGTGCATACACATACACACAGCACATACACATGAATGCACACACACATGCACATTACAGGCACACACACAGCACATACGTGTGTGAACATGCACGCACACACACATGCACATTACACGCATACACATGCAAGATTTTCAGTGTTAATACTGCCTCACTCAGAAAATATGCACAGAACATGTAGCAGGCACATGCCTTGTATAGTATCACAATGTTAGGGGTCTTTACCTGCTGACCTGTTGAGCTCATGCAACCACCATGCTATTTTCAGTGCTGGGGACCCTCACAGAACCTTGCTCATGAAAGGTAAACATTCTGACACTTTTTATGAGAAGGCAGGGTAGTTCAGGATGAACTGGAACTTGCTCTCTGGCTCAGATTAGCCTCAAATTCCAGATATTCCCACCGCACCCTGCTGAGTGTTGAGATCCCAGATATGTGGCATCACACCCAGCTTTATCTGTTTTCAACTCCAGGGTACGCTTTTTCAAAATTTAAGCCGGGCAGAGGGGGCGCACACCTTTAATCCCAGCACTCGGGAGGCAGAGTCAGGCGGATCTCTATGAGCTCGAGGCCAGCCTGATCTGCAGAGGGATTTCCAGGACAGCCAGAGCTGTTATACAGGAAAACTTAATTTTTATCATTAGCTTACAAGGTAATGGGTTTCATTTTTGTACATACGTGCCATACCGAGGTCTCATTTGTGCTCCACTACCTGTCCTGGTGCCCACTGATGCCCACTTGGTCCCCTCCTCCCCCCAGTAGCTCTCTCTCTGCTTCCACACACATATATTACGTCACTCCCCACACCCTGTTAGGATGCCTTCCTCTTCTCTCATGGCCGCCGTCTCACACACACAAACTCACACACCTATATATAAATACAATTTTAAATTTAGGTTTTACATATGAGAGAAACACATAGTAATTATTTTTCTGAACCTGGTTTATTTTGCTTAGCACAATAATTTTTCAGCAACTGTCATGGTATTTTTCTTTACAGCTGAATACATTTCCATTATGTAAATATTTCCTTTATCTATAAGTTCGCCTGTTGTTGATCATGTAGGCTGGTTCCATTTCCAAGCTGTTGTGAGTACTGCAGTGTGGATGTTGACTTAAGAGTCCTTTGGGTAAATACCCAGGAGATGGATATCTGATACCCAGCCTCATCTTTAATGCTTTTTTCCTTCCTTCCTTCCTTCCTTCCTTCCTTCCTTCCTTCCTTCCTTCCTTCCTTCTTTTTCTCTTTTCTTTTTTTTCTTTTTTGAGACAGTGTCTCACTGAGTAGCTCAGACTGGTTTTGAATTCTCAGAGATTTTCCTGTCTCAGGCTCTGTGTGTGTTTGTGTCTGTCTGTCTGTGTACATACACTTAAGGAGGCCAGAAGAGAGTATCAGATTCCCTGATATGGAATATTCCCGGCAGTTTGAGCCATCCCACCTGGATACTATGAACTAAACTCTCTTCCTTTGCCCGAGTAGCAAATATTGTTAGCCATTTCTCCAGCCTCCATGCCTTTTTTAAAAAAAAATTTATTTAAAAGATTTATTAAGCTGGAAGCAACGACCTATGCCTTTAGTCTCAGCATTTAGGAGGGAGCAGCGATAGGATCTCTGTGAGTTCCAGGCTAGTCTGGTCTTCATAGTAAGTTCTAGATCAGGAGTACATAGTGATTCTGTGTCTCAAACGTTTCTGCTCCTTTTAATCATTAGCCAGCATAGCAAAAATGCCGAGTAGACTTTTAGTAATATTGTAGCTAGTCAGGGCAGCATCTTCTACCAGCTTTCCTTAATTTTCTGTAGTCTTGATTTCAGAAAATGAGCACTGATAGTGTATATATACATATTTGTAGTTTAGCATTTCTTCTAAGCTAAAATGATTCAAGAGATAGCAACCAAACCTGTTATTCTGAACTTTCCTGTTAAACACAATTGCTTGCCCAATTTTTTTTCCAAAGCTAATCATCAGCATTTGCTTTTCTGTGTATAGTTCAGATGACTAATTGTTCTGTGACAAAAAAAAATGTTTTGTTGGGTCTGGGAAAGAACCAAATACAATACTCGGGTGTATTTTCTTCTTAGGGCAAGTTATCAACATTAGGGGGCCAACCAGTTTGTCTCGTTTCATGGTTGGGGAAACACCCAAGGCGCTCATCAATCAATCCAAGAGCAAACTGGAACAATTTGGGATTTTGTGGTTGTTTTTAAAGAGGGTGTGATTAAATCACTCTAACACATCTATTTCTTCAACTGATTTTCTAAAGTTGGGAATATTTAAAATCTACTCTTTTAGAAATTTTGGAATATGCATTGTTAGCTATGGCTACTGTGCTATGCACCAAGCCACTGCATTTTATTCATTTTAACCTAAAGGTGGGACATTTGACCACCCGTTGTGATTTCTTCACACACACACACACACCCCTTGGTAATCACTACCCTCTCTTCTGTGTAAATCCACCTATCTGGTTAGTTGTTACCTTGACACAAACTATATCCCTCTGGGAAGAGAAGGCAAGTCTGGGGGACATTTTCTCCACTGATCACCGATGTGGGAGGGCTCAGCCCGCGATGCGTGGTGCAGATGGTCCTGGGTGGTATAAAGAATGAGGCGAGGCCGGGCGGTGGTGGCACATGCCTTTAATCCCAGCACTCGGGAGGCAGAGACAGGCGGATCTCTGTGAGTTCGAGGCCAGGCCGGACCGACAGCCTCGAAAACAATACAGAGAAACCCTGTCTCGTAAAAAACCAAAACCAAACCAAAACAAAACAAAATATAAAAAGCCAACAAGGCGAGCCAATCCGCCATTCAGCAGCATTCTTCCTTGTGTCTGCTCCAGTTCTTGACTTTTTGCTCTGACTTCCCTCAGGGACAGATTAGGACCTGAGAGTTGAAAGATGAAACAAACCCTTTCGTCTCCAAGTTCCTTTTGGTCATGTGTTTTCTCACAGCAATGGAGAAGCACAGGAGAACAGTTTTATAATATACTGGGTGTTTTCTCACCCTCTTTATCATAACGTTGTAGAGGGCTGTTGGGTTCTGGGTTTTGTTGTGCTGTGTTTCTTTTTCCTTTTGAGACAGTCGCAGATTGCACAGTCAGGATATGAGTTCCCCATATGCCGAGGATAGCCTTGAACCAATCCTCTTGTCTCTACTCCAAAACTTTCAGGTTACAGGAGGGCTCCACCAGGCCTGGCTCGATCATTCTTTTTGGCAAGTAAACTATCTTATAGAACTGTTAGTTTCGAAAAACAACCCCCCCCAAAAAAAACTCCAAAAAGTGACTTACTGAAAATTGCATCAGTTTATTTTTCCAGTCACCTACTAAGTTGTATTTTCACTTTTGCTTTGTAAAACAGACTGTTGAAATGTGTGAAATTTGCAGGCAAAAAAATAGTTTCAAAATGGAATTGAGAACTTCATAAAACTAAGACAAACCCTCAAGTGAGGAAGGCTTTTCCTTCTTTTCTCCATACTGTGGTCTCTCTGAGTCCCAAGTCTCCTAACTCAACCGAAGGTGATTTAGGGACACACACACACGCGCACACACACACACACACACACACACACACACACACACACACACACACACACACACACCAATCTAAGACAGTCCCTATTTTGCAGACTGTATTTTTACTACTTTAACAGTGCAACCCTCCCTAAGCTCAGCGTGAATTGAAATGTTGTGAGGAATAGCAAACAGATTTAATAATAAGCACACACACACCCAGTTCTGCAGTCTTTGAAAGGCCAGGGACACCTGATTTAAGCGCCATGGAAACGTGACAGGTGATTGAAGGTCTGAGACTGGGGGTGGGGAGTGGGGTGGCCTCAAGTCTGGGAGGCCCGGGAGTGATTCCGGGTTGACCCTTAACCTCTGAGAGGCTCTAATTTTGGAAAAAGAACCATGTTTGTTGACTACGAAGGGCTGAGGGAATGAGGGGGAAGCTAGTGCTCTAATAGGTGTGGGTGCCTGGGAGTCAGTTGGTGGGGGGCGGGGGTCCGCTCGCCCGCTCGCCCGCGGGGGCCGGCGGCGGAAGGCGACGCTCGGCTTCAGCGGGCAGCGGCGTGAGGTGCAGCGCGGTTCCGAGAGGCTGTCCGCCTTCACAAGGGCGGCTGGAGGGGGCGCGGGGCAGCCCCCGCGCGGGGAACGCGGGCCCCGCGGCGGCCGCGCCCGGCTCCCTCGGAGCAGCCGCGCCGCTCCCCCGCCCTCGCCGGTCCGGCCGCGGCCCTCCCGCCCCGGCGAGCCGCGGTGGATTGTGGGCCGGGGGCTGCGGCGGCCTGGCGGCGGCCTGCTGCGCGCTCTCCGCGGACCCAGCCGCGCCGGGCCGGGGGCGTGAGGCGGGCGGCGGCGGCGGCGGCGGCGGCGCGGGCGGCTGAGGCGCCGGGGGCGGGGGTCGCGGCGGCGGCGGCGGCGGCTCCCCTGGAGGCCGGGGATGTGGGAGAGGCGGCGGCGGCAGCAGCGGCGGAGGCGGCGCTGCGGCCCCGGGGGAAACTGCTGGCTGACAGGACACCCGGGCGAGACGTGAGGGGCCGGCCGCGGCCGCTCTGCCCCCGAGCGGCGCGGCGCTGCGCTCGAGAGGGCGGCCCTGGGCTCCCGGGCCCGCTGGCCGGCAGGCGCGGGGCGGAGGCGGGAACCGGGCTCGGGCCCGGCGCGCAGGGCGGCGGCGGCGGCCGCGGAGCAGCAGTCTCGGCGCGACGCGAGGAATGGAGGCGGCGGTGCACTAGGCCGCACCTGGCTGGGGCTGCCGCCCGGGACCGCAGGTAAGTGCCGGCCCCGCGCCCCGCGGCTGCTCTCCCCCGACCCTCCGCGTCCTCGGGCTGGCCACCGCGCCAGGCTTCCTTTCCTCCTCCGCTCGCCCCGGGATCCGGGCCGGCAGCTGTGCCCGCCGCTGCGGGCGTCCGGACGCAGGTGCTGCGCTGGCCCCGTCGCCCCTGTCCCGGATCCCGGATCAGGAACTCCCGCGCTCCCCCAGGACACCGAGCCCAAAGTTCCCCAGGCCCCCAGCCAGGCCCCCAGCCCTCTTGGGAGCCTCCTGAAATAAAAACACAACCCCCTGGAGAACACTCACCCACACAGTCACTCGGTACTTTGCAGTTTGGCACTGTAGTTTAAATAATTCAGTTTTATTTTTCCTTCCAGTTTTGCTTCCCACTCCCCATAGATACAAAGGCAGGCAGGCTCTCCCTGTCCTCCTCGGGTCGTTTACGAACTTTTGCTTGACCATTATAATTAGCCACTTGGCCTGTCCGCGTATAGTTTAGGGTGATATTTTTAGAATTTTGGCATATCAGAGTTGTGGAATGTTTTTTAAAATTCCTTTTTTAAACCAACATTATTTTTTGGTCTTTATAGAGACTTTTTTTTTAAAAAACTTAAATTGGAGCGTTTCTGTTTTCTAATTGCTTCCATTTCTGAATTTCTTAAATTCAGGCCACTCTTAGCAATGAATGTTCACTGGGCAGGTGATATCACGATGCATTATTTATAGTATATGGAGACATAAGTGAACACTGGAGCTGCGGAGTTTGATGGACATGAGTTTTATAAGTGGGGAGTTCTAATTGGAAAGGTACTTTGGTTTCCTAGCAGGACAGAGCATATGGGGTGATGCATTGCGTGACCTGGTTTCCTAGAAGTGGCTATTGATGTCTACACTGATCATCCCTGGGTAAAATTCATCAGTGTGTACCTGATGGTTGTGGTTTAGGACATTAGATGCTTACAATTTTATCGTGGTTTGGCTAGTTTTAAACTGTGTCTGGCAACCTTAGAATTGTTACAGTAACAGTAGGTTCACAGTAAAACTAAACACTATCACGGTTTTGTTGTTGATACTCAAATAATTCGTTCTTGTGGTATTGTTACTACAGCATTTGGGTTTCTAAAATGATTGCCAAAGCTATAACTGGCAACATCTTATTTACGGGGAAAAGAGGATAAATTTACATGTATTTATGTTTTGGAAAAGTTAAATTTTATTTATGAATGAATTTTTGTTACTATCAGATCTTATATAACCCATGAAAGGACAATTTGCAGAACCTATTATTCTTAATTACACTTCTTTTCCTGTCAGTAAAGTTGACTGTAACTTTTTCCTACTCTTACAGAGTTAACAACATACCGTAAAGTTCATCCATTTTAATCCAATGGTATTTTGGTTTTGCTTATTTTTTAAACTGTGGTGAAGCTGTAATCCAGGGCCTTGTGGATGATAGGAAAGGGGTTCTACCACAAGCTGCGTTCCATACACTGTTGAGTATATTTACTGTGTGAGCATCACTATTATATTATTTTTGAATGCCCTCTCCTTAACCCTTTCATACCCATTAACAGTTATTCCTCATTTTCCTACCTAATCTCCACCTGCCTCCAGGCAGCCATTAATCTACTTTTTATTTCAATATTTGCTTAATGTGGATCTTTCACATAAATAATAGCGTTTTGGAAAGTCATTTTAAAATAAATTTACATTAACTCTTTTTTTAAAAATTTTGGTCAGGTGGTAGTATGACTATTTGGTTGTGTCAGTATAGGGTTTGGAGAAAGAAGAAAAAAGCCACGAACGGCTTTGTCCTTAGAGTTAATTTGGTAAGCTGAGGGTCAGTTAGTGAAAAGTTGGAGAAAGATTTTGCTACTGAATACTGGAATATCAAGTTGGGAAAGCCCTTAAAGGTCACTGTTGGCCTACTTCCTGCTGGCCTCACCAGACCAGAGACAGGAAGAAATCTGAAGGTAGAAACTTGAATCTCCAGGTTAATTGGCCCCAGAACTATGATGTGCTTATATAAAGTGATGAGAGCGGGTTAGGGATGAGTGGTACTGGAATTGTTTAGATTCTCGTGTGTGTATTTGACTTCACGCTATCACGAGTGGGCAAGAACTAGACATTCCTCCAGTGTAAGGGACACGTGCTGACTGAGCTTGCCTGTGCAGACAGCCCATATTGAAAGTGCTTTAAAGGACATCACATATGCAGTTTTGAAGAGTTGCTTTAAAATCAATTTACATTACTTTTTAAAAAAATTTGGGTCAGGGAGTAAGCAGCTGATCCCCAGAATGATAAAGAATATTGTAAACAACTGATAGACTATTTGGTTGTGTTATTGTAAGGTTTGGAGAAAGAAGAAAAAAAGTGTGAATGGCTTTGGTGATCTTAAGAGTTAATTTGATGAGCTGAGGGTCAGTCAGTGAAAAGTTGGATCTGATCTTACATTGTTAAAGCTTTTTAAAGATCCAAAATTTAAAAGCAATTTAAAACATTGAAATTAACAAGGCTATTCGTAGCCTTCCCCTTTAAGGTTCTGGAGTGCTAACGTCTAAAGCAATAGCTCCCCAAGCATGGTTTTGTTCTGCACAGAACTTTTGGAAATGTCTGGAGATGATCTTGATTATCGCAATAGCATCTAATGAAGGATGTTAATAAGTGTTATATAATGCATAGAACCCCCTCACTCAAGACTTCTGGATCAAAGTACAATAGTACTGTTTAAGCCTATGATCTGTGTGACTGTGGTAAGGGCTTGATCTATTGCTGTGTAGTCCCATTGGATATTGTTTGGTGGTAGAGAAATGGTTAAGTCATCTAGCAACTCTCTTAAGTGGGGTAGCAGTTGAAGGCAAAGCAAAAGGAAATACTTTGATATAATGCAGATATTCTTGAGTCTGATTAATGCAGATATTCTTGAGTCTGATTAGTTTTCAGATCTTAAGAAAAATACCTTTTTGGGTGCTAAAGGGATAACTTAGTAGTTAAGAGCCCTGGCTACTCTTCCAGAGGATCTGAATTTAGTCCCTAATACTACAGCTGTCTGTGGTTCCAGTTCCAGGGGGGTCTGGTGCCCTCTTCTGGCCTTTTTAGACACCAGGCAAATATGTGGTACACAGACATATATGCAGGCAAAACACTCATACACATAAAATACCTTTAAAAAACAAAAAAGAAAAATACCCTTTTCCTTGTAAAATGCCAGCTTTACTATAAAATTGAACTAAGGTGTTTTGAATTGATTGCACTTATTGCATAGGTGTTTTGAAATTAGAAATAAACACATGATATTATCTTCTCTTATATTTTTGGTTGTAAGCCTAGCCTTTAACGGCTGAGCCATCTCTCCAGCCCAGATATTATCTTCTTATGATCCTACCTTCACCACACCCCCACCCCTATCTTCTGGAAACTGTCAAGAAAGATGCTAAGTATTTGAATAGTTAATGTATGCATGCAAGTATGTATGTAGTGTATAGTGCATGCCCATAAATTTTCATATTTGTATACTATACTGTATAAATCTCATTACAACTTCTCCTTTGACTCTAATGTTTTTTATTTTATATTTTTGGTTTTACGAGACAGGGTTTCTCTATTGTTTTGGAGGCTGTCGGTTCAGCCTGGCCTCGAACTCACAGAGATCCGCCTACCTCTGCCTCCCGAGTGCTGGGATTAAAGGCGTGCGCCACCACCGCCCGGCTAATGGTTTTTTTTTTTTTTTTTTTTTAAATGTTTTAAATCTTTTGAGACAGGGTCTCCTATAGTTCTGGCTGACCTGGAACTTACCATGCAGACCAGACTGACTGGACTTTGCTGTGATCCCTCTCTCTTGAGTACTAGGATGATAGACCTGTGACACTGCTTGGCTTTTAGGTGATGTTTCTCATAAGCTGAATTGGTGATAAAAGATGATAAGTTCACCTTTCTTGCTTACTATCCATGAGACTTTAGCGAAATTATTAAATGTTTCTAGGCTTCAATTTTCTCATGTAGGAAATAGTGAGTGTGATTGATAATTACTATATTACAAAATTATTGTCAATGTAAATGAGTTTATGGGTAATAAGATGCTATGTATGGGGAGCCGAATAGTTTCATGTGGGAGAGCATTAGCCTGAAGATGCTTTGTCAGTTCTAACTTACTCTGGAAGAGTTGTTCAGAAGAACAGATTATCAAGCCCAGTATAGAGGTAGCTCAGTTTTGAGCAGTGAGGGACAACTCCTGGGGAGAAGAGAGTTACTTGTGTCTCTGTCCCTGCTTGTCTTCCTTTCTTCCTTCCTAAGCTCCTTATGGTAGAGACTAACTTCAGTGGCATCTCACGTTAGCTTACTGCAAGATTTCTATCTGGTTTTGTTTCTGGTCTTTTTCTCTAATATCTCCTGTGCTGTCTTTGGTCTTTCCAAAGGTAAATCTGAGCATCTCATTTGTCTCTTAACTTATTCTAATTTTCTTTTATATTTAAGATGAAATTCACATTTCTTATTCCTGTAAGATGCATGGGTTCCTTTCCTAGCTCCACAATCCCCCACTCCCAGAGAAGTATTTTCCAGGCATTTTGATGACTTGGGCCCCAGACTCTCCTCCCACACCTTTAGACACCGTGTTTGCCATTGCTAGAGCTTCTCTCTGCCACCCCTTTCCTCCTCCATTGGTCTGACCCGTTTCTGTCCTTCAGTTCTTGGTGAGCTGGCATTGACTTTACTTTTTTTTATTATTTAAGGTTTTTATTCCATAGGTCAATTGAAAGACTGGTGGGGTGAGCACCCGTACACCCACATACTTCTTTTGACAAAGCTGTGTAGAAGTGTCCCCCATTTTCAGACACGTACCTCCCACTTACAAGAATATTCTAAGGATTACAATCATGTCATCTAAGACTATCAGCATTTGCTTGGTAGCATTAATTGACAAAGACTTAACCCTTGAATATTCTCCGTTGTCTACACTTTTTTCACTTCATCTTCCCTACCCTGTCACCATGGACCCTGTGGTGAGAAGTAACTTAGGGAAGAGTTCTCAGGCTGGGGAGATGGCGTTTCCTCTCCATGTAAAAATGCCCCCAGTTGTCATATATATGTAACTCTTACATTCTTGACATAGAATGCAAATGGCTGTTCTTTTCAGGGTTAACTCATTGCCCAAATATTCAACAATTCTAGTATCTTCAGTCTCCTCGTAAGTCCAATCCTCCCATTCCAAAAAAGTCAAGTGCCAAATCAATAGTTTATTTCTCAAACCTGTCTCCTGGAGCTACTACTTCTCGACTCCCCATCCATCGCCGGCACCGGCAACCCTCTGCGGCCCACCTCCTTAGCAGTTTGTCTTCCATTTCATCACTCACTTGGCTCAGAAAAAAAAAAAGGCCTGCTCACGAAATCAAGTAGCCTGTAAATTCAGCCTTTTCCCCTTTTATTGAAAATGGATATTTGTCCTCATATAATACATCCTATTACTGTTTCCCTCTCCCTCTACTCCTCCCTGCCTCCCATCCTCATCCATACTTTTCTGTCTAAGAGATAATAGTAAAATATAATAAAACAAAAACCAAACCATTGGAATTGTACAAAACAAACAGAAGGAAAAGAGCCCAAGAGAAGGCATAAGAAACAGGGATCCACTCATTTCTACACTCAGGAAAACTTAAAGTGGAAGCCGTAACGTGTCTGCAAAGGAACTGGTGTAGACCTGTGTGGACAGTGTGCGTGCTCCCTCCGTCTCTGAGTTCATATGTGAACCAACCCTGTTGATCCAGAGGCTTTGTTGTCCTGGTGTCCTCCACCCCTCTGGTCTTACATTCTCCTTGCTCTTCTTTCATTGAGCCCTGGGGAGGAGGGATTTGATGGCAATGTCTGTCAAATATTAGTGTTTCAAGATCTGCCATTCTCTGTGTAATGCCTGGTGTGGTCTCTGTATTTGTTCCCATCTGCTGTAAGAGGACACTTTTCTGGTAATGACTGAGCAAGACACTGATGTATGTGTGTAGCAGAATGTCATTAGGAGTCATTTTATTGCTTCATTCTTTTAACAGAACAGTAGTATTTGGCTTTATGCAGGGTTCCTGGGCTATCTTGTCTCAGGTTCTTGATCACCCAAGCAGCGTTGGGTATGCGTTCTATCTAGTGCAGTGTGCCTTCAGTCAAGCCAGACATTGGTTGGTTACTGTAAGGACTCAGGCATTACGCTGGTCTGCCCCTGTCACCTGGCAGAATGCACTCAGGGTACCCTGGTCAGCCCAGGTGCAAAGAACCCTTTAAAAGAAAGACCTCTGCCCACTTTCACTCTCTGGTTCCTCTCTCTCCAGGTCTTTTTCTGCTCCTCTCTTTCCCTCTGTCCTTCCTGCTCTTCCCCTGGGGCAGACGGGACTTTTCCTGTCTCCCTCTTCTCTTCCGTCCTCTCTCTGTCCCTGTGTCTCTTTACCTCCTTTCTCTTTCCTTCCCCTTCCCTCCCTTTCTAATAAAACTTCTCACTAAGCTCTGTCTGCCTGGGCTGTTTGTTCCTCCGCCTGGGTCACCCTCAGCAGCCATGGACTCCTCCAGGATTCCTCATGCATTATTCATAGCAGTTACTCCTACAAGCTTTGTGCACACCATTGTTGATCAAAGGGTTTGTGGCAGGGTTGGGGTTGACATTGCAAGTGTGCACCACAATATCCAGCTAATTAATTTGTATTTCTTGAAAGCCCATAACATTATAGTTGAATTTTAGCTTCAGTATTGAGATTACTGTATGTGATATGCCATTAAATCCAAGTACTTCATGATTAATAGGTTCTTTCTGCTGGTAAATTTTAAGTAGTGTAGAAGTATATTGTTATTTGTGTCTCAGTTCTATAAAAGAAACTTCACCTATACCATTTACAAGAAATTGGACCTAAAAATTCTAAAAATATGGGAAGTACTTCTTTAAATATGAGCTATTTTAAGAATTTTGTAGGCAAGCCTCAAGCAACCAGCTAAAGGTGAGATTAAAGCAAATGTAGAGTGAGGAGGTGGGCAGAGGACTGTGTGGACAAGCGCCTCTCCTGACTGCTATCAAACTGATCTTTATGGACACGGCGAGAGTGGGTATTCATTGTTCTCTTTTCCGAGACAGGGTTTCTCTGTGTAACAGCCCTGGCTGTTCTGAAACTCTGTCTGTAGACCAGGCTGGCCTTGAATAGATATCTGCCTGCCTCTGCCTCACATGTGCTAGGATTAAAGACATGTGCCACCAACGCCTGGCTAAATTTTTCTAATATGTATTAGTTAATTCTAAATTTGGGGAAACCAAGTTTGCTGCTTTCTGCCTTTTTTTTAGCAGTGAGAATTGAACTCACTCATCCTTACTGGTCTTTATCCCTCACATTCTTCTTAAATTTAAAACCAAAATTGTATTTAAAAAGTTAGCACTGTTTAGCTCTCAGTGGGCATAGGGGTCTTGTGAGGAGCCGCCCTCGCTATCGCTATTGCCGTTAGAAGATGGCGCTGACATCCACTGTCAGTTGGAGTTAACTGTCGCTGTCAGTTGGAGTTAACTGTCGCTGTCAGTTGGAGTTAACTGTCGCTGTCAGTTGGAGTTAACTGTCGCTGTCAGTTGGAGTTAACTGTCGCTGTCAGTTGGAGTTAACTGTCGCTGTCAGTTGGAGTTAACCGTTTAAACTGTGCCTCTCCCGTGACGTCATCTGGGGTGATGTGCAAACCACCAATCCCGGCTCTACACATCTCACTCGGAGCTCCTAGGCTTATATAAGGGGCTGGGTTTCTTAGCTTGGGGTCTCCCTCTAAGAAGCTGATCATCTATCTCTCAAGATGCATTAAAGCTTTACTGCAGAAGGATCCGAGTGTTCTGCGTCGTTCTTGCTGGCGAGACGGTAGCGCGGGACATCTGGTGCCGAAACCCGGGAACTCTTCAACATCGCCGGCGCCGCGGGAGACCCCTCGGAAAACGGGGCGGATTCAGAACTGCAGGGACGTAGGTTCAGAGAGGTATGCTTTATCCTGAACAACCCTTTTCTCGACTTTGGCCTTAGTTTGTCATCACCGTGGGACGGGTCAGTGGAGGCTTTGGTGCTAGTCCTGTTTGTCCTTCTCCTTCATCGTGGCTGGTGCTGACAGAACGGCGCTGTCCGTCTGGCGCTGTCCGTCTGGCGCTGTCCGTCTGGCGCTGTCCATCTGGCGCTGTCCATCTGGCGCTGTCAGTCTGGTGCTGTCAGTCTGGTGCTGTCAGTCTGGTGCTGTCAGTCTGGTAACGGAGTTGAGCGCGTTTTTAGATAAGCTGTCAGCGCGATGGGGTCGTCACAGTCAGTGGTTACAGCCTTACAGACTGTGCTAAAACAAAGAGATCTTAAAATTGCACCACGAACACTTCAAAATTTTGTGAAGGAGGTAGATAGAGTGGCACCATGGTATGCTTGTTCCGGGTCCCTCACTGTGGCCTCATGGAACAAGCTAGGTAAAGAACTAGACAGGAAGCATGCAGAAGGAGATCTCTGCTTAGGTACCAAAGCCATTTGGAAGCTAGTTAAAAACTGCTTGGAGGATGAGGCCTGTCACCCTGCTATAATAGAAAGTCAGGGAACCTTAGAGGAAGTTCAGGATAGCATGTCAGAAACTGAACGGAGTGAGAGAATGGGAGCTCGCAAAAGAAAAGACATGTCTAAGAAAAAAGGCCCTCCCAGGAAGTTAAGAAAGGGGAGAGAAAGAAGGGAGTTATCATTCACCCCTTAACAAATCTAAGAAAAAGAAAAAGCCAGAATCTAGTCTATACCCTGCAGTAGAGCTAGAAGCCTTGGAGCTAGATAATTCTGATTCTGACACTCTGGATTCTAGCGAAGAAGGTGGTCTAGAGGAGGAGGTGGCACGGTATGAGGAAAAAAGATATCACCCTGATAGACACCGGCCACTGAAAACAAAAATGAATGTGAGGCCACCGCCTATAAATCCGGCGGGCTCACGCCCCTCAGCGCCTCCGCCATATGAGCTTCGGCTGAATACTGGTACTGACTCCTTTTTACCTTTAGAGGAACGGAGAAAAATACAAATGGCTTTTCCAGTATTCGAGAATGTGGAAGGCGGAAGAGTACATACCCCCGTAGATTACAATCAAATTAAAGAATTGGCCGAATCCGTTCGTAATTATGGGGTCAATGCTAACTTTACCACATTACAGGTGGAAAGGCTTGCTAATTTTGCCATGACTCCCACTGACTGGCAAACGACAGTGAAAGCAGTGCTTCCCAACATGGGACAATACATGGAATGGAAGGCTCTCTGGTATGATGCAGCCCAGGCACAAGCTAGAGTTAATGCCACGGCTGAAGATGAGAATCAGAGGCAGTGGACATTTGAAATGCTGACAGGTCAGGGTCAACATGCCCTTAATCAAACCAACTACATCTGGGGCGTCTATGGTCAGGTGTCGGCCGCCGCTATTAAAGCATGGAAGGCCCTCACAAAAGGGGAGAGTCCAGTGGACACCTTACAAAGATTGTCCAAGGACCCCAAGAGCCATTTTCAGACTTTGTGGCCAGAATGACAGAGGCCGCCAGTCGCATCTTTGGTGATTCAGAACAAGCTATGCCCCTGATTGAGCAACTTGTCTATGAACAAGCAACCCAGGAATGTCGAGCGGCTATCGCCCCTCGCAAAAGCAAAGGTTTACAAGATTGGCTCAGAGTGTGCAGGGAGCTGGGGGGACCCCTAACCAATGCAGGACTAGCTGCCGCCATTTTACAAACGCACAGGTATAGAGATTTATCTAATCGAAAAGCTTGTTTTAATTGTGGGAGAATGGGGCACCTTAAGAAAGATTGTCAAGCCCCTGAAAGAACAAGAGAATCGAAGCTTTGCTATCGTTGTGGTAAAGGTTATCATAGGGCTAGCGAATGCAGGTCAGTCCGGGATGTAAAAGGGAGGCTTCTGCCCCCTATTGAAGAATCCAAGGTACCCCAATCAAAAAACGGGTCACGGGGCCCATGGTCCCAGGGCCCTCAGAAATATGGGAACCAATTTCAGAAAAGCAATCAAGAGGAAGTAGAGGTTTCCGAGGAACCTCCGGAATGGACTTGCGTGCCGCCTCCGACTTCTTACTCATGCCCCAAATGAATGTTCAACCGGTCCCAGTCCATTCCCCTGGACCTTTGCCCCCTGCCACCATTGGGCTTATTCTGGGCCGTGGCTCCTTAACTTTACAGGGACTCATTATATATCCTGGGATTGTTGACCCATATCATAAAGAGGAGATTCAAGTTCTCTGTTCTAGCCCTCGGGGTGTATTTTCTATAAAGCAGGGAGATAGAATTGCACAACTGGTGTTGCTGCCCTCCCTCGGGGATGGAGAAACCTACACTTTACAAAAAAGGGCTATGGGATCTTCTGGAAGTGATTCAGCCTATCTGGCTATACCCCTAAATGAGAGACCTACAATAAAATTGTTAATTAATGGAAAAGAATTTGAAGGGATAATGGATTCGGGAGCAGACAAAAGCATTATTTCACTCCATTGGTGGCCGAAGTCTTGGCCCACTGTTGTTTCATCTCATTCTCTACAAGGTCTTGGATACCAGTCCTCTCCTGCCATCAGTGCCTCAGCCTTAACCTGGCGGGATGCTGAAGGCAAACAGGGATGTTTTACCCCCTATGTGTTGCCACTCCCTGTAAATTTATGGGGACGAGATGTGTTACAAGCCATGGGCATGACCCTAACTAATGAATACTCCCCCAGGCATCAGCCATTATGGCAAAGATGGGGTATACAAATGGTAGAGGCTTGGGTAGGCAAGAACAAGGCAGAATAAAACCCATTACACAACACGGAAATCGGGGTAGAAAAGGACTGGGTTTTATTTAGGGGCCGTTGAGGCTTCACGACCCATACCATGGAAAACAGAGGAGCCGTTATGGGTCTCTCAATGGCCTCTATCCTCTGAAAAATTAGAGGCTGTCACAAGATTAGTGCAAGAACAGGAACGGCTGGGGCATCTAGAGCCTTCTACCTCCCCATGGAATACACCAATTTTTGTTATTAAGAAGAAATCTGGGAAGTGGAGATTACTCCACGACCTGCGGGCCATTAACAATCAGATGCATCTTTTTGGCCCTGTTCAAAGAGGCCTTCCTTTGCTTTCTGCACTTCCTCAAGATTGGAAGCTTATTATTATAGATATTAAGGATTGTTTCTTCTCTATTCCACTTTACCCACGGGATAGACCAAGGTTTGCCTTCACTATCCCTTCTCTTAATCATATGGAACCAGACAAGAGATTTCAGTGGAAGGTACTGCCGCAAGGCATGGCCAATAGCCCAACAATATGTCAGCTATATGTGCAGGAGGCTTTGGAGCCAATTAGGAAGCAATTTACATCTTTAATCGTTATCCATTATATGGACGATATTCTTATTTGTCACAAAGAGTTAGATGTTTTACAAAAGGCTTTTCCCATGCTGGTGGCTGAATTAAAACAGTGGGGATTAGAGATTGCCTCAGAAAAGGTTCAAATTGCAGATACAGGGCTCTTTTTGGGCTCAAAGATTACTCCCAAAAATATAGTTCCTCAGAAAATAGAAATTCGCAAAGACCACTTACAAACATTAAATGATTTTCAGAAACTTCTGGGAGATATAAATTGGTTGAGGCCCTTTTTAAAAATTCCATCTGCTGATCTAAAACCCCTCTTCGATCTCCTGGAGGGTGAGCCTCATATCTCCTCACCCAGAAAATTTACCCCTGCCGCCCACCGAGCCTTACAGATGGTGGAAGAGGCCTTACAGGAAGCACAATTACAACGAATTGAGGAGTCACTACCTTTTAATCTGTGTGTTTTTAAGACAGCTCAATTGCCAACTGCAGTCCTGTGGCAACATGGACCATTACTTTGGATTCATCCAAATGCTTCCCCTGCTAAGATTATTGACTGGTACCCTGATGCTGTTGCACAGCTCGCGCTTCGTGGAATAAAAGCAGCTGTTACACATTTTGGCAGGGATCCTGATTCCTTGATTGTGCCTTATACTGCTGCACAAGTTCAGACCTTGGCAGCCACATCTAGTGATTGGGCAGTTTTAGTTACTTCCTTTTCAGGACAAATTGATAATCATTTTCCAAAGCATCCAATTTTACAGTTTGCCCTAAACCAGGCTATAGTGTTTCCACAAGTGACAGCTAAAGACCCACTCCCAGATGGGACTGTGGTGTACACTGATGGATCAAAAACTGGTATGGGAGCTTATGTGGTCAAGGATAGGGTTATATCTAAACAATATAATGAAACTTCACCTCAAGTTGTAGAATGTCTGATAGTACTGGAGGTTCTTGAGGCTTTTCCAGGACCCCTCAATATTGTATCAGATTCCTCTTATGTGGTTAATGCAGTTAATCTCCTTGAGATAGCTGGAATAATAAGATCCTCCAGCAGAGTTGCTAACATCTTTCAGAAGATACAAGCTGCCTTGTTAAATAGGAGATTTCCTGTTTTCATTACCCATGTCCGAGCACATTCTGGACTCCCAGGTCCCATGTCCTTAGGGAATGACTTAGCGGACAAGGCTACAAAGCTGGTGGCCGCTGCCTTGTCTACCCATGCACAAGCAGCAAAAGAATTCCATAAGCGCTTTCATGTGACGGCTGAGACCTTGCGCCGTCGTTTTGCTCTATCCAGGAAAGAGGCTAGGGAAATTGTTACTCAATGCCAGAATTGCTGCGAATTCTTACCTACTCCCCACATGGGAATAAACCCACGTGGCATTAGACCATTGCAGATGTGGCAGATGGATGTTACTCATATTCCCTCTTTTGGAAGGCTTCAATATGTTCATGTTTCTGTTGACACCTGTTCTGGCGTAATGTTTGCCACACCCCTAACAGGGGAAAAGGCCTCATATGTGATTCAACATTGCCTTGAGGCCTGGAGTGCTTGGGGAAAACCCAGAATTTTAAAAACAGACAATGGACCAGCATATACCTCTCAAAAATTCCGACAGTTTTGTCGGCAAATGGATGTTACCCATCTAACTGGCCTACCTTATAACCCTCAAGGACAGGGCATTGTGGAACGTGCCCATCGTACACTCAAATCATATCTGATTAAACAAAAGGGGAGTATTGAGGATGTTCTACCCTCGGTACCAAGAGTTGCTGTATCCATGGCACTTTTTACCCTTAATTTCTTGAACTGTGATGCCCAAGGCCACACTGCGGCTGATCGCCACAGTTTAGAGCCTGATAGGCCAAAAGAAATGGTAAAATGGAAAGATGTCTTGACTGATCTCTGGAAAGGCCCGGATCCTATTCTTATAAGATCCAGGGGAGCTGTGTGTGTTTTTCCACAGGAGGAAGAAAACCCCCTGTGGATCCCTGAAAGACTCACTCGAAGAGCTCCTTCACAACTCCAGAATAAGAAGGATGGAGGCCAAGTGGGTGATGAAGACTCTCCTACTCGGGATGATGGTTCCTAGTATGATGGGAGAGTTACGGTGGGCCATCATGTCTACCTTCCCCTACCGATGCCAGTGATGCAGAATGCCCAGGTGTTCCCTAGATTTTTCACAAATAATAGAGAGTTGGGGCTTGCCTTTTTGCCTTTAGATCCTCAGATACAGAGTTTTCAGGATGAGAGAACCTTGTCATTAGTAGGAAGCTTGTGCTTTACTGTGATTTCTTCATTAAAGGATAATTTTATTCATATGGATCCAGAAAGATCTAATGCTAATCCTTTTGAATTAATGGAAGCTGTACTGATCTTTCTCCTATGATAGTGAGAAGGGACAGATTACTTTTGATTGGAAAGGGGCATTAGGCAACAGTCTGAGTGAGGGACAGAGCTCTGGATCATCTGATTGGTCCTCCTCCAATGTTAAGTATACCCCTTTTAAGAGAACTAATTATTCAGCTGCCCTTTATTTGGGTTGTGAGTAATGATACCTTAGGTAAGAATCAGAAAGAAATAAATTGTTCTGCTTAGAATTGTTTTTATGCATTATGCTGGGATGCTATTAAGCACCCTTTTGCTTTGGTAATGCGCATGCCTCGATTTATTCCAGCTCCTGTTGAGGCGCCAAGTAATTTGAGTTTGTTTAGGGAAAAGCGAGATTTTTGGGATCTCTGCTATTATTGTGGGCCTGATAGCCACCGCCGCGGTTACTGCTTCGGTTACCGCCTCGGCCCTTGCACTTTCTGCCACTGTGCAGACAACTCAAACCATTAATGAACTATAGGCCACTGTGACCATGGTCCTAGATAAACAGGCCACTGCCAATTCTCAGATACAAGGAGGCCTGATGTTGGTAAACCAACAGATTAATTTGGTTCAGGAACAATTGGATATATTGTGGCAGATGGCCAAATTGGGATGTGAACAAAGTTGCCTGGCCTTTGTGTCACTTAGTACAATATGAGAATTTTACAAGAGCAGCTAACCTGTCAAAAGCTCTGTCTCAACATTTATTACAGAATTGGACTTTTGAGTTTGAGCAGACACTCCGTGAGTTGAGAATGGCGATCCTGCAAGTGAATTCGACGCATCTGGATCTTTCTCTGATGGAAGACCTCTCCCCTGGATTTCATCTGCATTTTCTTATTTTAAGGAATGGGTGGGGGTAGGATCATTTAGCCTAGTTCTCTGCTGTGGAATAGTGTTGATGCTTTGGATGGTGTGTACGCTCAGAGCCCAAACAAAAGGAGAAAGTGGTGGTGGCACAAGCACTTGCTGCCTTAGAACACGGAGCATCCCTGACATTTGGTTAACCATGTTAAAGCAATAGGTCGCTGGCCTCCCAGCTCTTGCACCCCACGAGGCTAGTCTCATTGCACGGGATAGAGTGGGTAGGCTTCAGCAGCCCAAGGAGTTGCAAGGCTAAGCACTGCACAGGAGAGGTCTGCGGTATAACGACTTTCTCCTGGGAGATAAGTCATCTTGCATGAAGGTTCTATGTCATGATCTCCTTCCCCCAGAAAAAAGACATCGGACTGGTCAGGACTTCCTCTGGGGATAAGACCCTGGAGAGGAGCTTTGTACATGTTCCGAATTTGCACATGGGGATTTGACCTCTATCTCCACTCCAAAGTTGTGGGTGTCCTATTGCTTCAAAAATAAATGAATAGGGGGAGATGTGAGGAGCCGCCCTCGCTATCGCTATTGCCGTTAGAAGATGGCGCTGACATCCACTGTCAGTTGGAGTTAACTGTCGCTGTCAGTTGGAGTTAACTGTCGCTGTCAGTTGGAGTTAACTGTCGCTGT